>NC_133768.1:6373623-6973623 GCF_036562045.2 Rhinolophus sinicus | reverse complement strand
CTCGGGAGAGCTGCTTGTGACTTGTGTTCACCTACTTATTAATATTCTGGGGCCATCGAGGTGTCGCACGCGTCTCCCGGACTCCAAAGGCTGCGTCCCTGTTTCACGACTGCCTTTCAGCCCATTAATTTTTCATTGGGTCCCGCGCGTCACGGAGAAACCCTCGCCTGTGCATACGTGATGCAGGCAGGGTCCCACCGTCATCGTGCATGTCGCCTGCTCTCTTTCTTGCGTTTGCTGGCCTCTCCCGCTCCCGAACACAAGCTGCGCCATCCTTCTGCCTTTTAAACACCTGAGCAGCTTTGCACAGAAAAGGAGTGGAGGACCGAGTCAGCCAGTGATGGAAAAAGGGACATTTCGCGACATTTGTCTCCGTGGCTGTGAGCGCCTCTGGCGGGTACAGTGGTGTTTTTTGTTGTTGTTTGTTTTCTTTTTTTGTCAGTATTACAAACCCAACCAAAGGTCCTTCCCCCCATTCTTCTTAAAATCCAGTGACGATGTGACGTTCAATAAAATACCTTTTGTGCAGCTAATAAAAGCGGGGCCCTCACGGCTTTGACCATGAAGCCCCCATGCTCATGGGGTTTACGGCCTCCTCTCGGGCCAGCCTTTCCTAGATTTTTTTTTCTTTTTAATTTTTTTTTTTTTAAGAGGCCCATTATTTATTAATAGGCTTCTAGGTTCTCAAAGTTTCTTTCTCTTGTGCGGAGAGAGGGAAAAAAAAAATCATTTGCCTTTTAATGGGGTGTCAGATTTGTTTTCCAAACCCTCTAAAAGGTTATCGTTGTTACATATGGGACAAGTGCTTTCTTCAGAATCAATGAGGAGTCTGTTTCCAGGGTAATTCACCGCCGTCCCCCGGCGGTTCCGTGCAAAACTTAATTTCCCCGTTTGTGCAAAGTGGAGGGGTGGGGCCTTCACCGGCCGTTAACTGTTTTCACATGGAGGGAGCGGCCAGGCCAGCACCTCGCACGTACTAAATAACCGGCCGGCCGCCCCACGGCCCGGGCACCGTGGCAGCAAGATGGGGGTCAGAGGTCACGGAGATGTCCCCTTCAATTAGGGATGTCATAAACCTGTTGGTGCCGTGGCTCCCCGCCGGCCGGCGCCTGTGGCTGAGGCTGAGCCGGCAGGTCCCCGCGCAGCATGGCGAGGGCGTGGGGTCTCGTCCCCCACGTGGAGGGGCCACCCGTCGGTGGGTGGACGTGGTCAGGTAGCAGGCAGCTGGTGTCCACTGGCCACGAGGGTGTGCTGGGCTCACAGTTTCCCCTGCGTTCGTCTTGCCGCTGAGAGATGGGTGCTGTTTGTGTGGAGGGGACCTGGAGAGCAGGCAGCCACAGCTGCTCTGGCGGCCCAGCGTCCTGCTCTGCGCCCGGGAACGGCCATGTCTGGGCACTGGGCCCACCGGGGAGGCCGGGCTGGCTCGCTGCGGCTGGACCGGGGCCCTGGGCCCGCTCGGTGACCGGGTCACAGGAGGAAGTGTGTGTGGATGGGCTCCCCCTCCTCCTTTGCAGCTGGGAGGCTCGGGGACGGGGGCGAGGGACAAAGTGGCCCTGAGGACCCCGTGGATGAGGCCATGAAACCCTCTTAGATGCCCCGGCCGTGCCTGGGACGATGCAGGGCGTCTTCCCCATCACTCGTCACGGTTCCGGAAATGGAAGCCGATGGCTGTGAAAGCCCCTTGGCCAGAGCCCAGGGGGAGGAGGGGACAGGGACAGCGTTCACTCCCGTCCCCCTTTGGCACGGGCAGCGGGGCCCTCACCACTGAGCAGGGCCCCGGCCTCGTGAGGTCTGGGCTCACACAGGGTCTAGGAGGACGCTGCCTCCCCTTGTTCCCGCCGGAGCCTCTGAGGGACCTGAGTGGACCTCGGCCTCCAGCCCGGGCAGCGTGGCCCCTGCTCAGACTGCACCCAGGACACCCAGGACGGTCATGCTGGCCCAGCTGGGTGTGACCTTACCCCTCCACTGCAGGTGGGGCCACCACCTCGGTCCCCACCCTGTGACCCCAGACATGACCTCTGACCCTATTCCCTAACTTGTGACCTCCATCCCAAGTCCCCACCCTGAGACCCCATAAGTGACCTCTGACCCCGACCCCATGTATGACCTCTGACCCTGGCCCCTGCCGTGTGACCAGACACATGACCTCATTCCAAATCCCCACCCTGTGACCCCAGCAAGAGTTCTGACCTAGATCCCCACACTGTGACCACAAAAATGACCTCTGACCCTTACCCCCCACCCTCAGACCCCATATAAGACCTTTGACCTTGATGCTCACCCTGTGACCCTACACGTGACCTCCATCCCCAGTCCCCATCCAGTGACTGGAACATGACGTCTGACCATGATACCCACTCTGTGTCTTCCTTCTTTTCATTCTTGTTTCTCCTTCCTTCCTTCCTTCCTTCCTTCCTTCCTTCCTTCCTTCCTTCCTTCCTTCCTTCCTTCCTTCCTTCTTTCTGTGACATGACCTCTAACCCTGATCCTTGTCCTGTGACCCCAGGTCCCTACCATGTGACCTGAAACACAACCTGTGTGCCCAGTCCCTCCCCTGGGGCCCCCGGAGGGAGTGTGGCCCTGGGGCACCTTGAGGGCAGATTCCCGGTCTCCAGAGCGGGGCTGGGGTTGGGGGTGGGGGACGGATTCTGTGGATGCCTGACCCCGCCTGTGGTCCCCTGCTACGGCCTCCCAGGAGGCCCACACAGCATTCTGTGACTTGATAATTTACCAAGAGTGCAAGTTCAGTGCTGAAAGGGAACGTGTGATTGGTCTGGGTGCCCCTGTATTTGTTTCCCGAGGCAGCCAGACCAAATCACCACAAACTGGGGGCTTAAACCCACAGACACCCATCCTCCCCCAGCCCTGGAGACCAGGAGTCTGCCATCAAGGTGTCCCAGGGCCACGCTCCCTCCGGGGCCCCCAGGGGACGGTCCCTCCTGCCCCTTCCAGCTCCTGGGGGCTCCAGGCGTCCCTGGGCTGGTGGCCGCCTCCCTCCCATCTCTGCCTCCGTCTCCACGTGGCGTCTCCTCTGTGTCTGTGTCCCTCCTCTTCTGTCTCTGACGAGGACACTGTCATTGGGTTCAGGGCCCCCTGATCCAGGACGACCTCACCTCAGACCCCTCACTCAGTCCCATCTGCAAAGACCCGTTTCCACACAGGGCCCCGTTCGCCAGGCCTAATGGCTGGTACTTGCACATACTTGCATGTTTTTGGAGACCTCCATTCTGCGCACAATACTCTCCGTTGTGTGTTACGTACAAGAAAGCAGATAACGGGGTAGCTGTCTGACTGACTCAGCCGCATTGATTTCTGCTGATTGATGATGAAGGTGGGAGATAAGCTGATATCGCACCTGCCCCAGGAACACAGAATCCTACCATGTGCACATTATTAAGCAATTTCTTTGTTTTCTTCTTGTATTCACGGGGCGACCTGTATTACACTTTTCTTTCCCCCCGACTCTGTGTGGACTTTGTTTAGACAAACTTTCATCAAAACACTAATGAACAGAAAGTTTAGAGAGGAGATTAATCACCAAATAATTGTGTTTGGAGTGTGTCCAAGTAGAGAAAACCAGGGCACTTGCAAATAAGCACAAATTTCAATATTTATGAAGCAGTTTTTCTACCAAGAGGAATTCTGCAATCGGTTTTTTTTGTTGCCATTCTTTTGACTCTTAGTCCATAAATTGTTATCAAATCCTTAAAAGAAACATGTAAAACCCTGACGTGCATACCTTTCCTTTGATGAGCCCGGCCGTATACCAGTGGTTGTAGGTTTTTGGATCATGTCGGAAGATAAGTAAATGCCCTTAGAAGTTTTTGACTAATTACGAGTCTGAAAAGAGCCAGGAAAGGAGAGAGACATGTAAGAGAGGACGGTGGCCGGGTGTTGCAATGAGAGGGGGCAGCTAGTAGGTGCTGCCTGCCTGGTTGGTAATTAGGCAGGAGGCATCTCTGTGCCGTACGCCTCCTGGGGGCGGGACAGTGGGGGTCCAGGGGGCTTAGTGTGGGGTGCAAGGGAGGCCCCCCACCTCAGCGGGTGCACAGCTGTGTTTCATGCAGCTTTCGGTCATGCTTTCCTGATTCCCAGGGCCCAGCATGTCCTCTCCTCACGGGGCTAATGTGGGGCTGCTCCTAGGGTCCCAAGTGGGACACGCCATGTTGTTCATCAACAGAAGCACAACCGATGGACTAGATAGAAGACGGACAGATGGATAATAGATAGATAGGTAGATAGATAGGTAGAGATATGGATGGATTGATAGATGATGGATATCAATAGATGGATAGACATGATAAATAGTATATAGATGATAGATTTGATAGATGGACAGATGATAGAGAGACGATAGGTAGTTGAAACAGAGAAACAGATTATAGACAATACAGATTGAGACAGATAAATCATATAGATGGATAGATAGATGATTCAGAGATGATAGATGGTAGATAGGTAGATACGACAGATGGGTGCACAGACAGACAGCACAGACACAGATTTGTTACAAGGAATGGGCTCACACAGTTTGGGAAGCTGAGGAGTCCCATGACTTGCCGTCTGCAAGCTGCAGACCCAGGAAAGTTAGTGGTGGAAAGCCATCCACGTCCGACGGCCAGAGAACCAGGAGAGCAGGAGGTGTAAGTTCCATTCCAAGGGCAGGAGAAGGCTGACGTCCCCGCTGAAGCAGTCAGCCAGAGAAGGGACAAAGTCTCCCTTCCACCTCCTTTCTGTGCGAGTCCGACCCTCACCTGATTAGACGAGGCCCACCCACGCCGGGGAGGGCAATCTGCTTTACACAGTCCACTGACTCAAATGCTGACCACATCTGGAAACACCCTCACAGACACCCCCGGAATCACGTTTGACCAGATGTCTGGGCCCCCCTGTGGCCCAGTCAAGTGGACACATTCAATTTACCCTCACCTACCCCAAGAGCAGTCAGGGCCACTTCTCACCTAGTCAGTTTTTGTTGGAGGGTTGGGGGTCCCCGAAAACTCAACAGGTGTCCTGTTGGGGATGTTTTGTGCGAGCTTCGGTTTTGCTCTTCACTGACGCTCATGGTTGTCATGGTGACAGCCCCCGATGCCCGTAGGACTAGTGGGCCCAGGGAGGGGCGGCTGGTGGGGTGGCCGTGGCTGAAGTCAAGACACAGAGACTAGGCTGAGGGGCCAACATGAGGACACGTGAGGACGAATCCTCTTTCTCACGTACCTGGCCCGTGTCTCTTGCTCTGCATTGCATGTGGTGTCTTTGCGACAGGGCAGGGCTCTGGTCTGATAGCCCTCTGTCGTTTTTCATGCCCACCCCAGCCCCCTTCTCCTAGCGGCCTGGTTCTATGCGACACACTGTGCCTGTGAAACGTCTGTCACAGGAGCTGGTAACAAGCTGTGTGTCAGGAGCCAGGCGGTCCCCACGCAGATGGGACCCCTGCCCCAGTGGTCACAGCAGTGGTGTGAGCTCAGACTGTTGCCCTGAGTGACTCCAAGCCATGTCTCGGGGGAGAAGCCGCAGGCATTCGGAACACGGCAGATCACAGCAGGGGCAGTGTCATCCCTCGTGTCCCCCCCCACCCACCTGCTGCCACCTGCGAGGTCTGGCGATGGGATGCTTTGAACGCTCACCAGGTGATTTTAATAAGCAGCCAAGTTCAAGAGCCTCTGGAAGGTCAGTCCGCATACGAGCTGCATTGGTTTCACCTGGGAGCTGGTCAGAGCGTCCCCTCCTTTGCCCAACTTCTTGAATCACCTGTATGATGAACAAGATCCCAGGTGAGTCCTCTGCACACGGCCAGTTGGACGCACCAGCTCAGAAGGTACCGACCCTTGCAAAGCTGAAACTGAAACCTGACAAGAGGAGATCCTGCACACAGAGGTGATGGTAGTGAGAAAGGTGTGTCGTCCACCCAGAATGTGAGGTGGGTGGTCATGGGATGGTAGTGGCAGGAATAACTCACGGGGGTACATCGAGGCCCCTGACATCGCCTGATGCAGCTGGTACCCAGGCTGGGTCTGTGCTGGATAACCAGCAGTCTTCTGAGTGCACGTGTTAGTGGGAGAGGACACATCCACTCACCTGTGAAGTGCACGGAATTCCTGACACTGCCGGACATCTCTGTCTTAGCTCCCGCTGCCAGACCACAACACCACAAACTGGCTGACTCATAAACCACAGACATGTATCTCTCACCGTTCTGGAGGCTGGAAGATCAAAATCAAGGCCCCGGCAGATTGTGCCTGGTGAGGACCCTCTTCCTGAGTCATAGATGGCATCTTCTCACTGTTCTCGCATGGAGAAAAAGCTGAGAGAGCTCTGTTTTACAAGGCACGAATCCCATGAATCTATCTTTTGTCACTTTAATTTGCACCCCTCCAGAACTGAACCTAAGAGTGACTGCCCACATGACCTAATCACCTCCTGAAAGTCCCACCTGCTAATACCATGACCTTGGTGGTGGGTAAGCCCCTCAGAAGGCTGGCATTAGGAGCTCCAGAAAGGGGTAGGGATGACTTTACTCCAAGGGTTTTCAGCACCGCTGTGTCCCTGGGCAGGAATTGGGCTCTGTAGTGTGATGTTATATCAGCATTGCCGGCGTCACAGTCCCCAGACTTGGCCCCAGCAGATGGCGGGGATGGGGAAGAGCTGTTTTGCCCAAGGGAAGTCAAGAGGCTATCGGGAGGGGGGCATGGCTGATGGTGGTAAGCGACAATTGTTCCCCACCGTAGTGGAGGAGGAAATGCGGGGCTGGGCCCCCCTTAAATCCTTGGTGAAATGCAGAGTGGGGGCAGAAAGGCAGAAAGAGAGACCAGTGGGTGCACAGGCAATGTGTTGTCTTCCTTCTGCTTCCACGGGGAGCCCTGGACAGTCTGGTACGTGCCATGCTGGGTGCATGTGTGCTCACTGGTTCTCTGCTGCACAACAATGCACCACAAGGGCCCAGAGAGGAAGGCACGGGTGGGGGTGCCGGGGCTTACGGGGGGCGGCGGTGGCACCCACAGCCCCTCATCAGGGAGGGGTGTCCCTGTGCCCCTGTCTTGGGTGTCGGGAGGTACGTAGCCCGTCAACCATTTCCCTGCTGTCGTTTTCATCCCATTAACTCTCACTGTGTGTCCTGCCCTCGGACGGTGTAAGTCAAGTTAAATTTTAAAAACAACCAAAAAACCGAGAAACACAAGACATGTGTTTCTGGGGAGAGGGGGCAGAGAAGGAAGGATGGAGAGCCAAGGACACACAGGGAGAAAGGATTTTCCAGAAAGAACGTGTCCGGGAGGCTGTGGAGGCAGCCGGGAGGGGCCGTCCTTTCTTCTGGGGACCTCGCCAGAGCAGAGTGACACCCAGCACAGCGGCAGCTCCCTCCTTCAGGAACAGTGACTAAGGGATGTGTCAGGCTGGCGTCCGTCCCTGATTGGATCGGCGGGGACATTGAATTAGTCAGGGGATTAGAGTGAGAAGCACATTGATGCTTCTGGTTGTGAAAACAAATGTCAGGTACGCGTTCATTAGACAGGCGGGCGGGGGGCCGGCCCAGTGGAAACGGCGTTTACAGGAGAGGACGGCCGAGCGCTACACTTCTCTTGGTGCCGACGGGACTGACCCCAGGGCGTGATTTGCCAGTGATGGAGGAGGGACGGTGGGTGTCCTCTGCCTGCTCACGTGCCCTCCCTTCCCGTGCGTGCACACTGGGCGTGCGTTTGCACCAACACAGGCACACACGTGCACAGATCACGCACGCACGCCTCAGAGCAAACACGTTAGCATTTCCTCTTTGCTTTGGGTTCCCCAGCTGCAGGAGGTCCCTTAAAATCTTTAGCCTCCCTGCTGTCACCTTCCTGAAGCAAACAGGGCCACCTTCGGTCACATCACCTTCAAGAGCCTTTGCGATTCTAACGATGTGCGTGGTGCACGTGTGTCATGAATGCACACGCGTGTGTACATATGCATACAGCACACTCCCCCCTCTCTCCTGGCCTCGCCCCTGCCCACCACCCTGAGGGGCGCCTTGCAGACCCCTTTCAGGCAGAGCGGGCTGCTTGGCCCTGCGGCCACCTTGGTGCCCTTTGTCCTGGTGGCTGTTGGCTCACCTGTCTGCCAGGGACCTCTGTGTCCCACTGGAGTGCGACCTCCTGGCACATGGAAGGTCCCCCGTAGACGAGGGTGGCCCCAGCATGCAAAGGACCACGACACAACTTCCAGGTGTAAGGTCTTGAGCGCAGGCTCCACGTACCCAGAGGGAGCGTTTCAGCCTACGTTTGGCGTCAAAATGGTGTTTTTACGGTTTTCCCAGGACTCGGACGCTCAGGGGTTGGAACGTAATTAAGAGGTTGCCTCCGGTAAAAAGCACAACACAAGCACTGTGTACCGTCAGCTCCCTGTCGTGTGCACAAAAATAAAAAAAATAAAAGGGTGTGTCCTGTGTAACAAAGGACCACGACCTAGGGGGCTTAAGCCATAGGAGTACGTCCTGCCCCAGGTTGGGGACCGGAAGTCCCAGGTCATGGTGTGGGCAGGGCTGGTTACTTCTGGAGGCTCCAGGGCACGGCTCATGGGACATGGTTACGTCCACTTGCATCAGGAGAAGATAAGGGACGTCACCTGGACATGGCTGGTGGCCTCAGGGTGGCCAGAGTACCCGTGGCACCAAATGCGGCCACTTCAGCTTTGCAGGACCTGGGCCATGTCCCAAGGAGGTCCTCATGCATCAGCTACTCTCTTTGAAAGAACCCATGGTGACAAGAACCAAGCCGACCTCATGTGTCTGAAGATGGCACTCAACGTACCAAACAGGTTTCCACTTTATGTGACACACAGAGCAGTGTCCGCTTGTCACTTGATCGCCCACGAAGACGTGGGTACTGCTTTAAAAGCCTGGAGCACGTGTGCACGACGAAGGTACTTAGACACTTACGTGGACTAGGAAAGAAGGAAACAGCAAGACAAGATTCCCTTTAGACCAAGAGCGTGGGGGCTGCTGTTTCAAAAGACACGACACCAAACCACGAAACCGGGAACCACCAAAACCCGTCACGCAGACGCTGCCGGCCGACCCACACATGGCTCCGCTGACGTGGCTGAGCTCCGGGCAAATTCAGAATCTGTCCACGTCCGCCGTTGCTTTTAAGACTCTGCACCCCCGCGTGGGTCTGCTGCTGCTTCCGGATGCCGGCGGCTCACCGCCTAGCTCTGCGACGTGCTGGCCCACTTCTCTTGAAGGGGACACGCCACCTCTGCAAGGCAGCTCCTTTGGGGACCGTCCCACGCCCCGGGGCAGCTGTGCTTCCTCCTCTGCTGGCCTGAGAGTCCCCCGTGTCTGTTACACACGCGTCCGCCGGACGCAACCCCTTTACCCGCCTCCCCACCTCGTCGTGGGCTCGAGAAGCGTGACCTGTTTGTGGTCTTGTCACTAGGGCACGTTAGCACATAGAGCAGTTTTCACTTTACAGAAAAATCGAGCAGAGAATAGAGGCCCCTCCCAACTCCCCTCGTTTCCTGGGTGGTAAATTCACGTCGTGCCCGAGGGGGTTCATTGGCTGCACATTTGCTGTAACGGGAGCCCACAGGTGACATGAGGACACGTCTGTGTCCGTTCTGAGGGTTGTGACAAGGGCCCAGTGTCGTCACGCAGTGTTGTTTCATGTGACCGGCGTCTTTGGTGTCCCTCCTGCTCACCGAGTCCACCTGTGTTTTCTCACCTTCCTCACCGGCAAGACTGTCGGGCTTCTTTTCCGTCAGTCAGTCAATCAATGAATCCATCAGTCATCGATCAATGCATCAGTCATGAATGAATGAGCGAGAGCAGGGGGTCACCTTCTGGCCCCCTCCCCCAGGACCACGGCCCCCCCTGTGTCCCTGATTCAGTGGCGTTGGCCACTCGCGAGCCCCCAGAGGAGATGGCAGGGAAGCTGGTGCTGTGTGTGGTCTGGGGACACGCGTGTCCCTTCCCTCCTGCCCATCGCCGGACGGCTGTGTCTCCAGCCCCGGGACACCCGTCCTCACTTCCACGCCCGTCTGGGATGGAGACACCCCGTGCTACCCTCCCGGGCTGGGGTCCACACGACCTGCTCGTCTTCTTCTGCTTCGTGTCACCTCCCAGATGGAGCATCGGCCAGCTCTCTCCCCACACCTGTGGAGGTGCCACGTGCTACCTGCCTGGGGCCCAGGACCGCTGTGCACCGCTGGCATCTGCTCAGTAAGCAGGTGGGGTCGCTGCCCCTTTCTGTCCATCACGTCTGAGAACCCCAGTACGTGCTGCCGTGTGGTCTCCGTGGGACAGGCTTCAAATGCAAGCCCAGTGCTAGCAGTGCCTTGACCTCAGGGGCCTCCAGTGGCTGACATGTGCTCCTGTGGAGAGGGCCCCTTGCCAAGCTCCCCAGCGTGGGGTCCGGGGGGCACAGAGCCTCCTAAGCCAGGGTGGTGAGTCTCAGCTCGGTGCCAGCCTGAGGCCTCATCCACACCAGCCGGCCCGTCCTCCCGTAGGAGCCAGCGGCCACCTCACCCTCTTGTGCAGCAAAGCCTGTCCCCAACATCTGTGGGGCCCAGTCTGCCGTCAGGCCCCGTGTGGCCCGGGGGGGAGGTACACTGGGAGGGTATGTGACCAATAGACGGCCGGCCATGTCTTCTGGCCGGCCCTGCTGGTGTGTATTCAGCCACCCCATAATGCTGGAATGGGGGGTCCCTCACTCACCCAAGGGAAGAGTAGGAGGCCAGCGAAACAGCCAGCACCCCGGAAAGGTGAGGTGTGGCGAAGGCTAGTGCAGCGGGCTTTGGCTGAACACTTCAGGTTTCATTTGGGGCGAGCACGCTTGGGAAGGAGGGTCTGGGCAGCGTCCAGGGGGAGCTGAGCTCAGCAGCCATAGGCTCTTGACCACCCGCCCTGGGAAATGTGTTCAGAACGAGGGGTGCTGGGGTTTGAACCAAAAAAGGAAAACAGTCCTGTGGAGCGTTTGGGGACGATGGATTGCACACATATGTGTCTAAGAATAATTCTGAGCTCCGTTGCGTGAAATATCGCAGAGAGGCAGCCCCTGTGGTCCCCGTGAGACGTTTGTGCAAAAACCGGGAGCTGCGCTTTCATTCTAAATTACCGCAGAGGCCGGGCCCATGGCCCTGCCCGCTGGACAGACCTCGGTCGGTGGTCAGTCCGGCCGGCCGGCCAGCAACGTGAGGAACCGGTGGTGGGATGAGAGGACACACATGCTCCTTCCACATGCAGACCCATGAGCCATCACCGACCCGTAAAACAATTAGTGATGAAGCAATGCCCTCGGTAGTTTTGATTAATGTATAAATAATTTAACTGAGTGTTTCTTTAGTCTTCGGAGCGTCTGTCATGATTTAGCGGCCCTGTGGTGAGGGCCCCGAGTTCCGGGCGTATAAAACCCTCCCCCTCGTCCGTCCATCCATCCATCCGAGGGGCTGGTGGGTTTTAAGGCTCTCAGGGTGAGCACAGGCACCAGCCGAGCTATTAAGCCGCCGATTAGCATAATCCATTGTGATATATCATCGGATAAAAGTTCATTCGTGCAACTGAATGGGACTGGGGAATGGCTTTGAACATTTTATGATACAATAACTATCCATTTGATGAGCAATTAAAAAGATATTTGGAGACACGGGGAGTGAAGACAATGGGTGGGGGTGGGGATGGGAGATGCCATCGGCCGTGTGTGTGTGTGTGTGTGTGTGTGTGTGTGTGTGTGTGTGTGGGCCTGGGGACCCTCCTGCAGCCGCCGGTGGTGCTGGGTCTCTCTGAGCTAAATCAGGAGCCTGGGAGCAGGTGGGCCTGAGGGAGGACTCGTAAGGTGGCTGTTATTCCCCCAAACCCACAGGACTCCCAGGGCACAAACCCTAAAACAGGTCTGTCCTGTGTGTCCTGGCTGGAGCTGACCTTACAAGGGGACACGCCAGCCCCGGGGATGGGAAGGAACGCGTGCTGGCTCTTCTCAGTGGGAGGGCCCCTCAGCAGGAGGCTGGGTCCCTCCCTAAATGAGCGTCAACCGGTCCTGTACTCTGGCCGGTGGTCCGGGCCCCTCTGAGTCTTTTGTTTGCTTTTGCGCCCAGAGGACCTGCAGAATTAAAACAGAAAGTCACTACAGAGCCACGGGGGCTCCTTGGGGCTCTAGGAGAGGGGAGAAATGTGTGGCCTGGTTCCCCACGGTCGCCCCAGGAGGCATGCCTGCCTGTGCCCCCATCTGTCCCCTCACAGCCGCAAACAGGCCACCTGGGTGGGGGGTCACCAGTGGAGGGTGGGCTCCAGGAAGAGATGAATGGCGCACACACACACACACACACACACACACACACACACACACTTGAAAGAGCCGAGAGGAGCCGTGCTGACAGCCACCTCTGGGTCCCCACAACAGGTAGCAGCCTCTCACTTGTGTCCCTCTGTCACGTGCTCCCCCGCCTGCCCACCCAGCGATTTTATTCATCGTCCCCCCCCACTGCCGGCCTGTGATTGATGCCGGGGCCGCTAATCTCTCTGAGTGATAACTATTTTCATGTTCGTCCTGAGTCTGTGACACGGGCCCCGGACTTTTTTTGTGCGTGTGTCTCATTTACATTTCAATCTCAGCCTCATGAATGTAAGACTTGGCTGCAAATTAATAACAGGAGAGGGTGATGTCGCCGGGCGTGGGGGGAGGCACACGCGGCAGTGTCCCCCCCCCCAGCGGGCCCAGCGTCATTGTATTCCACGGAGCCTCATTTACGGGCCGCGGTGAATGACATTACAGAGAAAGGCATATCCGCAGTGACACAAATTTATTTCTGTCCCCAGTGCAGCAGTATATTTTCATAGAATGGGGGGCTATTTGTCTGGGGACAATTTAGTTTCCATGAAAAATTTAAATGGTTTCTGTGGAGAGAGTGCAGTGAAATTTAATTTGTTTCTCATTTGCTACAGCAGGTGTGAAAAGGAGAATTGGATGTCTGACGGGCTGAAATTGTCACTGTCCCTGTGGTGTGTCCCCCACGGCCCGGGCCGCGGTCCCCGAGCCCCAGCCGCCGCCCCCCTCCCGCCCCGCCCCCCTCGGAGAACCCTGTAACCTTAAACCAACCACTGAAAACCTTTGGGGAGGCTGCCAATCACGCGGGAAACGACGTTTGCATCGATCCCGTGCCTGGGTGATTTATGGCTTCATTTTACCGTAATTGAGAATTAGTGGAAAGATTAACAAGACTCAACACCCCGCCCGGGTGTGCGCGCTAAGCACGGCAATTTGTCACGATGGGCTGTCGGGCGCCTTCTGACTTACACGGGGTCCCCATCTAATTGAATTTGGGGGGGACGCGGGAATTAATTTGACGCGGGGAGATTTGGAATAGGACCTGGGGTGGGGGTTGGGGGCGGGGTCCCCGCCGGTGTCAGCCCCTCCCCCACCCTCTGCCCCGTCCTGCGTCCGTTTGTCTGCGTGTAGGCGCTGGCGGGGGGTCACTGATCGGGGTCAGTTCCCGCTGCAGCCCCGGGGAGCACGGGGTCGCGCTCCCGGCCCCTGCCCCACCCTCCGCCCCTGTCTGGGGCTCTGCATTCGGCACAGGCGTGGTCACTTATCAGGGTCAGTCCCCCTGCTGCCCTGGGGACCACGGGGCCACACCCCCTGTGCCGACACCCCCCTGACCCTGACACACCCCCGCCCCTCCCCACCCTCTGCCCCTCTTCCGAGGCAGGCATGTGGGCACAAGCGGGGGTCACTTACCGGGGTCAGTCCCCCTGCAGCCCCGGGGAGCACGGGGTCACGCTCCCGGCCCCTCTCCCACCCTTTGCCCCTGTCTGGGGGTCTGCATTCGGCACAGGCGTGGTCACTTATCAGGGTCAGTCCCCACTGCTGCCCTGGGGACCACGGGGCCACACCCCCGGCCCCTGTCACACCCCGCCCCGCCCCCACCCTCTGCCCTGTCGGGGTTCTGCCTCCAGGGGCAGGCGGGCATCACCGATCGGGGTCAGTTCCCGCTGCAGCCCCGGGGGTTAGGGAAACCCAATTCCAGCCCCCAAGGGGGGCAGTGCTTCGGCCGCACTCGCACTCCGGGCGGATGAATAATCTTACCTCTCATGCGGTCTGACGGCCTCGAGATGAAGTTTTGAAAATGAATTTGTTTGCAGCGAGTGTAGCTGATGTCTGGGGTCAACAGCAGACGGGTTCAGGGAATGGACTCCGAGCGTGCTTCTGGGGGGGCTGTGTCAAAAGAGCGTGCCCCCCCACGCCTGGGGCCCTGGCTGCACCAGGAGGTCTGGGGGCGAGCAGGTGATTTGGGGCACGTGAGGTGCCAAGCGGGTTCTCTGGGCTCAGTTCCTAGGAGCCCCCCCATCTGCCATGTAAGGGTCCTCAACAAGCACCTGTCACATTTGTGGCAGGAGCACAGGTGCCAGCGCCAGTTACCTGTGTCGTCCTCACTGGGGCCCGTTGACCAACAGCTTAGTTCGCTGCGTCTGTGGGTGTCTGCTCAGCCGGCCTTTTCTCCTTCCGGTCCTGTTTGCAGTAGATTCTGTTACATGTGAGAAAGCAGTGACATGGGGCCCCTGCCCCCCAGGGCTGCCGATCGTGTGTCCATAGGAAGGAGGACCTGGGAAGGTAACCAGCACCCAGCTCAGATGTTAACACGTGTACAGATGTGTGCACACATACATTTCCCTGCACGCTCACACATGTGTGCTGACACACGTACCCACATGCTTACACGTATACACGGACACACGTGCACCCACGTGCTTACATGCATGCACACATGGACACAATGCACTCGGACACACAAAACATGCTTACACACGTATGCATGGACACATACATGCACCCACGTGCTTGTACACACGTGCACACACATGCATGTCCCTGCACGCTCACACACGTGTGCCCCACATGCTTATACACAAAAACATGCATGCACCCACATGCTTACACACAGGTATACACGGACACACATGCACCTGCACACATGAGTGCATTCACACTTTCACACCTGTGTGTACACACACACACACACACACACACACACTGACTACACATCCAGTGCTGTGAGCAAAGCATCCCACAGTGAAAAGAGGGGTTTTTGCACCTTTTGCTCTGGACCAGCCAGGTGTGTCCCCACCTTTCTCCAGTGCTGACAGGTGGCCAGCTGTCCAGTGTACCGGGGACCCGGTGCCCAAAGTATTAGCCACATGTCCCCTGGACGCACCACAGGCCCTTCCTGGCTTAGCCTCCTCCACGGCTTTCCCAGCCACCTTGACAAAGCGGAGCCCTTCACCTCGTATCTGCACATTGGTCTGCCTGCCCCACAGCCCCCGGCACCTCCTGGCATCTGTCCTGCTCACGTGTCTGTGTCCCATTCACTTGGTGGCAGTCCCTGGAGTGGGCGGACAGGGCAGGCCAGTGCCTGGCACCCAGCAGACACCCCACAAATGCTGTCGGAGTGGACAGACGACCACACGGCTTTATGCTTCCTGCAGCCCAGGACGTGTTACAGGACCTGCACCCCAAACCCAGCAGCCACCAGCAGACCGAGGAGGCCAGCATGTCACCTCCTCCCCCTGCCAAGCAGCTCGTCAGGACCCCGAGTGCACCTTCGTCTCCCAGCACAGGAGGGAAAGGACTGCAGCCGGACAAGACAGCAAAGTTTGGGGGGTCCCCACACCCACTCTCAGGCTTGAGAAATGACTACGAGGCTGACAGGCTCACCGGAAGCTGTCGCACTCGTGGTTCCGGGGAATTACAGGGAAAACACATGGGCCACAGGCAGCTGAAAGAAGAGGAACACGAAGGAGATTCCAGGACGGGTCCAAGCACGGACTGTCAGAGCGTCGTCTCCCAGTGACGCAGGCTGGCAGGCTGGCCTCACCATGGCAGCAGCGACGTGTGACAACACACACAAGTGCCACCCACCAGGGAAGCCCCCAGAGCCTTGGTGGGCAGGGTCCTTCTGTGTCTCCGTCCCACACAAGATCTCACAACTAAGTCTGTGAACTTGTTGCAACGATGTTGCTAACTTTTTTGATATCAGAGGGATTATTCATTATGAATTTGTACCAACTGGACCAACAGGTAACCAAGTTGACTATTTGGAAGTGCTGAAAAGGCTGCGTGAAAAGGTTAGACGACCTGAACTTTTCACCAACAATTCCTGGCTCTTGCATCACGACAATGCACCAGCTCACAGGGTACTGTCTGTGAGGGAGTTTTTAGCCAGTAAACAAATAACTGTATTGGAACACCCTCCCTACTCACCTGATCTGGCCCCAATGGCTTCTTTCTTTACCCGAAGATAAAGGAAATATTGAGAGGACAACATTTGGATGACATTCAGGACATCAAGGGTAATACGATGACAGCTCTGATGGCCATTCCAGAAAAGAGTTCCAACATTGCTCTGAAGGGTGGACTAGGCACTGGCATCGGTGCACAGCTTCCCAAGGGGAGTACTTAGAAGGTGACCATAGTGATATTCAGCAGTGAGGTGTGTAGCACTTTTTCTAGGGTGAGTTCACGAACTTGATTGTCTGACTTGCAAACCTGCTTGGCCGGCACGCGGCTGACCTGTCCGGATGCTCCAGAGATCACCTGAGTCCATGTGACTTGAAAAGCCGCAGCCTGAACCACGGCTGGAGTGGCTCAAAGCCCCCAGGTCAACAGACACTGCTATTGGGCAGGTGATTCCAAAGGCTCCGAGGTGACCGGCCAGGGGCCATGGGCAGCAAATGCCCAACGTCACAGCAGGGAAGCCACATTCTCCACTGCACCTGCCCCAGGTCAAACTCCCCCCCCCCCGGAGAATCCCCACGGGGTGAACCTGAACGCATCTTGCTTCCCACTCACCCGACACCCCTTTGCCACCCCGCCCAGGTGAGCGGTGCCTGCACACAGAGGGGACACATCCGCCCGGGCCCCAGGGTCCTGTGTGGCCTCTGCCATGACAGCAGACAACCGTGATGCATGGCAGGCAGTGGCCTGGCCCCGGCACTCACTGTGTGCAGAGTTTATTGGTTTCATCCGGGGACACCTGCTGCTCGCACAGGTAACACAATCTGCCAAAGCTGGGGAGCTGTGTGCGTGCTGCAGACACGAGCCTCTTACCTCAGGTGCAGTGTGGAGTGTGAGGCAACAGGAGAGGCCGTCAGAGGAAGCAACGGCAGGAGCGAGACCCACAATTCTCCTCACTGGGTATAGTGGGTGCAGTACTGTCCCCCCTAAAAAGAAGATGTCCTCATCCTGATCCCCGGTACCTGAGGAGGGGTCTTGTCTGGAAACAGGGTCCCTGCAGATGGGACTGAGTGAGGGGTCTGAGGTGAGGTCGTCCTGGATCAGGGGGCTCTGAACCCAATGACAGTTTCCTTACAAGGGACAGAAGAGGAGGGACACAGACACAGAGGAGACGACACATGGAGACGGAGGCAGAGATGAGAGGGAGGCGGCCACCAGCCCAGGGACGCCTGGAGCCCCCAGGAGCTGGAAGGGGCAGGAGGGACCGTCCCCTGGGGCCTCCGGAGGGAGCGTGGCCCTGGGACACCTTGACAACATACTCCTGGTCTCCAGGACGGGGGAGCGTGGGTGTCTGTGGTTGGAAGCCACTTGGTGCAGTCATGTGTCACAGCCGCCCCAGGACAGCCCCACACTGGGATGCAGTGAGCGGAGCTGTGGAAATGCCTGGCGGTGCCTCACAACGTGAGGTACCATTAACTCAGCATGTACCCCCCCCCCCCCCGCAGTGACAACCGGTCACTGGGCTGGTGGGACCGTCCTGCATGAAAGCCTCCCCCAGGGGGATGTGTTAAAACAAGCAAATGCATGTGTGTGTCCCCCCCACGCTTTTTCCTAGTCAGACCCATTTCCTTTTGCAGGCAGAGGTCGGCTCCCAGCCTCGCAAGACAAATGTCCCGCTTCCACGGAGGGGGGGACGGACGGACGCCTGAACTGCTTTTCTTGCCTTAAATAAAAAAAAAAGGTCCTCATTCACATCCGTGGGGGGCTGGGGGGGGGGGAAGCTGTTATGATCACACCTCTATCTTGGGCCCCGGCGAAGCCGAGAACGTCTCTTCCGAATCACAATAAATCCAACCCAGGAGGATGAATTCCTCAAAAATGAAATTGGGTCCTCAGCTGCTTTTCATTATGGGTTTTTCAAGGGGGAAAAAAAAAAAAAACAAGAATGGTGTTTCCGTTTGTTATTTATGCACTCGCCGAGTGTAATGGTTGTAATGATTAATACCGAATTTCTGAATTTATTCTAAAGAGGCACTTCATAAATATTGAAAACCATCATTATCCGCAGGTAAATCCATTTATTTTATTAAAATGGAAATTCAGAAACCATCAATAACGTGACAGTACGCGTCCCACGGTGGCCCTGGAGAGGGAACACGGGCGTCGCTTTTTAAACCCTCCATCCATCACCTCCCCGAGGAGAGAGACGCTATTTGCAGTTTCTCCCACATCCACGTGGCTTTCGTGGTTTGGGGCAAGGCCTGTAAGCTACCCCTGCGTGGATCTGGGACCTGGCCCATCCACGAGTGGCTTCAAACAGTGACAGTCGGAATGAGTCCTGTGTTGGCTTTCATTTCCCCCCCGGGGGGAGGAAGGGACTGGAAGTATCGATAACAGGTGTTTCCAATCAGACCTGATTCGGAGCTTATTTATTTTTGAGAATGTCCTCCGAAGGAGGTCAGGGACCTTTTCAAACAAAATGTTGCTAATCCTCTCCACGGGCCTGAGACAGAGGCGGCCAGGGTGACGTTTACATCTGAGTGCATGGCAGGAACATTCCAGAAGGCTGAGAGCCGGGGGCGGGTCCCGGGCTGGACAGGGACGTCTGACTCGGCCACGTGCAGTCGCACCCGGGGCAGCCCCCGGTGGAAGCCAACCCGAGGTCCGCAGGCTCTGAAGAGCCAGACGTAAAAGACGCAAGCCTGGCTCCTGTAAGGGTCACAGTCGTGCATTTATTGAGCACCGACTGTGTACCAAGTGTGTGTGGACACCCGGGACGTCCCATCAAGCTGGTTCCACCGTCCAGGGACCCCCAGTCTTGCTAAGAAAGGAAACCAATAATGTACTGTTTAAGGGTCTCTTCAGTCTTTCTTGATTGTCCAGCTCACGATTGGGAAGAAGCAGGGGGGTGGCATTCCCCCCCCACCCCACCCCCGTGCGTTATCTCAACAGTCAAGACTCCTCCCAGGTGGTCCCAGGACAGGATATCCAGCCGTAAATCTTCTCAACGGATTCTGCTCCAGCCACACTATTCTCACAGCGCCCACCGGACAAAGGTGGTGCCCGCAAAGCAGCCAGGGCTGGGGACTTGCCAGGGGCTGGCAGGCGGGCAGCAGTTACCCCTCCAGGCAGGACAGGACCAGGGCAGGGACCAGTTCCGGAATGCGGACAGCTCGGGACGTACGTCCTGACCCCAGAGACAAGCGGTCAGGATGGTAGGGATCAGAGGCCTGGGTACAAGACAGCCCTGAAAACATCCAAAGGCGAGTTTTAAAGCACAAAGCATCTCATGTTCAGCGTCGTTTCCCTCTGTCTCTCTCTGCACAGCCTCAGGAAGCGTCCTCGTCCACACACGCCACCCGCATGGAGTGTGTGCGAAACGGTGCAGCCGTGTGGGAACAGACGGACGCTCCCTGGGAAACGGAAACAGTTTCTGTGGGATGTGTGTGGGGGGGATACGTGCAAATGCAGTGAGAGCGGGTTTTGGAGAGGAACTGGCATCCCCATGTTCACGGCGGCCTGGTTGCCGAAAGTGAAGGGTGGAAGCCACCGGAGGGGCCGTGGATGGGTGTCCAAGTAAACAGCAGGTGGCTGTCACCCAGCGGGATGTCCCTCAGCCTTAACAAAGAGGTGAGCTCCCCACAGGCTTCCGTTGGCGACATGAAGTCGAGCGACATCAGCCAGCCACAGAACCACAAATATTAGATCGTGTGTCACTTACACAAGGTCCCCAGAGGGGTCCGATTCCCAGGGACAGAAAGGAGCCAGAGGTGCCAGGGGCTGGGTGGGGAGAGAGTGTCCATTTTGCAAGACTAAAAAATAATAAAGTTTTCGGGATGGATGGAGGAGACGGTTACAGAACCGAGTGAGTGTATTTGATGCCGCTGAGCCAGGCACCTGAAACTGGTTACGATAGAAATGAAAAGGCACAGAGGGCCCTGAAATGCGTGTGACTCAGTGAAAGGAGCCAGTCTGGGAAGGGCACACACTGAGTGAGCCCAACTCTAGGACACTCGGTGAAACAAAACCAGGGAGACAGTGAAACATCCATGGTCCCCAGGGGTTGGGGGAGGGGGAGGAGAGATGAACAGGGGGGCACAGAGGACGTTTAGGGCAATGAAACCACTGTGTGTGACCCTGTCATGGTGGACACATATGATCGTATGGACTGCCCTGCGTCTGTTGTCCTCGTGAACTCTGGACAGAGCCGTCCAAGGTCACGTGTCTGGTCCAGCCCATGGTGGACACCCCGGCGGCAACCCTGGCCTCTGTCTGTCCAGACTGCGCCCCAGCTGGCGGGAGGGGCCACCCCCTTGGTGTGTGTCTTCCCCACGATCTCTCGTCTTGGTGTCCTTGGCTCTGTGACAAGGAGGGGATCTTCTTCTGTCCATTCTGCGTCTTCCCCTCCCATCTGGCATTTCCAGTGATTTGGGGGCCTGTCCCCGTGGTCGGAACCTGCACATTCCCGCCAGCAAGTGTGTAGAGGGTCGTCTCCACCATCTCAGCAACACGTCCCTCTTTGGGGGGAGCTCTTCGGGTCCCTTCTTTCTGGTTTCAGGCACGCTCTGCCTTTGACCAACCGACGGACATGCATCTCGTGTTCGCAGAGTGGGTTCACGGTCACCCACCCCCGTTAGATTTTTTATTTTTTTATTTTATTTTAGATTTTTTGTTTTTTAACCAGTGCTGTTACGAAATGTTTCTGGGCTGCCTTCCCAGGTGGTGCAGGCAGGGGGCGTCTGAGGGGCGGTGGCTGGGAGGGAATGAATGTCAGAATGTGTGCCCACGGCAGACCTCTCCTGCCCCACCGGCTGGGGACGTTCACAGTTCAGGTGTTTGACCAGGACGTGTCCCTCTCCGTCCTGCCCGGGATGGAATGCTTTCCTGTCCTCTGTTCGTCACCGGACACAACCCACTATCACTGTGGAACACGTTTTGTTGACCTTGACCCGTAGTGACCTCTGCATTTTACTAGGAGTTGGCCGGTGCGTTTTGTGTGTTCTGTTTGAACCGGGAGTGGTCTGTTTCTGGAGGTGCGGTCAGATTTACCTGACGCAGAGGGAGACGAGCTGAAATTCCGCCTCTCGCACCAACACGTGCAAAGCCGAAGCCTGTTACCTATTTCCCCGCCACCCCCTCAGCCGGTCCTGGAGATGACAAGGGAAGACATTCATAGCGTTCCCAGAAAGTCGGGAGGCCCTGCCAGCACTGGGGTCTCAGGCTCCCGGTCCCCACGGCCGACAGGGGGTAGATGCCTGTTGCGTGAAGCCCCCGGCTTGTGGTCACTTGCTGCAGCGTTCCCAGAACACACACACAACAGAGACATCCCAGGGGTCATGTGTCCCCACCCATTTTCCCTCCGTTGTCCTCATTATGTGAGACTGTCCGCCTGGTGACGGGGTCCCTACCGAAAGTCCCGCTCATGGGGGACCCTGTGTGGATGACAGAGCACCCATCGCCCAGCGTTTTCTCGTTTTCTCCCCCCGACAGGTAAGCCCGTGGTGATTGTCATGCCTGGAACTTGTAATGGGCCCTGGGGAGTTGATGACACACATTATCTCACCATCTCGTCTTTCCACGTCCAGCATCCAAAGCACAATTGCTTACATGCGTGGGTGCCCTGAGGCCGCCCCCTCGCAAGGTGTGAAGCTGGGGCAGTGCCTGGAAATAACCTTCCACGGGTGACCGCAGCCGCCTGGAATGGCGTGGCAGGGTGGGCCTGTGTGTCACCTGCGTCCCGTGGGGACGTGGCAGCCCCACCTGCTACATGGCCCTCCCCCCACCCGTGGGGCTGCGCTGGAAACTTCCGAAACCCGTGTGCAGGAGCCCTAACGTCGTCAGCTGCCACTGAAAGGGCCACTTTTGTCGTCGCTCAGCGTGACAGCGGTGGAGAGAGTTCGCGTGGAAACGGCTTTCCAAGCTGCGGACGGAGCGAGCTGCGCGGTCCACCCTCCAGGGTCATAGGAAGGAAACGGGTCTGGGGAGCAAAGCGCGGAAGGCGTCCTCTGCTCTTGGCGGTGACGCGGCCTGCGAGGCGACAGGTGACCCTCCCGCTGCCAGGCTCTCCCCGAATAGAGTGCATTGGGGGGCACCGAGGCTTCCTTCCGGGGGCCAAGACAGCAAGCGCACGGATGGGAGGCCCAGCGCGTTGTTTCGCAGCCCCAAACAAAGAAACCCTTTTACAAACCCCCGGTGTCTAATTTCGTTTGAGAAAATTAGATACTCCGGTTTTTGCATACGCTAACTGTATTACCGGGATGCAATTTGGTCGGGGTTGCTGGCTGTAGTGCAGGCGGCTTCTTAATAAAAAGTGTCAGTTAAAATGAAAATACAGCTTGGGTAATTAAATTTAATTGGATCTTGTCACTTTAAATCCTCTTCGTTTTCGAGGGTTTCTCCAGAATTGCAGCTCCTGGTTTGCTAATTTCTTTATTGCAAGCTGCTGCGGAAGCTGACCCCTCCTCTAATAAACTGACACCTTGTTTTTTCCGGGGGTTCCTGAACCGTGAAGGCGCTAGCAAACCAAAGGAGGGGCGGCACGGGGCGTGGGGGAGGGCGCGCGCGGGTAGGGTTACTTGCGGGGACTTGCACTCCCCACTGGAAGACAGCAGGTTTTACTCCAGGAGTGTAACTTCCAGTTCTGCAGAAGGCCCGGTGTGGGGGGCCGGAGGGAACTGTCCCGCAGGTAACAGAGTATCCACAGATGTGCACTGTATACATTGTCGCCAGTTTGCAGACAGCTCGCTGCTCAGAGCTGCGTCCACCAGCGCTGATGAGCTCCTCGTGGCTGCTGTAGCAACTCACCGCAGAGGTGGCCCCTGAAAACAACAGGAGGATTTATTATACCACACTGAGGGAGGCCACAACTCCCGAATCAGACTCTCTGGGCTACCATCAAAACGTCCGCAAGATCATATTCCTTCTGGAGTCTCCAAGGGACAACCTGATTCCTTTTCCAGTTTCTAGAGGCACCTGCGTCCTTGCAGCTCAAGAGCTTAACCTAATCACGTCTCAAAGCGTCCTTCTGGTACATATTCATGGGTTCTGGAGATTAGCACCTGGATATCTCGGGGGGCTGTTATTCATCTGACCACAGAGAGTACAATGATTCCGGTAATATGGATAAACTGGTGACAGGAGTGGGTGGGGGCGTGCAAACTAAAGTGTTCATCCAGCTACCAGTTGAACCCTGGCTGCTGCCTTGCATGTGGGCTGCATCAGCTGCTGACCCAGCATGTCACCTCGCAGGGCCCAGCCTTTTTGACCCACAGGAGTTCTCTCTCCGTGCTACAGCTCCCCAGGCTCAGCTTCTAAAATCAAGAATGCTTCACCTATGGAGGATAGATTGAGGCATATGTTGTGGCCCTGGAATTGTAAAAATTAAAAGTGTGTGCAGGACCCCTCATCACTCACGCTCCTTCAAGGCAGCTGGTTCCGTCATAAACGTGTTATTTTCTTTTCTTTTTTATTGGGGAAGTGGTACCGTTCTTTATTGGGGAACAGTGTGTACTTCCAGGACTTTTTTCCAAGTCAAGTTGTTGTCCTTTCAGTCTTAGTTGTGGAGAGCACAGCTCAGCTCCCAGTCCAGTTGCCATTTTTCTAGTTGCAGGGGGCGCTGCCCACCATCCCTTGCGGGACTCGAGGAATTGAACTGGCAACCTTGTGGTTGAGAGCCCACTGGCCCATGTGGGAATCGAACCGGCAGCCTTTGGAGTTAGGAGCACGGAGCTCTAACCGCCTGAGCCACTGGGCCGGCCCTGTAAACGCATTCTTTGAACTAAACTTTCCATCAGCTCAAGAGTCCACCAGAGGTTGCCACTTGTTTTGTAGAGGATTTTGGTGGAGGACAGACTAAGGCCTGAGCTGGAGGGTTCCTGGCCCATTCAAGGGGCAGAGGGTGGCCCCACCTGGTCCCCAGGTGCCAGGGACGGTGGCCCAGGGGCTGGGATGTCCGTCCTCTACCTCCTCTGGCTGTGTCTCGCTTCCCAGGACAGGAGTCAACATGGCTGGTTCTCATCCTGGGCACAGAGGGGAGCCTCTGAGAGCCACACCTGCTCTGCACAGGTGAGGCGTGTCCCCCGGAGGTGGCTGTGGGCTTGCACTTATCCCTGTGGCTGCAGCATCTCCCACTCCCACGTCTGCCACAGTGTTTGGTGGAGCCCACGGCCAGCACAGAGGACCTTGGTGGCAAAGGCTGAGAAGCCGTGTTGTGGCAGAAGACGCTGGGCTGTGGCGGAGATGAGGCTTTTATGCCACCATTGTCTCAGCCACCAAACAAGGGTCCTACTTGGGTTCCTGCTGGAAGTGGTGGTTCTGAGGGACACACGGGTGGTCCTTTGCTGGATGCACGTCTGTGAAAACGCACCTCTGGGACATCCATGTCCTGGCCACACGGACCCACCACGCTCACCGCTCGGTGGGCTCACCCTGGGACCCCTTTCCTCTTGCCGCTCAGAGTGTGATCCCCTATGTCAGGCTCTGAGGTGACAGGAGGCAGCTCCTTGAAATCACGTTTGTTCACACCATTTAGGAAGGGCGAGAGTCCCTGGGTTCCCATTCCTCGAAGCGCTGACCCTCTGCGAGATGCTGACGGCCACTTTTACCTGAAAGGGGGTGGCTGCCATTCTGGGGGTGGTCCGGAGTCATCTCTGGTCTAGGGTGAGGGTGGGGCGACCCTGAGGCCTCAGCTTAGGGCCAGGCTGGGATATCGTGGTTCCCACCTGTCTTGCCTGTGCCTGGATGTGTCCGCTCTTGGGTTTGTCTCCGCCCTATGAGGTCTTCTTGTCCTTGGCTGTGGCAGAGAGACACCCGTGGAGCCGCCAGGGTGAGGAATTTCCTGCCAGTGTGCCCTCAGTGTCCCACTGGCCAGTCCCTCACCTGGGCTGAGCCTGCCATGGTGGCAGCGTCCTGGGCAGGACCAGCAGCTCGGGTGACGGCGGGTGCAGGCCCTTGCTGCTCTTCCAGACCCGGGGGACGTCATGCATCTAAATCCAGACACTTGTCCTGGCCGTGGCATCTTTCTGAGTCCCCAGTCGTGCGCGGACGTAGTGACGTCTCATAGCTGGTGATGGTGACCGCCAGCCTCGCCTGGCACTCGGATTCTCACAGCGGTCCCGGTGTCCCTTTTCCTGTAGATGCAGAGCCATGTCGCGAGGTTTTCGGACAGCCTGACGGAGGTGGCTCACGTAGACCCCTCTGGTTTACTTAGAGGGTCTCAGGTTTCGTCTTGGTTGTAAATTATCAGTCCTCTTAAGGACATGTAGACACCATGACACGCAAATCGTATAGGACACTCTTATCACCTACTTTCATATAATTTCCTAAATCCAACTCTTGACTGAAGGTCACTGTAAAAAATACCAACAACAACCATATTCCTAAGTGAGGAATTAAAGAGAGTGACCCAGGGGCGCCCGCCAAGGTGATGCAGGGGGAGACTTTGCAGGTTTTCCACGTTATACAAACCATTCTCGTCCTACAAGACAATGACAGGCAGCTGGCTTTCCCCTGGGTCCCCCCAGCCAGAGGGTCCTGGGGATCGTAAATGACATCTGATGAGTGTGACACTGAACTCCGGGGCTGCTCTTGGGCCCTGCTGCTTGTCGGTGGTTGAACACGCTGAGGTCTTTTGTCGCGAGGACATATCCTCACATGTGTGATGTAGCTGAGTGTGTCCCCTACAAAGACGTGTTGACGGCTTCACTCTGGGTACCGGTGAACGGGGCCTCATTTGAAAACTGGGCCTTTGTAGGTGTGATTGAGTTACGATAAAGCCACTAGGGTGGCAGGTAATCCAAGGGGATGGGTGTCCTTGTAGGAAGGTGAGAGAGGACAGAAAGAAGACAGTCACGGGGAGATGGGGGCAGACATCGAAATGACACTGCAACAAGCCAAGGGACACCCAGGATGGCCGCCAGCCCCCGGGGCCTAAGAGAACGGCAGGGAACACAGACCGTCCGGAAGCCGCGGGGCCAGTCCTGCCACATTCAGGGTGTTGCACCCCTGGCCTGAGGGTTCTTTCCACATGCTGCAGTGAGATGGGCCCCCAGTTCGGCAGTTTCTTAACCAAAGTCTCTTCTTGAAGCAGGGGATGGGTTTGACACACATGCCACTGCAGGATGTGTGTGACAGGTATTGTACGTCACCAGCCATGGCTGCTGGGCTAGTCACACGTACTGTGTTTACCCGAAAATAAGACCTCACCGGAAAACAAACACTAGCATGATTTTTCAGGACCTCCCCTGAACATAAGCCGTCTTGCGTCTTTTGGAGCAAAGACGAAGGTCTTATTTTCGGGAAAACTGCATGCAGAGGTGACTGCAGCCCCTCTTCCTGTAGACGGACAGACGGACGCAGTCCCAGGACCCCTCTCCCCACGGTGAGGGACGGGCGTGGGGCTTAGTCTGGGGACAGTGCCTGCCTCTGGGGTGTCCAGGGGGGTGGACCTTGCGACCTACGGCTGCCCCCACAGTGGCTGCCCCTTAGACGGGGCTTCCGATGTGTACAATAGAAACAGCCCCCTGAAACCGTCTAGAACCAAAGTGGCATGGGTTTGACACACTGGGCCTCACTGGGGTCTGTCCTTCCTTAGTTTTTCCATGTAAGGATCTAATTGGTTTTACTGGGAAATGGGAGCCTCTCATCCAGCAAATAAGGGAGCTCCCTCTGGCCTTTCATTTCTATTTTTTAAATATATTTTTCAAATGTAATAGAATGTGCTTATTTTTCATTTTTTTAAATTAAAGTTTATTGGGGTAACAATTGTTAGTAAAATTACATAGATGTAATAAATTACATGTATTACATCATCTATAAATCCCATTGTGTGTTCACCACCCAGAGTCAGTTCTCCTTCCATCACCATATATTTGATCCCCCTTACCCTCATCTCCCACCCCCACCCCCCTTACCCTCTGGCAACCACTAAACTATTGTCTGTGTCTATGAGTTTCTGTTTCTCATTTGTTTGTCTTGTTCTCTTGTTGTTTTTGGTTTATATACCACATATCAGTGAAATCACATGGTTCTCTGCTTTTTCTGTCTGACTTATTTCGCTCAGCATTACTCTCACAAGATCCATCCATGTTGTCACAAATGTTCCTATATCATCTTTTCTTACTTGCGAATAGTATTCCATTGTGTATATATACCACAACTTCTTTATCCATTCATCTATCGAAGGACATTTTGGTTGTTTCCATGTCTTGGCCACCGTAAACAAAGCTGCAATGAACATTGGAGCACACGTGTCTTTATGGATAAATGTTTTCAGATTTTTTGGGTAGATACCCAGGAGAGGGATTGCTGGGTCATATGGCAATTCTATTCGTAATTCTTTGAGGAACCTCCACACTGCCTTCCATGACGGCTGCACCAGTCTGCATTCCCACCAACAGTGTATGAGGGTTCCTTTTTCTCCACAGCCTCTCCAACACTTGTTACTATTTGTCTTGTTGATGATGGCCATTCTGACTGGGGTGAGGTGATATCTCATTGTGGCTTTGATTTCCATTTCTCTGATGATTAGTGATGTTGAGCATTTTTTCATGTATCTATTTGCCATTTGTATGTCCTCTTTGGAGAAATGTCTCTTCAAGTACGCTGCCCATTTTTCAATTGGGTTGTTGGTTTTTTTGTTGTTGAGTTGCATGAGTTCCTTGTATATTGTGGACATTAGGCCCCTTATAGGAGGCGCTGTTTGCAAAAATCTCCCATTCATTTGGTGGCCTCTTTATTTTGTCAATGGTTTCTTTTGCTGTGCAGAAGCTTTTAAGTTTCATATAGTCCCATTCGTTTATTTTAGCTTTTACTTCCACTGTCTTTGGAGTCAAATTCACAAAATGCTCTTTGAACCCAAGGTCCATAAGTTTAGTACCTATGTTTTCTTCTATGCAGTTTATTGTGTCAGGTCTTATGCTTAAGTCTTTGATCCATTTTGAATTAACTTTGGTACATGGTGACAGATAGCAGTCCAGTTTCATTCTTTTGCATGTGGCTATCCAATTCTCCCAGCACCATTTATTGAAGAGGCTGTCTTTGCTCCATTGTATGTTTTAGCTTCTTTGTCAAAAATTATCTGTCCATATTTATGTGGTTTTATTTCTGGGTTCTCAATTCTATTCCATTGGTCTATGTGTCTGTTTTTCTGCCAATACCATGCTGTTTTGATTATTGTAGCCCTGTAGTACAAGCCAAAGTCAGGAAGTGTGATACCTCCATTATTGTTCTTTTTCTTAAGATTGCTTTGGCTATTCGGGGTCTTTTGTGGTTCCAAACAAATCTGATTTTTTGTTCTATTTCTTTAAAATATGCCATTGGGATTTTGATGGGGATTGCATTGAATCTGTATATTGCTTTGGGTAATATGGCCATTTTAACTATGTTGATTCTTCCAATCCATGAGCACGGAATGTCTTTCCATTCCTTTGTGTCTTCTTCAATTTCTTTCAAAAATGTCTTATAGTTTTCAGCATATAGGTCTTTCACATCCTTGGGTAAGTTTATTCCTAAGTATTTTATTCTTTTTGCTGCAATTGCAAAAGGAATTGTTTTTTGTATTTCTTTTTCTGAGATTTCATTGTTAGTATATAGGAAGGCAATGGACTTTTGTACGTTGATTTTGTAGCCAGCAACTTTACTGTATTCGTTGATTGTTTCTAATAGCTTTTTGGTGGAGTCTTTAGGGTTTTCTATATATAGCATCATGTCATCTGCAAAGAGTGATAATTTAACTTCTTCATTCCCAATTTGGATGCCTTTTATTTCTTTCTCTTGCCTGATTGCTCTGGCAAGGACTTTAACACTATGTTGAAAAGCAGAGGTGATAGGGACATCCCTGTCGTGTTCCTGAACGTAGAGCAAAGGGCTTCAGTTTTCTCCATTAATTATGAGATTAGCAGAGGGCTTGTCATATATGGCCTTTATTATGTTAAGGTATTTTCCTTCTATACCCATTTTATTAAGTGTTTTAATCATAAATGGATGTTGTATCTTGTCAAATGCTTTTCTGCATCAATTGATATAATCATATGATTTTTGTCCTTTATTTTGTTTATGTGATGTATCACATTGATGGATTCGATGTTGAACCATCCTTGTGCCCGAGGATGAACCCCACTTGGTCGTGATGAATAATCTTTTTAATGCATTGTTGTATTCGATTTGCTAGAATTTTATTTAGGATTTTTGCATCGGTATTCATCAGAGATATTGGTCTGTAGTTTTCTTTTTTGTGCTGTCCTTACCAGGTTTTGGTATCAGGGTAATGTTGGCCTCATAAAATGAGTTAGGGAGTACTGTCTCTTCTTCAATTTTTGGAAGAGTTTGTGCAGGATTGGTATTAGATCCTCTTTGAAGGTTTGGTAGAATTCACTAGTGAAGCCATCTGGTCCCGGACTTTTGCTTTTGGGAAGGTTTTGGATGACTGATTCAATTTAGTTACTGGTGATCGGTCTGTTTAGATTTTCCAGTTCTTCATGGTTCAGCCTTGGAAGGCTATATGTTTCTAAGAACTTGTCCATTTCTTCTAGGTTGTTGAATTTGGTGGCATATAGTCCTTCATAGTATTCTTGGATGATCCTTTGTATTTCTGTGGTGTCCGTGATAACTTCCCTTTTCGTTTCTGATTTTGTTAATCAGTGTCTTCTCTCTTTTATCTTAGTAAGTCTAGCCAAGGGTTTGTCAATTTTGTTAATCTTTTCAAAGAACCAGCTCTTTGTCACATTAATTTTTCTATTGTCTTTTTGTTCTCTATTTCATTTAGTTCTGCTCTAATTTTTGTTATTTCCTTTCTTCTGCTGACCTTGGGTTTTACTTGTTCTTCTTTTTCTAGTTCTTTAAGGTGTAACATGAGGTTATTTATTTGGGAGTTTTCTTGTTTCTTGAGATAGGCCTGTAATGAGATAAATTTCCCTCTTAAAACTGCTTTCGCTGCATCCCAAAAATTTTGGTAGGATGTATTTTCATTGTCATTTGTTTCTATGTATCTTTTGATCTCTCCTCTAATTTCTTCTTTGACCCAGTCCTTCTTTAAAAGTATGTTGTTTAATCTCCATGTATTTGTGTTTTTCCGCTTTCTTTTTGCAGTTGATATCAATTTCAAAGCCTTGTGATCAGACAATATGCATGGTATGATTTCAATCTTCTTAAATTTGTTGAGACTGATTTTATGTCCCAATATATGGTCTATCCTTGAGAATGTTCCATGTACACTAGAAAAGAATGTATAGTCTGATGTTTTAGGATGAAGTGCTCTATAAATGTCAATTATGTCCATTTCATCTAATGTGTCATTTAGGGCTACTATTTCGTTATTTATTTTCTGTTTGGATGATCTATCCTTAGCTGTCAATGATGTATTTAAGTCCCCTAGTATAATTGTGTTTTGGTCAATTTCTCCCTTCAGTTCTGTAGTAGTTGCTTGGTGTATTTCGGTGCTCCCTGATTGGGGGCATAAATATTGATGACTGTTATGTCTTCTTGTTGTACAGTCCCTTCACCATTATGAAATGTCCATCTTTGTCTCTTGTTATCTTTTTCACCTTGAAGTCTGTTTCATCTGATATCATTATGGCTACACCTGATTTTCTCTGGGTACCATTTGCTTGGAGTGTCAATTTCCACCCTTTCACTTTGAGTCTATGCTTGTCCTTGTAGCTGAGATGTGTCTCTTGGAGACAGCATATGGTTGGGTTTAGTTTTTGATCCAATCTGCTACTCTGTGCCTTTTTATTGGTGAGTTCAGTCCATTTACATTTAGGGTGATTATTGATATGTGAGGATTTCCTGTCATTCTATCTTTAGTTTTCTGGTAAGGCTGTGTCTCCATTGTTTCTTTGCCTTTTGTTGTTGTCTATTATTTCTGTGTGGTGGTATTCTATGATGTTTCCCTCTGTTTCTTCTTTTATTTCAGTATATATTTCAGTTCTGGATTTTTTTGAGTGGTTACCCTTAAGTTTATGTAAAAGAAAGTTTGATATTTAGAGTATTCCATTTTCTTCAGCACGCTTACTTTCTCCATTCCCATATTCGGTTCAGGCCTTTACTCTCCCCTTTTTGAGTTTTGGTTGCCACAAATTGTCCCTGTTGATGGTGGTCGAATAGCCTCCTTTAGTATTTCTTGTAGTGCAGGTCGTGTATTAGAAAATTCCCTCAGCTTCTGTATGTCTGGAAAGGTCTTTATTCCTCCTTCATATCTAAAGGATATCTTTGCTGGATATATTATTCTTGGCTCATGATTTCTCTCTTTCAATAGTTTGAATATTTGGTTCCACTCCTCCTGGCTTGTAGAGTTTCTGCTGAAAAATCTGATGATAATCTAATGGGCTTTCCTTTGTAAGTTACCGTCTTCTTTTCCCTGGCTGCCTTGAGGATTCTTTCTTTGTCGTTGATTTTAGACAGCTTCAATACAATGTGCCTTGGAGAAGGCCTGTTGGGATTGAGGTAACTAGGTGTTCTATTTGCTTCTTGGATTCGAGGGTCCAGTTCTGTCCACAAATTTGGGAAGTTCTCATCGACAATTTGTTTGAATATATTCTCTGTTCCTTCTCTCTTTCTTCTCCTTCTGGTATGCCCATTATTCTTATATTGCTCTTTCTGATGGAGTCAGAAAGTTCTTGTAGAGTTCTTTCATTTCTTTTAAGTCTCAAGTCTCTTTCTTCTTCCATCTGTGTCATTTCCAGGTTTCTGTCTTCGATGTCACTGATTCTTTCCTCCATCTGGTCAACTCTACTACCTAAGCTGGTTATTTCATTCTTAATTTCTTCTATTGAGTTCTTAATCTCCAGAAATTCTATTTGGTTGTTTGTGAAAATGTTAATCTCTTTGGTTAAATGTTCATATTGTTTTTTGATTGTGTTTCTGAGTTCATTAAACTGCCTGTCTGTTTTTCTTGCATCTCGTTGAGTTTTTTCAGAACTGCAATCTTGAATTCTCTGTAATTTAAGTCACATATTTCCATATCTTTAAGTTCATTTTCTGGAGACTTTTCACTTTCTTTCAGAGCTGTCTTGTTTGATTCCACCCCTTCCGTGGCTATTTATGGCTATTACTGACTTATTATTTCTCTTCCTAGACATCTACAGGAGTGGCTTCTGCAACAGGTTGATAGGAAGGTCTTTCTTTTGTTTTCCAGTACTTATTGGTAGAATGTTTTATTTTCTCTCCGACTGCAGCCTTTTTTTCTCTCTCACACAGTAGGGCTATGTTTTCTCTGCACTGTTCCAGCTTCTCACACAATGGGGGGATTCCCTGGGAGACAGGCTTCTCCTCTATTAATAGTTCGTCTAGGTTACAGGTCACAGTGTCCTGGTGGGTATATGGAGAGCTTTTGAAGTTCCAAAGCTCTTCCAGCTCCTGATTCAGAGCCCGTATATTTCAGCAGTTCTGTTTACTCCTGCAGGGATCTCCCCAGATAGGTGGGGCCAGGGGCGGGGTGAGTTGTGAGAGGTGGCCCAGAGCAATGGCAGTGACCACCTCCACAGCCGGTCCTGCTTCCACAGCTCCCTCCCCTTTGCCAGAACTAGTTGGGCTGCGAATTTGTGTCTGCGGTCCACAGTTCTCAGAACAGCAAATATTCTGTTCTTTTGATCTGACACTGCTACTGTTCCGTTTCTAGCACCGGGCAGGTGGAGGCAGGGTGAGCTCTGGGAGGGTAGGGAGGGGGCGGCTAGTCTCAGTGCCTAAGGCTCCGTTCTCTGCTCGGCAGTGAGGGCTTAAACCACCGTTTTCAGCCTTCTTCCCTCAGTCTTTTCTCCGAGGTCTCTGCCATGAGTGTTGGGTTCACCCGTGTTATGTGCTGCCCCCTCAGCCCTGTGGGCCATAAGCGGAGCCCTACTAGTCCGAATTCTTCCCTCTCCCGCAGCTGCGGTGGTTCCGGGAAGCAGCGAGCTCTGAGCACTGAGCTAGGTCTGCGTCCTGCGCCCGCGCGGCTCCGTCTCCGCTCTTCTCCCTTCCCTCCTCCCCCGCTCGTGCTATTCGCCCACCTTTAGGTGAATTCAGTCGTGGGCCTCTTCGTCTTGCCTGTCTGCTGTGCACGGAGTCCTTTGTGGAGTTGTAGTTGTTGAATTTGTTGTAAGTTCCAGGGGAGCTTTCCAGAGGCTCACCTCACGCCGCCATTTTGATGACGTCTGTCTCCGTGTTTTATTTTTTATTTTTCCTCATGTGAACACGTTTTATTTTTTTGTAATGAGATAGAATGCTTTCTAAATTTTTTTTTAACTGAAAAATTTTTTTCAATGCCGTTGACAGTCAGCATTTTCAACCTCGTGGGACGTTTAACGGCACCTAGAGAGGGTCAGTGCCACCATCTACGCTGGTGGCTGTGGGCATCTGGGCGCTTGTGACATGTTTCCTTTAAAACCGAATCTAATGAGCCCCCCACCCCCACCCCTGTGCTAAATACGGGGGACAGGCTGTCCCTTCCTGATGTACATTCATCACCCAGCTGCAGTCAGGCTTCTGAACAGACAGTCATGGTTCCCCCCGCCCCCCAGGTTTGGCCCCCCCACCTCTGTGCCACGTGCCTGTGTGGACGCCCTGGGGACGGCTGTGGGCGTTGTGCGTGGTTTGAATGTGCACTGGACCCACGTCCCCACCTTGATCTGAACCTGGAGCTTATCTGGATGCCGGGTGGGGGTGCGTGGGGGCTGGGACGGGAAAGCCGCTGTTCTCCCCCGTTTCTCACCAATCCATTACTGCGCTCCTCCCGGCCCTCACTTCTAATTTCGCAATGACAAAGAGGCCCGTGGAGATTTTAAATTTCATAATTTCCGTCTGTCAAGCCTGACATGTAATTAGTGCCCTTTCTAACCTGTAGCCACCGTGCGCGCACCCACCCGGCTCCGTGCGCTGGTGTTTTTGGTTCCCCCCCCCAAGAAGAGATTAATAACAGGAGTATAAACGGCCGGGAGGGAGGAGACAATGTGCCCGGCGGTCTGTTAGCTCCCCGTGTGGGCGGATGAGGGTAATAACATCTGAACGCGTGGTTTTGTCGTGTTGGGAGTGAGGAAGGGCACGCGTGACACGTGCGCTGTAGACACCTGACGGGAGGTGTGTCCTCAGGGCCACGTCATGCTCGGGGGCAGCTTGCTGGGTCCCTGATGGTGACTTAGGGTTTCCACATGGGGGCCCCCCCAAGTGGCTGGTGGGGGTGGTCAGCAGGGGCGTATGGAGGTTGCTGGGCGGTGACAGCTCTACGTGAACCTCTGCGGTCAGGACACAGGACGCAGACGCAGTGCAGTGTTGCAGACCATGGAGTCTGCATGGTGGGATTTCTTGGACGGTGGTCCGACGACGAGTCAGAGTCCACAGTGGACCACTGCAGGGCTGGTGCCAGCTACTGATGTCGTTTATGGCCCACATGCTTTATATCCCCCGTCTTCTTCCTGATGGTGAGGAAGCGGCATCCCTGCGTCCAGACCGGTGCTGCCTCTGACCTTCCCGAGGAAGTCACTTGCATGTGGCCATCCCCTCATGGCCCAAGTGTAAATGGTTGCTGAGACGTGCGGGCGTCCGCGGGCTCAGGCGTGCAGGGCTGTGTCAGGGGCCTCGCACCTCTTCTGATGGGAGTGTCCTGTCTTCCAGTTTGAAAATCAGTGCCAGGGACTGGAATGAGACCCCCACTCAAGTTCCATTTCCATTCATTCATCGGTCCATTCATTCCACTGAGGCAACAATTCCAGCCATGGTGGGGCATCGTGGGGAGGAAACCCCACTGGTGTGACTGCCGTCTTGGGAGCCAGGCGGGTCCACGGGGACAGCAAGTGCTTGGATGGAGGGTTTGCATGAAGTGCAGTGGGGGCCCGGAGTGGGATGGGGCCGGGAAGGCAGCTGGGGCCGAGGTGGGGGGATGTAGGACGTCTGCCGGGAGGAGGAGGACGCGGAAGGTGCAATGGCAGCTGCATTGTGGTAAAGAGGAAGAGTCAGGTGTGGTGAGAGCAGAACCGGGGCAAACGCGGTTGGTGGACGTTGCCTCTTGCTGCCCCCATCTGTTCCCCATGCTTCTTCGTTCCTAAGAGATTTCGAGAACAGCCATGGTTCCGAGACTCCCCTGTGCCCTCGGGGATGAGTACGCTGGAGCCCAAATGGCTCATTCATTCACTGGTCGTCCTCAGGAGTGGTGTCAGGAAGGGGTACACGGCCCCAATTCTGGCTCATAAGACACAAGGACCGGGCCGAGGAGCATTTCATTATGGAGGTGATGCAGCCAGGGGTGGAGCTGGATGGTTTTGTGCTGAGTGAAATAAATCACAGAGGGAGAGAGAAACAACGTAGAATGTCGCTTACATGTGGAGTCTCAGAAACAAGATAAATGAACAAGCAAAACCGAAACAAACTCAGAGATACAGAGAACAAACTGATGGTTGCCAGCGGAGAGGGACGAGGGGGAGTGGGTGGAAAAGAAGAAGGGATAACACAAGAAAAACACAGCACCCTGTGAACACAACACCCATTATTTCAAAGCCCCTAAGCTCCCTTTACAACTCAATGCCCTGAAACCGGGTGGGACCTGAAACAGGCATCTGGTCTACCTCAGCTTTCAACATGGCAGATGGCAACCCCTTTCACACTTGTGTCACACAGCGTGACACCCCCAGTATGATCCCAGACAGTTGCACACAAGATCATGGTTGCAGACCGTTGGTTGTCTTGGTGATTTACAAATGGTGCTGGAAGGCACACTGTGTCGCATCTCTTGCAAACACAGGGGTTCCTTGCAAAAACAGGTGTTCATATATTGCTCGTTCAAGCCGCACCTCACGTTCGGTTTTCACGTTAAAAGCATATAAGGACCACTCCAGGAGCTGGTCTCTAAAGTCCTTCCCGGCTCAGCGTTTCTGTGGGGTGGGGACCCATGGCGAGGGCCCATGGCAGCCAGGGGCCACTCAGGGACGAGATGCATTGGGCGGTGTGTGACCCAGTACCTCCTGCTCAGGTACACGTTTCCCGTTTCCTCTGCTTCCTGTTCCACAGGGTGCATCTGCCGTGGTCTGCAGCCCCTGGAATGGAAGTTTCTGCAGAGACAATCCGACCTAGAGCTGGAAAGAACCAATTTCAGGTGGCTACACCGATCATAAAATATAACAATCCCGATACACCTGGGGGGCAGGCAGGAGTCCACGTGTGCAAGGTGGGCTTGTCAGTGCTACGGCTTTGGGGCACGTTAGCAGTTTCCCTGGACACCTGTGGTGAAATTAGCGTGACCCCACTCGCTTGTCGTCTTCTTGGGAGGATTGGAGCTGATGACGCGACTTTCTAGGTGCCCAGCGAACGTTCCATCAGTGGTGATGGTTGCTCCCAGAGTGGGGAATTAGAGCAGAAAACCGCATTCCGGGGTGTGAAATCGGTTAAGGAGACGTTCCTCGGTCTCCAGCGCTGGCAAACAGTTAGACAACCAGAAAACGGTGTTAGCAAAGATATTGTGACTTATTTACGTACAGCTGACCCTAGAACCACACAGGACCCAGCCACGTGGGGTCACTCACACACAGATATTTTTCAATAAATGCTATCCTTGTGTTTTCCTTATTATTTTCCTAATCGCATTTCCTTTCCTCGAGCTCGCTTTATTGGAAGAACGCAGGGTGTAATGCATGTAACATGCAGAATCTGTATCCATCAGCGACTTACGTGACCGGCAAGGAGTCTGGTGAACAGCAGGCTTTGAAGAGTCAGGATTTGGGGGAACCAAGCATCATATGTGGATTTTTAACAGTGGGGGGGTGCCCGCGCCCTGAAACCCCGTGTCGTTCAAGGGTCAATAGTATTTCTCGTCATGCTAACCACAGGCTCGACTTCGTATTATTGGCATTATTCTGTAATTTGCTCCCCCAGCCACCGTCAACCTCTCCACAATGCTGACGGACCCGCTGAAATTTGGATTTAAAGTGGGCAGACAGAGCGTCTTGGACCCTGAAGCCACAGGGAGGCTCCAATGTGGGTGTCGGTTGGACCATCAGCTTCTCCTGATGTGGCTTTTTAATGTCTCTTCTTTTTTTTTCTTGGTGAGTTTTGTCAGGCGTCTATGATTTTCACTAGTCTCTCATACAACCAAGTTTGGTTCTGTTGATTTTTCTCTTTGTTATTTCCTTCTTTAGTTAATTCATTTCTGTTCTTTCTTTGGGCTTAGATTTCTAAGTCTCCTCACGAGGCAAAATCGGTCAGAGGACCCGATTTGAACCAAATTAAAATCTTAAACCTGCCCTGAGTGTGACACACGTGTTTTATTTCCTACTGAGAAAGTATGTTCAAATTCTGCGACGAAAACGGTGCGTTTATTTCTACGTCGACCAGATTCTGCTTTATGTATTTTCGATTGTTGTTTTCAGCTGCGTGCACGTGGATAGTCGTTTTATATTCCTGGTGAATTGAGCCTTTTGTCATGAAAATGTTTTTCTCTTTATCTTTAATATGTAGTTATTTTTATTAAGTTCTTCTTTGATGCTAATATAACTTAACTATTTTTGGGGGGAGGTTCCCATTTGCATAACACCAATTGTCATTATTCGTGGTACATGCATCCTGGAAAGTCTCCATGGGGCACAAGTTAGTGGACGCGGACCCCTCACTCCGACGGAAAACAGTGAGAGTTTCCCATGAGCCTCTGCTCACAACATTTTCAACAACCGATAAAAATGCACCCTTGTTTTACGTGTGGTCCTCTTTCAAGCCACATTACTGGTGCACATTGTTGCTTTACCAGCAATCACTCGTGCCTGAACGAAGCGTAGCTAACATCCATTTTCTCCAGCAGGCACGTGGCGGCCTTTTCGTGCTCAGGCCCCCTGGACACAGAACAGGTTTTCACCGCTTCGCGCTGGAGCCATTTCACAAGCACAAAGGAGCCCCAAATGCAAAAACACATGGCATTCAGTAGGCTGAGAAAGGGACACTGGTTTTCAGCCCAAAGAATAAAAATCTCCCAGGGAAGGAGGACTCAGGAAAGGATGTGATGTTTGCTTTCAAATATTTGAAAGTCTGCCACGTGCAAGAGCCATTGCATCTGCCAACACACAGGATGACGGGTGTTGTACTCAGGGGAGCAGCGTCAGAAGAGGCGTCTGAACGCCAGAGCTGTCCAAGCAGAGAAGGGCTCCTCCGTGAGGGGGTGAGTTTCCTGTCACTGGACATATGCAAGCACAGCCGGGCGTCCCACTCACAGAAAACCGAATGCAGGTTCCAGGCACAGGTCAGAGGCTGGAGTTCAAGACCCACGGGTGTTTTCTAAACCTTGGCGCCCATGAGAAGGGCATTGGTTGGGGTGTAGGCCAGCTTTCTCTCTGCACCTCCAGCCGTGCCAAACAAATCACTTCAAAATTGAAAATGCTTCTTTGCGTCTTTTTGGGGCCCCCGTGTGTCTCCAGCGGAAAGAATGGTCTCATCGTCCTGGGCAGAGACTTGGCAGATCCCTTGTAAAATGAATGATTGTGCAATATTGTCTTACTCTCAAGCCCCACATTACACATAATTTGTCCCCAAAGGAAATAGAACCGTTTTTAAACAATGCAAGAAACATTAAGCCTCACAGACCTATTGCAGTCCAAAAAAAAAACTGAAAGGTTGGACTTTCTTTTTTTATGACAGATTCAGAAGTTGAGTCCAGAATAATCACACCACTCTTTTCTTTTCTTTTTTCTTTTTTTTTTTAGAGTCTGCATTTATTCTGGGAAGATCCCAAGGGCCTTAAATTCCAAACGTAAAGTGGGGACTTGTTTGGAATTTGGCGGGTTGCTGTCCAGTGTGGCCGGGCCAAGCAAAGGAGTTCCTGCGATCATTTCCCACAAAGGAAGGCTCGGTGCAGCTCACAGAAAGAGGGACGGCCTTCCTGATTGAGACGAGAGCACAGCTTTCCAGGTAGGGACAATATCCTGTTGGGTTTTTTCTTTCTTTCTTTTTCTAGAGTCAGTCAAGAGGGGCTCAGGAAGGAGGCGTTTTAAAAAGCTCTTCTCTGCATCTCAAGCTGGGTGGTGACATCTCCTCGCGTCTGTGTCCCTATGTCTCCTCGTATGGCTGGTTTCATCAGGCCCAATTATACTTGCTTCCGCCTCCTGGCCATCAGAGCAGGGCTAGCTGATGTGGCCTGTGAGTCTCTAGGAGACTTTGCAAGGGCAGGGGTGGGGATGTTGTAACCACATGTTTCAGTTTCCGGGTTCTGGCTTTGTTTTCTGGAGTGTGTTTTTTTTATTTTCTGGGTCCTGGCTTTATTATCTGGATTCTGACTTTATTTTCTGGATGCTGGTTTGTTTTCTGGAGTGCGTTTTTACTTTCTGGAGTTCGGTTTTATTTTCTGGATCCTGACTTTATTTTCTGGATACTGGTTTTATTTTCTGGATCCTACGTTTGTTTTCTGGGCTCTGACTTTACTTTCCTGGATTCTGGTTTATTTTCTGGAGTGTGGTTTTATTTTCTGGAGTGTGGTTTTATTCTCTGGATCCTGACTTTATTTTCTGGATTCTGGTTTATTTTTTGGAGGGTGGTTTTATTCTCTGGAGTCTGGTTTTATTTTCTGCATTCCGACTTTGTTTTCTGGACTCTGGCTTTATTTTCCTTGCCATCTGGGGCCTCGCTGACCCTGGAGGAGACTCTAATTCCATGACACCGGTGGTCCGTGCCCGTGACAGTCAGCCCACTCACACTTTCATTTAAGCACATCGTTTTTTCTTCCAAAGGCAACGTTTCCACGCTACACACCTGCCGAGGGTCTTGCCTAACTGCACATGGCTAGCAGGGAATGAATGTTGCTGCCTTCTTTCTCACCCCCCCCTGACTCCCGAAGGTTGTGCCCAGCTGCATTTAGGCATGCCCTTCCCAAACAAAATGGAGATGCACGTTCTTTGGTGTCTGCAGAGCCTGCCTGGGGCTTTGCACCTCAAATCGTAAGGGCGTTCGTTTGTGATGGAGGCGGTGGATGAGCTGGCCTGGCGGCCATGACAAAGCCACATAAACCAGGCAACTTCACACACACGTCTCTTGTCTCGGGGCTCTGGAGCCTGGAGTCTGAAATCAAGGTGTTGCCTGGGAGGGGGCCTCGTGGGGTTTCTGAGGGACAGTCTGTTCCAGGCCTCTCTCCCAGTTTTGGGGGGCGGCTGCCAGAAATCCTGGGCGCTCCTTGCTTGTTGCTGCATCCCACCATGTCTCCATCTGTGCTCACAGGAGCTTCTCCCTCGGTGCATGTCTAGGTCCAAATTACCCCTTTTTGTAAGGACACCCTTTTTAAGAATGTGGGCCTACCCTACTGTTGCATGAGTTCACCTGGTCTACTCACCCTGCTTCCAACCGAGGTCACATTCTGAGGTCCTGAGGGTTAGGAATTGAAGTTTGCATTCAACATACAAATTTTTGGGGAGACAGACGTCAACCCATAACAGGTCGTGATACCTGTAAATAGAGCATATGACCCCCCACACACACACACACACCAAAAAAAGGAGGCATTGAGAAGACAGGCACCGATGCCCGTGGGCTCACACAGCAGCCAGCGTTGGGTGTAATGACTCCTGCAGTGTCTGCAGGGTGGACCCCCGCTGGGCAGTGAACAGTGCGTATCTCAGAGAAACAGGAGGGCAGACGGAACTGCGCGGCAGGTAGTGGGGTGTTTAGGAAAACGGGCAAATCTTTGCAGAGGAGGCTATCCTAGACGTCCAGCGCCCAGGACTGGCAGCTGCCCTCCACGTGCGTAAGGGTCCGGGTCGGGATGCTTGCAAGTCAGCGAGGTCGGGAACTGCTGGGAAATTAACTCAAGACTAACAGTTGCAGCCCCAGGGAGTAGGGGACAGCAGAGGGCGTCAGGGCCCACAGTGGAGGCTGGGGGGGCCTCACCCAGGAGGCTGGCCCCCGTGGGAACGGGGGGGTGGGCAGCGGAGGGCAAGGGGGCAGGCCGAGGTCCATGGCCACGCGTGGGGTGCCGGGCGCTGCGTTGGGGTGGGGGCTCCCTTGTGCACGCCCCTCCCTCCCTCCCCACACAGCCTCGGGGGCTCTGGGGGCCTGCGGAGAGCAGCCTCTTCCGAGAGGCCTCTGTTTGTTCGTTCTGAAAATATCAGCCTTATTGAGACATAATTGACACGTAAAGCTGTAGACGATGCTTACAGAGAACGCCCTGGTGATTTGAAAGTCATTTACACGTACTGTGGAAGGGGTCCCCGTCTCGCTCATTCCCACATCCATCACCACATATTGATTTTGTGTGTGTGTGTGTGTGTGTGTGTGTGACACAATACAGTGTTACCACTAGTCACCACCTCGGCCCCTCAGACCTCAGCCGTCTGATAGCAGGAAGTTCCTACCCGGGAGCCACATGTCCCCATTTCCCCGCCCACCAGCTTCTCCTTGAAGCTCAGTCTGTCATATTTCGTACAAACATGCCGTCATTCTATGTCACCGATCCCGCTGACGTGCGCTGGTGAGCACGCTCGGACGTCCAGATGCTGGTGGTCTGGGCTCCTGTTCTGTTCTGTACACAGACCCGTTCACGTGCCTCTGGTATTATGTGCATATTGTACGTGCATCTGTGTGTCTGCTTATGTAGTTGTCCAGACTTTAAATCTATTCGTATACATTATATCCACACACATTTATGGAAATACATTTACACATGTATCTTTTATATACACATATATCTTTATGTAGATACATGTATACAGAGGGTGCAAGAAAAATGCATACACATTGTAAGGAAGGAAAAAACTGTATTAAAATCGTCATACTCAATATATACCGGTAACAAAGGATGAATACAAGTCACGTTTGACGTCTGCAAGGATAAGAGGTGCTCAAAGTGGTTCCCATCAGTGTAATTTTAAGACAGTTTTTTTCCTTTTTAAAAATGTGTATGCATTTTTTGGCACCCTCTGTATATGCTTATGTGTCTATTTATCTATTTTATATATATCTTATAGATTTGAATGTGTTTGTGTATCATTTTTAGAGGTTAAGTCTATTTCTGCAAATTATCTTTTTATGTGGATTTCCAAATATGTGGATATTTGTCTTTTATATGAGTATGTCTGTAGATGGATATATATACACCATAGCATTATATAGAGTCGTATACATTTCTGTATCTATTTGTGCCTACGTTATATACATACTTCATAAATGTATATGTGCGTGTCTATTTATACCTCCTTCATTTAGATTTGGATCTACCAATATAGACTTATTTACATAAATTATCTATTTATATCGATTTCGTATGTATTATATGTGGGAAACATATACACGTGCATATATGGATAGACACACACATTATATTCGTATCTGTTGACACTCACACATAGATCTGGAAATGCACTTTAGTTTAAAGGTAAGAGGTGATGTGTGAAAACTGTTCCAGAAGAAACTTGAGCCACATTTTTTTTCTGTCTCCGTGGACTGCCTCTGTCTAACTTACCATGTGCCTTTAAATAGATGTTTTTGAAAGGCCGTGCTTCGTCTACGTCTATTAAATGTTGATTTTGAGGGTAGGTGACATATTTTCCCTAGAATGCCTCGTCCTCAGTGCCTTCTAGTCGGTCGATGTTTAATCAACATTACTGGAGAGAGAGCGAGCGAGCGAGACCCTCAGTCAGGCGATTATTACAGCCTGTTTTTGCAGCTTGCTAATTTTAAGGAACTAGAGAGTTCATTTATAACGACCTGCCTCAGGAGGAAGAAGCAAGGATTTGTCATCCCACACGCTTTCCACGGCATGTCTGCATTTTTAAAATACAAGTCTAACCAAGATCTCCAAAAGGCATCTGAAAAATGTCTTAATGTGTATAAACCCTTAATTTCCCCATGGTTGGACAGCTCAAAAATAGATTAATGCATTTCTGAGACTTTCCCAGAAAGTCCCTTTTGAGCTAAAAGTAACACTCAGTGCAGAAAATAATGGGTAAGCATAAAAAAAAAAAAAAAAAGAAAAAAGAAAAAAAGACTGAAGGAAGGGGTTTAGAGTCAAATTATAATTTCAGCCTGAAGAATAGTCGTGTTCTAATAACACGGAAGTCATATTTCAGGTGGCTTTTAGAAATGTCATCTGGCGATGTCGAAACTTAAAATCGTTCTAGCGATTTCCGTCACGAATCTGAGGAATGCCGTCCCAGATTTATAAGAATCGGGTTTGTTTTTGGCAACAAAAGGGTATCATGAGGGCTTTAGAAAAAAACACAAAAAAACAAAACACACACACACACCAAAAAAAACACCACTTTTATTAGAGAAAAGCATATCAGCCTCTAAATTACCAAAAAGGCCATAGTTTTACACAAGGATACCACCCTTGCCTTGTTGAATCAAGAAAAATTAATACTATCACCTGCGTTGACCTTGTAGCTGCCTGGCACGAGCTGACACTTTATTTTAGCTCCAAAAGACTAAGATTTGGCAGGTCTTAGTAATCAGAAACCAAGAATGAGGGTTTGAATGTAGACGGGAGAGTGACACAGGAAATATATTCGTGTGTGCCATGTATTTCAGAAGTTGAAACATGAACTGCGTTGGAGCAAAAGAAAAATCAGGGCGTCAACATGACAGGTTTTTTTTTGTTTTTTTTTCCATCCTGGCATTTTCTTTAAGTACAATTAAAACCAAATCTGACGCAACTGGGAGAATTAACGCATACGAATAAGCTTACTTTGAGTCTGTTTGGAACACGAAACTCAGCTCGCAGACACCAATCCAGGGTAGGTTCGATTGGGTTTCAGTTTGGCTCGTGATACAGTCAGAATCCTTTTCAGGTTTAAAAAAAAAAAAAAAAAAAAAATCACGCTAGGTTATGGGTCTTCAATTTCGATTAGATCATGCAAAATGAAAAAACAGACGCACTCAAGTACCTTTTAAAGGTCAGTAGTTTTGGGCCTGCACCAAGATTTCCTCCCCCCGACCCCCCCATTACGGGGTGGACTTTGCATTTGTCTCTGCGTGCTTGCCCTGCTCGTTAATCTTTTTTCCATCTCGACTATGCTGGAATCTTCTTTCTTCTTGGCTCCTCGATTACGTACCCTTTTCCAAGTAATTGCATATTTTAGACAGGTGAGATTACAGATGGCAACTTTATCCCCTGGCTGCAGAATCCACGCTCTCTGTTAGTTTCCTCTCGCTTTCTTCTGGCCAACGCCACTAGTTTTCTTGAAATACTTTTATTATGATTAAACATGAGTCTTTAAATATTTAAACCGCCCCCAAGAGTGTGTGTGTTCATTTTAGAAACGGCGGCTGTGTTTTTCATCAGTGCTCCTGCTGTTTCTCTCTCTCTCTCTCTCTCTCTCTCTGTCTCTCTCTCTCTCTCTCTCTCTCTCTCTCTCTCTCTCTCTCAGCAAGAAACCTGGAGGTAGGCTGCACAGGGCTGGTGCAGGGGCTTGAAGATGTCTGATGATGTCCCTGGAATTCTCGTTCCTTTTCCCTCGTGCCTTGTCACAGAGTGGTGACTGTAGCTCCTGCCATTACGTCTACATTCCAGGTGGGAAGAAGCAAAAAGTGGAAAAAGAAGGCCCCAAATGGGTCATAAGTAAAGAGAAGTTATTCCTCCTTAAGGGAATTTGTCTGAAAAACCCCACCCACCAACGCCTGCCATTTCCCACTGACGCAAACTGCCTGAGCTGGCCATGCGTGTGGGTGACAGGTCCCGGGGGAAAGACTGTATCACGCGTGCCTGTGCATCCTGCAGCCCCTTCCACACTGGCTGTGTGAAGTGAGCACGAAGGGAGGTGGGGAGCGAGGACACAATGCTTTTCTCTGTCTCTCTTTGTTTCACGTTCAATGTCCAACTCCATCGAAAACAGAACCCTTTTCTCAGGTTCACGCAGCGTTCGCACACGTTGCGTGTGCCTGTTCTCAGCGTCCCCTACATTGGGTGGCAGGAGTCGGGGCTCATGGGCGGTCGAGGGCTGGATGTATGGACGCTCTCTGCCTCCTTCACTCATTCACTGCTTCCTTCCTTCCTTCCTTCCTTCCTTCCTTCCTTCGTGCACAAGTCCGTTCTTCCTGCCTGGGTTCTATGCGTGGCTCTTACTAAGTGGGAGGACCCAGGGTCACAGGCCACGTCGCCTGGGTGCAGGCCCGAGCGCTGGGACAGACGCAGGCCTCACTCTGGTTCTTCCTGTTGGAGAGCGTGGTGCACACCCTGGGGCGGACCTGTGAGCAGCTCTAGTGACGTCCAGGTGACGAGCTCAGCCATGCCTTGAGGTCGGCCGTCTGGGGTCATCGCTGGCGTGGTGACTGCAGGTCACAAACGAGGTCATTGCAGAGCTGGCAGGTTGAGGGGCGCGTAGACGATGCAGATGCAAGAGGCGTAGCTGTGAGAAGCATCCCCTGCAGGTGACAGTTTCTGTCACGGAGCCGCCTGCCTTGTGTTGGTCTTGCCCTCTTGTGGGGCCCCTTTTGTCTGAGTCTCCAGATATGGGGAGGGAAGGCAGTGTGAACACTTCCCGAATGAGCCCCACCGTAAACAAGACGTCTGTCTGGTGTCAGCGAGCGAAGGCCGGTTGCCACACCAGCTCCTGTGTGTGTGTGCATGGCTGGGTGGGGCTGCCGCCCTTCTCGGCAGGACGGATGTTGCTCTCAAGGGCCCCAGGCCAGGTGTGTGTCAGCTTCCTGCCTCTTGCGGACAGAAGTGTTGGGGGCGGGGTGCTTGCAAGTCACCCAGATTTCCAGCTGCCAGTCGGGGTTCCATCCTCCATGTGTGTCGTCACCGTGATGGAGTCAGTGTGGGGGGCATTTGGGGGCCACATCTGCAGCGTATGTGCCGTCAGGGCTCCCATCCCATCCCCGGCTCCGTGATTTTCTGGGGTCTTGCTGATTTGCTGTGTGGTTTACAACCACGCGCAGCTTTGCAGCTCAGGCAGGTGGGGGCCTCCCAAATGTCCCTCAACAGAAACGTGTCGTTACAATCATCTTGTGTGTGTTTTTTCTCCCCATCCTCATTCTTCTCATGACGAATATTCCCTTCTCTTCAATGAGCTACAGCTGCAGCGATAATAAAATAAGGACATGGCAGCAGTACCTATGTGGAGTATTTAAAATAGCTCACGGGAAGGGAAGAATCCACCACACGATATGTTACGTGCGGTTGTGAAAACAATGTCTCTTTTCCAGAAAAGAGCCATCAAGCCGCAGTCAAAGGATGACCGACTGTTTGGGTGCAATTGGCTCCATCCAGACACCGATGGATGATTGTGTGGGTGTCTCGGCTGGCACGGGGGTGGTGGAAAAATCAACGCAGCATTTTAAGGAATAATCGTCAGGTGAAAGGGCGAAGGGACGGAGTGCTGGGCTAATTCTGAAGTTAGAAAGACATACCCATCAGGTAATCCCACGGATCTCTGAAAGACTACTTAAAAAAAACAAAACTGTAAAGGTTGTTCAGTGGGGGAATATCTCTGCTCCACAAACACGCGATTAAACATTCAGTGTGTTCAATCCTTCGCAGAGAAGTCAGTTGTGTATTCCGGAGACACCGCAGGTCCCCGCACGTCCCGCCCAAAGCTCAGCCGTGCAAAGGTCTCGGCAGAAAGGAAACAGTTCAGCACAGGGCACAGAACTGGGAGCACAGTGAAGGCTCAGAGGAGCCCGCCGTCCCCTCGTTCTCCTAACAGCAGAGAGGGGAGCGACGCAGGGAGCATGTGGAAATAGTCGCCCGCACGCTCCGACCTCCTCAGATGCAGGAGCTCGAGCAGGCATTGCCACGTCGGCCATGGAGAAAAGCCACGTGCTGAAAGCAACGCCACGGCTCACAAACGTTACAGGACACGCGGCGGCCCCGGAAGGAGCGGGCGTTTAGTCTTCTCACAATTTTGTGTTTCGACAGGCGTGCCGTCGTGGCTGACTTTGATTTTACTTCGAATTGGCCTAATAACCAATCCTGCGACCATTTCTCTTTGATAGTTGAGTTATGAGAATTCTCTATGTGTCCTAGATATGAGTCACTGGTTCATATGGAGCTTGCCAAGCTTTCCTCCCCTTGCAAGTTTGTTTCATTCCTTTTGAACAGGGTGTTTTGACCAAGCCCTGCCGATTTTTTTTCTTTTTATTTTTTTTTATCCCCGTCCTTTACAGATCGTGCTTTTGGTGTCACATCTAACAACCTTTTGCCCGGCCCTACATCCCGAAGATTTTTATACGATGTTTGCTTTCTTTTTCCTAGAAGTTTCACAGGTTTTCATGGAAGTCTACAATGCATGTTGTCGTTGAATTTTGTATAAAGTATCAGACTTAGTTTGAGGTCCCCCCTCCATGCCCGGTTATGACCACCGTTTGCTGTGCGTCTCCTTTGAACGGCTTTTCCACCTTGGTTAGAGACGTCTGGGCGTCGTATTTGTCTGCCTCTATTTCCCGTTCTCTATCCCATCCCAGCGACCTGTGTGTCTGTCTTTAAAGCTACACCTTCTCACTCCTGCCGCTGTGTCGTGGCCCCAAGTTGCAGGGACTGGTCCTCCCGTGGCTTCTAGCTCAATGTCAGTGGCCCAGCCCTGTCACGGCCCCTCAGGGAAAGCAGAGCCCCCAGGGTGCCCGTGGAAGACGGAGATTTCAGCACTTCAGGTCACGGCCTCTGGGGACAAGGGGACGTCCAAGACCAGGGAGCTGCACTGTCATTTCCCAGGGAGACGCTCCTTCTGGTTTGGGGGGCCCCCTTCTCGCTGTGCCCTTCTTGCTGGGCCGTCACATGGGGAACAGAGACAGGAAGCTCTGTGCCTTGTCTCAAAAGGACAAAAAGGACGTGAGTCCCATCCGGGCCCCCCCACCACGACCTCATCTCACCCTAATCCCCGCCCTCTTTCAGTCCATAGAATTTGGGGTGACCTTGAACTAGATCCACCGTGTCCTGAATTAATCCAGGGGACATTGGAGGGGGTTCTGTGGTCGACGCGAGACGCCCGACTCAGCACTGAGAGGACGCGTGGATGTCACTCAGACAGCAGACAGAATGAAGACGGTTTTGCCAGGGCTGGCGAGCTGTGCCTTTCGACTCAACGCAGCCGAGTTGGTTGGGCCGGACCCTCGTGTTCCTGACTTCTTGTCCTGCTGCCCCAGAAGCGGCCGTGGCTGACGTCTGGTGGCTTCTTCCAGGGCAAAGAAAAGAACCATCTGAAGGGAACGGATGGGAGGACTCAGGCCTCTTCTTAAAGCTTGTTTCCCGTAGAGCAGGACGCAGGCCGTGTGTGACCCGTTGGGCCGTGGGCCTGCGATTACTTTCCCATTAGGAAGTCAGCTCTGGGGCTGGGCGTTTGCAGGGACAAGCACTGACCCTTCTTTCTTTATTCTGCTCGTCATACTAGTGGCGTTTGCATCCGAAATGTGACGATCCAGCCATCAGATAGGCCCCGGGCTCCGCAGTCTGCGTGTTCCCTTCCCGGAAAGCCATGGCAGGACCTCAGCCGTGGGGACGCGCTCCTTGAAACCACGGACGCCTCTCCCGCGTGGACACTCCCAGGGGCCCTCGCTGGCTCGCCGGGCGTGTCTCTAATTTTCCACAATGTTGCCTTAAGTCCCAAGAGGGGACCGATTGGATTAAAAACAAGAAGTAATGTTCTTAATACAGTCTGCACTTGTAATATTTCCACCGGGCTGTGAGTTAGGCTCCCGGAGATGAAAGATGATTTTAAAAATTGCTAAAGGTAATGGTTTTTCATAGCTTAATTTAGATTATATTGAAAATGAGGAGGGGAGGGGTGGGGGGTGGGGGGCAGACCAAAACACACACCGGGAAAAGCTGCCACCTTATTAAACGTCGCCGCGTTTTTGCAATTTAAACAGTGCACCCCGTCACAAGTTTCGTGCATTCATATTTCAACCATAAGCATTAATAACATGGTAATATGTTTATTTCCATAGTGTTGCTTTAATATGCCACGGGGAGCGGAGAGCCCTGCTCCCTCGGTAATTACTGCCATTAGAGCGAGCAGGGTTTAGGAAAGGGCTGGCATTTCCTGCCGCGTGGAAAAGGCTGGGCTCTCAGGCCCCGACTGAATGGGAACAATGCACAGCCCTATTTGGGGGTGACCCGACTCCCATCCGTCCGGCTCAGCTCCGAGTCCCACCTGTAGCCAGCTCTCCGGGAGGCCTGGACGTCTCAGCATCTGAGCTCCAAGAGTGAGCCTGTTAAACCCCCCAGTGGGGTCTTGGGTAACTTCCCTGCACGGAAAGCCTGGCTGCTCGTGACACCCTCAGCCAAGGGACGTCCCCCCATGGGGTGGGGCAGGGGCTCTGGTCCTGGGTGGGGACAGCCTTTGACAACCATCAGTGCAGGTGCCCAGCACGTAAGACTCCAGGGGTCTGGGAGGAGGCCTAGTTGTCATCGGGACGTTTACGACTCTAAGACGCAGCCACGAGTGACCTGGGACACAGGACGAGGGAACCTGGTGGATGAACACAACTTGGAGGCCCCCCCCAAATGTGGGCAACACTGCTGGCTGGCTTGGGTCTTTGCTCAGGGGCTCTTTTCCTGCTACAGGAGGTGGGAGCCCCTGCCCCGGGGAAGGCCCAGCATGAGTGTTCACGGACGCAGCTCCCACATTGAAGGTCACTGCTTCTCCCTGCTTTGGGGTCCACCTCGGGGGGCGTCCCCCTGTCCCACCAGGGAAGCACGGCACCTCTCCCAGTGCACCTCACATCTGTGCTTTAAATCAGAGCGATGCATCCGTGAAAAGGGGACCTGTTGTCCCAGCGCCGGCTGCCTCTGTTTCTGCAGCTTCCGGGACACGCGCTGCCCAGGAGACATGGAGCCCAGGTCTCCAGGATGCATGTTGTTTTCCTTACGGGAAATAGCCTTCCAAAACACAATGCAAAGGAAGAGAAACCTTTCCCACCCCTGCTGCTCACTGGTGGGTGCGAGAGAAGAGACAGGCGGCCATCGGGACAGGGCTGTGAGGACGGCTGGGGATTCTGTGGCCCCACACCCACGGCCCATCGTGTGGACACTGACACCCCGCCGGCCATACCCTGCTGTCTGGGGGCGGCACACCTGTGAGACGTACCTGCCGAGTTGGTGGGGACGCCGGCCCGTCTGTCCCCTCCTTCAGAGCAGCCGTCCCTGTGACATCCTTTACGAGAATGCAAAGGACAATTAATTGGCCCTTGGCCCTCACAGACCCTGAGAGGACATGGCCTTTGGCCGTCTCGGGGATCAGACCCGCTCAGGATCTGTGCTGTTTTTATGGGGCGTCCTGGTAACTTGGGGACAGGGTTTCCAGGGAGCAGCCACCAAGAGCGTGGGCCACGTGGACGGGTGAGGGGGCAGCTGAGAGCCTGCAGGACGGGCCCAGAGTCAGCGTCCGTAGCTGAGTCAGAGGGGTCACCTCGGCACTTATTTAAAAAGTTTTCTCCGTTCCTTTAGTCCCACTCTAAATGGACGTGTGTGAGAGTGTGTTTGTATCACACACACACACACGCACACGCATATATTTTGTCTCCTGGCTAGTAGCAAACTGTGCTTCGATTAAGGCTACACACAATGCTTACAAGCACACAGAAACGTCTGTGTTTCTTCAAACTATTGCAGACATCCAAATATCTTACCAAAACAGACAAAAAAGTGTTCTTCCTCCTCCAAACTCTGATTTCAAATCACGAGACGGAGAAGCAGAAAGCAGGACAAGTGAGCCCGTGAATTCACGCGCCTGGAATAAATCGTGGGGACGACACATCCCCGAGATTTCAAAGAGACGCAGTTAGGAAACATGAGGCAGGCAAGTTTGGAGCCACTTAAACCCTGGCTTTTAAATTTTATTGGCATTCGAGATGTTTGTTTGTTTGTCCGTTGGCTGGCTGCTGTATGTGTTGCTTTCCGGGCAGAGATGTGTCATTGGAAAGCGAGCTCTGCTGGAAAACAGCACGAGTGTGGAATGACGAACGTTCCCCTTCATCCGAGCGCCGTCAAAGCCGCCAGGACCCGCGTGGGACGCAGCGACTCCCTGGGTTAAAAACCCTGAGATGCCAGAAGCTGCCTCCCCTCCCGGGCCCCTGCCCAGGAAGTTGTGGATGTTTCTGAAACGTCTGCAGAAGGTCCCTGCTTGTATCCGGGAGCTTGTGTCGCAGGCACTCGGTTCCCGGCTTCACTGGACTAGACGCTCGGCGGCAAAACAGTTACGTTTGCTCAGCTCAGCACGAACTTCAGAACGTGAGTGGGGCCGTTCCCACGGGAGGCGCTTGCATCCCAGCTTGTCTGCCTGTGTGTGTGGGGTGTGTGTGGGGGGGAGGCTGCGTGACCCCGGCTCCCAAACAGGACCGGCAAAGGCAAGTTTCTAGTCTCTCGCTCTGTTTCCGTAGTTTAAGATTTTTCACAGGAGCCCTGCAGCGTCTGCCGTCTACTTAGGGGTTGCAATGCATCTACGTCTGTATTTAGTTCTCATTCTCTGTCTGTGTATCTGCAGACAGCATCTATGCCTGTATCTGTATCTCTTATACAATGTATGCCTTCATATGAAATATGAATATATGTTACGTAGCTCAGAAAAACGGGATATATAGCAAGATACAATTTTAAAGGAAAAAAGCCGTTACTGAAACAAGCCCAGGGGGCTGGGCTGGAGGGAATGTGTCTTCAGCTCCCGTATGTCGCCCCGGGGTGGATTCCCGCTTTGGACGCCTTGTTCTTCCCTCCCCACTGGGGACCCTTCCACGGACCCCTCCACCCGCCCTCACTAGGTCTGCGAGTCCGTCCCCGCTGACCAGCCCCCACCTTCCCTGCGGGGTTGGGGGCCTCGCCTGAAGTTCTAGCTAAGTCTCTGTTCTTGGAACCGCAGGCCGGTCTCCCTGATCTCCAAGCGCGGGTCCCCTTGGATGCGTCTCTCCTGCTCCCTGGGGCCACCAGGACACCCTGGAGAAGCCGTGGAGGGGAAGGGAGAACGATAACTGTGCCGAGTGTTTATTTCCCACTGTGGCCAGTGACAACTGCGTCTGGTCTGTGCACTGAGTGTGGGGACTCGTGTGGGGACTCGTGTAGGAAGGTCACCCCCCCCAGGGCGTGCACAGCCGGCGTGACCGGGGAGAACCACTTGGAAAGGTTCTGGGTCCTGGAAGCAGCCAGGCTGCGTTCGCAGGCCTGCAGGTCGTAGGACACAGAGTGAGCAGAACTTTTGGTCACATATTTTCCCCCGTCGCGTCCTTTGGCTGGATTGTGTTTCTCTTCCTGTCCTTTCTTTCTAGGGCTCCATTCCCGTAGGGTGTCAGGTTGGTTTTTTCTTAACTAGCAGGAACCGGTCTGAAGCTTTAATATGTGTATATATCCCTTTATTATAGTTATAGTACTAGAGAGAGACGGTGCCAAAAAATGTGCACACATTTTAAGAAAGGAAAACTGTATTAAAATTGTAATAGTCAATATATACCAATAACAAAAGATGAATGCAAGTCACGTTTGACGTCTGCAATGACAAGAGGGGCTCAAAGTGGTTCCCATCAGCGTCCTTTTAATACAGCTTTGTCCTTTCTTAAAATGCATATGTCTGTGTTTGGCACCCTCTGTATATACAATATGTGTCTTTATTGTAGTCCGGCCCTCGCCCGACTGCTAACCAGTTTATTTGGCAGGAATGTCTTCCCGTAGCACGGTTGGTGCTGATACCAATACGCGACGTACACCGGTGTCTCTGGGACGCTCTGGCCCGTCCGGCTGACCGCTGCGCCTGCAGGAGACGCCGGCCACCGGCTGCCTCTCCGTCCTCTCCACCACGAGACTCACGGTGAGACTGCATGCGTGACCGCCCACTTCCCCAAGGATGCAAACACATGCACTCTGTTTTTAAAAAACGGTTTGTCTCCGTGAGACTTAGAAACTGGGGTGCAGGCATTTCCTGGGCTTGTCGTGTGTGGCTTTGGGGTGAACTAAACGGTCCGTGGACAAAGATAGGCGGCCCCGTGTAAACCAGGGAGAGCTCACCGCTTGCCCCACACCCGGTCCGCCACACGTGGTCCGCTTTGTTTTTTCTCTTTGGGAGACTTTCCGGACCTTAAGTACCTCGTTTGCTCTGTGGATGAATTGCTGAGAAACCTAACGTCACCCCCCAACTCCCGAGCTTTACTCAATTTCCTGCCTGGGCAGCCAAATGCTCACGTGAAAAAAAGTGGGTGCCACGGGGGTTCTCCCCGAAGCTGCAGGTTTCGCTTCACACCCTCGTCTCGGCCACTTTTGTCTCTAGAACTCAGAGCATTTTTATAAGGGGGACGAGGTATGAACAGCGTCACTCAGGGGAGGCAATCGTGTCATTAATTGGCTTGAATCGGCAAAGGAGTAAATGGCAGCTGCCCACGAACGTCATGTCTCTGTGGCCCGGGCAGGGTTCTTTACTTGCAAAGGAAAAAAATAATAATAAAAACACACAATGAGCTCCCACAGAGCCAGCGAAGGGCAGCTGTGGCGATGGTTTCCGAGGAAGGCTGTGTCGTAATGACAGTGCAGCAGGGGACAATTTCTATTTCACGTTAGATGTTGCTTTAACTCTGGGTGATGCACAGAGGCCCGGGGGTGTGAGGGGGGGACAGGAGCTGCAGGAGGCAGCAGGTGGGTCTGGATGCAGCCTGTTCCCCGGGCCCTGCAGCTGGGTGTCCCCTGGAGCTTGCAAGGAAGAGGCAAGCACCGCACAGCCCGCTTTTCGTTGCAATGCCCGGGAGAGAGCTTCCCTGCACCCCCAGGCTCCCTCCACCCTCCACGGCATAGGGTCTCCGTGTTTGCATCTCGGTCGGTGGGTCGGTGCTGCTGCCGAGTTCACCTCGCAGATGCAATCTTACACTCCCAGACTCCCAGCGGTCCCATTAATATTTTAATTTAATCAGAATTTCTTGAACTTGCTTGCCATCCTGCGTAACCTAGTTACCTGTCAGCCTCCATCAGCTTGTCATATTAGAAGGGATTGTCCCCTGAATCTAATCTCCTTTCAATGATTCCGTGGGGTGGGGGTGTCTATAAATCATGTCGGAGCGGCCGTGACCCAGGCCGGCGTGGACGTCGCTTTACTAACTTCTCATTGATTCTCGCACGCCAAGAGGTCAAAAGAATGTTCTGCTTAATGTAGAGAAACATCATTACGATGAGTGGTGCTTGGGAGCGACCCTAATTAGAAGCCGTTCCGACCGTGCGTGGACAGGCAGCCGGCGTGGGGGCCGGGCTCGCGTGTCCCCACCCAGCCCTCGGCGGTTTGAAAGGAGTCACTCGTTTCCAAATGTTCGTTCCCGCCCCACCCCCAGTCTCCACAGAAATCAGGTGAATATTAAGGCACTTGGAGGCATGAGGGGGCTGTGGATTAGATGAGATACAATGATGTGACACGAGCTGAGAGACCACGGCCGCGGCTCCCCCAGGAAGGGGCCGCACATCCAGCCGTGTTGCTGAGGCATTTAGAGGGGACCCGGGCACACACCCCAAGACACGTCGGCACGCGCACACACACAGCAGAACACGCACGTACACACACTCATCTCCGATGGCTCAGAAGATGCACGCCCCTCACGTGTCTGAATTTGCAGCTGAGTCGTCACTGATGGTCAGCAGGAAACCTACAGCCGCAGGCGACCAGGTCCTGGGAAGCTGAGACGGCTCTGAGGTGTCCTGCCCACTGGAGCTCAAAGCCGGATGGGCCTGCAGCCCCTGGCCTTCCGGCCACCCTGCAGACACACAGGCATGTTTCCCAGAAGACAAGCCCACCCACCGAGAGGGACCACACCGGAAATACTTGCAGACACCAAAGAAATGCACCGGGGTCCTGTCCTGAGTCGTTCCCCCTCCGTTCCGGGAGGCGTGCGTGAAGCTGCCAAAAGCGCGAATGGTGGGAGGGGGCTCCCGGGCGGCATATTTTTATATAAAATACTGAATTATAATGCCCACCGCTCGGCGCTGTCTCCCAAAGGGTATTTTCTCAGAGCTGCATTTCTGGTTTGCCCTCAATGCGCTGGACACTTATTGAGAAATGAAACAACACAGCGTTATTGGTATAGGAGGATCAGAGGTGGGTGGCAGGGCTTGTCCTGGGGGTAGGTCCCCATGGTCACCTGAGAGTGACACAAGCACACACGCTGCCCATCGTGGGACTGATGGCGGATGAGAAGGGATTAGGGTGAGAGCACGAGGCAGCACGGAGCCCAGTCAGGTCCCTGGACGCAGATACTCACAGAGCAGCTGTTATCTCCCGACGAAGGGAGTGTTTCCCGTGTGACCCGAGAGTCTGCGGCTGGTCCTGCAGGGGGACGGAGGAAAATGACATCCCAGCGCCTGCCACACGAAACGGTTCCATTTTTTAAAAAGTTCTGTGAGCTAAGGCAGGAGGAGGCCGCAGCCTGGGCGAAGGGCACCCAGCTCCCAGTTTTGTCGGCGCTGGATTTTTAACGTAACCCACACCTGTTTCTGCATGTCCGGCTCACAGGGTCCTTGGGGTATCTTTTGCCGTCATTTCTGACGTGACTGGGAGGGGAGACCCTGGCTGCAAATGAGCAAAAAATAAGTGTGAATTAAGACGACGTTTAATTCTGACGGGTTCATACCGTGTGGAGTGAGATAGTAAGCGGAGGGGGGAAGACAAATGTTAGCAAAATGTGAGTGGGTCATTGCCAGGCTTTGCAAAGCGTACCCCGAATCCCCAGGTATAAGTTATAATGTCTGAGCTGCTTCCCAGACGCAATTTGCCAGCCTGGGGACGGGCAGCGTTTCACTTGCAAACATTCTGAGGGTCACCACTGAGCCGTTTGCCACGGACGCCAACGCCTTCCATCCGTTATTCTCCGTGGCACGGCCGTGGGCAAGCGTCCCTTCCGTTCGGGAGGAAAAGCGAGATGATGTTGTATTTCAGCAAATGAGTCTTAAACACTTTTTTTTTTTTAATACAGTTTTTAAATGCAAGCGTTGGAGGGAAACGTTCCGGACACTTCCTCCTGATATTTCCAAACAGTTCATTTCCGGACCCTGCGCGGTGATTAGAAACGGGCCTCGTACAAGAAGTGTTTAATACTTTCTCCTCCTGACCTGGACAGACATGTGTGTGGGCATTGGTTGTGGAACGTCACGGCCACCTCTCACACATCATATTCCGACATTTTTTGAGTTCAAAAAAAAAAAAAAAAGAAAAGAAAAAGATGCATTGTGAATTTTATGAACTCGAAAAAGCAGAGCTGGTTTTTTTCCCCCTGGGTTTGTTTGTGGGATTGTAACGCTAAGATGTTGTAAATTGGGCATTCCTGCTTTTTGAATTATTCTGGTGGCTTTTAGGAAGTTAGCTGTGCCCTGATGTGTCCGTGGGACAGTAATTGTTATCGCTGTGAGTGAGCACTTGAATTACAAAATCTGGGCACTCTACGTATTAATCTGCCTTCTCAGCAGGAAAAAAGGAGGAAAAAATAACCTACACGGAGGATAAAATCAATTAATTTACAAGTGGGGATGGAGAGGGCTCTCGGGTTTCAGAGAAGAAAAAGAGACTGGCTTCTTCACGCAAAATACTGATTTTTATTTCACTGTTCCTCTCAGGGTGCTAATGGCACGAATGTCTCAGCTACAACCCGAAGCCACACTCACTGATTACCCCTAAAATAATTATTCTGTGTAAGTACGTCCCGGGCTGCGTTCGTCTTTGAAATATCATCGCAGTGCTAAGCGGGGAGCCCCTGGTCGTGAGTCGCCGTGTCGAGAAAGCAAAACCGAAACTTTCAACGATGAAATGGCCCTTGTGCACACGGACAAGTGGGAAATAATGTAACAACGGGGTTTTCTTTGTCGGCAGGGGGCCTTGCGTGCTGGGCTGGGACCTGTGTCTGGGGAGGAGCCGGCCCCCAAGACTGGGGGGCGTCAGAGAGCAGACCCCCGAGTGCGTAAGGCCCGGGTGGGTGCTCCCCGAGTTGCCCGTGGTGGTTCCCCAGCAGTGCCTTCCTTTGGGTTGTAAGTGAAAGTGGTGCTGAGCATGCTCTCAGAAACACGGAGGGGTGTGAGGAGGTGAACAGTTTCATTGTGTCCCCCTTACCTGGGTGCTGCGAGCCGCACAGGGGGAGCCGGGTGGAGGGGTGGTTCTGGCGGACGTGACTTTCGGGCCGTGGGCCTAGTGACGGGGTTCGCACTCCCCGGAGGCAGGCTCAGCTGGGAGGGGACACAGCTTCCTCCGCTCCCAGTGAGACAAATGCCCTGAAATGTCCGTGTCGATCTTTGTCAGAAATCCCGTAACGGCCCCCATCCTGGGACCCTCGGAGGGGACAGTCCCCGACTCTGCTTGTGTGTGTTATATGTGGGGGGAACGCTGGGTTCCATTTTCCGGTGTATTCAAAGTCTTGTGTTTTCTCCCAGCATGATTTTTTTTTTTAAAGTAACATTTACATTGAGAGAGAGAAAGAGGAAAAAAGCAAGTGAAATGATGTTTTCCTTTCCCCAAACACACCCCAGTAGGCCTTCTCCCTCTGAGTCTCCCTGAGAGTCGTCAGGTAAAATAGAGCAACCGCCGGCAGGTCTGAACTTCAGAGAAACGGGGGAACAATTAGTACACATATGTCCCCAGGATGCCCAGTTATATTCAAGTTTCAGATTAAAAAAAAAAAATGTTTTAAGGAAAAGTATATCCCAAAGATTGCCTGCTTGTCTCAGGAGACCGGCTGTCTGCCAAGTTTCTCAGGCATCAGGGAATATTCCGGAACTGTGCCCTTAAGCCCAGCTGGAAACACAGTCAGAGGAAGCAACGGCTTCCTGTTGGAGACCTTGACTGAGGAGCCCGTGGGTTGGGGTGGAGACGCAGGTTACAGAGGAACGCAACGTGTGCGGGATTGGGGGACACGGTCGCCTCCTGGATCACGGGCCACGATCCAGAAACCCCACAAACCAGCACGTTCCCGGCCCCCTGCCCCCGAGCTCGGTCATAAACCCCATTGGAACACAGCCCAGTCTCTAAAGGGGGCCCTTCTTTTGCACCGGCCCCCACGCGCTATTTTCCAGGACCCTAAGTGGGATTTTGTCACGTTGTTCTGCTCTTTGGGGCGTTTACATGGAAACTTGGGTACTTCACCCAACACGGCAAGGACCATCTCAAAAGCCCCCATAATGACGTAGGACAAGTCACAACGTGCTAGAAACAATGACAACACACATATAAATCTTCATGGTCAGGCCCCAGCAATCACAGGTAGACCTCACTGGGTACACGGAGCTGCCCCACTGGGAACACGGAGCTGCCCCGCCGGGGACACGGAGCTGCCCCACCGGGAACACGGAGCTGCCCCGCCGGGGACACGGAGCTGCCCCGCCGGGTACACGGAGCCGCCCTGCCAGGAACACGGAGCCGCCCCTCCGGGGACATGGAGCCGCCCCTCCGGGGACACGGAGCTGCCCCGCCAGGAACACGGAGCTGCCCCACCGGGAACACGGAGCTGCCCCGCCAGGAACACGGAGCTGCCCCGCCAGGAACACGGAGCCGCCCCGCCGGGGACACGGAGCCGCCCTGCCGGGGACACGGAGCCGCCCCACCGGGGACACGGAGCTGCCCCACCGGGGACACGGAGCTGCCCCACCGTGAACACGGAGCCGCCCCTCCGGGAACACGGAGCCGCCCTGCCGGGGACACGGAGCTGCCCCGCTGTGGAAAGTCAACACCATCACATGTACATTGCGAGGCCCAGGCTTCCTGCTGTGACTGGGCAAGGAGTCCTCTGGTCATTTGTTCGTCACGGGAAACACACTGACAGCCCACCACAGCCACACACGCATACAAGAGATGAGGTGCCTGCAGGAGGCAGTGAGTGGGAGAAAGGGCACCTCCGAGACCCTTTGTGGACGAGGGTCACCCACTTCAATGCACAAGGAGCCATTTCCTTGTGGCAAACCCGGACCCCAGCTCTCCTGGCCTTTGGGTGGAGCTCAGTCCCTCCTGCTGCGTTTCACAGACTTTCTCGTCTGTGCTGAGGCCGAGGGGTTTCTCTCTCCACCGGTGGGGCAGTGACGTCCGCCTGGAACTCAGCAGCACTGACAGTCTCCCCGCAGAGGGTCCGCTGGGGGGGCCCCGGGGACAGGAAGGAGGAGTGAAGTCCTCAGACCCTGTTTGTAACCAACGCAGACGTGTTGTTGTGTCCGCAGGATGTGGAAACGCTGCCCGGATGTTTCCCGGTTAACATGCAGCTCCATCGTGAAAGCTGCCTCCCAGGCTGGTTTTAGGAAAGGCCGTGCGTCCACACAGGCGCCCTCCTTCTTCGGTGGCCAAATGCGAATCGTGTTTTGCCCTCCAGGCCAGGACACGCCATCAGCCCAGTTCCCAAGGGTCGTTGTGTGACGTGTAGGTGCCGAGCTGCCCACGAGCCGGAAGCTTCTGGCGTGCAGCCGGGGCTGGTGGCAGACACCGCGCTTTGTGTCTATTTCCAGCGAGCTCCCGTGAGCTACGACGATCTGTTGTGTTTTTGCAACATTTGTCGTCAGATCTTTCGTGGACTTTTACAGCAAATGAGCCAGCTCCCCAGGACGCGTGTCTTGGACAATTATTTATTAGATCGTGACAGCGGTGTCACCTTCCGTAGCTTCGTCTCTCTCCTTTTCCAGCGAAGCAACGCTCCTTCGTGACCGTGGGTTTGTGTTCTGGCCCCAGCCGCCCAGAGAAGCCTCTCAAATCAGAAAGAAAATCGTTGGTAGCAAACCAACATTTTATGTTTTTTCCTTAATGATTTTTAAGGCAGTGAAAGGAATGAGGCAAGCAAGAGAGATGATGGAAACTCTGAATTAATTGCTTTCTATTTTTTTTTTTTCTTCTTCTTGAGTTTGCCATTCATGTGTGGCCCGAAAACCAAAGGAAGTGTAATAAACCTGAAAATGCCTGTTATTCAGAGCCAATGTGTTTGCATTTCGCTGTGGACCCAAGAAGACATTATCGCCGTCTGCTGTGTGGGGTTGCCAGCGACACAACCTGGCAGAGCTGGAATCTGGCAACAAACAGAAGCATCGAGAAAGAATGGAAAAGTCAGTCTGAACACGGATGGGTGTTCACGGGGCAGGCGGAGAGGAGCGGGGTCTTCTGGACGACACGGGTGTGTGTTCCGGAAACCTCGGCAGGACGGCCTCCACTACGTGTGTCATTGTCCCGGAGACGAGGCCACCGCGAGCGTCTCCAGGTGGACGGCAGCCAAGTGTGGGGACAGCCTTTCTCTCAGGGGGGTCCCCAAGCGTCCAGAGACGGCATGTGTCCTTGTCTGGCCCCACGGCCCTGGGGCTGGAGGCCTCTGTCCCTTGTCCCTGTCACGAAGGGACACTGACTTCTGAACTTCAACTGAGAATGTGTGGGCAGGGAACAGAGCCCGACACAGGGGCCAGAATGTGGGGGCTCGGACACAGGGTGGGGGCCCCTAAATGCCGACGGGAGAGGAGCTCTGTGAAAACCCACATCATGAAAAATACATGAAAGCAACACTTTGCAGGGCGTCTTGGGGGTGTGAGCGACACACGGCCTGGCCCTGGGCAGCTCCGTCACCCACGGTGAAACTTCTCAGCAGCGTTTCAGGAGACGCGGCTGAGCCTTCCCGGGGACTCGGCCATCACGGAGATCGATGCTCCCTTCTGGAAACGAGACTCTTTAATGCCGAGAGGTGAAAGCCGGGATGATATTGCACGAAGAAAAACCGTCTGGGAGAGAAAATTGTTTTCAACAGTCCCGGGCACCATTTGAATATTAAAGAGGTACTGGGTGCCAGGAGGGCATGCAGACGTCTTCCTTTCGGAGATTCCTCGTGTGCAAAGGGACGGCTGACGGGGTTCGAAAGGACGAGGTTTGGGGGTCGGGTGCCGCACAGGCACACACACGCACACGTTTGCACATGCACACGCTTGCACACGCTTGCACACACATGCACGCCACACGCACTGCCCCAGCCAATAACATTCCTCATTTTAATGTAGCTTTTCTGCTCCTTCAAAGCTGCAAAGGCAGAACGTGGCACAAGGACTCACCCCGCGGCTTAGTCTCTGAGATTAACTGTTTCAAGGGAAAGAAAGACCCAAGTGCTGCAGGAAACACCCTTTTCAGCCATTTTTTTTTTCTTCCTCGTTGGTTCACAGTTTCGTTCCCACTTCCTGGGGGGGTTGGGGGGGAATAGCTTGCAGGTTGCTTTTGTGGCTGTAATTATTTCAGCCGACTGCCCCCCCCCATGGGTGCGTGATAGAAAGGGAAATTAGCGTGGGATGAATTGGGGTGTTTCGCAAGAGGCGGGAGCAGAAGAGGGGTGTGTGTGTGTGGGGGGGTGGCTGTCTGAACACACCCTCTGGTTGGCTGTCATCGGCTCACCCCAGAACGTGGGAGTCCAGCAGGACAGGGCTTGGTGTTATAGGCCCTAATTAGCGTGGGTTTTATTACCTGCCGTTAAAGAGCTGGGTCAACACTTGTAAATGTCGTAAAACCGTCACGCACGCGCTCCCCCCCTCCAGAGCCCTTGACTGTGTGGAACCATGAATACCTCGCACTGTTGCAGACCTGCTCCCATCCTCCCTTCTCCGTGGACTGGGCTGTAATCCGTAGACGCCATGGGAGACCTCAGCAAAATTACCTCTGCGTCTCCTCAGGCCTCCCGCCTTGGTTCTCGCACGCGGATGGCCAGACTCAGAAAACAAACCCCACTGGTGAGAAGATAACACTTATCGTCCGAGGCTGCTTGCGCCCACAAGACGGTGATTGCGTTGTCAACTTGTCAACTTGCAAGGTGGCGTCTTGGGAAGGCGGCGACACAGATACCCGGCGTCCAGGCGTCCAGGCGTCCGGGCTCTGATTTCCTCGTCCTCTCTGGCGGCCTGCAGGCCTCGCGCCGTGTGGGTAGGTGGTCAGCTCGGCAGGCAAATGCCAGGACGCTGAGACAAATAATACGTATAAATTATTTGGGAGCTCAAGTAACGGCAATTTGACTTTTTATGAGCCTGTAACAATGTCCCCAGAGATGGCTGTGTGAATTTCTGGGGATCATTGCATTTTCATGGCCTTGGCACACGCTGGAAGGTGCTGCTTTGGGTTTCCGTGTTTCCACGCATAAATAAGAGCCATTTTCTGGGGTTTTTAAAAGTCTGATTTTTGCATGAAATATGTATATTCTAATCCTTGCCGTGTCTTCAAGGAACGGTCGCCGGCCATGAAATTGAGACTCTCTCATTCTCAGGAACCGTGCTTCTCCAGGGGACGGTCCCTCCTGCCCCTTCCAGCTCCTGGGGGCTCCAGGCGTCCCTGGGCTGGTGGCCACCTCCCTCCCATCTCTGCCTCCGTCTCCATGTGGCGTCTCCTCTGTGTCTGTGTCCCTCCTCTTCTGTCTCTGACGAGGACACTGTCATTGGGTTCAGGGCCCCCTGATCCAGGACGACCTCACCTCAGACCCCTCACTCGGTCCCCTCTGCAGAGACCCTGTTTACAAATAAGGTCCCGTTCCCAGGTTCCCCGGGATTCGGATGTGGCCGTGTCTTTTTGGGAACCTAACTCAAGCCACAACAGATGTGTCACCGAAGGAAACAGAACACGTCTGATCTCTTTTTTTAAGTAGAGTGGACAGCGTTGTCTCCAGGTCACTTTTTCTTCTTTTTGTGTTTTGCAGGAGTGGGCAGGGTGCGTGGGACAGTGGAGGACCTGGCCTGAGCCAGCCCCGGGGGGACCCCGACAGCCGTGCAGGTGTTTGTGGAGTGTGGGTGGGGCGATTGTGCCCAACGAACGGGGCTGGGTGGGGGCCTGTTCCAAGGGGGAAGGGAACCCACTTGATGACTGAAGCTGGAACAATTTCGGCAGCAGCCTATGTACCAGTTTATGGGTCTTGTAACATAACATAAGCATCCGCTGGTCCACACTGTTATAAGTGACCAATTGAAGCTATAAATACGTGCACAAGAAGAGTCAGGGCTTTGTGACAGGGCATTTCCAATTGACGTAGATAAAAGGACGGGGTTTTGAGGAGATCCGTGCAATGTGGGGTCCACGCCCTGTGCAGTGGGGCCTGAGAGATGGATGAGAGACGAGCATTGAATGCTGTGCTGGCAGGCGGGCGGGCGGGACCCAAGACGGGAAGGAAAAAGGACCACGTGCCGGGCTGGCGTCCTGGGACCAAATCCCCCATAGCACGGAGCTGAAAGGGTCTCCGTTTCAGAGGCGTAAAGGAAGGATGGGTTATTTTCCGTGTCTGCGGGACTGGACAGCCCCATGACGGTGCTGGGGATAGAACACAGGTTGTGTCCGGGTGGAGCTGGGGTTTTCCTCGGGACTGCTGTGTTGCTTCTGCTCAGGAACGGACGCGGGTTTGCACGAGCCAGGTGGGAACGGCGTTTCTGGCTGCCGTTCTATAGTCAGGGAAACAAACGTAGGTGAGCGGCGTTGGGGTCTCCCCACCGAGCAGGCCTGTCGAACCTCATACCTGTGAGGGGTCAGGGTGAGGGGACAGGTGCACCTTCTGGGTGCACGGGTCAGGGACGGCCAATTATTTTGGTAATGGAGCTAGGTAGCGAGGTTGGAAAAGCCGGCCCCAAATACAAAGCGTTCCTTTAGTTTCCTGCACATCGGGACTAAAATACCTGCAGGTTTTGCTTCCGTCACGTGGGTGAGCCTGGGGGCTGCAGACACAAGTGCCCTGGGTGCTGTCCTGAGATGTACGTGAGCAAAAAACGCAATGAGGTTTTCTCACGTGAAAAGCTAAGAAGGGACCCTGGCGGCTGGGCTTCTCCAGCCAACGGCGACGGATATACTGGGGCTGTGGTTTCATCGACAGCCTCAAGGGTCCCCGTTAACCATCGGCTCCCATCTCCTCGAGACGACGTGTGATGTATAAGGCAGTGTATTAAATGCCCTTAAAAAAATAAACCCTCGAGGCCATGCTTATTGTTTTAAATTACATTTGTGAGTTGCAGACCCTCTGGGGAAGAAGAGCGGGACCAGCCAGCCCGTCCCACCCTTCGGCTTAGTCTGTGTCCCAAATGCCGTCCTTTGCTTCACGTCTCCCAGTGCGACCGCCGGTGGCAGACGTTTCCCGCCGCACAGAACCAACGTGTCAAACAGACAAACTCAGAAATTGCCGGGATGCCCCGAGACCTTGCAGCCTCAAGAATCGTTCGTCTGAAAACGGAAATTGGTGCCATTGGAGCTGACGTTAAAGACGATGGGTGATTCTTTAAAACGTGTGCACAGTCTGTGCCGGTTACAAACACGGCCCAGTTGTATGAATATCCACGTGACGTGTGTACGAATGGCAAGGTCATGTGTCGTTGGCCGGCACTGGGGCTAAAATCACCCAGAACAAAGGGGTGACAGTGCCCTGGCGTTTCCATCGGTCACCTTGCATGTGTGGCCACTGTTTAGGGTGTCACTTACGCACAAGGAGGTTTAAGGCGAAGAAAAGACCCCCAGAGGAGAGGGACCCCGATTTGAGCCAGATACGAGAACCGGCGAAAGCGCCAGGATGGAGCAAGTAATACTCTCTGAGCGTTTGGAGTGTGTCTGGGGGAAACAAATGCCAGGTCTCGTTGGGTTTGCTTTTCCTCTACCTGCCCCCCAAGGGCCGGTGGCTGTATTGTCCACGGCTCCTGAAACGGTGCTGTTTTTGTCACACATTAATAGTCGACCATAGTCGTTTGTGGAATTATTTCCTATGAGACCGTAAGCTCCCCGGGGCTGGAAATCCAAGTGACTGACCCATGGAGTCCATCACCAAACCCCACGCCCGTGGATGCTGCGTGATTTTCTCGGGAAGCAGCAGCAGACGCGAGATAAAGGGCAGGGATGCATGCACGGCTGTCCCCACAGAAGGTCCCAGGCCACCTCACTGTTCTGAGGACGGAGACACCCTTGTTAGTTCAGGCGTAAATGAAGTCTTCCACAATCTTTGAAGGGTTTGCTACGGGCGCCCCCCTTTTTCTGTGTGTACTTCCCAAGAGTCTTGCAGGATTGCTCAGGGTGACCCGGGAGGGGACATCGCTGCAACACGCCTCTGAGCTGTCACACAGCTGCCCGATGGGAGCGTAATGTCACCGGACAGAGGGGAAGCACTGGATTTTGCTGGTCGCCAGCTGGCGGCCGGGGGTGCAAAGAGAGAGACGCGGAAGGAAACAGGGTTCCTTCCAGCTGAGCTCCATGAAGTGGGTTTAGCCTAAAGAAAAGCAGTGGCCGTGACATGGTCATGGATTGATGTCAGCCTGGGGTCCATCTCTGTCCCTGACAGGATGACAGCCCATGTCACCAGCCCCTGGCGGCGCTCAGGTCCCCTCTGTACTAGCTGGAGTCCCAGCTCCAAGTCACAGTCCCCGTACTTTGGTCTTCGGTGTCATTTAGCTGCAACGTGCAAGGGTCGTAACTCCAACTGTCGTCCCCGTGGGGCACGCAGCCCTGTCTCGACCCCGCTCCCCGTGCCAAAGAAAACGCTGGATTCCGTTCCGTTTTCTTCATTTTGATTTTCCTGCCCACTTAAGAAAATTACAGTCAATGAGCTGTGGGAGAAATGCACATCAACGGGCCATGTAATGCAATTTCTGGTCTATATTCAGGAAGGGGGAACAGAATGCTACATTTTCTTTCATTTCTGTCAAAATCAATCACATTGTACGCCACGGAACGCCGTCTCCGAGAAAGAGAGGGAGGCAGCGCCAGCGCAAGAACCTTCCACCACGAGGAAACACGCACGTAGTTAAGAGGTCCCTGTTTTAGTTTTTTTTTTAATCATGCCTAATTAGTTTTTTTTAATCACCCGCACAACTAAGCCGCCCGCCTGCATAATTTATGACAGAGAGGGGCCGGTGTCAGAAATCAAATGTTGTAAATTAAAAATAACAAGTTTGAGACTAGTGATTCAATTAAAACCCTAGAAAACATTAGATTATGCATAATTGAGAGCTTGTATGCAGAGCCGCGTGTCACGCTTGTCAGCTCGGATGGGAAGATTGGATTGGGGCTGTCAGGGGTATTTAAATCAACCCGGTAAAAAAATTAGAAAACAAAGATGATATTTATTATTAACCTCCAGTGTTCAAAAATAACACCAAGAGGTCTTTAAATTGGATGGTTAACACGACAAGGCTTCATGTCAAGGGGAACTTCTAACCTCTGGAGGAGGGGGTCAGGCTGGCCGAGCGGGAGGCCCCCCCGGCCTGTTAGAGGGACCGTGTGTGGGGGACATGGAAGGGAGGGCTGCTCAGAGCAGAGCGGGGAGCCCTCCTGGACGGACCCCGGGGAGCCCTGGAGGGGAAGGAGTTCTCGGTGAGCATGTGGAAGGTCGGCCAGGAGTGTCCTGGGGAACAATAGGTGAGCGTGTCCGGAGCAGAGGGGAAGGCAGGAATTCTCCCCTCCTCTCCCCGCACCCCAAGAACGTTCCGGGCTGGGGAAAGGCAGTGGGATCACACCCCCATCCCCTCCATCGGGAGGCGAGGGCGCTGGAAATAGGGTGGCCTGGGACACGGACGACGCACACAGTGGGTCCTTCAATGTGGCTTCCTGGCCGGTGGGGAGATGCACGGGCCTCCCTGGGAAGGGACCCTCTCCGGAGCCACGTGCATTCGCTACGTCGCTCTGAGGGGCTTTGTCAGCAGCCCCTGCACAGGATAACACCACCAACGGCCACTGCTTCCTGCAAACAGCTCTGGACTCGGTGACGGTCCAGCCCGAGGCTCAAGGTGAAGAGGACACCAGCCATAGCCCTGACCCGCCACTGCCAGCCGGGCTTTGGGCCAGCCACCCGGCCTCCCCGTGCCTGGTGCCCTCTTTGGTGACTTGGCGAAATGGTGCTTAGCTCCCCAGAGGAGTAGGACCCCGAGTTCGTGCAGGGCGGGTTGGGAGCAGAGCCCTGACCACTGGTGACCATGCGTGTCACACTGTCACTGCTCAGCGTGGGTCCACGTGGGGCTTCTCGGTGCATGGGAGCTGGGTTCCTATAAATGTCCACATGTCTGGGGTACGGCCAGCTCGGGGTCACCCACAGGCACCTGGTCCCCTGCCTCCAACCGTTGGCAGGTGCATGGATCTCAGACACGGCTCAGCTCCCCCACCCTGGGGCTGGTGGGAGAGCGTAGGCGTCAGCGGGAGATTGTAAGTAAAGCGAGTGAACGTGCATATGAGGGGTGTCAGACAGACGCCGCGTTAGGAAATGCCACGAAGAATTGCCGCTCCAGGACTCACACCCAGATATTTCCATCTCTCTTTCCCTCCCTAAGTGTCTAGAGCTGTCCGTCCGTCTCGACACCGTGATAACGTGCTCAGATTGTTCCCTTCAATATGAGATGTTGATGCATCGGGTGTAGGGTTACAAAATGAACTCTGTGTTTCCAGGATGCACAGCGCAGATTTCAAAATATTGATTTCCATATCTAACGACCGTGGGAGATCCGCCCATGCATTGTAACCACTGGCCTGTAAGACGTACACGGTTGCATCTACGTTCGTGGTGTGCGTGAGGGATGGCAGTTCGGTGCCTTCCCTTCTGATGTGCACATTTTTATGATTTCTCTTGTTTATATAATTTTTTGTATGTTTCCTGAGACCCTCTGGTAGCACGTGACACAGAACGTGCCCGGCTGCCGGGCTCCAAGGGAAAACGTCCAGCATTGCTACACGAAGTGTGACGATGGCTGCAAACCTTTTAGAAACATCTCGTCTTGGATTCAGGGAAGCCCTTTCTGTGTGTCGTCCGCCCCGGTGTTTATCCACTCACTGCTTTGCTAGTTTACGTCACGGGGGAAAGCTGACACTTTACCAATTTTTTTCTGCTTTCGTTGAGATAGTTACAGGACGTTTCACTGGGATTCTGCCAAGGTGATAATTTGCGTCGCTAAACCAGTCGTTGGTCCTAGAAGACACTGGACTTAGCGTGACCTGTGATCTTTTTATACTGCTCATGTTTTATTGTTCGTTTTTCTGCCCACGTTCACAGACAGGTTGGCCTCTGAGTTTCCTTCCTGGGTTTCAGGCTAAGGGTTATGCCAGTGACATAACGGGAGTTGTAACTGCTCCCTCTGTTCCCAATCTGGTCTCGGGATATTTTTCAGTAATACTGGCATCATTTTTTCCTTCTTAACTATTTGGTAGAATGTACAGGCGAAGACGTTGGGGTCCAGCTTTCTTTGTATAAATGGGCTTAGGTACAGATTCAACCTCTGTAGCGGTTATCAGAGTGTTTCCGTTTTCTGTGTCTTTGGGTGTCCGTTTTGGTACATTGTCTATTTTTAGAAATGTGTTCGTTCTGCCTGCAGTTTGAAGTTTAGATGCATGAAGTTATCTGTTATGCTCTCTTGTGAAATTTTGCATGTTTATAGGATCTGTCGTGATTTCCCACTTTTTATCCCTGATATTAATTTCTTCTTATGCCGTCTCTGATTTTCTCCATCAGTCGTTTTCAGTTCTGGGGTTGTTGTTTTTTTTTCCCCCTGATGTTATTGGTCTTTTGTCTCTGCAGTGTTGTGTGTTATGCATTTGGTTCCCTCTTGCTTAATTCTGGGGTCATTGGTATTAGTTCATCTGCACGCATTTGTGTGAGTTTCTGCTGTGCTTTTTCTAATTTCTTAAGAAGGTGGTTTTGCCTATGGATATTTACCAAGTCTATTCCACTTGCCTTGGGTTTAAGTTGCATCTGTAATGTTTTCATTTGCGCCATTTTTGTTAGTGGTAGAGGGAGAGATAGGTAGGTAGAAAGACAGATGATAGATCGAGCAGACAGCACCTGTCCCCAGCAGCCCCTGAGCAGAATGCACTCACATGGTGCTATGAAAGCCCCACCAGTGTGCAGGCAGGAACGTGGGGCCGTGGGGCCAGGTGGGAAGGTGCACAGGTGTGGTGGTGGCAGCACAGAGCCACGGCCACCAGGCCACAACCCCAAGAGCACGTCCTCAGCCTGGCCACCCCTGTCGATAGAAGAGCGTGACGTCAGCGGGTGGAAGGAGCCTGCCTGGGTGGGAAGGTCCCCATGGGCACGTGTGTATCTGAAGGGCTCTGGCCACAGTGGGGCCTCCAGGGCTGGGTCTCGGGTTCTGGAGAGGCCAGACGCAACTCCTGCAGTTTCTTGTCTTATAGTGAGCCCAGCAACGTGAGGGATAGGGGCTCCCCCACGACCCCCAAGTCTGCTGCTCAGCCTTAGCCCCTCCCCCAGTAACACTAACGAGATCAGATTGGGCCACATTGATAACTGGCCAAGGAGATGTCAGCAGATGGTTCTGTGGTGTGTAAACTCTTCCTGGCCTTTCCAGCTTGTGACCATGTTAAAATACTTCCCACAAACGCACTGTGCCGTCCAGGCATTCGTCCACCCGCGCGCTCTCCCCCCACCGTTCCTGTTTCCTCTTTCCTTTGATGTCTTATTACTCGCAAGGTTCGTTCTCAGCAATCCTCGCGTTTCCCCTTTCAGAACAATCAACGTAGGAGACGCGTTACAATAAAGGGAATCTCGAATTTCCCTTCCGATGGGAGGAGGGCGCGTTGCGTCAGGCGCGCCGGGGAGAGGACCCAAAATGAGACCGACAAGCAAAGTGTGTGTAATTTCTGCTGTCCGCGAAATCTGGGTGTTCTCGGCTGAAAGGTGAGAGGGGGAAATGCTACAGAGCCTTCAAATGAAAAGCAGTTTCGTGAGGCTGAAAATTGCACACACATTGCGGCTACGAGCACGTTCGTTTTCTCGCTGTGGAGACGGTTGAGCCTCTTTTCCTGAGTTCTCCAAGGGAGAGAGACGAAGACGAGGGAAAGGTCAGGATTCCCGCGCTGCACAACTACGGCTCACACTTGCCCCACAGGATTCGTTTGGGTTTCAATTTGTCATCTTGTTTTGTTACAGATTCAGTCATTGTTTTTTTTTAAAATCTTTGCACATATTTGATGTGGGTTGGACGGTGTCCCATCGAAATTCAAGTGCTGAAGTCTGACCACACCCCCCGTGCCTCAGAAGGGACTTTATTTGGGAATAAAGTGACGGGAAGGAAAGAAGGTCAGTGGGGAAATGTCATCGCAGAAGCCGTCAGATAAGTTCAGGTGAGGGCAAATCCAGGGAGTTGTGTCCTTATAGAAAAGGCGAGCTCGGACACACACACGTGCGTAGATGGAAAAGCACGTGAGGACACAGGGAGAGGAGGGTGTCGCATGCCCGGGAGAGAGGCCTGGGGCAGCCCCTGTGTCACAGCCCCAAAAGGAACCAGCCCACCGGCAACGCGACCTCCATCTTCCGACCTCAGAGAGGAGTCCTGAGCCTCCCACCCCCTTCAGCTGCTCCGGGAGGCTCGTAGGCGTTCGGTCCGTGTAGGAGTGACGTCCTGCAAAGCAAACTCAGAATGGGGGGTCACAAATCTATCGATTTTGGGTATTTATAACTGATTATGTTCATTCACAGCAAGATATGCTTGGTGTCCAGACTGGAACTGCTGTTCTACATACACCACATTCAAACACACACACACCACACACACCATGGACACTTTCGAGAGGCAGCACCTGCTCCAAACTTGTCGAACAAGACTGAGTACTCGGAACTCGGTGGAAGTGTAGACGAGGGAGTCTGCACAGACCTCGCAGCCATTGCTCGGTCCCACCTCCTCACGTCAGGCCGGCGGTGTCCCAACCACCAGGGACGCAGAGCTGTCCTGTCCTAAAAGATCTGGGACAGAGCTTCCCCCCAAAGCAGCTGCCGGCCGCCTCTGCTGTCCTGCCTGCCAGGCTGACACTGCAGACGTCTGTCCTTCTGTTGGGTCCGTGTGTTGGGCTGTCTAGAGCAATGTACAGCACAGCTGCACATAAATTAGTGGCGATCTCGTTCATTTATAAAAACAAACAAACCAAAACAACTTTCATTTGCTGAAAGAGCTGAGCTTCCCACCAGCCGTATGTTCAGGAGTCTCCACAAGCACAGCCCACGTGACATGGTCCTTGTGCAGGACCCAGAGCCCAGCACCGATTCTTGTTTTTCTCTCTGTGACAGTCAGCTCTGAAGCATCTGAAGCCGCTGCACCAGACTTCGGGACATGTGTGAACTGCTCCACGGAGGCGTGGGGGTCCTACCACCTGGGCCACGGGAGCCATCCTGTCACCTCCTCATGAAGGAGCCAGCAGGGACCCAGCCCAGGTGTCCCCATGTGGCAGAAATGTCACAATGCTGTATTTGTTTCTTGTGACTCTCATATAGAGGGCCACAAACTGGGAGCTTAAACCCACAGACACCCATCCTCCCCCAGGCCTGGAGACCAGGAGTCTGCCATCAAGGTGTCCCAGGGCCACACTCCCTCCGGGGGCCCCAGGGGATGGTCCCTCCTGCCCCTTCCAGCTCCTGGGGGCTCCAGGCGTCCCTGGGCTGGTGGCCGCGTCCCTCCCATCTCTGCCTCCGTCTCCACGTGGCATCTCCTCTGTGTCTGTGTCCCTCCTCTTCTGTCTCTGATGAGGACACTGTCATTGGGTTCAGGGCCCCCTGATCCAGGACGACCTCACCTCAGATCCCTCACTTAGTCCCATCTGCAGGGACCCCGTTTACAAACAAGGTCCCGTTCTACAGTTCTAGGTGGACATGAATTTTTGGGGCCATGAGGCCACCTGGAACATGTCACCTACATTCTGTAGCACCTGGGGGCACATGTGTTGGATGGAAAGAAGCTCTGTGTGTCTGAGTCCCGAGGCCCAGCTGCGTCAGCAGCAGAAGAAGTCACCTGCCCTTGGGTGGGCTTTTCTGGATGTCTCCCTGGGAGGCCATGTGCCAGGTGTTCACTCATTTTCCATGAACGGGCTTGTTAAGAAGGACGGAGGGTGGTGTGGACATTCCATGCTGAGCTCCAAGACTTAGCGTCAGGAAACTATGTCCACTGGCCTCGAAGCAGGAGTTTTCAGGAAGTGACCCTGCGTGGGGTGTCCTCAGATCCAGGACGTGCTTCAGTGTCACGGAACATGACAGAACTGCTGCGACGAACAGGTTCCCACACCCAACACGGTGTCAGCCCCAGCAGTGTGTGGAGTTCCCAAACTACAGCAGGAAAACATCAAAGCCCACAACGCTTCCCACGACGACTAGAACACTGTTAATTAGCAACAATGCTCTTTAATCTATAAATAATAAGTGATTGCCGAGCTCCCCAGGGAGGTATAGGAGAAAACAAACCCTCACGCACATCATTTCACAGACTGAGGTCAGTGCCCCAGACCAAAGCTGACCATTCCCTTGGACGTCCACGTGGCACTCGATGCCACAGCCCCAAATCCAGGCACACTTTTGGGACATCACCGTAACCTACATAGACCCTAGGGGTGAGACCCAAGCCACTTGTTTGCTTCTTGGGCACATGCAAAGCCACTGCATACTCAGAATAACCCGGAAAACACCAACTTTAAAGTCATAAAACACCTGGAAAGATCTTTTGCAAGAAAAACGTACCTTTTCAGGTAGACACACAGCCATTTGAACGCACAATGATTCGGGTTAGAAGAGGCTGGGGCCCCCTGATGGGATTTGTGTCCTTCTAAGAGGTCGAGACACCAGACCTGTTTCTTACCATGTGAGGACACAGCAAGAAGGTGACAGATGGTCGGAGAACCAGGAGGAGAAACCTCACCACAACCGACCACACAGAGCCTTCATCTTGGACCTGCGGTTTCAGACAGTGATCAATAAATATCTGTAGTTTAAGCTGCCCAGTCTGGGGTATTTTGTCACAGCCGCCTGAGATGACTGATACACGCCCCCATATTCATGGTGCTAAAGGTAAGAACCCCTGAACTAGGCTGTCCTGCAGGGTGTCTTGGGGGTAACCATGGCTTAAGACAGGCACAGGCTTAGAAAAACTCTCCTTGGGAAAAGCCAAACCAACTCCACGGGATAGAGCCAGGGGCTTGTGGGTGGAAACTGGAGAGTCCCCAGGGCACCCTATAGTAGGGGCGAGTGGAACAGTAGAATGAGTCGGATTTAAGAACGGGGGCTGGCACCGTTCGGCCGGCAAAGAGTCCAACCGACCCCACGAGTCTGAAGGTGGAGGATACATGCGCTGGGTATAAAAGCAGCTGGTGGGGGGCGTCAGAGCCGCCGGCCACAGCCTGGTGGCTACAGGGACAAAAACAAGGTTTGTCCCCTCGAGTTCCTTTCTTGTAGCTAGGGTGGAGTGACTCACGTCACTCGTTCTTTCTACGCAGGAGTAATGACAGTAAATGGCGTGGCTCACTGTTAGAGATGAGTGATATGGGCATTCAATGTAACTGCAGAGCTCTGGCTCCGACGGGGAGAGGAAGGATGGGGTCACGGGGCTGGGGTTCAAAGACATCATCTCTTACCCTTTGCAAGGTTTTGAGTGCTCTTTCCTTTTCTTACCATGGTGCAGGGTGCTACGTACCCTCACGTGGCCTTCAGAGCTGTTCTGTGCAGGGGCTGACGAGGTTCCCCCTGTGCCCCACGGTGGGGGTGGGCATTCCTTTCTGGGGTGTGTGGTTTCCTCAGGGTCACCCTGTCACAGGATGGAGCAGCTGGCCTGGCCCCTCTCCCTGTCACGCCTCTTATCTGGACTGCCACCCAAACCCCTGAGGGCTCACTGCTGAGAGCAACAACACAGGAAGGTGGGAGGGCAGGAATTGGTGTTGTCTTATGCGTCCCGTCATCAGAAAGCTGTTTACTGTGAGTCTTTCCGTCACTTAGAATATATATTTCAAGGACAAATAGATGTATTTAGGGATATAAATCATATCACCATAGTCACACTCCCAGTTTGGGCCACGAGACAGACGTTTACATAAGAAATGATTGATAATATTCTGAAAGCGTCACTGATTAATAAGCTTTTTTTTTCACCTGTGCTTTTCCATGAGGAACTCTTTGAATTCATTAAAGAGGCTTGAAGAGGGGAAGGAGCGTGTGCCAGGTCTGCAACGCTTTGGTTCTCTATCCATATTCTGCATAAAACATATTATTGCACATTTGTTTTGGTAAACACCCACTCGGCGTGCTGTAAATATTAAACCCTCTCAAGGCATTGACATCAGGCAGTGGAGGGGAGGGGAAGGGACAGGGACAGTCCATCAGCTCATCAGGGAGCTGAGGTGGGAGGGGGACGCATCCATCACTGTCCCACGTGGGGAGACCCCAGATGACTGCCGCCTGCCGGGGGAACCTGGTAGAAAGCGTAAGTAAGTGGTGACCAGCAAACACGAAGGGAAGTCCGACTGGATCTGTGGGGGCTGGCGTTTCCGTGGCGGCAAAACTCCGTGTTGAATTGAAGATGTGTCACTGTCCCTCACATGATCTGATTGTTGCCTTCCTGACAGTCTTGGGATTGTGTAGGTCAACCCTCAGGTGACGGTGGCCTCTAGGATGGGGGTGAGAGCTGGGCAGAGAAGGAGCTGATAAAAGTGTACGTTCACAGTCGGCCAGGGTGGGGTCCCCATGACCAAATGTACGCAGAGCCAACTTGCTACTCCCCCCACCCCCAGCCCCTGACACCCTTCCTGCTTTGCTGTCCCTCGTGACACTTGTAACCAGGTAGCCAACTCTGTGTTTTACTGACTCGTGTAATTTACCACCAAAACGTACGCTCGGTCACAGCTGGCACTTTTGTCTCTTTTGTTCACTGCGATATCTCCATCTAGTGTCTAGAACAGCAGCTGGTATTCGAGAGGTGCTTCATACATGTTTCTAATATTCAAGGAATGTGCAGAGAGAAACCCTCAACGCCTGCTGAGGGCGTCAGACAGGGGTGGCCCACGCGGAAGGTTTTGTAAAGGTGTCAGAAAGGGGTGTGGTTGGAAAGCAGGTCACACCACAGTGGTCCTGGGCTGTCAGACTACAGAAACCTAGAATGTGTACTTGAGAGCAAGGATGGGAAACGTGTTTGGGGTTACGGGTGAGCTCTGGGAGGTGCCAGCGATAGCAAGGAGAGTAACTGGCACAAGTCACGTGAATTCTCATCTGCTTGCATGGATCCAAGGGCTGTTTGGAGTCAAAGATGCTTGAAGTTGTTCATTTCAGGCACAATATTACACACACACACGCACACACACACACACACACACGAGGTCTGACAATGAAGTTTGTGAACTTGCTGCAACGCTGTTGCTCACCTTTTTTTAATATCAGAGGAATTATTCATTATGCATTTGTACCAAGTGGACAAACAGTTAACCAAGTTGACTGTCTGCAAGTGCTGAAAAGGCTGCGTGAAAAAGTCAGACGACATGAACTTTTCGCCAACAATTCACGGCTCTTGCCTCACGACAATGCACCAGCTCACACGGCACTGTCTGTGAGGGAGATTTTAGCCAGCAAATAAATAACTGTATTGGAACACCCTCCCTACTCACCTGATCTGGCCCCCAATGGCTTCTTTCTTTATCTGTAGATAAATATGGAAAGGAAGACATTTTCATGACACTCAGGACACCAAGGGTAATACGACGACAGCTCTGATGGCCATTCCAGAAAAAGAGTTCCAACATTGCTTTGAAGGGTGAACTAGGCGCTGGCGTCAGTGCATAGCTTCCCAAGGGGAGAACTTCAAAGGTGACCATAGTGACATTCAGCAATGAGGTGTGTAGCACTTTTTCTAGGGCAAGTTCACAAACTTAATTGTCTGACCTCGTGTGTGTGTGTGTGTGTGTGTGTGTGTATTCACACTAATTTTTTCCCCATCTTTGCTCTAGGTAAAGGAAAGACATGGGAGAATTTTGAGTGAGGTGCAGGGGGAGGAAAGTAATGTCCTATGGAGACTATTCCAGGGAGAGGAGGCTGAAGTGGGACAGACTGGGCGGGGAGCCCTTGGGGACACGAATGCTTTCATCCAGCCAGGAAATGCTTAGGACCAAAAAGTGCTAGTTGGCCCCTGTTACTGACGTAAGAAAAACACAACCCAAAGGTCTTGTGAAAGCTTCACTTACTCCCTTCCAAGAAATAAGGGTGTTTATGTTACAAACGCAAACGGTAAGAGTATGTTCTCTGAGGACATTTTGCCAACCATCATAGGAACCCCGACAGGGAAATGGCCAGTTCAGGTTTAAAGTTCCTATGTATCAGGCAAATTATTAGGTGCCAGAAGCTTGGGGATGAATCAAACACAACATTATACACACGCGCGCGCAGTAACTTAAATTTGTGGTTTGGTTTAGCAAAACATGAAAACAAAGAATAAGAATTCAAATGGGGCGGACGTTATTTCTTTCTGTCACGATAGGAGGGCAGAGCCAGGATCCTGGGCTCTCCTGGGGGTCCCATGCTGTTGCCCCACCACACTCAGCGTGTGACTTTCCGCTCATAGCCCAATAGACCTGCATGGGCTCCCCCCCCACCAGGAAGAGGGGACAGAAGAGCTTCTCCTCACTGCTTAAGAAGCTAAAGGGATTTGTATCATCTGAAGACATTTCCATTTACGTTCTATGGGTCCAATCGTTGTAACACGGCCACATATAGCTGCAAGGGAGTCCACGAGAGGCAATCCCACCACGTGGGGATGGCTCCCTTCTCAGGGACCCCGAGCGTCCCTGTCACCCTGTCACCCCTCTGTTTCTCTCGGTGTCGCAAGCTGGACTTTTCTCACTGCAGGCAGCTTTCCTCCAGGAGGCAGAGTAGGAAACACTAAGTGCTATAGCAGCGGACGTACACAGTCTGAGCTTCTGTCTCCCTCTCTTGGTGTTTGCTGATTAAATTCCAGGGATGGGGTGCAGCCGGTTGGCTCAGGGGTTAGAGTGCAGTGCTCATAACACTAAGGTCGCTGGTTCGATTCCCACATGGGCCAGTGAGCTGCGCCCCCTGCAACTAGATTGAAAACAATGACTTGACTTGGAGCTGATGGGTCCTGGAAAAACCCACTATTCCCCAATATTCCCCAATAAAAATTAGAAGAAAAAAAAAAGACTCCAGGGACAGGCTGACTAGCCTGACGTGTACCATATGTCTCCCTCCCTGGGACTCTCTCTATGCTGGAGAAAAGTGCAAAAGGCAGGTTTCCCAGCAAAGACGGCATTTTCTGTTAAACTTTGAAAAGTGAATCCGATCTTGAGACAACTCGGGACTGGATGGGCAAAGTTGGAAATCTAAGACAGTCGTGGTGGAGTTGGGGCGCTCGATGTGACAGTGTGAGGTACAGAGAAGGGGGCCAGAGCTTTCTATGTGGGCGTTTACGAAAAACATCCAACACTGAATGGTAACATGCCCGAAGTGTTCTCTGCAGACAACAGAGAACCACCAACGTTTGGTGACCGGTCATAGCAACATCTTAGAACGGTGACATTGGGACCCACATTCAGGACGAATGAGAAGGGACAGAACTGGAGGAGGAACCTGGGGGGACACGTCACAGGAGGACGGTGATGATAATGGAGTCTTGAAGCCTGGACCATGTGGAAGGGAGAACCCGAAAGGGACCCATGCGTCACCATAGAATCAAACTGATATGTCCCTGTGATGATGGAGAAGCATGAGTGAACGGTGGGTCCACAGCTCTTGGCTGGAAGGTTGGCTGGGCAACAGGGTCCGATGACAGGACACGAGTCTTGTGAGGGGAGAAAAGGAGATAAAACCAACTCAGTCTGCGATTGCTGCACGCCTCTTCTGAATGGGGTTCTTCTGAAAAAACAACAAAACATGGGACGGAGATCAAACCAAGTTCCACCGTGGTTGGTTCCACTTCTGTCCCAAAGGACAGTCTTCTAACCCTTGGACGGCAACAGAGCCCAGGCATTAGCTCTGTTCCCTTTGGGGGGATCTCAGTCAGATCTGGGGCTTGAACCACCCACTCGAGACCCACCTTTACCTCTGAGGTCTCCCTTCCAAATTCTAAGTCACACACCTGAGGGCAACCTCAAGCTCCCAACCTGGACACCGGACACACCTTTCAAGGTGAAGTTCTCCAAAGCTGCCTTAAAAGTCTCGGTTGACTCAGCATCATTTCCTGGACCTAGTTTGGCAGAAGACTTTCATCCACCATCCTGTTTCCTTAGTTGTCCATTAGCAGATGGAAGCTCCAGAGCCCTGCGTCTTTGTCATTCTTATTTCTTCTTATCTATTCACACTAATTGCTGCATCTCCAGTTTGCAAGGCAGATCCTCACAGCTTAGGCCTTCAGTAAGCAAATTTACGTAGGAATGCTTTTTCTTATTGAAATCTTTTTGTTTTTTTCTAAATAAATTTCAGAATCGGCGAATCACATCACAATTCCTCACAGAACACCCCTATTCCGTCTGAACAATAAATCCATAAAATAATTGAACGTTGCAAACGGTGTGTGGAAATTTAAACTGCCCTTTCAACCGAGGTTTTAGGGACTTGTCTTTAAAATACTTGGGTTGTAATTAGATCCCCCTTAAGCTATTCTGACGGCAGCAGACAATGGGAAAGAACTCATTTGCAATTCTGTTCACAAAACCCAGTAAACAATAACCCACCTCAGAAAATAAAGAAGCAAAGGGTGATCGTTCACTTTGTTCTCTCAGTGGAGACAGTAAACAAGGAAGTAGGGCTGGGCGTGGATATTTTGCTTTGCATCTGAAAACCCGAGGAGCTGGGTGTCTCCTTCTGAATGATGGGAATGTTGAAAAACCATCATCGCAAGCCTTTTTGGGATTGTAGGTTTTGAATGCATTTCAACAATGCTAGAAGCAGGAATTCACGTGAGTGTTTGTTTTCTCCGAGGAGACCGTGAAATCGTTTTTTTCTTAGAGTGTGAGGTGTAGGGCTGTGGTTAAGCTCCAGATGAGTAAAACAACCTCAGATTGTCACCCACCCCTCCGGTTGTCAGCACGGGAGGTATTCTGATGCTTTTCTAAGTAAAGTAGGTGCTTGCCTAGCGTGAGGCCGCTTGGCTGGAGAGGAAGTCAGTCTACTTGGCAAGTCTGAGAAGGGGGGTCTGCAGGCTCCACCCTCCCTGGCAGGATTAGGAGCTCCCCAAGGAGGAAGAGCCCTCATCTCAGATGGAGCCTGCATGCCTTTTGCACATTCCTGTTAAGTGCGTTATTTCTCACCTCCTCCCGGGAGCCAGGAGGAGGGTCAGGGTCTTCCCTGCTCCTTGCTCTTTAAATAAAACAATATGAGAAATCTGCCCTCGGGGTGGTTGCAAACATTTGGGGGTGAAGGGACCACATTCCTTGTGTGTTTGGCAGCGGCAGGAAACAGAACTGTTTCTGGACGTGGGTGTAGTGGAGCAACCCCACCAGGCAGGCTGGGGGTGAGGCCGTCACCTTGCCTCCTTGCAGAAACCCACCGTGAGACCGTGGGCCCACCACCTTCTCTCAGGGACCTCTCCCACCAACACCAGACCGTACATGTCCCCGGGAAGGACAGCGCTTTGACACGCCGTTTCAGAGCAAACTCTTTCCTGATGGGTGGGGCTGGAAATGTGAAAACGCTTGATTCTTAGATAATGTAATGGTTTACAGCTGGGGCCATTTGCTGCTTCATGTTTCTCTTCCAAGACATGCTCGCAGGTTGTGTCTCGTTTAATAACGATTCAAATGCAGAAAATAAATGTTTTCCTTTTGGGGGTCCATATGCCCACGAGCCGGTGTCTGGGACGGCTTCTTGAGTCACACCTGCCCAGCTGCATGAGGGACTGACGAACGAGTCCCTACCCGGACCCTCGGGGGGTTGCCTCTACTTAGACAAAGTAAGGTAGTTTGCATTTTTTTATTTATTTTTATTTTTTTATTTTTAAAGATTTTATGGAGGGAAAGGGAACAGGATTTTAGTGGGGAACAGTGCATATTTCCAGGACTTTTTCCAAGTCAAGTTGTTGTCCTTTCAGTCTTAGTTATGGGGGGCGCAGCTCAGCTCCAGGTCCAGTTGTCAATCTTAGTTGCAAGGGGTGCAGCCCACCATCCCTTGCGGGAGTCGAGGAGTCGAACCCACAACCCTGTGGTTGAGAGCCCACTGGCCCATGTGGGAATCGAACTGGCAGCCTTCAGAGTTAGGAGCACGGAGCTCCAACCGCCTGAGCCACCGGGCCCGGGCCGGCCCAAGGAAGGTAGTTTTTAAACAGGACAGTTCTCTCCTGCCAACGCTGTGTGTTTGGAAGGACTCCCAGGATTCAGGTGTCTTGCAAAAAGCACTGATGTCATAAAATCAGTTGCCCCATATGCACTGGGGTCTCAGCCTTGTGTACACGCCACGGGTGCAGATGGGGGGTTTTGCTGAGGGTCCAGTTCTGATTCTGATACTGATGGCGATACTGGTACCCGACGCTCACCCTGAGCATGTGCTGACAGTGGTCCTGGATACTGACATTGATACTGGTATTGATACTGATGGGGATACTGGTAACTGAATCTAGTACTGATTGGTACTGATACTCAGAGCGGTACTGACACTGTTCCCAATAATCCTGGTAACTGATGCTGATACGGACGTTGATTACTGATACTGCGATGCACACTGATGGTACTGGTACTGAAACATGCCCTTGTCTGGAGCGCAGCAGAGCCGAGTGGGAGAACCGAGCTGTCAGGTGTCCCAGTAGCCAATTAAAGCAACACACCGGAAATGAAAGACTTCAGCCTTCGCTGCGATGGTCCCAGCAAGAGGCCAGAAGTGGAGGGAGCCCCGACTCCCCACTCCATTACTCCATTTCCCATGGTCCATCACAGCACGGTCAGGGGTCAGAGGATCACCACAGATGTGGGGGGTGGCCTTCCTGCTGGGGGAGCCCCCAGTGAAAGTCTCCTTTATGGACCGTGGGGTGGGGTGAGGGACGGGGAGGTTTGGAGTGGAAAAGTGCTGGGGGGGGGGGAGTGAACGTGTGAAACAGGCTTCCCTCCCCCACGGCATCAGGCGAGCTCAGCAGAGGCTCCTGAACTGGGCTGGGTACTAGGCCTCAGACACAGAGACAAACCTACGAATGAAAGTGCTGGACCAGGGACTGTCACTAAAGAGCGTACTCCCCACAGGTCCTGAGATCTCGCTGCAGCCCCTCTACACACACATACACACACACGCACACTGCCCGGCACCCTGCAACAAACCTGGTGTGGGAGGTACAGCTTTCCCATCGGGCCGGCCGTGGAATGCCCACGGTCAGGCCTGAAATTCCACACTGAGTTTTCTAAGAAACAGGTTTATGAGGATATAACTGACAGACGAAAATGGCCCACGCTGAATATGTACAATTTGATGAAGTTGGACGTACACAAACACCCGAGATACCAGCACCCCGCACTGAAGATGACAGACCTATCCATGCCACGTTTCCACGTGTCCTTTCTTGCTTGTAGTTTTGCTTGCTTTTTCTTTTTCTGTAGTAAGAACATCTGAGATGGAATCAACCCCTCTTGACGTCTGACACATGCACAGTCCAGCCAAGACATGGGAACGACGCAAGCATCCGTCCACCCGTGAACGAATAAAGAAAAGGTGGCCCAAATGTCCACACCTCCCTGGACCACGTCACACACATCCTGACCAGCACTGGTGGTTGTTTAAGGGGGCATTTTCAGCACCGCGTCCCTGCTTCTCAGGGCCTGAGCCAGCCCTTTGTTTCTATTCCTTGGTGACCCATTTGTTCTTCAAAGCAGCCGTTTCCCAACCAGCCAAAGAGTTTTGCAGTCAGTGCCTACAAATGGGTGCCCGGGCAGCCTGTTTTTTTCTCGAAGAAGTTTCACATAAAGTCACTCATTTGTTTCTCACCACAGCCACATGCGGGCGGTGCACAGGAAGAAAACAGTAAACCGAGTCCCAGGGCTTCCAGACAGCAGACACGTGTCCTGCATGGGAACTGAGTCTTATCCACTGTGGGTACAAAACCACGGTCCCTCCGAATGGGGGCGTCTCTGGTTTTGGGGTGAATCTGCGAAGACTTTCCAAAGGGAAGATTGTCACAGGGTTTTGGGGAGTTTGTGTTTGTTTGGAACCCACGGTGGGATTTTTTCCCCCCCACATTGGACTCAGCTGCCTTTTCCCCCCAAAAGTCCTCTTGAGTGTAATTGCATGAGGAAACCAAGGTCGGTCCTGCCTGAGGGGAGGACGATGGTGAAAAGGACCCCTGGATAAAAAGCTACCTGTGTGAGCTTGCTGTCAGCCCGTGACGTCTTGTTTCAATGGTGGTAAAACGTAAAATTCACCATTTTAACCAAAGTGGACAATTCAACGGCAGTTAGAGCACTCACAGCGTTGCACAACCATCATCTCCACCTATTTCGAGAAAATCTTCATCATTCCCAAAGGAGACCCCGTTTCCCATGATCTGGGACACCCTGTCCCCCCATTTCTCCCCCTGGGGCCCCTCCCCCAGCTTCCTCTGTGGACACACCTGCTCTGGACAGTCCATGAACTTGCAATCAAACCCGGTGGCCCTTTCTGTCTGGTTCTTCTCAGTCCTTTGGGCTTCAGTTTCTCAAAGCACAGATTAGAAACGCAGCACTCCATTCTCGGAAGACTCTAGAAGTTCCAGGCTTGCAACCTGGAGAAGGGGCCCCCAGCCTGACGCACCCAAGTAGCAAGCCACCGCATCATACGCCAAAAATGAAAACAGGGAGCTCGTGCTTTTTCACTGGATTATGCTTTTCCGGCGAAGAAAAAAAACACCTTCGTACTGTAGTATCACTGTACCATACCGATTACTAATCTCCTCTGATAAAATTCCCTGAAAACCACCACTCATACATTTTTTTAACTTTTTCTGCTGTATTGATTTCCCAACGTAGGCGCGTCGACTTGAACGTCTCCATTCAATGCTTGTGCCTGGGTATCTCTCCGTTTTAAAAACAAACGTACCGTTTAGCTTTAGGGACGCCAGTTAGTGCCTCAGTGGGATGCCTGCGCGGGTGGGGGATGGGCTCGGCCGGCATCGCCCCCTTCTTCCCGCTTCTGGCTTGCTCAGCGGGCGGGCACAACCTTTTGCCAATGACCTGGGGGAAAGTCACCCCCTTGCGCAGCCTGGGACACAAGGTGGGGGTGGGGGTGGGGGTGGGGGACCGGCCCTCTGAACACACACTGCAAACTTCTTCCTTGGCTCTAAGCCAGCCCGCCTGCCCAGCGAGAGATCCAGGCGCAGGGACCGCGCTCCCGGTACGGACGGGTCCTGCGCGAGTGACAGGCGCCACCCGGGGCAGGTGACCCAGCTGCCGCAGGAACTGGCCCCGCGTGCAGCTGCGCCATTGTCCTGAACCGTCCCGAGCCGGTCCACCCGCACGTCCCGCGCCGTCCCCCTCCCCCGGGGGAACAGATGTGGGGAGAGCACGCCGGGGCCCCCAGCAATTTCCGAGCGCAATTTCGGGTCTGGGGCGCAGCTTCCCCGGCCCCGCGGCGGCGAGGCCCGCGGCGTCTAATTGCATCCAGACCGTAACCTCAGTGTGGCCCGTGGCCCGGCGGTAACCCGGGGCCCTGCCCGCTGCTCCCACATGTGGGACGGTTTTCCGAGCTGATTGCTGCGACCTGATTAAGGGCAGGGAGGTATCTGGCGTCCTGCTGGGCGCTCCCGCGGCTGCTGGGGAGACGCGGGGCGCGCTGTCTGCGCCCCAGGACTGAAGTGGTCACGCGCCCTTGGTTTGGGGGGGCAGTGTCCCTGTGGGGGAAGGGCGACGGCAGGGTGGCAAACAGCCTCACTCCTTCTGAACCAGGAGGGCAGGTGAGAGAAGGAGAGGGAGACAGGGGACCGGGAGGGGGAGGGGAGCGGGGAGGGATGGGGGACCTGGCGGAAGAGAGCTGGAGGAGAGGAAATGGAGGGGGGGGGATGTGTGACCACGGATGGGGGAGGGGAGAGGCAGGGGGACGGAGGCGGAGATGGGAAGGGGGGAGGGGAGTGAGGGGTGGGGGAGGGGAGTGAGGGGTGGCGGTGGGGAGTGAGGGGTGGAGGTGGGTGGAGGGGGTGACAAAGGAGGGAGGTGGGGGAGCCCAGTGCAGGAGGGGAGGGGTGCTGAGGGACGGAGGGGGAGACCAGGTAAGGGAGGAATCAAGATCCCAAGTGATCTGAGCTCCTGTCTCAGCAATTCCAGCACTGGATCACATCCAGAGTGGGAACACGGGCCAGGCGTCTGCCACGGTGGCATGGGGGCCCCTCGCTTACACACACACACACACACACACACACACACACACACGCTGAAGACTGGCGGGTCATCATCACCCAGACCCACATTGTGCTGAGAAAGTGTCAGTACTCACGGATCAGCGGCTCTACAAAGTCAGTCAGTGCGTCATTTCAGTGACTCGATTCATAAACTACGCGCTGGGCCCTTTACGCATCAGCCTGCATAGCTGAGGCTGTGCTGTGTAACAAGCAGCCCCGCTAGTGCCCGGGTCACAGATCTGCTGTGGGTGCTTCTCCTTCTCAGTACCAGGAGAGGCACAGCCGCCGACCCTGGGATGGCTGTCACGTGCTGGCCGTGACACACGCCGCCCTGCAAGCCATACACTTTCCTTCCGCTAGCAACTCATTGGCCAGACTGTCCCCTGGCCTCATGCAGCCCTGTCGTGGGCTTTGGATGAGAAGTGCCACCCATCACAGGTGTGGGACAGTGGAGAGTGTCAGGAAGATGATCGCAGACCCTACAGGGGTCTGTGCGTCTGTAGAGCCCTCAGCTGGGACGTAGGGTACCCAGGTGTGAGCTGTGTGGCAGGTTGGAACCAGGGAGCCTAGCAGTGCTGGCGTGCTCCCAACTCACGAATATTGTTAAGGTCACTGAAATCAGATTGTAGGGATGAGGACAACCATGGCATGACCTCTGGGCCCGTCAAAGGGCAGCAATGGGTGGTGGGAGCCAGCCTGGCATTTGGTATCAGACATTGTCACAACCTGTCACAACCGTGGACCAGGGCTGGTGACTTCCCAAGAAGCTGGGCAGACACCGCTGTCATTTGTGAGGCAAAGCACACATTTGTTTATTTATTTATTGGGGAAGGGGAACAGGACTTTATTGGGGAACAGTGTGTACTTCCAGGCTTTTTTTTGGTCCAAGTCAAGTTGTTGTCCTTTCAGACTTAGTTGTGGAGGGCGCAGCTCAGCTCCAGGTCCAGTTGCCATTGTTAGTTGCAGGGGGCACAGCCCACCATCCCTTGCGGGAGTCGAACCAGCAACCTTGTGGTTGAGAGGACGCGCTCCAACCAACTGAGCCATCCAGGAGCTCAGTGTCAGCTCATTGTCTTCAATCTAGTTGTGGAAGGCGCAGCTCACTGGCCCATGTGGGAATGAAACCGGCAGCCCCATTGCCCAGAGCCCATGCTCGAACAAATTGAGCCACCGTCCGCCCCGCAAAGCACACGTTTAAAGGGACCTGTTGCCCAAAGGAAAGCTATGCTCAGGATGGAAATGGCCTGCCAATGCTCTCCAGCATCTGAGCTCACGGTTTTGCAGGCTTCCTTGGCTGCCCATCGTCCAAACACGTGTGTGCTTCTGGTCTTCTGCACAGTCAGGCCGTGGCTCCATGCGTCCTGAGCTGGGGGCACGATTCTCTGAGTATGGCCCCAGGACGCTGGGTGGGGACAACGCGGGGAAAGAACAATCATACTTCACCCGGAAACAAAGTGACTGTGTAAGCTGTGTCCTTCCGTTTGCTGGATGGGTAGCTGCCCGTGGGAACCTGCACCCACGTCTTTCATAAATTAATGTGTTAACTGTGTGCTGGAGGCTGGAAGAGAGCTGCGTGAGGGACGGCCCCCAGCTGGGATTTCCAGGGATCTGTTGCAGGCATCCCTCGGACCAGCGTTTTTTTCACAGCCCTTTTTAATGCGCTCCTAAAAGTAATACTTAGAACCACTTAACATTTGCCGCTGAGAAGACGTGCGAGAGGCACAGCACAGCTCTCTCCACTGATGGAGTCAAGTTGCAAACCGTCTGCCACCGGACCCCAGCCGTCAGGCACGGCGGTGGACAGGCCCGACCACGTTGCGACTCTTCTCTGCTTTTTTTTTTTTTTTAATTTAATAAACCCCTGTTCAAAAATAAACTTAGAAATTCTTCTGTCACAGACCGAATCTGTTCCCAATTTCTTGTCCAAACAATGAAAAATATACAAGTGCATTTTCGCGGCAACTCCAGCTGACCTTTCGGAAAGCACAGAGGCACCAAGCGCAGACGGTGACGCTTTCCGAACGTTTGATCTGAAGTGGAGGCCACCTGTTTCTACAACTCATCGGGTTGCGTCCGACCACGCTCCCCACAGCGGGGCTGCGAAAGCTGACATCCAAGAGGGCTGTAGGTCTCCGCTTAGCAAAACAGACATTCAAAGATTTCTGAAGTGTTTAAATGACTTCTGCTTATTTGGCCGTGTTGATTATGCAGATAATGGATACCAAATTGAAACGGGAGATTAGACGTATTCCCCAGACGCTTGTGAAAACAATTATGTGTGTGTGCGTGTGTGTCTGTGTGTGTGGAGAGAGACACACATACCAGACAGATACATAAATAAGTAGATATAAATTAGATTAAATAGGTGCTAGAGATAAGTAGATACAAGTAGATACATATGATAGATACATAGAGACGAGAGATAGAAAAATGACAGGGGATAGACGGCAGCTAGATGGATGGATACATAGATAAACAGATTGGTTGGTTGAGAGAGGACAGGTACGTGATACATAAATGGATGGATGGTAGATAAACAAATACATAGATAGATGATAAACAGAGGAAGGATGTTTGGTTGTTTCGTGGGAAATGATTCAAGTGGCATCTGTGTCTTCTGCTTATTTTGAACAGAGTTAGGTTTCCATGTTTCAGCTACAAGAGGACACAGCCCCTGTTGGTCACCAGTTTCTGTGGTTCCCAGTGGCTGGTGGGAGAGAGCTGAGGCTGGAGGGTGTCTGATACACCCCCACCTGTCCTGTTCGGGCTCCAAAAGGTGTGGGAACGTCCAAATTCATGGATCTGGGAACAGGGCCTTATCTGGAAACGAGGTCCCTGCAGATGTGAATAAGTGAGGGGTCTGAGGTGCGGTCGTCCTGGATCAGGGGGGCCCGGGACCCGATGACAGTGTCCTCATCAGAGACAGAAGAGGAGGGACAGACACAGAGGGGACACCACGTGGAGACGGAGGCAGAGATGGGAGGGACGCGGCCACCAGCCCAGGGACGCACGGTGTCTGTGGGGCCCCTTGGAGAAACACTGCAGGAGAAAGCCAGCATGTCAGGGGTGGGGCAGTGGGTGCGGAGGAGGAGGCAGCAGGAGGAAGGGGACGTGAGGCAGGGACCCTGCAGCTGAGGGTGCAGGTCTGTCACTTCTGCTGCAGCCCCAGCCCCTCCCTCATGGCACAGGGTCCAGGAAAATCACGCAGCCCGTGAGCCACTCCCCAAGACAGTGGGCCCGTCCTCGCAGGCCTGGGGTCCCACGTGATGACCAGAGGGGTCACCTGCTTGATAAGTGACGAGATTGCATGGTGCTGGTTTCCTGGTACCAATGTCCCTTCTATTAAGTGAGCAGCTGTGGGAGCGTCACCATCTGAGCCCAGGGCCCCACGGGGGATGCAGGGCTGTCCCTGCCTTCTTACTGGGGATGAAACGAGTGTCCAAGGGCTTCCCACCAGGGGCCAGAGGCTGAACTTGGGTGCGATAATGGGCCTGGGGGACCAGCCACAAGCCTTTTTGCTGCACCCAAGGACCCCTCTTCCTTTGAAGCTATTAAGTGGTTCAGAGTCAGGGGACTTCTTACCTGTGAGGGGCCACCGCGTCCGGCTCTCTGCATCCAGGCTGACCTGGTGGGACCCCTTCTGTGCCCGCTGCGCTCACTGCACATCACGGAGGGTCTCCAAGCGTCCCCCTCCTCGTCTGACCAGGGCAAAGGGTGACGGCGGCTCCGGCCCCGAGGCACCGTCCGTGGGGAGCTGACTGCCGCCGCCCGTGCGCACCAAGCGCGCAACACAGCCGGGCGTTCCCATCCGTGGAACCGCCGTCATGGTCACGCGGGTGCGCTTTCAGGAAAAGTCACCACCACGGGATGGCATTCCGTGACACAGTCTTGGGGTCAGAGCAGCCTCCAAAACGTGTTTGACCCCAATCCCCTCTTCTCAGACACCGGGAGACCGCCTGGTGGGGGGGGGTGGTGACCAGCACGGCCCACGCAAGGGTCACGCTTGGGGTGGGGCCCGGGTCCGGTTCTCCGGCCTCTGCGCACAGCTCGCCCGGACGCACGCGCCCCAGCACGTGCCGGGTGATGGACAAACGAACGTGGGACAAAGAATGGAGAAACCCCAACCATCCATCGCGTGGGGTGGGCTCTTGGCCGGTTTGCTGGGGTCTCTACCAGCACGTCCCTCCTGAGAGGCTAGCGGTCCTTTCCCAAGCACACAGGACCCCTTGCTGGTCTGGGGAGTTCCCTGGGCCTTCAGAGCAGCCCCGGGACCTCAGGACGCAACACAGAGTCCCTGGTGCCCCTAGGGGAACACTCGGGGGCCCCCTGTGTCCCCCGGAGACGCCCTGAGGTCCGGTCCTGGGGAAAGTAAACCTGTTAATGGGATTGCGTTCAACCAAGGGCTCCTCTCGGTGCTAAGTGTAAGCAAATTGAATGTAATTGCCTCAATTGAATTCAGAGCAAGTCCTGGGCCGACCTTCCGCTGAGGCAGACGTTCCGCCGGCTCAGGGGGCCTCGCGCATGACATCACTCCAGCAATTTGAACATATTTATGCAATTTGTCATAATTCTGTCTGTTCCGTCTGGGGGCTGCAGGAGTCGCCTCTGGCCTCCCTGTGAAGTCCGGGATGTGATATCCACACTGGATGCACCCTCTGTGCAAACGTGTGTGTGTGTGTGTGTGTGGGGGGGGTGTGTTGAGCAGAAGAGGCAAATCCCAGAGAAACTACGTTATGACTTCAGAGTGCCACGAAGCTCGCAGGTCCCAGAAAAGCACAGACAAAGCTGGGGACACCTGTCCAGAGGCGTGGCTTGTGCCGCTTGCACTGTGGACGGGTTTGCAGGGACAGCCACAGGCCGTGAGACACTGCCCCCCTCCCCAGACCTCAGCACCATGTGCACGCAGGCAGGGGACACCTGCCTTCTGTGAAAGATGTCATCTGCTTGAGGATGACAGAGGCAGGCGGCAGGGGTGTGTGTGTCACTGTGGCCGTTCGGGCAGCCTGAGCCATGAGGGCGGAGCTTCCCCTGATGACATTGGGTCCCCAGGGAGACCTGAGTGTCACAGCGATGACACCCAGCTACCCAGGGTCAGTACGTCCCCGCCCCCCAATCGCTGCTGCCTGCCTCGAACCTCCCCGTACCTTTCAAGGCTGACTGCAGCCTCCTGCGAAGACGACCGGCGAATTGCACACCACGTCCGCTCCAAGTTGCAATTTTGTTGAACCAAAGCTAAGGAATGATGTGCATGACATCTAGTCCTGGCAGAGCTTAGGGATACGAGAACCCCAGGATGGCAGCAGGATCTGGCTGAGACGGGGGCCCAGTCCCAGGCGACAGGGACACAGGTGGGGTGTGTCTGCAGCCGGAGACCACCCGGCGATGGCACCAAGAGGGCCGCTGTGGGCTGCTTTGCTCGGCCATCTCAGGGGCCACTCGTGGCTGGCCCATCGCCACGGAAATCTCAGAAGACGTCTGTGAGCTCGCTACAAAGGAGTGCATAAAACCAGATGAGGCATGACGGAATTATAGTCTTTGAGACGGGGGTCGGCCGTGGCGGGGAGCCAGCTGTGAGGCAGCCCGCCGGGCCCCCCAGACCACGGTTCCAATTAGCTCCCCAGATGACCTCATGCGGAGGGTATGGCCCGAATATTAAAAATTCCTGCAGCAAATGAAAGGAGGCTGGCATGAGGGCAGGGGATGGGGTGCAAACATGTTTCATTTTATTTCAACACTCGCCCCGCCGGCCGGCGTGATGGTGGGAGAGGAAATTGCAGGGTTTCGCATCACGCTTTCCTGAATGGCAGACAGATTTACAGCACATGGAAGAAACAATTAGGACAGGGGCTCCGCCAACTACAAAGCGGGGAAATAAATTCACGTAATGAGACGGGCAAAGCACAGGGCGGGAGTGAGCTACGTGCTGGCGTCCAGAGGCTAAAATGTCAAAAACCCGCAGGTCTCCAGTGAGCTGCCCCCGCACCAGATGGCCCACAGGTTTCCCCCACCCCACCCCCAGCCCCCTGGCCTGGCTTACGTTTTTATGGGACTCTCCCTGGCCTGTCTGTCCCCAAGCCTCCAGGCCAGAAATGTCACCAGGACACCGGTATCTATGGCTTGTCCACGGAAAAACCATGCATCTCAGGGGGGCGTGGAGGACGGGAGTGGGGGTGACACAGGAGCTGCGATTGGCGTTTGGGATGCGGGCAGACGTGTCTGTTTGCAGCGCTCAATGCTTCTAATGTGCACGGCTGTGCACCCCCAACACAAACGCAAAGGGAACATTAGACAGCCCCGAAAAAGAAGGCAACACAGACACGTGGTACCGTGTGGGTCGACCCTGAGGACATGATGCTCGGTGAGTGACAGAAGCCAGACACCGTAGATAAGTGATAGATAGATGGTGATAGATAGACAGACAGACAGACAGGGTGTCTCATGCTAAGGCAGTTTCCCAGCCTTGAAACTTCTCATGTCTGGGGCTGGCTGTCTGTCTGATGTGGGGCGTCCTGGGCCCTGGGGGACATTGAGCAGCGTCCCTGGTCTCCCCCACCAGATGCCAACAGGACCTCGTGCCCCCACTGGCAACAGCCACAAAGTGCCCGCACATTGTCAGATGTCATGGCCCAAAGCGAGACGGCCTGCTCTAGAACCAGCACGTGAGCTCACGTCTGAGAGAAATACCCACAACGTAATAACTGGGGCATGTGACTTTATGCCCTGGCCTTGCACGAGTTCAGTCCCAAGCGTCACAAGCCTTGCTTCCCCGAGCTCAGATGTCCGTCCCTCCTGCCTCCTCAAGGAAAAGCCAGAAACTCACTCCCCGGCCTCCTGGGAGCTGGGGGGAGGCTGTGGCCTGGCCTCCATCAATCAAAACACTGCTGGAAACTTATTTTCGGAAGCTAGGAGCGCCAGGACACACATGCCAGTTGGAACCCCTCCTGCCACGGGTTTGAGTCCAGGGCTGGCGGCATAAGCCGTGACCTGTGGGGGGTCCCAGCAGCCAGGACACCGGGCGGCTTGCACGTCCCTACTTCATGCATTAACCTGCACTCCTGGTGTTTGGGTTGTCGTCGCACATGGGAAGCCAGCCAGCAAGTGCTGTGTGACAAATCCCTTCTCCGCATAAAGCAGCTGGGCCAGATCTCATCTCTGTAGCTCACGGCCACGAGTGCAGACAGACACGCTGCAGCCAGGCTTCCTGTTGGGGCCACTGGACCAGGGAGGAAAGGAGAGCCCTGGGCACAGGTGCGCTCACCTGTGTGTCAGGTGTGGGGACGGCTCGGGGCCCAGGGAACAAAGTTGCCACGATCTGGACGTTCGTCTAATCACCTGTTTGGTCGACAGCCCCTCTCACACGTTTCTGTCTGCTGCCTGTGTTCAATCCAGAGCCCTTTGTAAGGGCAGAAACGATGCTTACACGTCCACGGAATTCAAATGTCAGAGCTGGAAGCTGCCATGGAGATCTTCCAGTGGAAATGCTTCATTTTCATGATGGGGAAACTGAGGGCGGCAAAGGTCAGCCCACCTTCCCAGGACTCACATCTAGTCCTCAAGCCCAGCTGCAGACGCTAAGCTCTGAGCATCATGCAGAGTGAGTGGTCTTTGTTTCACGGGGACCCAGGTCCTGGGTTTTTACACTCACGCGAGTGGCTGCCTCTGGTGCTGATGCAGCTTGAAAACCTGAGAACCAGGAGAGCCGAGGGCAGGACAGGATGGGTGTCCCAGCCTTCACAATCAGGGAGAGCGTGAGTCCTCCCTTCCCCCTCCTTCGTCTTTTGGTGTGATTCCCGCCGTCAACTGATTAGACGAGGCCCACCCACCCGGGGAGGGCAATCTGCGTTACTCCCGCACTGATGCAAATGTGAATCCCTCAGGCACACCTGGAACTTCCTCTGACCTCACAGCTGGCTACTCACCTACCCACGTCACACAGGGAGCCTGGAAGACGCAGCAACTGTGTTTTAACGTCCCGAAATTGGTTTTTGGAAAACAAACTCGGGGTCTTGGTTCCCTCCAAAAGTAATGAACGAGATTCTCTCTAACTCTCTCTCTCTCTCTCTCTCTCTCTCTCTCTCTCTCTCTCTCTCTCTGTCTCTCTCTCTCTCTCTTTCTCTCCCTATTTCTCTCTCCAGCTCTCATCTATGTCTATAACAAGAACTCATAGATGTATCATGTTTGATGAGTTTCATTCCATGGCTGCCACCGTTGGTGTTCCTTTCAGTTTCCCTTATTGTAGATTGGGATGGGGAGGGGGCCGTCCCGTTGGGCCTGATGTCCTCTGAAATGATGCAGTTAGTTGGCCTTCGATGGATGTCTGGCTGTCTGGTGACACAAGACACTCCCACTGGCCCTGTCTGGACAGGAAGTCACCTTCTAAGGAGCCCTGGCACCTTATTGTGTCAAGTGCATCCAAAACCCAAATCAGGTTTTCTTCTGATAGAGGAAAGCGTCATGATGTGAACAATTATCATTGACTTCATCCGTTTCTACAGAATACACGATGTGTGATGTGCCATATGTAATATATATAAAGTACGTTTAAATGTTTTAAATTATATAATATGTAACGATACAGAGAATACACCAAAAGGTCGTAACCCGTTTTGAATCACATTTTTCAAAGAAAAAAACACTGCGGAGGGAGGTTTTCTCGGGAGGTGGCTGTACCCTCCGTGTTCTATTGTGATGCCATGTCACCCGGTGAAAGCCAGAGAGATAATTTGCCGAGATCCAACTGCATTCATTGAAGAAGGCGGCTGAGTCCCCAGGCCTCCAGGTCTGAAGGAGTTCATGCCCTTTTCTGTTTGAGATTAGGTTTTATTACCGGCGACTTGCAAAAGACCCATTATCATAAAGCGGAAAAGGCCCCTCAAACGCCTCCCACGTGAAGGGACAGAGACGTTTGCCAGTTCTCAACGCTCGGCAGCCACGAAAACGAACCCTTCATGTGGCGAGGCATTTGGTGGATTGAAGGAACGCTCCCCCTACCTCCTCTGGGTTTCTGTGGAATTCTTGAAATCTCCTTCTCTGCCTGCCGTCCGTCCACTTGTGTCTCTGGGCACGTGGGGGAAGGGACAGGCACCCTTTCTTTTTAGGAGCCTGTGTGTCAAGGGCAGCTGCTAATTTTACGGGATATTTTTACTGAGGGTGAAACCGTGGTGCTGGGACGACCACCCACCCACTGAGGGTGGAGAATACGGACCCCAGAGCTGATCGATCGGCCGTGCTGTTGCTTCCTCTGCGGTGATGAGTTCCTCCTGGAAACCCTTCTCTCCTGGGCAGAGCTGACGGATCCAACCCTGGTTATATAATTAGGGCTGTGGGTGTCTGTGTTGTGTCACAGTCGCCCGTGTCCCAAAGGGGCCCTTCCACTTCTCAGAGCCCCCGGGACATGGCGCACCTTCCTTCTCTGCTGCTGTTTTCCAGCCGTGAGCACGAGGGAGGCATGGAAAGGCCTGGGACTCACGTCAGGGTTTTCTCATTTCGTCCAAGCCAACGACGTCTGCGGCTCCATCGGTATAACGCTGGTGGGCAGGCAGAGGACGGCCACCTCTGCTGTGTCGCCTGAGACCTTGAGACTGTCCCGTGCACCGATCGGGTTACAAGCGTGTGAAGGCTTCAGGTGGAGTGTCTCAGGGTTGAGTAGGGATTTCACTCATTCACGGGCTCACCCCTCCCGGTCCCCTGGGCGTCCCTAAGAGGACACGGTTGATATATGTGTCTCCAGACACGCGGTGTTGAAATCCACTTCATTTAACACCCAGGGTGTCAGGAGTACGGAGTCTGCCTTTCAGCGCCGGAATCAGCGCCGGAATCCCACTACGAGAGCTGGGGCGGCACTGAAAGGAAGGCAGACGGTAGGGAGTCCAGCTCAAATATCTGACAGGGGCCCACTGTGCAGTGAAAACAGGGCACGCGTGTTCAGAAAAATCGCTGAGAACTTCCAGCCAGCAGACGTCACCTCAGAGTGTGATGGGGCCCTGTGCACCTTGCTTAGGTGACAAAAGCCCGAAGCTGGTCCTGCCCACGGCGGTGCGAGGAGCACAGCCACCCTGCAGCCGCTTGGCTTTGCACTGGACGGGAGGTTTCAGACAATTACGTTCACGAATCCATCCTAGAAAAAGTGCTACATACCTCATTGCTGAATGTCACTACAGTCACCTTCAAAGTACTCCCCTTGGGAAGCTATGCACCGACGCCAGCACCTTCAAAGCAGTGTTGGAACTCTTTTTCTGGAATGGCCATCAGAGCTGTCGTTGTAAAGGTACAAAGAACCACATTGGTTTAAGTCCTCCGAACGAGGCAGGAAATTGGGGACGGCTCCCGAAATTCAGGGCGAGGAAGTGGTGGGCTCGAGGTAGTTTCCCGTTATTTAAAAACCGGGCGTTCCCACGAGCGCCAGTGAAGCCTGTGGAAAACCAGAGCTGGGTGAGTCCGCCTTGCTTCTCAGCTGTGACCTTGAACGCACATCACTCAGCAAGGTCACCACCTGCCTCCCATCCAGCCCAACACCAGGGGGCGCTCTCTATGCGGAAGGGGGGGCCTCGTTTATCCCGTTGGCCCCCTTCCCATTGGTGTGACATGCACATAACACAAAACTCATGGCTTTGGAGAGTACAGTTGAGTGGCAGGTAGCCCATTCCCAACGTTGGGCAACCACCAGTTCTATCTACTTCCAGAACATTCCTTCACCCTCAAAGGAAACCCTGAACCCATTAAACAATCACTTCCTTCTGCCCATGTCTTCCCAGCCCCTGGAAACGCCCCATCTGTTTTCCATCGCATGCAGTTTCCTACTCGCCACATTTTATATAAATCGAATCCCACCGTCCGTGGCCCTCTGTGTGTGGCTTCTTGCACTGAGCCTGGTGGTTCTCAGATTCGTGCATTATGGGTTGCGTCTCAGTGTGTCATATATATATATATATATACACATATATTTTTTATGGCCGAGGAATATTGCACTGTCCGGATGGACCGCGTGCTTTGTATGCGGCCCTCCACAGATGGACACTTGAGTGGTTTCCACCTCTTGGCAATCGTGAATAGCGCTGCTGTCAATGTATTTGCACCGTTTTTTTGCTTGAACGTCTCTGTCGAACTCTTTGGGGGCACAGACTTCACAGTGGAATTGCTTGGTCACGTGGTCACGTGACGTGCAATGTTTCCGGGACCCGCCAGACGGTGTTCCACCGTGGCTGCACCATTTCCCATCCCCACCAGCAATGCACAAGGTCCCACGTCCTGCAGGTCCTTGCCAAGTCTTGTTCTTCCCCCCTTTTTTAAAACGACAGCTTACCTCGTTTCTCCCATTAGTCTTTCCCTGGTCTCAGGCAGGGAATCCAGGCTGGAGAGACTCCCTCACTTGGTCCAGCCACGCTGCTGGTGGCAGGGACAGTGCATTGGGGCTTCCATTGCTTCACCGGCCAACTCACAATTAAAAATAGGGTTGGCCGAGGCGGTCGTCAGCATCCTGTATTACTTAAGTGACGTAGGTGAGTTTAACGCCACATATAAGGATGAAGACCCCTCAGCAGGGGGACGCGTTGTGCAGACAGCCAGTTGTCACCTACGTGAGGTTTCTCCTGGAGGGCACAGCGCAATCCCTTGTCGCGTCGTCCGTGTCAGAAACTCCGTCCACGTCGTTGAGATGTGAAGGTCCCAACAAAGCTTCCACGGGGACCCAAAGGCAGAACAAGTCTGTACGGACTCAGTGTTGATCTAGGCTGCCTGGTGTGTCAGGAGAAGTCTATGGCCCAGAGAAACAGTGCGTGCACGGCTGCCTGTGGGGCACGTCCTGCCCAGGGGCCAGCGCCATGGAAAGGTAACATTGCATGGTCCCCGGACAGCTGGGGATGGAAGCTGGTGCCTGCAGGAGATGGGAGTAGAGGCATCCCAAGGGGACCTTCCGTCTGTCACGTGGACGGCCCGTTGGATGGCACGCTGCCTTGGATGATGGTTGCATGGTGTTTGGCTAGTCCATCTCCAGCAATCCTCCTAACCACGCTGGGGGTTGAAACACCGTCTCTCCAGCTGTGTCCCAAGCACGCATTCCGCAAGGACTGTCCCACCAAGACGGGCCGTCACCATTAGTCTGTCCTCTGACCCACTGGCACTTGACTTCCTATCTGAGCATCTTAGTTCTCTTTCTGATGCCTCTAGGGGGACGCCTTTCTCTGTGGTCAGCATTCAACCTTTGCAGCATTTCCTCTCAAAGAGGGATTTCCTCCACGGGAACCATCTCAGGCTGGGTTGTCCAGGGTTCATCCCGGGGGGCGGGAAACGAGTGCCGCCTTCATAGCTCTTGCTCGTTCTTTTCCGAAATTGCTCACGGGTCTTTCCACTTGCCGAGCATATGTTCACAGAGCTGTGTGCAGGCGTTTGACCCCAAGTGGATGCGTGAACTCCTCACATGGTGTCCGGGGCTGGTGGGGGGGGGGGACATACAAGAACAGAACGCGTGCAACGTGGTTTGAATAAAAGATGACAGTGGAATGAATTTAGACCCGTAAGAAATGCATTGCACTCGGGGTCTCGAAGGACTTGTGTGAACATTTTTGGGGGGAGGGCGCTGCACCGATTAGCATTTTGTGAGTTCTCATTTGAATTCGATGTCTGAACGCTGTCCCGGGGTCAAGGGGAATGTTTCCAGGGTGAGGTTTGCAACAATTAAATCTCACAGGAGAAGCCTTCATCTGGCTGCAATTGACGCCAAGCTGTACCAGCTCCACTCCAATTGACCTGCCGATGGGATTGGTTGTGGAAATTGGGGGGTGGGGGGGTGGGGAAGTGAGCTCTTTACATAAAACGTGTGTGTGCCTCTCACGTCTGAGGGGAAAATCCTGGCTACTCTTGGGCAGTAAATGGGACTGTCTGACTGAGTTACCTTCCAAGAGGGGAGAACAGACCCCTAGGTAACGGCCACCCAAGAGCCGGGCATCCAACCTGGAGCATCTGCGGGGGGATTAGGTTGGGTTTCCTGGGAGGGGGCAGCTCTGAGACGGAGGTTAGCATCGCAGGAGGGTTACAGGCACCGGGGGCGCTGGCCTGGGACGCCATCACGGTGGAGCGCCCGGTGAATCGCACCAGGACCTCTGTGGCTGGAATGGCTCATTAGAACCCATTTGTCCTCAGGGAGGGGCTGTGCTCTGGGACGAGGCAGCTGCACCTGTGTGGGGGCAATTTCTGGGGGAGGGGCCACGCTGACCCACCTTGGTACCCACCCCAACCCAGCCCCTGGCCAATGCACTTGTCCACTCACCCAGGAAACGGGAAAAAGCGACGGCCAGGACACACCCAATGCATTGTCTGCATGACAAATATGTTTTCCTGTGCCCCCTGTTTATCAGCGGGTCGACCCGTTCCCGATGACCGGGGACAATGATCCCTTCCAAAGTGGGGACTCCTTTCTGTCCCTGCTGGTCTCTTGGAGCGAGCAGCAGATAGGGGCGTCTCAGGGTGGCTTCTGGAGGAAACGTTCCCTGTGCAGAAGCTCTGCACCCACAGAGCCTAAATTTGCAGCAACAGGAAATGCAAATTCCCCTGCGGGTCAGCAGCTGGCGTGAGGGGGAGGCCGCCCTGCATGCACCCCTCGGTTCCTGGGCCCACATGACACTCCCGGCCATGCACCACAGGCAGGAGTGGACATGGGGGCATTTGGGGAAGCAGGAGCCGTGACTCCCTGTTTCCCAGCAGCTGCTGGAAGAACTACTTCCGTCTTAGCGTGCGCTGCCGCGGGCTCTGCTGGGCCTGCTGACGACTTGTGTGCGTGAGGGGCAGTGTGACCACCGGGCCGCTGGGTCCCTCATACCTCACAGCGGAAGCCCCACCTCACCCAGGCCCGAGAGCACACGGCATAGCTTTCCTACCATGACACTGGGTGTGACGGTGTTTCAAAAGACAGTGGGGTCTTCACCCTACGTTCAGAAAATAGTAGTGTGTCTATCCATCCATCTATCTATCTATCATCTCTCTGTTGAATCTAATCTCATCTGTTTTATTTATCTATCAATCAATCATTTATGTGTCTTTCACTCGACTCAGTTGCTATTTTTCTAACTCACCTGCAAATTCTTCCTCTTTGTTGCCCCAGATAGAGCGACGTCTGTTTGCTTTCGGGTCAGGAGCCCGCTGGGTGCGTTGCACGGGCCGTTCTGTGCCAACACCTCCCCGCAGACAGGAGTTTTTCACTGTTAGCCGAGCTGCTATATTTTCTGAAATAGGCAAACCGTGCATTTGAAACACGCAGGAGCACGCCAGCCTCAGCAGTTAATCAGCGCACTTAAGACCCGCCGTATAGGCTGAAAGATACAATGTAATAAATGACGGCTGCACTTGATTAAACCGTGACACTCACGCGAGGCATTTAATCACCTGCCTACGCTGTTTACCGGGCACTCGCCGCGGAGCCCGCGTGCTCGCCGCACGTGTGTGACAAGCCGTGAGACGGAAAATAGAAAATATACTGCGCGGAAAGTAATAATATGGTAATCAGAACGTATCTACTTCACACACAAGACAAATTCACAGAAAATGATTCCAGACGGCCGCTCTGTGGCTGGCTCAGCGCGTGCAGAGGCCACTGTCAGCGAGGAGGGTGATTTGCACGACTTCAGAAGAAGATGTGCTTTACTTAAGGGAAATCTGGCTCAGTGGCTGCTGCTGGGGACCCTCCCACGGGGCAGGACAAGCGAGGGTCCTTATGGACACGAGTTGTAACCCCTGCAAAGACCCTGTTTCCAGTTAAGGACCCATTTCCGGGTGCCAGGAGCTCAGACATGAGCACATCTTTTTGGGAGCCACCCATTACATGACATATGTGAGCTTTGCCACGAGCTCGTGCACTTGGCAATGTGATTGGATGTCAGTGGACGTAATTTAAACAGAAGCTTGGACTATGTCTTCATGGGTGGGCTTGTCCCCTGGTGTGTCTGCGTGACCGTGAGAAGAAGCCGCCCCAGGGAGCTGCTGCCCCTTCAGCCTGGGACCCAGAAGGTGACGTGAAGAGTGGAACACACGTCCAGCTGCATTCTGGTGCCAGGGACGTGCCTGACGCAGACCTGAGCCAACCTCCTCCCTGGAGTTTGGACCCTGGAGCCGAGGGTCTGTCGTCCCACCAAGCCCACCGATGGCATGAGACCCCCATGGAGAAAAAGTGTCACCATTGGTCAGTGAGTTTTGGGGTCATTTGTTACGCAGCCTTTTGGGGGCACTGGCTGACTATCACACTGGCTGTGTCCAAGATACAGCAGACTGGATTTCTATGATGAGATGGTGTCCCGGGGTGGGGGGGTGTTATATGTCATGCTTTTCATATAAGGTCTGAGACCATGACTCGAGGGGCAGTCTCTGTCACTCAAAGACTTTCTGTGTGTTCATATCATACAGAGCTGTGCACTGACGGGGGCCCCTTTGTCTGCAGTGGAAGCCGTCACCCCACTATGAGTTAATTTGGACACAACGCTTTCAGGAGTCGATGAAGCTTAAATGTGGTCATAAAGGTGAGGCCATAACCCAACAGGACCGGTGGCCTTAGAAGAACAAGAAGACGACGGAGAAAGAAAGACCTCTCTCTCTCAGCAGCGATGCCTGAAGGGTGGACAGGCCCGTGAGGACGCAGCAAGAAGACAAAGGGTCTACAAGCTAAGAAGAGACCTCCCTCCAGGAACCAAGACTCAGAGAGGTGAGGAAGAGGCCCTGCGTTCCTTCCCATCTCGGGGACGTACCCCGTGGCGTCCGGCTGAAGTTGCAAAGCGGACACGTGACAGCTCATGTGTCTGAATGCGTTTCCACTCCGTGTGGAGGAGCCTGGTCCAAACGGCTGGGCTTTTGGAAGCACAGTTAACGGACAACACTTTGTAGCCGAGATTTTATTCATTAGGCCTTTTCCATAGCAATACAGCTATTGGGACGGCCGTTACGGAAAAGGGCCCCAAAGATCCTGAAATGCTTCTGTGTGCTCTGCTGCAAGATTTTAACAAACACAAAACATCTGAGGACAGTTAGCTGCTGTTTCGTAACTTCCCAATGACTGTGGGCCTAATGTGTTTTCTCTGCAGACTCAGGGTTTGTGAAACGGTCTCTAAGCTGTGGGCAATTTAAGAACAAAATAGTCGTTGTTTTAGACCAAGCGGGATCCAGGGTCCTGAGCCAGGGGTCCCAAGCTCCTTGTCTGGCTTTGGGGGAGCTGTGTGTCTTAAGGGGCGTCTCCGGAGTCCTCACTGCCCACAACCCCAGGGGAAGCGGCTGTTTGAGCCCACACCCTTGCATTGGACTCTCTGCAGGGGACAGTCTCCCCCCACAGCCACCTGGACACACAGAGAAGGGGCCAGACTGGAGGGAGAGCAGGGAAAAGGCTCTCACAGGGACGCATGTGTGGCCGCTGAGCCCCACGCAGCGACACATACAAACGCAACACACTTACTAGATTAGGCAGAAGAAAGACTCCAGGAGGACGGCAACGTGTTTGTCTGAGATGCCGGAAGAGTCACCAGTCACCAGAGCAGGCAACATGCAAAAGTCTAAGTTTTGGGACCCAGTGACGTCCTTGCTTTGACCTTCCACCCAAGGGCAGGCATCCAACCAACACGTGGCTATGACGGGCTGGAAGGGGTGCAGGGTCCGGAGTGGGTGGTTCCAGGCAGACCGCTGTGGTCAGTGTGTGCACATGGCAGGTTGAGGATGGAGAGAGATGAGCCGCAAGAAAAAAGACCCGCCCGCACCTCAAAGGTCTCACTGGGGGGAGGTACGTCGTTTACGACTTTGGCAGATTGGACTGAAACGGGACCAGGGAGAGTCAGCTCCGCCGGCATCCGTCTGCCGGGCAATAACACGGCCAAGGTGAACTTGCAAACACTCAGGACTCCAAGCCGTGTCTGGAAAGGAGAACTCTGAACCGTGACGGGGACAGAGGCGTCAGAAATGGCGGCCTTCACAAACTTTTGGGCAGAGGCAGCCTGCGCTGCAACAGGGTGCATCTGAAAACCCAGCTCTTCAAACCGCCATTATTTGCTGTGCTGCTCCAAACGCATTTAAAGGAGAGAGGTGGAAGCTGGTACTCGAGAGACGGTGTAAATGAGGCCCCCAATTTTTACATTAGACACGCGCGCAGACATTTATGAGACAGTCCCCCCAACATAAGAGATGCGAGGAGGAATTGAAACGAGCAGCGTAGGATATTTCCCTCAACAAGGCTGCATGAAAAGATGGATGTAATTGCAAATAAGGAATTTATGAAATACAGTCGCTAAGCTCTTTCTCGCAAGAGAGCGACAGAGCGTGTCACCAAGGGGAGCCCAGCTCCGGCTTCGTGAGGCTGCTGCTGGCTTCCTCCCTCCTCTATGTCTCTGTTAGTTTTCTCCGGTCTCCGCCTGTCTGTTGAAGACCAGCTGGTCACTCTGTCCAAGAGGGAAGGACACAGGCCGGCTGGCTCTTCTCTGTCCCCACTAGAAAGGACGTCAGGCATGTTTGCGTCCTTCAGGGAGCGGTGGGCACAACCAATGGTTGTCAAGCTCCAAAGCAGGAGTCCCCACAATGCAGACCAGCCATCAGTGTCGGGGACGCAGAGCACACTCGCCCTGGGAAGGAGTCGTGGTGGCTTTCGGCGAAGCCTCGCTCACAGCGTCCAGCACAGCCTGCTCTCACCGTCCCCTGGAAATCCAGCTGAGGCCTCATCGGCATAGAAACGGGGGTGAAAGCAGTGCTTTCCTCCACGTCCCAATGTCTCCGAGCCCATGAGGCGTCCAAGACCAAACCTCATTCCTAATCCATCTGCCGTTTTCCCCTTCGAAGTTAAGAAGCACAAAAACGACGTCGAACGAGGGTTTGCAACAGCCTGGGGCCATATCCCTGGGAAGAGTCAGCTGCGTCTGGCTGGTAAGGAAGAGAAACGCAGCTGAGGTCCCTTCTGGAAGTCTCCCTGTCACCCCAGACCCCTCCCTCCTACGTTCCTCCTCGACCTTCACTTGTCTACGTGTCGTGCTTGTTTATGGATGAATAAGGGACACGCAGAATCGCTCTGTGTGTGTGAAAGAAACCTCACGCAAATCCTAATAAGGCCAACCTGCGAAGGCCGCGTGCCGTCGGGTTCCAACCCTGACATCTCAGCAAAAGCGCAACTATGGAGACAGTGAAACAAGCCGTGGTTGCCAGGAGTTGGGGGGAGCGAGGGGGACCCCAGAGGACATTTAGGGCACGGATGTTAGTCTGTGTGATTCCCGTCACGGTGGACACGTGCCGTTGTCCGTTCGTCCAAACCCACAGAACGTGCACCACCCAGCGTGACCCCTAATGTCAGCCGTGGGCTTTCGTCAACAGCAGTGCGTCTTCTTGGCTCAGCAATGCTCGGAAATATACGGCGTCGATGCAAGACGTGGGGAAAGGAAAACCAGGGAGGACGGACCCCAGGGTTTCAGCACACACTGGAGGGCCCCTGTGGGCCTTTGCCGAGAAGCGTGCGGAGAAACAGAAAGATGGGACGTGACAATCACACAGTGTAACACAACTTACGTTTGCCTCCAACATGCAAAAGGCAGTGAATCTTGGGAACCTCTCCCATTGTGCTGTGTTCATGCTAAACTTTTAGACCCATATACACACCCCAGGCCGAGGATTAAAATTGCCCCCAAACTGATACGTGGTGATTCCAGGTTATAAAAATCTTTGTAAAATCAGAACATGGATTCATTTTCATAAAAACAAACCCCAACCCCATGCATCTCTCAGGCATATTTAGGATTGAAAAAGCAATCCGCCGATTTGCATATAATATTCTAAATAGGAACCATCTGCTCGTAGGATAGTTAAAACAGGACACAGTTCCCACAAAACAGAAAACCCCTTCATTACAAAAAAAAACATGTACATGCAAAGCGTGCAAGTGTGGACATATTTTTACACACGTCCCCAAATAGTTAATATGTCGTGTATCACACCACGTCGAAGAAAGTTTAGTGGCGTGAAAATCCAGCACGTTAATTTTCTCTCCCTGAAAGCCTTCTGGCCGATGGCAGACAAGCTCTAGGGGCCGACACATGAGTAAATCCACTTACGCTCAGAATGCGGGTATTTCGCTTTTCTCTAATACATCGTGTGGCATCGCGCTATTGATCTGATGTTATTAGATATATTAAAACTCCAAAACTACTTTTGAAAATATAATCATTCTGTGCGCTTTTTTCAGAAACTTAAGAACATTAAAAAAAAAAAAAAAAAAAAAAGCCCAGGACCGAACATTTGGTGAAATTTAATTCTAGGTTATGAATAAAATCGTCTTTTGTTCTCCAGAAAGGCGCACAGAAAAGTCTGCCAGGTTCTAGCAACTAGCAATAAATACCAGCTGAAATTAAAGGGACAGCATCGTCTCTGGGATAAAGTTTCTTCTGGAAAATTAGTGCTGCAGGAAATCTTTGAAATCTCCCCCAAGACTTGATTGACCCATATGCGGAGACTTATTTTTCACGTGATGTAAAGTCACTGTGGCATAGAGAAAGAGGAAAATGGGACCAGGAAAGCATTTGAAATTGTTACAATTACATCTGCCCGTCACCAATTACGGGGAAATTATAAGCCCTCCTCGCAAACGGCGGGGGGAGGGGAACACTGAAATCAATTCCCGTGTTTTTTTTTTTTTATCCTTTTCCTCTCGCATTTGAACTTCCACGCACAAAGCTCTCAGGCTTGAAGACGTCAGACTGAAGACAATCCAATTAGGGTTAATTTGGCCTCTCATTTGTGGCTCAGGGCTGTGGTCCGATGAGCAGGTCCGCGAGCCCAGAGAGCACACACAGATTAGCCAAAATTACATCGCGTCTGGGGAACCATTGAAAAGCAACGTGTGCAATGAGCTGCAGGTTTAGCAAAGCGGAAACGATGCGAGGTGGGTTCCAGGTGGCTGGGGCAGCCGGGGTCCGCACACTAACTCCTCTCAACACACTGGAACCAGGGGTGGGGAGGCCGACTTGGCAGCTTCTGCAGGAGAGTCACATGGTTACAAAGGGGACGGGCCACAGTCGTGCTCTGGTGGCCTGCGAGCTGGGGAGGGGACAGGTTTGACTTTACATCATCCCTCTGTGTCTGGAACCTGTCCTGTGAGGGCGTTTCTGTCCTCCTGCCCTTCCCAGGCGGCTCAGGGCCTATCGGGAGCAACCTGTGCTCTGAAAACAGGCCGGAGAGTTCTGCTCAGTTCAGCAAACACATGTTGTCAGCCATCCATCCATCCATCCATCTGTCCATCCATCATCCATCCATCCATCATCCATCCATCCATCCATCCATCCATCCACCCATCCTTCCATCCATCCATCCATCATCCATCCATCCATCCATCCATCCATCATCCATCCATCATCCATCCATCCATCCACCATCCATCCATCCCTCCATCCATGCATCCATGCACCCCCACACACATACATACACACACAACACACAACATATACTTACATACATACACAGATACATACACACGTACGTGTATTCACCCAGCCATCCATGCTTTGCTCTCTAAGAGGTGAAGGAAACATTTTCTTTTCCCTCAGGCTGAGCTAACACCCCCTGCAGGGAGACGACACCTGATATGCAGGCAAAATACATGCAGTACAGCGACTAGAGGCAGGGAGAGCACACACAGGAGCCCGTTGGGAAAGAGAAAATCGCCAGGCGTCTCCAACCTGGGCAACTACGAGAGGAAACCTCCACTAGTCCTGGTTGCTTTGTGCCGGTGACCCTGGCACATGCTGGGCTCTGGTTTCGGCTGTGGGTGAGGTCGTGCTGGTTTGAATACACAGGGTCCCAGGTGGTACTGAAATCGCCTCTCCGTGCACTTGTGCAACGTGACCCCTTATAAGCGGGGGCTCTTGTGGGCGTCCATGAGTAATGTGGGTGCCCCCATCAGTAATGCGATGCTTGGAAATTCACAGCCTTCATTCACGATGAGCCTCAGAGACCCTGTCCTGCATCTGAGAGAGAGTCGGCCACTTGCTTCCTACGCAGGCTAGACCGTCTTGACGTACAGGGAGGGCTCTGCAGCGGGATTTGGTGCCGACCTGCAGGAAGGTGGTGGCAGCCGCTGGCGTTCCCAGCCCAGCCGGGAGATTCCTGCCTCGGCTGGGCCAGCGGGGCCTGTCTGCTCCCTCTTGGCTTTCCCGAGAGTCACGTCTGGGGTGCAGGAGCTGGCGGGTGTGCCTTGCGGGAACGGGGTGTGGGAAGGCACGTCTTCAGGACACAGTGGGGCGTCTTCGTTTCCCCCAAGAAGTGGTTCGTTCTTGCCTGCGTTCGCCCTTTCTCTCTCAGGAGCCCTGACGCACAGCGCTCTTCGTGTGTACGTGTGGTGCTGGGCTTGGCCGCTGCCCGGGGTCCCTGGGGGCCCCCATGTGGTTGCCCTCATAGCTGGGGTGGTCGGCTGTCAGCTCGCAAATCACCCGCCTTCTCTCCAGGGATCTGTCACCTGTGCCCTGGCAGCTCAGGGCTGCTGACCAGCTCACACAAGTCCGTCCCAAATCTTATTTTCCTGCTTTGGCCATTTTTCTCCCCAATATGTGCACATCCCTTTTCAAGGCATGCATGTCTGTCCTGCCTTCCGACCGTCTGTCTAGGGCTCCCAGACCGGGTCCCCTCTGGCCCTGAATGAAATGACAGCCCAACAGTGCGTGCGTATCAAGGGGTACAGACCCTTCTGGCCACCACTTTCCGACCTGACACGAAGTCACTACCGATTACTCGGCCGCGCTTGACTTTTCAGACAGTTGCTGTATAATGACTCTTGCTTTGCCCGCGTTTTTCCGGAGTCTTGATGAGATGGCCGTACGGGGCTCTGTCAGGTCCTCATGGAAATGCAGCCTCCCTGGGACCTGGCTGCGTCTCCCCGCCGCGTGGATTTTCTCATCACGAAATGAATTAATTTGCTTGACAGGATTCAGGGAAAGATTCCAGGCCCATGGCTTATTATTTAATAACTCATTTAAACCGCAAGCCCTAGCTCATCCCGTAACTGTACTTGGATTTAAACGAGGATTTAATTCTGCTGTGGAAACACTCAATGGCCCTCGTCATTTCAGCAACAAAATAAGCCGGAGCTGTCAGCCCACGGGTTTAAAAATAACATGGGGCCGAGCCCAGCTGCAGGTCAGTCACCCCCTTTCGTCCCGGTGGGCCCACCTGCCTTCCATGTTTATCTGAAGTGTGTCCTCTTGGTGGGGGGAAGCCCGAGGTGGGTGTGAGAGGGGACGGCTGGCCTTTCCACCCAAGGCCGAGGGCGGTAGAGACAGTAGTTCAGGAACCAGGGCTTGGGTGACAATAGCTGGCATTGCGAACGTCACGTGTGGCTCTGGGAATGTTTTGGGACCATGATGTGCCCTGGTTTTGTCATCGCTTTACCCAATAGAGTGAGGGTGGCGGGGTGGGGAAGGCAACCAGCTGAGAAGGGTGGGAACACTTGGTAACGAGAGAAGGGAAGGAGGCCGGTTCGGAAAAACAGCCCTGGCTCTCTGCTGCATTCAGGGAGGATAGATGTGTCGACCGAGTAAAGAAAATCCGTCTCACCAGCGTGGGTGGGCCTCGTCTAATCAGTTGAGAGTCTGAATAAAACAAAACTGCAGGAAGGGACAATTGTCTCTCTCTCTCTCCTTCCCACCCTCCCTTCTTGAGCTGGGACGTCCGTCTTCTCCTGCCCTCAGGCCTTTGGACTCAGGCTGCATCACACCACTGGCTCTCCTGGGTCTCCGGCTAACAGACCGACCCCGTGAGACGTCTCGGCCAGCCCCTATAATCCGTCTCCTCTTACAAGCACCTACGTGCATCCTGTCGAACCCGGACTCAGACAGCAGACGCCTCAGGAACTGCAGGGAACAACCTTCCCGATCGATGTGGGACCCTCCCACCTGCCCCATTCCCACCTCCTCACAGATGCCGGGGTGTTTCTCGCAGAAGGGGCGCTGTGCTCGTTTGTTTGTGACTTCTGCAAGCTTTAGGGAGCTCCCCAATCTGTGGCGTCACAGCGCCCCTCTTTTCACTGTATCTGTTTCTTTCCCGATGTGGATGAGCTGGGCCTTTCTCCTTTATTTAGTTTTTAGCAGAAACCCTTCCTGAAGCAATGCGATGCTTTTTGCAGAAAGCACCTCTCTCTCTCTCTCTCTCTCTCCCTCTCTTTCCGAGTCCAACTTCTAATAAGGTGGGTGCAATTTCCCAAACATGCCATTTTAATTGGAACACACCCGGCCGCCCTCAGATTCTGGTGTGAGCCGAGTGTCTTCAGCACCTTTCTCGGTAAACTTGGCCGAAGAGATATTTTACTCAGACGTGTGCCTGCTTTTATCCCCGCTCCGTGCCTCCGAGCTATGTGAGCGCAAGTGAAGCCATATGAAAACAGACTCTTGTGTATGAAATATTCTCACTGCTGGGGTGGGGTCAGCGTCCTCAGCTCGGCCGAGCGTGGCCTGGCCCGGGGGCCGCGTCACAAGCGAGCCGTGGGGACCCATCATCCCTTACGTTATGCTCAGGGCACCACCTACGTGCACGGGCCTCCTGGTTGTTTTTTTCTTCCCACCGCGGGCCCGTAAAATGACTGCTGAACATTCATTTCCTTATAAAACGCCGGTTTTTCCGTTCAAACTGAAATGCAGGCGGGGTTGAGTGGAAGGATGGTTTTATTGTTCTTTGAAGATGTGGGAAAGCAGAGCCATCTAGTAAAAAAAGACCCCAGTGACAAAATTTTTCTTAGCCTGTCTACTGACAAGGAATTTGCACATACAAGCTTTCCCTGTTCCATAATTTTTTTGGGGGTTCAGGGTGGGGTGAGGTTACAGTTCCTTTGGTGCCGTGTTTCACTGAATTTCAGCTCTATGTACTCAAATCCAAAGCAATTGCAGTGTAACCTTAACGAACTGTAACACACACTCTACATACGAGGGTCCTTTACGGCTCTGAGAGATTCTGTTTTCAGTTTTGTTCCTCAAACCGACGCTGTGGGCGATGCCACAATTTGGACTTGATTAGTTAAAAATAGCCTGGAAACGCTGTGAATGAAATTTAAAGTAGCAAGTGTCACTTCCTTGTCGTGTATTCTTCCACAGGGTCTAGCATTTACATTTGTAGATTTTTTATTTTTTTAACCCCCACAATAAATGAGAGGAACCATCGGTGCAGTCAGTGAAAACGGTGCCAAAAAGTGAATTCCAGGGTGAAAATAGTTGACTGGGTTTGGCTTTCATGTTAGAAGCCACAGGGGCGCTGTAGCAGCTCACAGCTGCTGGGGACGTTTCTCTCTTGTCACGGCAATCACACGTGTGTGTGTGGGCACGTGCGTGTGTCTGTGTGTGAGTGTGTCACTGTGTGTGTGTGTGTGTGTTTCTAATCCGATTTCCCCCCAGGACGTCTGTGGTGATGGGGTGAGTTTGCCGTGATTGTAGCAGACGTGACCCCACGACTCCCCTAAATGTCTGTGCCCCCTCTGCGTGACGGTTCTATGACCTCTCTGTACTCGCAGAAGAGGCAGGACGCGTGGGGTCGCTCGCGTTTGGCCGCCAATAATTAGGAACGAGATGCAATGTTCTAAAGGCACAGGGACCACACGTGGGGCTTAGGGCACGCGACACGCGTCTGCACCAGCTTCAAAGCACAAAGAGTTGTGTTGTCTCTTGAATACGCTTCTCCCTGTCCCGTTGACGGACACGCTCAGCCACCATCCCAGAAACTCAGGAGAAGACTCGAGAGGCAGTGAAGGTGGGGGTGACCCATCAGAAAGGCACATTGTCTGGACCTGTTGTCTCATGTCCACGTTGTTCACTGAGCAGGTGACCGTGACCCGCCCTGGGTCTGGAAGCACCACCTGTCAGGTGAGTGATTGGAGCAGACGACCGAAGGTCACGTCCACGCCTGACCTTGGGAGGCTGCACGGCCTGTGGTGCAGGGGGTCCGTCCGCCGGCAGACAACACAGATGAGCCCATGACAAAGTCCCTTCACTTGGGAAGTCCTGCTTCTTCCTCCTCAGCAAAGAGGGGACTGCTGACGAGAGCCGTTACCTGAGGGCAGGTGCCACGGGTGGGGGTTGCAGGTGCAAAGCGACCTACAGCTGGGATGGGGGCGGTCTGCACGCATGTGTTGGGGGCTTGCGTTCTTGGCTGTTTGCGGTGGTTATTGCACAGTGGGATGTCGGGGCCACCTTTAAGGGACGTCTCATTGATCCTGAGTGACGCAGCCAGTGTGAGTTAGGGTGTAGGGCCCCCCAGCCGCTCCGGGCACCCCACCCACGTTGGGTCCCCATTCGTGACACCACGTAATTCACACACTGTCGCCCTGTCTACAACGTCCCGGGTTACGGGCTCACCATCCTCGTAGACTTCAAGGTCGCAGACGCACATGGGATCCCGGAAGCTGTGCCGACCTGAGGATGGAAAACAGGCAGAGACGTGCACGTAGTCAGCCCGCTGTGTGAATGGGCCCCGCGTCGGGGGTTTGCAGCTGTAACAATGTTCTCCAGTGAGAAAAACCCTGCCGTTCCGCGTTCACGCTCCATTCTGGGTGCGTTTTACTGGGTTTTAATGCTTCCTTTTTTTTTTTTTTTTTTCCTTCGTGTCTCCACTGTTTGATAAACACAGCCGGATCAGACGAGAGAAAAAATGATTTCTTTTCTTTTCCTGTCCCAGGGCGGGCACATTCCTTGCGCCCTAATTGATGAAGAAAGTGGGTCGCTGAGTTGCCTTGTGTATTTTTTTTTTTACATAATAGGTTCACTTTTAATAGCTCCTTAAAAACAATTTTTGAAAACTTGGGTAATTGCCGAATTGACTGCCCTAGCTCTTTTTATTTTTTATTTTTTCTGAATGTGCCAAGTTTTTTCAAAGTCTGACCTACTCTGCTTTCCCTGATTGAAAGAGAGATGCTTTTTAAGGGGACACGTATCACCCAGTTGTGTCAGGGACCATATCATTAACGAGAGGTAATTGATGGTCCCGGATATTAAAGAATCTGGACGGGGTTTTTTCTTTTCTTAAATGGTCAGGAGCCTCTCCCGGCCGCCCTGAAACCTCATGCCATTTTGGGGGCATCAGCGAGCTGGTTGGGAGCGGTGAGGTTTTGCTCTCACTTTGGAAGGAACAGACCTGGGCCAACCTGTGTGGTCAGGGCACTGGGGCTTCCAGGGGGACCTTCGTGATTTCTGGGCACGGTGTGTGTCCCGGGGCGGCTGTAACAGGTGCCCCCAGGGTTAAACCCACAGACTCCCATCCTCCCCCATCCTGGAGACCAGGAGTCTGCCCTCAAGGTGTCCCAGGGCCACGCTCCCTCCGGAGGCCCCAGGGGACGGTCCCTCCTGCCCCTTCCAGCTCCTGGGGGCTCCAGGCGTCCCTGGGCTGGTGGCCGCGTCCCTCCCATCTCTGCCTCCGTCTCCACGTGGCGTCTCCTCTGTGTCTGTGTCCCTCCTCTTCTGTCTCTGATGAGGACACTGTCATTGGATTCAGGGCCCCCTGACCCAGGACGACCTCACCTCAGACCCCTCACTCAGTCCCATCTGCCCAGCGCCCACGGGACTGGGTGACAGAGAGCTTCTTGGCAGCCAGCAAACCACACGTGACGCCCAAGGGACCCTTAATTTTCCACGTGTCAATTAGAAGCTGAGAGTGTCTGCATGAAGCCACTGGTGTGACCAGGGCTATAGTTGAGCTCAGGGTTGATGGTTCTGCCGAATCCGGAATCCACGCAGTGGCGTGACAGCGGGCACGTCCCACCGCCACCCCCGGGCCTGCCGGCGGCCCTTTGAACCAGCCACTGCACAGAACGTGGTAGGAAGCATGGTTTCTGGTAAAGAGACAACGGGACGCACGTTGCCGGGCGTTGGGAAGAGCAGCTCACTTCTGACTGCGACCGTGCAGCACGAACCAGCCCCCTCGGTCTGTCTCCCGCCTGCAGACTTTCATCTCCACGTCCCCGGCTTCGCGTTGCCGCCGCTAAGCTCAGCCCCTGAATTGCTTCAGTCTCCCCGTGTGGCGTCGCATCGTGAAAAACACACACAAATAAAAGGTGACGTTTTATAGAAAGGACAGGGGGACGCCCCCGATGGCTTAAAAAGAGACATACATTCCCCTTTATCTTGTCCTGCTTTGCCACTCTGTTCGAAGTCACGGATTGCATGTTACTTTATTTCCAAAGGCTCTTTTTCTTAAAAAACAAAACAAAAAAAACTCAGCTCATTTTACAAACTGGAGAACGGACGGCATGTCCCCTATGGGGAGACGTAGGACTTTCATCAGGGTCCACAGCAGTTTGGATTGGCCTGGTTCACCACGTGTGAGCTCAACGCTGTTTCATGAGCACCTACTATGTGCCAAGACCAGGAGTCTCACGCCGAGCAGCCTGTGCCCCCTCTGAGGGGCTCCAAGTTTGCAAACTGAGGACACAGGGGGCAGCGGATACCAAGATGAGAGCTGCAACTTCTCAGGCCTCTCGTTTCTTATAAAACATCTCTGCACACAGTAGTTTCGTTCACGGCGTCACCGATTGTTGCTGTTTGAAATGAAAGGGGGTTATACTGTGAATTGCGACGCGCTTTAGCTCCAGCAAAGATGACGGACTTAGCGTTTGGCTGATGGGGAAGGGAGGCCACTTGCCCATGGCCGCCGGGCGTCCCCTGGGTGGCAGGAGGGCGCTTCCCTCCGTGCGTCCTCCTGGGTGCAGCAAGCGCTGGATCCTACCCAGGGGTGGGTGGTAAGAATGCCTGCGGTGGCCTTGGGCACGACCCAGCTGTCACTCAGAACGAGCACCCCCGTCTCAGTGTACGTAAGGGTCCCAGAGCGTCCATGACCTGTTTTATGCCTTAGCCTGTACATGTCACCCCCTGCCCTGGCGGCTGTAATCCCCACATGTCAGCATGGATGGTTTTCTTGCCAACAGAAGTCATGAGGATGGTATAAAAAGCAAGCTGGCTGTAGTCGCTCCGGGTGCTATGAAAAGAAGCCAGTCTTTTCACTGGTAGGGCACAGTTTGTCTGCCACCCGGGTTGGTGGGGGTTAGGGTAAGGGGGGTCCAGAAGGAGACCCCACGGCACGGGCCCCCGACAGGTATGTGGAAAGCAGGTGTGTGCGTGAGAACTTGTACACGCGTGGTCACGGCAGCAGTGGTCACCGTCCCCAAAAGGTGGAAGCAGCCTGAGTGTCCGCCAATGGATGGATAAACAGACGTGTCCCTGCACACAGTGGAGTATTACTGAGCCGTGGAAAGGAGGGATGTGCTGACACACGCGTTATTCTCAGTGAAAGAAGCCAGACGCCCAAGCGGACACATTGCATCGTTTCCTTTCTGGGAAACGTCCACACCAGGCCAATCCAGAGAAACAGGAAGTGGGGGACTGATTGTCAGGGCTGGGGGAGGGGGATGGTGAGTGACAGCTCCTGGGGGCGGGGTCTCCTTTTGGGGTGATCAGAATGTTCTGGAACCAGATAAAGGTGATGGTTGTGCAACACGGTGAACGTGCTAAGCACCCTTAAATCATTCAGGTTGAAACGGTCCATTTCGTGTTGTGTGACTTTTGTCTCCCCTCTAAAAACAAAAGGCAACTGTGGGGTCCCCACTGAACAGCAGCCCAGGGGCTTGGGGGCTTTCCTGAAGTCAAAGACCGGTGTTGCGAAGAGGAATCCGTCTGCCGGGACATCGGGAAGGTGAAGCTACAGTCTGCACCCAAGTGACCCAGGAAACCTCGTACCTGCACGGAACTCCGTCTTCTCTGTGAGTGGAAATCACAGGAAAACCAGCATCGCGACAGATGATGGGCTTTCTCATGCTTGAAGAGCCTTGAGGAAGTGAGGGGTGTGGGGGGAGAGAGAGAGAAACGTCAGCAGCAAAGCCTCCAGCCGTCTCCCTCCCGCTTTCTCCTGCAGCCAGAATGGTGAGCAGCGGAGCTGCAAGTGCCCGTAAGACGTCAGCTGGTTCCCTCTTCTCCTTTCTCAGGCCGCTGAGGCTCTAAGGCCTGTGAGGCGACGGCATTTACACTCCCACCCTCCCAAGGTCTCTGGAACACAGCGCTTGCATCAGACGCGCCTACATGACCATTCACTGTGGCAATTTCACACGAGGTGAAGGTGGAAACAGGTGCCATCCAGGTTCCACCTGGGGCTCTGCTGGGCCCCTTCGTCCATCTGCTCCCGGAAAATCACTGAGATTCGCACACATAAGCCAACGCTTTTTCTTCAGCTGATTACGGTTGGGCTGCCACCGCTCGGTGCCCTAAAAGTCCCTAAGTGGCACCCGTGCCATCATCGTCCGTTCTGCAGACTTTTCTGCACCCCACCGCCTTGGGGCACGGGCTGTGACTTCTGCTGGAAACCCTGCAGCGTCTCCGTGGGACCATTGCGTCCGTGGCGCTGGCAGAGCTGCCTGTGTCATGTGTGGGGGCTCAGGTGGCACTTGAGGTGCATATATCCTGGCCCCTCACAAAGCCCCAGCACCGCCCTTCTTCTCAAGGGGGCATTTGTTCCCTCAGGGATCCCTCCCTGGAAAACGGGATGGTGTACGATTTCCCAGCAAGGACACAAAAAAGCAACAAAGCAGGGGGACAGGGGAACAAAATGAAACTTTTAAACCTGTTTACATCATTCCGGTGAAATTAGTTAGAAGTGAAGGAGTCAGCGCCGAAGGAAGGTGTGTGACACACGTCCTGATTTTTCCTTCTTCTTTTTATTTTTTCTTGGTGGGTGCAGGAGGGGAAACGGCCTTGTTTAAACTCTAAACAGTGGGAATTTTGTTTAAATTTGCATCATTTCAGGAGGGATTAAATCTGAAAAGGCGAAAGGGAAATGCACCAGGGAGGCCCCTCAAACATACACTGTTACAGAGTGAACTCAAGTTGTATGTCCTTTGTGACGTGTGTGTGTGTGTGTGTGTGTCCCGTAACGCGTCCACAAGAAATATGGGTGGTGAAGAATTACGGGGAAACATTTCCACGGAGATTCCTTAAACCCTGGAAGGTATTTCAACTCGAATGAGACTGGGCGAAGGACAACAGATTTAGCACAGTAAACCCTGGGGGGCTGAGGCATTCCCCCCACTCACCCCGTTCCTGGTGGTGCAGCCGGAAGCACCACCGGGGAGAGCTGCCAGGGTGTCGGAGCCTCCGGTTTGTATTTTGCTCCGTTCTCGGTGTCTCTGGCCCCCTGTGACATGGGGCACACAGCGTGGCCGCCCTGCAGACAAATAAGTGGCTTGTGCAGAAAGTACAGGCCAAGAGCCTCATTCCTCCCCCCCCCCCACGTGGCAGCCATCTCTGCCGCCAGTTTGCTAAATGGCAGATAGAACTTTACAGCAAGGGGTGCAGCCGCGTCAGAAGGGGGCCGGATGGAAACGGGGCTCCACAGAGACCCGCACGGGGCCTGGGCTGGTGCTGGGGGCCAGTGGGCAGCCCTCCGTCTCTGCGGTGACCAACGTGACGAGGACACACGTTTGGCCAGACCCTTGCCTGACTGACGTCCGTGTGCACAGCGTGGGTCCCAAGCCCATGAACCCGGTAAGCAGGACATTTGACAGTCAGAGTGGTGTCTGGACGGGAGTGGGGCGTCTGCATCACACTGTCCCTTGCCCCACTATGTCAGGTCCAAAACGTGCACGCGTCACACGGTTCAACACGGCCGCATTCCAGGCGTCTGGGTGGTGTCTGGGGACGTGAGGCCTGCAGGCTTGCAGCCCCTTGGTGGTCCTGGGCTCCTTCCACGCCCCCCACATCCCACAATGTGCTGCTTTAACACACTGGGGGTTCGCCCGCCGCTGGCCTTCGTCTGGACTGCAAGGTGGGGTTCCCGGCCCCGCGAGGAGCCAGCCAGGCGCCTTTCCCTAAATAGGAGCCGGTCGGAAGCTGGGTGACATGTGAGGGCTCATTATCCAGCTTCCATTTAATTGTTATTTTGCCGACAGAAAAGCCTGGAGTGGCTCTCACGCGCAGTGAAGCTATTGTCCTTTTCTGCTCCCCGGGGGACATCCTCTTAAAAAATGTCCTCGCGGTCTCTCCAGTGGCGAGAGGCTGCCATCACATCAAGTTACTCTGCGCAGTGGGGACATTCCGGGAGGGAGGGGGGGCGGCTCGGCCCTGCGGCTGCCGGAGAAATTGGTGAGGCTTGTCTGCCGACTCCCAGCCTTAAAAACCCGTGACACGTTGACATTCTCACTGCTAAGTGGGAGTGACGGCAGCCCATCAAGGACAGGCTGTGGTGATGGATCTTGTCAGGGATCATACTGTCTGCCTGATGGGGACTGATGACTTCCGGGGGGGTGTGGGGCAGGCAATTGGGCTTTCGCGGTCCTCGCTGCCATGACGAGAGCAGCGGGAAGTGACTCGGAGCAGGGCGGCGGCCCACGTCCCCACCTCAGTCATCTTGGAAATCGGCTGCAAATTGTTTAAGCCCCAAAACTGCGCCGGGATGAATGGCTGCCCATTATCCCCTGTTCGAATAAGGCTCGGACCTCCTAATAGGCTCCCAGGATGGGTTTCAGATGTTGGCGTCTGCCAGCGCCACAGAGAGGACCGAGGCGTATTGTCACCGAGCGAGCGTGCCCGTGGCCCTTCTGCCCTCTCTCTCTCTTGCACGTTTTCCTGTTTTACCCCCTTCACCCTGAGAATCGGGTGGCATTAATGAGCGTCTTCGCTGGGTCCACGGCTCTGACCTTTTGTGCCTGGGACGCGTGGAGGAACCCTGCCTGAGCCAGAGTGACGGGCAGCCTGTTGGATCTGAAGGGTGCCCGTGGCCCAGGCAGAAATCGGTTGTGACAAGTTGCAGCTGAATTCCCAGGGCGCACACACACGGCCACCCCCCGACCCCCCCGCTCTCCCGTCCTTTAAATGCTCCAAAATGCACCGTTTCATATCTGAGGGTGCCGGAAACGGAAAGCTGCCGCCGGGGGCTGCGGGACGTTCCCCAGCAGGTGAGTCAGCTGCGATGACAGCCCCAGGTGAGCGGAAGGATGCCTGCTTGGTCCCCACACCCCCCGCCCCCGACTCTGACAAGGGACCTTGAAAACAGTGTAGGGAGAAATTAACGGCAGGATTTCAGGGGGCTTACCTTCCCGCCCTGTCATCCTGTTTGGGGATAGCCAGTCAATAAATAACAAGATAAATGACACACACGCTTTCACTACCCAGACCTGTTGACAAAAATGAGTCGCGGGGCCTCACAGCCGCGTGTCCCACAGGTCGGTGCAGGGCAAGGAGACCGTCGGGGCCACCAAACCACACGGCCTTACTTTCTAAGGAGACCCAGGAAGGAAACAGGAGGCCGTGTCTGGGACGCAGGGATTTCCAGCCGCATCTGGAAAGGCACTGGTACGCCCACAAAGGGACCATGCCACATGGGAGCAGCCGTCCCCGTCCCCGTCCCCGTCCCCGGAAGGGACTAAATGCCCCCTTGTCTGAAATCCATTTGCAGGGTCTCACCAATACCTGCCCCTGGCAATGGAAACGTTCGTTGTCACTGCTGGGACACCCTGTTCACCGGGACAGTGGTGATTCTCAGTCGCTGCTGCCGATCCTGGGTGATTTGGGGTGTCTTCTCTGGGACCTGGGGAATGGCGTCGTGGCCGTGAAAGCCACTGTCCCATCCCACCTCAGTGAGGCGCCCGGAGGACGTCCCTCACTTTCCCAGGCGTGGGTTTCCATGAGTCCCAACCTCCCCGGAATGATGGCATCGCTGTCACCCACCCCAGCAGGCTGCCATGGGGCCCCCTCCCTTTTCCTGATGGCACCGGAGGCCCCCTGGCCCCTGCTGGAGGAAACACCTGTGTCGGTTATGCCGGGGGTGGGGGGCACAGCTGCCTCGTCCCTGCAGCTCGGGCTCTGAGGTCACCACGGCTAACAGGTGCTTTCCCTCAGAATCAACTTCTTGTCTGCATTCAGCCCAGGAATTGCAGGGTCGTGGGGCAGAGGTCAAACGCAGCAGCGTGGGGTCCCCCGGGGGGGCTGGGGCTTCCCAGATGTTTAATATTATCAGAGCTCATTTGCCGAGGCTGTGATGGAGCATTCTCCACGGTCCCAAATAAATTTAACGAGAGCGACTTTGAAAGCCCGCCGGGTAGAGGGTCTGCCCAGCGGACGGCCCGGGTAACGGTAATTCCAGGAGGCAGGTGGGCCCCCTCCACCGGGGAGCCCAGGCGCTCTGTGGCCTGGCCCCATTTCTGGTAATTTTGGGGTCTCATTTCCATTTGTAAGAAAGATAAGTACTTACATATGGAAGCAATAAATAAGAGAAGTCATTAAAATCTCTCTCATTTAGAGAGAAAAAAAAAATCTTAATGAAGTAATATCTTTGCCAGCGCCGACAGAAATGTAAATTAGACGTTGGAACGAAACCTATTAAAAGGGGTTGCTATGCCGTGCGTCTGTTTTTCTGTGTGTGTGTATGTGTGTGAGTGTGTGTGTTTTTTTTTAATCTAATGAATTTATGAATTGTTGGTTGTTGGGTCACAGACTTTGTTAATTTCCTATGTGTTTAGCTCGGCAGCGAGGAGGCTCTGTCCCCACCGTGAATGGTAACTCCATTAGCTGGGTCTGGCTAATCAGAACACAAATGGCAATTCCGATGGCCTGGGATTAAGAAACGCACATTAATTATTTTTTTTAAGTTTCGGGTGCTTTTCCACCCCCACCCCCCATCCGACATCTGTCAGTTGTCATCTGAGAAAGCAAACGGCAGGAGGCACAGGGAACCCAGCCCCTCGGCAGCCCCCCGACTCCCGGTTCCAGAATTTACATCCAGGCTTTTTCACAAGGTCTCCTTCCCGGCTTCTGCTGCCTTGGACTGATGCACAAAGCACGAGGGAGACAGACACGTGTGCGACCGTGGGGTTTCGAGGACAGGGACGTGGAGACCAGGACAGAAATGTCCCTGATGGGTCCCCAGGCGGCTGCATAATAAAAGGACAGGTGTTTGTCTTCTGTTTTTGCAGCCCCTGCACAGGCTGCCGGGAAGGAGGGGGTTGCCTGGGCCTCAGCAGAGTTTTGGGGGGACAAGGAAACTGCTGGCCCTGAAGCCTTCTGCTTTCTGCACCCCTCGCCACCCCCGGCAAGACTCTGACGTCTCCAAGTGTCCGATCGCCGTGGGGGTGCTGGTGGTCACCTCCCCCACCACATAAGGGCGGCAGATACGTCCAGCGGCACCACTGGCTCTGGCCTCCATCAGAGTCCCCCGGGGTACCCACCATGCATCCCTGCACACGACCAACACGTGTCCTCACACTTCACTAAAAGCCTGTCCTGCAAGTGGGAAGGTGCATGGTCTTTGTGACTGTCACAGACTGCAGCGCGTTGGAGCCCTGACCCCCAGGACCTCAGAACGTGACTGTATTAGGAGACACATCTGTACAGAGGGGATTAAGGTAACATGAGGGGCCGGCCCGGTGGCTCAGGCGGTTAGAGCTCCATGCTCCTAACTCTGAAGGCTGCCGGTTCGATTCCCACATGGGCCAGTGGGCTCTCAACCACAAGGTTGCCTGTTCGATTCCTCAAGTCCCCGCAAGGGATGGTGGGCTCTGCCCTCTGCAACTAAGATTGAACACAGCACCTTGAGCTGAGCTGCGTTGAGCTCCCGGATGGCTGAGTTGGTTGGAGGGCGTCCTCTCAACCACAAGGTTGCCGGTTCAATTCCTCGACTCCCGCAAGGGATGGTGGGCTCTGCCCCCTGCAACTAAGATTGAACACGGCACCTTGAGCTGAGCTGCCGCTGAGCTCCCGGATGGCTCAGTTGGTTGGAGCGCGTCCTCTCAACCACAAGGTTGCCGGTTCGACTCCCGCAAGGGATGGTGGGCTGTGCCCCCTGCAACTAGCAACGACAACTGGACCTGGAGCTGAGCTGCGCCCTCCACAACTAAGATTGAAAGGACAACAACTTGAAGCTGAACAGAACCCCCCACAACTAAGATTGAAAGGACAACAACTTGACTTGGGAAAAAGGCCTGGAACTACACACTGTTCCCCAATAAAGTCCTGTTCCCCTTCCCCGCTTCCCCCAAAACAACAATAACATGAGGTCACTAGGGTGGGCCCTTTTCCAATAGGACTGTGTCCTTATAAGGAGAGGAGATGAGGACACACACACACAGAGGGACGGCCATGTGAGGACACGGGGAGCAGACGGCCGTCCACACGCCCAGGAGACAGGCCTCAGGGGGACCAGCCCTGGGACACCTGGGTCTCAGACTCCAGCCTCCAGGACGGGGAGAGATGTCTGTTGTGTCAGCCGCCCAGCCACTATGTGACGGCCGCATGAGTGAGTTCATTCACCCAGGTGCCTGCAATGCTCCACTCATTTCGAGGGATTTCCCTTTGGCCAAATAGGGAGAAGAGATGGATCGTTTACAGAGAGGCAGGACCAGAGAATGGTATCCATTTGTCTGGTCCTGTCTCTTGGCCATCCTGGCCAGTGGCATCCACACAAGTAGACAATGACAAGAAAGAGAAATGGGTCAGGATTCCCTCGGAGGGCAGGTGTGTGCAGGTGTGCGACCGGGCAGTCAGGCTGCCCGATGCCTGCAGGGGTTCGGGTGCCCGTGAAATCCTGTGGGAATGATAATAAGAGTGGTGTCTGATGAGAAACGTGGCCACAAAAGGGTTACCTGCCGTCTAGTGGGGACGTGGGGAGCCGTTCAGGAGGACCCTGGCTTGGAAACACAACGTGAGCGAGTCATCTGTTTTGCTTGGGGCGTTTCCTAATTTAAAACTGCAAATCGCACCCCGTGTGACCCCCTCATCCCCCAAGTTGGGACAGTGGCCCCTCAGTGGAGAGTGTGGAGCATGAGCTGGCCACGTCAGGAGGGACTGGCCCGGACCCGCCTGTCCCCTGCAGTTGCGGCCATGCCCTCCCCGCCCACCAGGCAGCTGAGCAGACAGCTGTGAGCATCGCTGCGTCTCCTGGTTGTAAACCTTTAGCGTGTTGCGGGTGCCACTCACTCACGTTGCAACAGGCTCGGCACAATGAGACATCACCTGGTATCATCACACAGACGCTCCCAGGAGAATGAGCTGGTCCCGTCAGGTACCAACAGGGTCAAATGGCCACGTCGGTCCCCAGTCCTTTCTGCGAATGAATCCGGGGCTGGACATCCGACGATTTACTCCGAGAAACAAGCTCCTTGGACGACGTACGGTTCCCTGTGTGTCCGGTGGTTAAATGGACATGGGGTAATCAGTAACACCTGTAGGGGACAGGCGACAACTCTTGGCAAAGGACTTTCCCCGACAGCCACCTGTGACAGAAGCTGACGTGCCCAGTGAGGTCATCTCACTGAGAACGTGTCACACCAGCAAAGCACCGTGGAGATGAGACGATGGAAGGAAGGAAGAGGGTGCTGCGATTGCAATGCCCCTTGAAAACAGAGGGTAAAGAAAACGTGGGGTGCACACCTGAAGTGGGATGCGACTCAGCCCTGAAAAAGCAGGGGATTCTGCCACATGCAACAGCACGGACGGACCAGGAGGACACTGTGCCCTGTGACAAGCCAGTGACAGCAGGACAGATTGCATGATGGCTTGTTTCTGAGACAAACCCAAGTAGGCAGAGACTAGACCTCCCGCCGTGGTGTCTGGCAAGGCAGAGCAGCGTGTGGGGAGCAGGCAGGAGCCGCTACGTGTCCCCTGTGGGTGTGTGGCATACATTCCAAGTTGGGGAGATGCACACGCTGCCTGCTTGTGTCCTGGTGAGCAGACGCTCCCGTGGCCGCGCCCCACTGTGCGGCCCAACCCAAAAGGAGATGGAGCCTCTGAGCCCGTTTTCTCAGCTCCCAGGAGATGCACGCAGGGTTCCATGTGGTTCTTCAACTGGAAAGTTCCCCATTCGGGGAACCCCTGGCTTTGGACGTGACGTCCCTTGACTCGGGACACCTCCCTTGCCTCCTTTGTGCAGACACAACGCCACCTCCCAAGCTGGGTTCTGCAGGCTTTGCACACACGTGCGGGGCGTGTGCCTGAAAGTAGTGCCATGACACAAATGTGTGCACACTGTGGGCTGGTGACACCAGCCCCCTGTTCCACCAACAACTGACAGGACACAGCTGAGCACGTCTTCCCTCTGCAGGGAGCAGGACCCCTGAAAATGCAGGAAGGGGTATCTCCAGGATGCTTCCTCCTGCATCTCGGTACCGAAAGGGGTCTTTTCCCGTGACAAGGGGCCGGCAACACTGGAATTCCTTTCTGTGGGTCCCCACCAGGCGAACCGGGGGCTGTAAAGTCAGATTTTCTTGCGCCCTCCCTCTGTAGCCGGCTTGGAAAAGGAGAAACAAAAACCAGGGGCGCTGGTGACTAAGGAAGGAGGAAGGCACTTAGAGAGGCAGGCGTGGAAAAATCCACCGCAGACTGCTGTCGACTTTATGTCCTGACCACACTGGGTGTAAATGGAAATACCTGTGTGGGTTTGTGTGAATTAAAACATTTATAGAGCCCCGGGCTCCCGTAACCTCTTAGGCGTCTTATTAAAGTCCCGTTACTATAAACATGGGGGTTGTAAACCTGCTGAGCCCAAGCACCAATTAAAATCATAAAAAGCAAAGAGCTGCCACAAAGTGAAGGGTGTTTGGCAAAGGCTCTTGGAGGGAGGGGAGGGGAGGGGAGGGGAGACCTGGCAGAGCCCAGAGGCAGCGCGTTGGCTGGAAGAGACAGCAAGGCAGCTTCTGTAGGAGGGCAAAGGGGGTCTGATCTGTGAGCCGTCAGGGCTGGGATGGAGCCAAAGGTCGGTGACAGCCTCTGGGTGACAGGGCGGGAACATCCATCGGAGTTGTTCTGACAGCAAGGAAGGGATCTGTCCCCACAGCCCTGCTGGGCCGGGGTTGGGGAGGGAGGGGATGGGGGCTGTCCCTGGGGACGGAGGGCACCAGCTGAACCTCCTGAGGTCGCTGGTGGGCAGTGAGACCTGGAAAACTCCCCACCCAATGAGGGGTGGGGACGGTGTGGGCCTGGGCCCTGGAGAGACACCCACGCCCTTTGCTCTCTTGCTGGTCCCTTTGCAGGTGTGCGTCCAGCCCTGGACACGCAGGCTGGACAGCAGCCCTCAGTCTCCTGCCTTCTCACTTGCCCTCACCTCACCTCCTTCCGTACCCCTGGCAGGCCCCTGGGGCTCACCTCCTCACCCCGGCCAGCCCATCACGGACCCTCACAACCCCAACTGCCCCCCAACCTCATCAACGGCCCCCTGCTCGTCCCCCACTTCTGCTCCCTCCTTATCTCTCCTCCCTGTCCCCCCCTCCCATACACCCCACTCCCACTCCACCATCCCACACCTTGCCAACCCCACACACTCCACAACCCCAAACTCACCACGGCCCCCTCCTCTGCCTGCCCCACCACCTCAACCACTCACGTGCCCGTGAAACCAGCCAATCGCCACTCTCCGTTCTGACTCCCCCACCTCCCCTTCCCATCCCTCCTTCCCCGCCCACCTCCGTCTCGCTCCTCAATCTCCTCCTTTTCTTTCTGCCTCTCCCATCTCCCACCCTAATCGGGTTCCAAGGTCACTCTTTCCTTCCCCGGACTTCCTACCTGGAGATCACCTCTGACCGTTGTTATTGGAGGCTGAGATGACCACAGAATGCTCAGGGAGAGGGGTGAACATTCATGGCAGTGACAGTAGGACGTGAATCTTAGGAATAGGACTATAATAGTGGACCTAGTAGAACATTAATAGTAGGACATCAATAGTACACATAGTAGGACAGTAGTAGTGGACATAGTAGGACAACAACAGTAAGACATCAGTAGTACACACAGTAGGACATCAATAGACATGGTAGGACAATAATAATGGACATAGTAGGACTTTAATAGTAGAAATGGTAGGACATTAATAGTAGACATAGTATGACAGCAGTACTAGACATAGTAGGACATCAATAGTGCACATAGTAGGACATTAAAGTACACATAGTAGGACAATAATAGTGGACATAGTGGGACTTTAATAGTGGACATAGGACAATAATAGTGGGCATGGTAGAACATTAATAGTACACATAGTAGGACATTAATAGTCGAATTGGTGGGACATTAATAGTAGACATAGTAGGACATCAGTAGTAGACAGAGTAGGACGTCAATAATACATATAGCAGGACCTCAATAATACACATAGTAGGACCTCAATAATACACATAGTAGGACCTCAATAGTGCACATAATAGGACCTCAGTAGCGCACATAGTAGGACCTCAATAGTGCACATAGTAGGACACCAAAGCACACATAGTAGGACATCACTAGGACACAGGTGGACTCAGGTCCCACACTGAGGACGACACTGAGGACACTGGGAGGCGTGTGGCTGCCTGGCTGGGTGTTCAGGGCCCCGGACGTGGGCTCACGCTCCCTCCAGGCTCCCCTCTGAGCTGCTGCCTGGGGGAGGCCGTGAGGACGCCGTGCAGACCCACAGGCCAAAGCTGCTAAGTGTGACTGACAGGGCCGCCAGGTGGGGCCGCAGACACGTCCAGGGGGCCGCTGTGAGCAGGCAGGGCCACCCTGCTGTGCGGGTCACGGCAACATCTTCAAACCATTTTTCTGCTGCCTGCTGTCTGCCGTGCTTTTCCAAGAAACCCCCTCGTTTCCTCATTCATGAATATTTTGCCGAAATATTAATCCATATGTTTCCGTTTCGACGGCTGTTAACTCGGTGGGTTGCTCTATTTTTTTCCCCCCTTATCGGTTGACATTCATTTTCGGAGACGCTGAATTCTGTCAACGTGGAGGCAGCGTGTTCGGGGCTAAAAGTTGAAGCATGCAGATGTCTGATGATGGAACAGCATAGCTTGTTTGCTCTGCAGTCTGGCTGGGTGGGGAGACACAGAGGGCTTTCCCGGTCCCTTCCAGAAGGCTGGGTCCCCCACCCATGGCGAGTGGGCATCCACCCTCCACACCCCCCGAAATGAAGGCCCTGAGCAAAGCTGGGGCCACAGCCAAGAGCTAGTCCCTCTGCGGTGCAGGGACTGTTTCAGGCTTGGCCAACTGTTCACAGACAGGACTGAACCAAGAAGCACACATTTTTACCTTCCAGTGGCTAAGGTAAAATCGAGGGAATTTAGTATTTGTACAGGAGCACCCCTTTTTTTACGTTACAGAAACCAGAACATAGTCAGACCGAATGCACCCAAATTAGCGAAGCGGCTTCACCTTTCTTTATGATCCGAAACGGTCTGTACCGTTCTAGAACAAGAGACTTTCCAGGAAGGTCTGTTGGGTAGACCTTTCTTGCGTGAATAACCCCCCCGGGTTTCTGGCTCCTGGGGAAGCCCCCGTCTTTCCCTCCCACGGACACATCTTTAGCTCCTGCTGTGGAGTTCAGCATTGTTCGCGACTGACTTGGCATGGCCTGCACTCAGCAGACACGCTCGTGGGTCGTGATGAGTGTTTTCATCACCACAGCTTTGTAAATGCAGCTTCTGTGGGGTCCCACACGTGTTCACACTTCATCCCTGGTTCTCGGTCCGGGTTAAGTAGTCGGGGTTTTGCTGCATGATGTTCTCTGTAATGCAGGGGTCACCCGGTCGTGGGTTTGATTACTGAGCGTTTGGGCTTCTTAGACTCTATTCTAATACGGAGTTCAGAAACCTTCGTGGATGTGATGCGGGGCGTTTAAACTCAACTGCGTTTGTTTTTGTGGTTTCCTAGCTTACCTCTTGTTGAGGGAGTTTCCGGCATGTTGGGACAGAATGGTCCTTTGCCCTGTCATACATGCATGCAAGGTCTGACAAGGAAGGTCGCAGACGTGTTGCAACACTGTTTCTAAACTTCTCTGATATCAGAGGGATTATTCATTATGAACTTGTACCAACTGGACACACAGGTAACCAAGTTGACTATTTGGAAGTGCTGAAAAGGCTGCGTGAAAAAGTTAGACGACCTGAAATTTTCGCCAACAATTCATGGCTCTTGCATCACGACAATGCACCAGCTCACACGGCACTGTCTGTGAGGGGGTTTTTAGCCAGTAAACACATAACTGTATTGGAACACCCTCCCTACTCACCTGATCTGGCCCCCAATGACTTCTTTCTTTACCCGAAGATAAAGGAAATATTGATAGGAAGACATTTTGATGACCTTCAGGACACCAAGGGTAATACGATGACAGCTCTGATGGCCCTTCCAGAAAAAGAGTCCCAACATTGCTTTGAAGGGTGGACTAGGCGCTGGCATCGGTGCACAGCTTCCCAAGGGGAGGACTTCAAAGGTGACTGTAGTGATAGTCAGCGGTGAGGGATGTGGCACTTTTTCTGGGATGACTTTGTGACCATAATCAGCAGACCTCGTATATGCCTATATTTACGTGCTTAATAGGACCGTGGTCTTTCTAACTCACGAATCTAACAGCCTCTGCATGGCATGTATCTTGATCCTAGGACAAATATTTATTTTTGTGTGTGTCTCGTGACAGTTCTGCCCATGTTTGCTGGGTATGTTTTCAGGCTGTGTTAGAGCCAAATACATGATTACGTTACAGAGCTTGAGAGGAGGGCCTTATCTTGCATTATCCGTGTGGGTGTTAAAATTTAAATGCTTAGCGTGGATCCTTATAAGAAAGGCACTGGGAGGTTCCAGACACACAGAGGAGACGCCACGTGGAGACAGAGGCAGAGATGGGAGGGAGGCGGCCACCAGCCCAGGGACATCTGAGCCCCCAGGAGCTGGAAGGGGCAGGAGGGACCGTCCCCTGGGGCCCCCAGAGGGAGCGTGGCCCTGGGACACCTTGAGGGCAGACTCCTGGTCTCCAGGACTCGGGGACGATGGATTCCTGTGGATTTAGTCCCTCAATGGTGTTCATTAGAGAAAGAGGAGATGAACTTAAAGCAAAGTCCCCTTTCTCTGTGATCCTTGTCTTATTTGTGAAATGGCTGGTTCCACCTGTATTTTTTCTGGGTGATGACAGAGGGTGACTCTGACGGGCCCCTTTTCGGAAAGTGTTTGTGTTTCTTCCTGTGAAATCAGCTTATCTTCTTCTGCTGGCGAGTTTTAGCTGGAAAGTCACCCGGATGGCTTTGGCAACAGCATGGTGACATAGATGGCTGGTTCTCCCAAATGACCCTTCTCGTAGGAAGTGACATCTCCCCACACCCCTAGCTGTCCCCTCTGTACCTCACTGGCCATGCCCACCTGCTGCATTGTTTCTGATCTGCATTCCTTCTGGAACCGTTTCAAGACGTATCCTCTTTGTCCGGTTTCAGTGGCCATAAAATCGCCTGCACCAACTCCCTTCAAAGCCCGGCTTCTTCGTTGAGTTGGACCAAAGATATTTGGGTCACCTCCAGCCATTTCTCAATCACCCCACACATGCTTTTCAGCGTGCTTCCCGTTGCTTGCATGACCTCTGTGGCAGCTGAGGTCCAGGGCTGTTTGTTACACAGCAAACGCTAGCTATTACGTTACACATTTTTCTAGCTTGAGATGGACGTCTTCCTTTTTGATTTTCAGACATGCACCCGGCACGATCGGCACACAGCCTCTGTCATGTATCGAGAAACTGGACATTGTGGATCAGTCAGACTATTGTCACTAGTGTAGACGTCGAGATCACATCCTAATTAGTGGCGTGAGTCATGATGAACCCATACGACGCCTTTCATTGCATTTTGGCAACAACTCTTTTCCGAGAGGTACTGTACCTCTGCTAACACGCAAATATATAAATTTTCAATTAGGAGACACAGATAAACAAGATCTGAACCATCGTATCAAGTGCTTTTTTTTTTCATTTTGTTTTTTGTTTTTTTGTTTTTTTGTGTGTTGTTTTTTTTAAAGCCTATCGTTGATTAAAGACTGTATTTATGGGAATTTTAGAAATCCCCCAGGGTGTTATAAATTAATAATCTGCTATATTTATTTATGTGCTGTCGATGTAATCCCGTCAATTATTAATGAGTACATTTATGGCATATAAATAATACAATTTCTGTCTCATACTACAAGCAATGCTTCCTGTTAATTTACGGAGAATAGCACATGAATAATGAAATAAAGGTAAATAACGCCATGCAAGCTGCCAAGCATTTGTTTTCATTCACACACTTCAAAGGGGCTCGTCAGAAGGCTGGAGTGGTTTCACAGTGACTTCTGGGTGTGTGGGCTTTTAAGCGCTTGTACGCCAGGCAGGTGAAAGGACCGTGGCAAGTCAACCCCAGACGGTTACAGCCTGGACCTGCGTGGATGTTTCCACCTCTCCAGTGTATTAATAGCAACAATAATTCACCGGCACCCTACGCTGGGCCAGACCCAGTTCGAGGGGCTGCCCTGTGACACCCACGTCCGGCTCGTGGCCACCTGGCGAGGACATGGCAGGACCCTCAAAACCAGCCCCCCACCCTGGGACCCGGCAATCCCACTTCTGCTGTTTTCCCCAAAGAACTGAAAGCAGAGTCTCAAACAGACATGTGCCCGCCCATGTTTATAGCAGCGTTAATCACAGGTTTCGTGATGTGTACATTCATTGGGATGGGATAACGTAAAGAAAGGCAAAAACACGAGAAAAAAACCTTAGGATGCTAAAGTGAGAGCCAATTCTGCGACGTTTGGCGTTGGAACCTTTCCTTGTGCATTTGGAAAGTGCCGTTTTCTAGCAGGGCAAGTACCCTGGAGCGACAAAGCTGGCCATGTACCCCTATCTCCACCCGCGTTCATGCTTTGAGCTGTTTAAGATCGTGGGGGAGGCTTTGGCCCCACTTCTGAGTGACTCCGGGATACAAGGCAGCATTACATTTATGTACTGTGGTCTCAGTGTCCTGAACACTAACAAAAAAGGACCTCACATTCCTATGCAGAGGATGAGGCTGGACACATTTTTTTATCACAAGAGGCATAAAAATAATAAACATGCTGACTTAAAAATAAGAGGTCTTTCAAGCCGAGAGGCGGCCAGCGTTTATCTGAGATCCGTGAGAATAGCTATTCGGGAAACACTGACTCAGGCAGAGGCCCAGGCAGTGTTCCGATGGGGACACAAAGGCCAGGGGTGTTTATGACAAAGGGAGGGGACAGTGACATCACAGAAGGAAGGCGTTGCTATTGGTGCAGATAACGTGACACAGGGACGCTGATGCTAAACAGTGTTTTTAATTTTCAGCCCAGAGGCATCAGTCCATTAGCCATGACACCTGCTTTCTTGTTGTCTTTGCAAACAGCTCTTTGGGACACCAGGCTGCTAAGGCCCCGTCCTGAGGTGACTTTGTCCTGCTTTAACATCCACAGGTTTGAGGCGTCAGACGTGCCAGGCTGTCCTCTGGGAGGGCAGGTCCGTCTCCATGTCAAAGGGTCTGTGTTTCTCTTACCACTTACCTCCCTAACGTCTCTTAAGATAATTAAACAACAGAGCACAGCAGCCTGGATCTGGGTCTGCTGCTGCCAGGCTCCAAATTCCTTTCCAGCCACGAGCTCTGGACCCCGACACACTTTCACGCCCAACCACCCACGTCCTGCGCACGCCTCCCATTTCTGTGGGGACCGGCCGGGAGCGGGAGCCGCCAGGCCGCTAAGGATTTCCATCAGGTCTTTTTAACAATGACAACGAGAGTCACAGAAAATAAAAACAACCACTTTGAAGTGTTTCATTCAGTGGCACGCAGCCCAGCCACAGAGCTGTGCAATCACCACCATCTAATTCCAGAATGTTCCATCTCCCCGAGGAGGCCCGTCCCTATGAGCTGTCACTCCCAACCCCTGACGACACGCACCCACTTCCTGTCTGTGGAGGAGCCTGTTCTGCACGTTTTACGTAAATGGAGTCACACGCTGGGTGGCCTTGGTGTCTGGCGTCTGTCACTGAAGGTCCCTCCACGTGGTGGTGAGTGTCAGCACCTCCCTCCTTTCCAGGGCCGCGTCATAGTCCGCTGTGTGGACAGACGGACCCCGTTCTGCTTTTCCATTCATCCGTGGCTGGAGATAAATGCTTTTGATAAGGCGACTGTTCCCCATGGCGTGTGGTAAGACTGCTATTCCGCTAGTCCTTTCACCAGCTTCTATTCTACCTTCTCAGCAACAGAACAGTGACGTCCCCTGGGGAACATCCCTGGGTTCCTGCTTTGTTGGCAGGCGGTTCTCTGACTTTCCATTGATTTAAAAAGAAAACAGAGAGAAAGGCAGACAGAGAGAGAGATGCCTCCACCCCAGGCCACTGATGGAGGTCAGGGGGTCCCTGTGTGAACAGGGACAGAGTCACAGAGACCCTGCACTTTCTAACTGACCAGACACCACCTTGCAGTGTGGCCACCTCATGAAACCCCTTTAAGACAGTCCCCTACATCCTACTGCAACAGTCCGAGCGCGTTTAATCCTTCAATGCTCTGTCCCAATGAGGGGACTTCTTCCCTTCGTCCATCAGCGGTAAGTGAAACGAAGGTTGTCGTGCTCACTGGGGGCTCCTGAGGGCTTTCCGGCCTATATTCAGGGCATTTCCCACTAACGTCCCCTCCTGTGCTAAGTGCACTCCTTTCCCCCAAAAGGAACCGGCGGCCTCCTTGCGAGGACACACACAGGCAGAGCCGACCAGGGGCCAAGAGAGCACATCAGGCAAGCGTGTCGCTCTCATCCCTGTTGACAGAACGAGCGCTGCCAGAAACGAGCTCTACTCTCTCCCAAACTTTATTAGCAGATGTTTTCTTACACGTGAAAGCGGCTGTGTCCTCCCAGACAATGCTTTCTGCACCCTGTGGGGGGACGTGGCGGTTCCCAGGTTTTGGACAAAGACAAGTTGGGAATTCTGCTTCCAGGGGACACTTGGCAATGGCCAGTGACATCTATGGTTGTCAAAACTGGGGGTGGGGGCGGGGGTGCCATTTCAACGCCTCACGGGGCCCAGGACGCCTCCCCACAGAGACCCAGCCCCAGACGTGAGTGGTGCCAGGCTGAGAAAGCTGAGCTAGGATGAGAGATTCTGTCTGTCTGTCTATCTATCCGTCCACCCATCTATCATATCTATCTATCTATTTATTTTCTGTCGTAATGGTTGGTAATGACAGTGATTTTACCCCTCAGGGCACACAACGCAATGTCTGGAACATGTTTGGGGGTTGAAATTGGGGCAGTGGAGCTGCTGGCACCTGCTGGGTGGCTGCCCACCCCCAGGAACGCTGCTCAGCCCCACAGGGCCCCGGACACTTCACATCAGAGCGTCATCAGCCCCACAGGCCAGCGGCGCGAGGTTAAGGAACTGAAATAGACAAATACTTCATAGGACTTGGCGTCTCTCCAACCCGTTTCTTTCCTACACCTTCCCTGAGGTTTGACGGTCACGCTTTCCCTAAATATACAATTCTGATTCGCGACAACCCGACTGCACTCCGAACCGAAGCCCCGTGGCCCAGTCTTTGGGGGGAAATACTAACAATGAGCAAGCTCCTCGGTGGTTTGTTTGTTTGGGGTTCTGCACAAAAGGCGCCCCCGCAGGCAGGGCGGGCGGGGATTCTCTGGGGTTTCAGCAAGCCACTGCGCCTGCCCCCGGGGCCCAGACTCATTGTGAGGGACACAAAGAAGGACGGGGGACCCTGCTGAGACCAGCTGGGCAGGGGTCCAGCCTTTGTATGCAGCTCTTTCGTATTCAAATCTGCCTAGTTTTCCCCAGGCCCCACCCTCACCAAACACACTGCTGCTCGGCCCTGGAGACTGTCACCGGCCTGCTGGGCCCAGGGCTTGGATCCCGGTGACGCTTTCAGAGCCAAGCTGCATTCAGACCAGTCTGCTTTCCAAGAAGACGCCCCCAAGACTGTTTTCTAAGGGGCCGATATTACCTGGCGGGAATCCTCGTTCCACCAAAGGGCAGGGGGCTTTGGATGTGTTGAACGGGACGTTCGTATCGACCGGTACCATTTGCACCCAGTGGGCACCTTCTAGCAGCATTTTTGTCACCCAGGGACCCAGCCTGACGGCGCCCACCGCATACCCCTTGTTCTGGGTGATGGGGGAGCCCCACCGCCCAGGCAGGAAAGAGGGGGGGAAGCTGAAAATTCCGGGAACAGCCCGTGCATTCTCTGTGTGCTTTGCAGAAATGATTTGGGGCATATCTTTGACTCCAAAATAATTGACATGAAGTCAGAAGCCTTTGATAATTGTTTGCTTTACATGCTGTTTTGTGTCCCCCTCCCTTCGAACCGCACCTGAAGCTATTGAAATAAGGCTTCACAGAATTCCAATTACCTGGCTGCGTTCACTCCATCCGCACCCATGGCGCCGTCGAAAGGACACTTTGAGCTTGTCACAGATGCCAGTAAACTGTACGGGACCCAGATTCCAACGTGTGGCCCTGTTGCACGTCCTCCTTCGTTCCCGGGAAAACCATGAAACACTCTGCAAACCTTGGCCGTGCTTGTCATCTCTCCCCATCAAAACAAAAGCCTATTGTTACCTGCGGGGGGTCGGATACGTAGCCGTTTACATCGTGCCAAGAGCTTTGCGAATCCGAGCTGACGCACGTCCCTGGGCCAGAGGGCAGATGGAAGGACACGGGGTTACGGGGCCAGCTTGGGGGAACCTCCCAAGTGAAGACTGAACTACAGTGGAGCTTGTGTGAGATGAGAGGGCCGAGGAGGGAACGGTGAGGGGAGTGGGAAGCTGGTTCTTGCTGCCGGAGCCGTTTAATTCGATGCGTGTTTCTTGAGTGTCCACTGCATCACAGGCATGGAGGGGACCTCGATGAAAATAAAACCGCACTGTGTCTGATGGGGTCTTCGCTAGCCTGCTCTTCTCAGCCCGGTCCCCTGGTGGTGATGGGGTTCAGGGCCCACTCCCCCAAATAGGGCACCTGGAGAGACTGAATGTTTTAAGCTGTTTGAAAACGGCAGAATCGAGACGGTCACAGTGACCTCACTCTCGTCCCCTGAAACACGTCATAAGACCCTCACGGGAGAAATGCCCTCCCGGTGCCCAAAGGACAGCAGCATTCTCATCTCCGAGGCACGGCGTCCCCAGAAGAATCCGAACAATCATGGATTGCTAGTTTCCCCCAGTTTACTGCCCTTCCGTCACACTCCTGGACGGGTCCTGTTTCTCTGCAACTGTCCCCACTTCAGCAAACCCAGCAGAAAATACTCAGGTCTGTTTCTTCCCAGGCTCCTGAGTCGTGGAAGAGGGATACTCGGCAAACACGTGTGCTTTGCTTCTCTTCACCTGCCTCCCTCAGTAGAATCTCAGACCCAGCCAGGGACCCACAGAGGATCAAGAAGCACTTTTTATGCCCCTGCAGTTAGGACAGCTGAGCCTTGGGGATGTGTCCACCCGTTCTCTCCAGGGAGCTTTGATTGCAATGGTGTGGGGAGCATTCTGGGTGTCACCTTCCCACAAACCCCCCACCCCCCAGCGATTCTATTGTCAAATCGAGATTGCGATCCCTGCAACCCAATAAAGTCGGTCACCAGCGTGGAGGCCAGAATGAATATAATTGCTTGGGGCCTCAGTTTCCCCATTTTACACAGCAGATCCCCTCAAGGGAGACACACGGGGAAGAGGATGGGAGCTCGTACACACCGTCCGATGGGTCTTCTTGTTTCTGGCCACTATTTATGGGTTGTGGTCGGCAGGGAGTCCCTGCGTCGGGAGGTCTGCTCTCCATTGGGCACACGGTTCCACTTCAAGCAGGAGGGCCCGAAGATGTCTGTGGCCGTCAAATCGTGAAAACGGCTCTCTGGTTTCCAGGCGATGCAAAGAGACGACACATTAGACAAATAAGAAGTTTCATTTTTAGAGACCAGACCCATTTGGGGTCATCTCTGACAAAAGCATTGCCTCCTAGATGGCAAGGAAATAACTAATAATAAAAAGTGTAACCATGAGGCCTAAGAAGGGATTTCGTTGGGGACAGGATGACACGAGAGTAGGGAAGCAGACACCCGTAACTATTTTGAAAAAAGTAATGAAAAAAGAGGAAAAATGGATATACCATAGAAACACACAATGCAAAACATATTCAAGTAGAAAGCCGTCCTTGCAACAAACTATAAAATGCCGCGAATCAACTTTATAAGAAACGTACTGGAGTTATCGAGGAGAAAAACGGTGACGTTTTATTTATGCCCATAAAAGCATATTGAAATGGAGACACTTGCTGCATTCCTGGATGTAAAAGGTTCAAGCTTGTAAATATGTCAGTGTTTCCCAAATTAAAATACGGGCTTGATCCCTTTTTCAAGTTTGGAAACAGGAGAACGATTCCACAATGGTTTTGGAAAAATAAATGGGTGAAAAACTCCAAGCCACTCCTGAAAAGTAGTGAAGAGAGGGAACATACATTAGCAGACAATAAAACTCTTTATAAAGACGCAGAAAAATGAAAGCAGTAAGAAACTGGCCCAGGAATAGACAGATCCATGACAATGAAGAAATAATACAGAGAGTTTATGACGTGACAAAGGTAGTTTTTCTAATTCATTCCATAAAAAAAAAATCCAAAAAAAAAAATCCAAGACTTCTGTGTGTCACAAAATACACACGAAATTAAAGGGAGCAGGAGGAAACATACGAAAAATACATTACACACCAAAAACATCATTAATACGGAAAGAACTGTTTCAAATCAAAGATAAAGTTCCCCAATAAAAAAAGCCAAAGGGCACAAGACAAATGGCAGGTAATCAAAAGAAAATGTTCGACTCCAGTAAACATTATGGAAAGACTTTCTTTCAAACCATGAGACCCCGGCTGAGTCTTGCAAATCGGTGCTTTTCCCTCACGGTGATTCGGGGGGAAGGCAGTTTGCAATTAGGGGCGTCTCTTGGTAAAGCCTATGGTAGAAAAAGGGGAAGCCTTAAAAATGCTCCCCCCACCCTTGGGTCCAGGGAAAATTGACCGAATCTGATGGCTGGTTGGGTATGAGTCAGGAAGAAGAATACTCAAGTGCACGTCGGAGAAGCTGGAGACGCCCGCCGTCTCCACAGCAGGCGCAGCACAGACGAACTGGGTTTGAGGAGGTGCCGTGCTGAGTTACAGGTCTGGTGGCCGTTGGGGGCAGCTGGCCACGCAGGCCAGGCCCGTATGTGCACAAAGCCAAGCCCGTGTCCTGCTTTACCTGGCTTCATGCATCCCAAATGATGCCTTCCTTCCTTCCCACGCCCTGCGACATGGACAGAAGGAGAACAGCCTACCACAAGGTAGACACAAATGCACCCAGGACGAGGGGGTCTCTGAGGTCACCCTGCTGTGGAATCAAGCGTGTCTGCCGTGGGTGGAAGGTGTTTCTTGCAGAGCCTTCGTGGGCTGGCCGGAGCGAAGGTGCATTCCACCAGCACCCGTGCAGTGGTCAGCCTTATTGGGTTCGTGATGTTTCCCCAGGGTAGCACGCGTGTGCGACTTTCAAAGGCCTGAAGAGACAGGAGAGACCTGGGAATGGAAGGAGGGACCACCCACCAGCCATGCTGCAAGGGACGGGGTCAGGGGGCCACCGTGGGCAAAGTTCCTATGAGATAAGGATACTATATGCAAGGGGACATTTCGTAGTTACACCGTTTTAAGAAACTACTAAGAGGGCTCCAACCAAGCATCTGAACAGCAATTTGAGAAGAAGGTGGAAGGAGGGGAATGACACTTCCAGGGAAGGTCTGCCTGGTTTTCCGGGCTGGCTGCTCCACCATGTTGTGTCGGTGAAGATGGCATTGGGGCACGCAGGCGGCACCCCCAGATTCTCCACGCGTCCCGGGACACATCTGTTCTGTTTTGTTGTAGCTGGCCGTGCCTTACCAGAGGGGAGGAAATGTAATTAAAATGAACACGGCACACTCGCGTCTTTCTGAAAGCAGTTTTGTGGAATTTCAAGAGTGACCTCGGTGTGGACCATAAATATAAAATTCATATGTGCTTGGCTTCCTGCCTATAATTACCTATCAAAAGGTTCGGGGTTGAAATGAAATTCTTTATGAAGCAAGAAATGGCATAAATGGTAGAATGTGGCCCCGCACCCCCTAAACATGTACGGGCCGTTGTTCTGTGTTCGCATTTCCGACATGGAGCACAGCATGTGGGGCGCAGGCACGTTTGATGTTTTAATCCCATCACAAGATGTTTGTTTTTTATTAATTTTCCTCATGGAATGTTTCCTTTGTCCCCATGTGCTGAGGGAGAGGTACCCGCAACCACGCCAGACGCGTGGGAAGAGACGACACGTGGGCTTCCCTTCCGCGTGACACAACTTGACCTTTTGGGAGCCGAGACACCGGGTTTGGAGGTGTGCCGCCCGCCCCGGCGTGGAGAGCCCACCCGTAATTGCAAATCATCAGCCCTGGCGTCGACAAATGCGTCCTCCCACCTCAGAAGTAAAAGTTCAACAGAGGAGAGAGACGCCCTTCATTTTGCATCTTGATGGTCTAAATTCTTCCAGGAAACCTTTAATCACCAGGGGATTATTTTCCCCCAAACGTCTGTATCTATTCTAGTCACCCGGCGGAGCGTACTGTTTTTGCATGCGACGATTTCCTCTGGGTAAATATGCTCACGGGCTCAAGTTTCTCCTCTTGTTCCAGACACGTTGGGTTGTGGATCCCCTTCGCCGTTCAACAGGCAGGGCTGCCTGGCTGGGCCGGTGACATATTCTGGGGAGCAGGGGAAGACAAATGCCGTGCAGAAGTCAAGCCGTCGCTAATGTTTTTCAAAGGGTCGCCGATGGTCTGGCAAATCAGTGTGACTCTAATGGATGTTCCTGCCTGCTCTACAAATAAGGCTGAGCCATGTGTTCCGAATTTCCCCCACCCCCCGCCACCCCCGCCGCTTTCCCCTGCATGTAATTTTTAAACTTGGCTTAGTTGTTGAGACAGAGCTAAATCAAACTAATTCTAGAGGACTACAAATTCCGGGTTAATCGGAATCTGTGCTTGTTAAGATAAAGGCTGGGCAACATGTGGTCTCTATTTGCAGGGAGTGCTTTGCAGAAGCCTGTGCAGTGGGGTCGCTGCGTCGTTCATACCATCTGGTGTAGCCTGTGGCGTGCAGGGCGGGGACGAGAGCCACAGGTCTCCCCTCGAGCACGGAGGGGAGCATCTGACTGGCTCGGGCATCACCTCTATGACCGATGGTCGTCCGCTCCCTTGGTACGAGTATGAAGCCTTGAGGAAGAGCCTTCTGTGTCTACGGTTGGGAAGGGCTCGTCCTCTGACTCTCTGAGAGCTCGGTAACATCCTGACAAGCGGGTTCTGTTCCTCGGAGCCGAGACGCAAGCTGGAGACACCTGACACGGCATCTGACGGACGGCGTGCACGTGGACACATCCATCTGCTCGTCTCTGTGATGTGCGTACGGGATCCCAGACGCCCCATTTCCATCAGGGCCTGCAGAAGGCAGCCTAAGACAGACATCAAAGAGTCCTTTTCAGCTTTAAAATGGATAATCTGACAAAAAAAAAAGAAGAAGAAGACAGAAAATCCCTTTAGTGTCATTTAATCTATTTGCAAGTCTGATGCTTTCCCATATCATATTTTCCAAGACGTCTCCCAGCTGGAATGCATATGGCGTCATTTCAGGAAATGCTATGACCCCTAAGAGATCCTTCCTCCATTTATCCCCAGCATTTGCTCTTACAAGGTCCTTCTGCTGTTTCCAATAATGCTATCGGAAGCCACCCACATGTACCATGGTCCCTGCTGGAGGTGGTGTCCTCCGAGCTGCACGTTCCCATGTCTCGTGGCAGGACACAGGGCTGGGTTTGGAGACCCAGCGTCCATCCTCCTCCGTTTTCTCCGTGGTCAAGTCCATGAGTGGAAGATGCTTCGGAAACTCCTTGGCCCCAATGATCTGCCGAGCTCGGTAACAGAGAGCGAGGGTCTGGTCACTCACTCACCAAGTGCCATTGAAATCTTGCCTCTTGGCTTGTGGGTTCAAAACCCAGGCTACGTCACTCACTGCTCCTGACACAACATGACAGATGGCCTAACAAGCAATTAATAGGTTCCTAAGTTATCCGGTAGATCGGCGTTTAGGCTGGACTCTGTCCATTACTTTAGCCATGGAGAGATCCGATTAGGATCGAATGTTCAATGTCAGATGGATTCAGTGGGGGTCGTCGTGGCAGCTGAGTCACTGGGACGTGGACGGCAGCCACATCAGCACATGGGGACACTCACTGTTACGTACAGGTGGACCCTTCAGGTTGATTTTGGGGGACAGTAGGTGTCCAGATTTGGTTGTCATTCACTGGGCTGGTGCTAGGGTGAGGCCGGTAAGTTATGCACCAGGGGCACAGAATTTAGGGGGGTCCCGAAACTCAGCCATCAAGCCAAATAATACTTCAATGCAATGATTAATGCAAGACAAATAATACTTTAATGCAATAATACAAAGTGAATACAAAAAAAAAACCACCATGATGAATAAATACCAACATTTTTACTAAAAACAGGCTCTTTACAAGAAAAGGTGTCTCACCGAGCCCTGTTGTAGCTTAAGCAAGAAGAAAATTCTGATTTTTGCCTTTTTTAAAAAAAGACAAAACAGTCACGAGGATGTAAAAAAACACACACACATTCTCGGGCATCCTTTTTTCTTTTTTTTTCAAACACTCAAAACTATGTTTAATATAGCTCTAAGAGAAAAAAGCAGGTCATAAAATTGCAATATTCTTTTACGGTGGTAAGAACACATAACACGCTCTCTCCTCTTCACAAAATGTTAAGTGTACAGGGCAGTATTATTAACTGTCGGCGCAATGTGGTACGGCCGAGCTCTAGAAATTATTCATCTTGCATAACGGAGACTTTGTGCCCGTGGAATATCAACTTCCCACTTCCCCTCTCCCGCCCCTGGCAGCCACCGTTCTCCTCTCTGATTCGGAGTCTGACTATTTCAGATTCCCCGCGGAAGTGGAATCAGGCAGTACTTGTCCTTTTGTGAGTAGGTTGTATTATTTATTTATCTTCCATGTTTACCATTTTTCTTTAATATTTTCCATCTCGTTCGTTCTTCATTTTATTATTTTTTTAAATTTTATTTTCGTTCTCTATTTCTGTTCAGGTATTCCCTGCTGTGTTTATTTGCTCTTGTACTTCTTCTGGTCTGATCGTCAACTGAGAGAATGTACCATTTCAGATTATTTTCTGAGTTGACAATATTCTGTTGCTTGCACACACGTTCTCTTTTACGTATCATTTCCTTCGTGTGTCTTGGCAGGGATATTATTTATCTCCTGTTCTTGTTCATCTTTATAAAAAAAATGTTTGTGTGGGATTTTTATATGAAATTCATTTTTCCGAGCTCCCATGAGGAAGGTGTGGTTTGGGGAAGAGGTGCTTTTCCTAACTCGATGGCTCTAGACCTTCTGCACAGTAAGAAGGTCACCTTCTGAAAGAATCTACTTGTATTTCCCTATCTATCCCCCCTACTTTTTTATTGTGGTAAAATGTTCATAACATAACATGCAGCATTTAAACCACACTCAGATGTACAATGAATGGCACCGAATCCATTCACAACGGGAATATCGGTGTTCAACCACCATCTCTATCTAGTTGCGGGATATTTCATCTTTCCCCAAAGTAGACCCCACACATGTCAAAGAGTCACCCCCCCATCCATTTACATAAAGCAGCTTCCCTCACCTTTACCTGAACCTTCTTTCTTCTCTATATCTATTATCATGTCCTCTTCAATTTGGATTCTGTCCCAAGGAGTTCCTTGCCATGACCCTTCATTGGGAACTCACAGATTTGGGGCTCCAGGCTGCCCCAAGCCCCTCAACAATCTACCATGCAACCTTTTAGTCACCCAGCGTTGGACTGTGCGACCCCTGCAAGTTTCATTGACATGGCCTCTTATCTCTTCTTTGTGATAAAATACGCAGCATGGAATTTACCATTTGAACCATTTTTAAATGCATAGGTCAGTGGCATTAACTGCATTCACATGAAGTGCCACCATCACCACCATCCATCTCCAGAATTTTCTCATTATCGCAAACTGAAACTCTGTCCCCATCAGACAGTGACTCCCCATTCCCCTCCTCCACCCCATGGCACCACCATCTACTTCCTGTCTCTATGAATCTGGCTCCTCTGGGAACCGCGTATAAGTGGAATCACACAGTATTTGTCCTTCTGCAACTTTCTTATGTCCCTCAGCATCATGGCCCCAAGGTCCACCCACGTGGTAGCAGGTGTCAGGATTTCCTTCCTTCTTAAGGCTCAGTAATATTCCACCTTCTGGATGCACCACTATCCATCCATCCATCCATCCATCCATCATCCATCCATCATCCATCCATCCTCCATCATCCATCCATCCATCCATCATCCATCCATCCACCATCCATCCATCATCCATCCATCATCCATCCATCCTCCATCATCCATCCATCATCCATCCATCCATCCATCCATCCATCCATCCATCATCCATCCATCATCATCCATCCATCATCCATCCATCCATCCATCCATCCATCCATCCATCCATCCATCATCCATCCATCCATCCATCCATCCATCCATCCATCCATCCATCATCCATCCATCATCCATCCATCCATCCATCCATCCCTATATTCTATCTGTCCATCCATCCATCCATCCATCCCTATATTCTATCTGTCCATCCATCATCCATCCATCATCCATCCATCCACCATCCATCCACCATCCATCCTCCATCCATCCATCCATCATCCATCCATCCATCCATCCACCATCCATCCATCCATCCATCATCCACCATCCATCCACCATCCATCCATCCATCCATCCATCATCCATCCATCCATCCACCATCCATCCATCCATCCATCCATCCAGCCATCCATCCATCCATCTATCCCTCATCCATCCATCCATCCACCATCCATCCATCCATCCATCCATCCACCATCCATCCATCCATCCATCATCCACCATCCATCCACCATCCATCCATCCATCCATCCATCATCCATCCATCCATCCATCCATCCATCCATCCATCCACCATCCACCATCCATCCATCATCCATCCATCCATCCATCCATCCATCCATCCATCCATCCATCCATGGACACTTGGGCTGGTTCCACCTTTTGTCGCCTGGGAATGAGGCAGCTGTGTACAGGTATGCTCTGTCCGTTTTTATCGGGAAATTTGGGGGAGATTAAAAAATAACCTTCCACAATGTAAAGAAAAAAACAGTTTATGACACAGTCGTACCTATATTCATAGGACAAAGACTGGCAGAAACACAGCAACTATGAGTGACTATTACGGCCAGGTACAAATAGGAACCCTGTAGTTTGCTCCTTCAGCTTTCCCGTGTTTGCCCATATTTCTGTAATGAGCAGAATCAGGAAAAAAAAGTATGTTTAATAAGATGATATCTGACTCTGGGTTCAATAGGAGACACGGACCGTATTCCCTAATTGTGTTTCTATCAGTATCTAAAACAATAGGAACTTTCTCTATATCCTTCCAGCACATAAGCATCTCTATCTAGGCAGGATATCTCCCCCTTACAAAATGTAGCTTCTATCTTTTTTACCAGTGAAATTTGGTCTTCAAAGCATCCGAACTCCACGTAAACTTTAAATCAAATGCCCAGGAGGCACAGATGTGAGTCCCCTCCACCCAAGGGACACTGGGGAGATTAGAGCCCTGTCTGCCAGACCCAGACGTCGAACTGGAAGACTCTTCTAAGCCCACACGTGTCCCTACAGTCTGCCTGGTGACAGGAGCAAAATCCCCAATCCCACAGATGTGATCAGACATCCAGGGGTCCAGACTTCCCCAAATGGGCACGGGGCAGACTTGGGGGAGACTTTTCAGAATGTGCCTTGGAGGTGTGACAAGGATGGGAGATTCTGGGTGCATTTCGGTCGGGGTGGTACTCCAGCGACGTGGGTTGGGTACCGGGCCGACTCTGGATGAACCCTGGAAGGTCCCGGAGTTGGGGTGGCTACAAACCAGTCGGAAGAGAAGGGGGGGTGTTGCTCTCGGGCCTGAGATGGCAAAAATTACTGTCCCCACCCAGCCCGGCTGTGAGGTAGGTAGAGTGGTGGGCGGCCCAGCCACGTGGCCTGTTTTCATCTGGACCACGGAGACCGTGGAGGCCACACAGCGAGCATTGCTGGAAGGGCCATAAAACTCAGGAATCCGTCCAGCCCCAGCCCGTCCTCTGGCAACGGGGTTTTATGAAGATGATTCAGTGTGCGGTGCCATGCGTGGGAAATGTGTTGAAACAGGAATGCTCGGGTCTTCGACTTAATGGTTTAATTATGGGGCCCGGATTTCCACAGCACAGAACGCTTCTGTATGGGGCGTCTTCTGCGAGCTGCTTTCATCGCCCGGGCTCTGAAGACAAAGGGTCAATTGATACGGAGAGGAAGTGGCAGCCTGGCAGAGTGGAACTCACCTGGAGGGAGGGTGCACGCCGGGAGCCCCCAGGGCGGCTGGACGGCGGTGCCTCAGTGGCTGTCTGGCCAGCGTGGCATGTCACACTGTCCCCGTACCAGCCCTGGGTGTCCGAGAATCAAGGCAAGTGACGAGATTGGAAGATTTGTGAGCAGTCATCAAGCCAGGTAGTTATTGGACCTACCCAGACACACAGCCCAGAGAGCACGTCTGCTGGCGAACCCTCACCTGCAGAACACAACAGGGACCCAACGTCATAAAAATAAAGGTGACGTGTGTGTGACCAGTCCCATCTACCCAGCCTTTCTCTGAAGGTGCCCCCTGCAACCCCTTACAGAACAAGGCTTCTACCCACAGGTGGTCTCGCGTGGCGAATTTCACAGCATACGAGTCTGTGTGCTCTCCGCATTTTTTCTTTTTTAAGCCGTCTCATTTGGGATGCAAGGCGAGGCTTTGAAGCCGGTCGGATCCACGTTTTATGAGACGGAATGTTTCCTATTGAAAGTCAGAGAGCGCTGAAGGAACTTCTGAGTCCCATTTGCTTGGGTGGAAATAGAGGAATGCGGTCGTAAAACCCTGCATTTTTCTCACACAGAAATTGTACAGGGTGACATGGAGTCACGCAAAGGAACCCAGAAAGCACGCCAGACTCAGAGTGTCTGCAGGGGCGGCCCTGTCCTGGAAGGTCCCAGACGCCCACAGCCAGTGCCAGACGCTGGGTGCCCATAGGGCTTCCTCAGGACGTGCTCACACTAGGATGGTGTGGACCATCCCGAGAGGTAGTGGCCTCAAAACATGGCAGACGAGGGAAGACCCCAGGAAACTGTGGAGTCCAACCCCCGTGTTTCAGATTCACGAGCTGAAGCTTGGAGGGCTGGTGTGGCTTTTCACGGCCGTGCAGCCAATCAGTGGTGAGTGTTTTGTGTTGTTTAATCTCTACTCCAACTCCTACCCTTTTTTTATGACCTGGCACTTTCAAATCCCACTTGGGCTTTTTGGCCTTTTGGAAATCTCCATGAAAGGATCTTTCCCATTCGTAAGAGGGTAGGAGAGCAAACACAGGCGTTGCACATGCTTTTTCTGCCAGCAAGAGCCCCGTGTGGGAAAGGTCATTGCAGCTGAGTCTGGGAGGTCACGGGCACGCCCTTGCAGAGTGGGGTCCAGCGTTCCCCCTTTCTCCAGTGGGAGGTGGGGCCTGCCAGCATGGGTGAGCAATGTGAACAGTGGGGAGTGTCACCACGCTTTGTCCCTTACCCGCCTGACAGGACCTACCCCCATCCTCAGCCTACGTACGCACATAAAATGAAATGAAGTAAAATGAAATGAAATAAAGTAAAATAAAATGAAGGAAATGAATGAAAAGAAAATAAGTAAAATGAAATGAAATAAAATAAAACAAATGAAATGAAGTAAAGCGAAATAAAATAAGATGAAAAGTGTCCCCCTAACAAGCTCATATCCTGTGTAAACGTCGTTCACACAGCGGAAGATGTCCCAGCTGAGACCACCACTAATTCTGGGTGGTGAACACACAATGGGATTTATAGATGATGTATTACAGAATTATACATCTGAAACCTAAATTTACTAACCATTGTGACCCCAATAAACTTAAATTAAAAAAAAAAAAAGAAAGACAGCAACAAGAAACCAACATAAAAGTGACGGTCAGACTTTCACCCCTATTGCTGTAGCAGGAGCCAGAGGACAGAGGGAAGGTACTGACCCCTCCCTGTTCTATGTTTTCCCCATGGGATGGGACACAGGTCAAAGGTCAGGTGGGTCAGTGCCGCCATGGGGTGGGGGGTCGTCACACTGCAACAAACAAAAAGCTCCTGCCATTCACAGATGTGAGAGCCATGCAGAGGGAGAGGGGAAGGGGCCGGGATGCAACAGTGCTGGGGGCTCAGGGTGGAGGAAGGGGCTTCCAGGGCCCCCTTCCCCTTAAGGGGGTCTCAGCAGAGGTGCCCGGGGAAGATCAGAGCCAAGGACCCCCGTAAAGAGACGTCAGAATGAGTCGCCTGGGCCAGGGGTGTCGTGTGCAGAAGAGCAGGGTCAGGAGGGGTTGGGGTCTTACGGGCATCCCCCAGTGACCACCGGGCACCAGGTGTGGAGGACAGCTCCCTGTGGGGCCACCGTGGGACGGCCCCGGTCAGGACTGGAGGATCACGGCTGCCAGCCAGGAGCTGGACCCCTCACGCAGCCACTGTCTCCCTTCCTTAGCAGCTATTCCAGGTGGCCAGTGCTGTGTCCCAGTGAAACTTTCCAGGGTGAGGTGAATTGGAAGAGGGCATCTTAGGGGAAGGTGCACCTGTCAGACACCCGGTAGCTCCTTCTAGCTTCCCTGAGACCTCGTCAAGGGGGTTCCATTCCTTTTCCCATTTCCCAGGCAAAGTCACTGGCAGCTTGTTCTTAGCTCCACTCTTTCCTGCCTGGTTCCCTCGAACCCTCAGGCCATCTGCAGACGCGCTGCAGGTGGTGTCACTGGTGGAGAGGGTGCAATTCATCCACATAGGCTGTCTCAGCAGCACGGAGGATGTAGGCAAAGCGAGAGAATGCTCGAGGTCCCTGAGTCCTCTCCTCTGTCATCCTTGGGCACCATGAGTCCCGGACGCTCCCTTCTGCACCCTGAGGTCCAGTAGGCAACCCCAAGTCTTCATGGCTGCACGTCTGTTTTGAGAACAGCTCACTCATGGCCATAAAAGTGGGGTGATTGGGAAGAAAAGGACAGACGTTTTGGTGGCCAGTACTCTTATGGAACCTTCATTGAGTCTTCGTTCGGGGACTCAAAGAGAAGGGCCTGAGACGTGACCCCCAAGGAGCTCAGAGTCGGCAGGCGAAGTTTAGGAATTGGCACAAATTGACGGTGCCCCTTCATGGACTGTAATTCTGCTCCCCACAGCTGACCATAATCACAGGGCACTGAATTCACCTTATTTACCACAGTGGACTTGCCATTGCAAACACAATTCTGCAGCGAGTGTGCTGACTTGGGCAGTGGGAATACCAGGGAGGATGGTGGTGCTGGTGGCGATGGTGGTGCTGGTGGCGCTGGTGGTGCTGGTGGTGATGGTGGCGCTGGTGGCGCTGGTGGTGCTGGTGGTGCTGGTGGTGATGGTGGTGCTGGTGGTGCTGCTGGTGATGGTGGTGCTGATGGTGATGGTGGTGCTGGTGGTGCTGGTGGTGCTGGTGGTGATGGTGGTGCTGGTGGTGCTGGTGGTGATGGTGGTGCTGCTGGTGATGGTGGTGCTGGTGGTGATGGTGGCGCTGCTGGTGCTGGTGGTGCTGGTGGCGCTGGTGGCGCTGGTGGGAATGAAGTTTTATCCATCTTGTAAGCACCTGAGCTGGGAAATGATCTCAAAGTTGTATTAGCACTTCCTTGGAACCCTGCCTACATTTGGTGGAGAATCTGGGCATCTCTTCTTGGGTCTCCAGCTGTGAGTACAGCCGCATGGGGCATCCTAGTAAGGAGGCAAAGCACTGACCGTCCAGTAAACCACAAGGACCAGCAGACACCACCTTCCTCGCTCAGGTGAGTTTGCGTCACTCCTCAGGTCGACATGGCGACGAGTGTTCTGGCTGAAGGGACACACAGGGACGACTGAGGTGGCCCTGGAATTCCCGGAACGCCTCCATCCCACTGGTTGGACACCTCCCCCGTCTACTTTTATTTGTTAAAATCGTACATAGATTTATTTTTTTTAGAAGGCCAGTCACTGAACTCCTATTGTTATTCTGATTTGACACATAGTGATTCCCATCTAAAAATTTTAGGTTGTATCAGTCTGCTCGGGTGGCCATAACAAACAGCACAGACGGGGCGGCTTACAAAACAGACTTTCATCTCTCGTGGTCCTGGAGGCTGGAGTCTGAGGTCCAGGTGTCCCAGGGCTGGTCCCCCTGAGGCCTCTCTCCTGGGCGTGTGGACGGCCGTCTGCTCCCCGTGTCCTCACATGGCCGTCCCTCTGTGTGTGTCTGTGTCCTCATCTCCTCTCCTTATAAGGACACAGTCCTATTGGATCAGGGCCCACCCTAGTAACCTCGTGTTACCTTAGTCCCGTCTTTACAGACTCATCTCCAAATAGCCACTCTGAGGTCCTAGGGGTCACGGCTCCCACATATGGATTTCAGGGGGACACAGTTCAGCCCATCACAATGACGTTTCATGCAATGTCTTACTTGGGAAACTGAAACACACAGCGAGAGAAGGAGGAATTGCTCAGAGTCATGTTGCGAGCGCTGGATGGTGGGCACCCCGTCATCCTGTGCACGGAGGGGCTCTGTGACTGCTGGAAAGAAGTAGATGTATAATTCCTTCCGCACCGTACCACTCGAGTCTGTTCGCTTTTGAGATGAAAATCAGATAACTGGCAGATCTAGGCATCCAACTCCCCTAGGATCTCCACCGCTGACTAAATTAGCACGATTCTGTGATCACCAAATGAATGGTCTTGGCGGGACGGGGGCGGCTGGCGTGATCAAACGGCTGTGCGGCTGACGCTGACAGGTGAGGCGCGGAGTCACCCAAGCGCCTCTCCGGCACCTTCCATCGGCAGCAGGAAGGGCGGGAAAGAGCCGGGCTCCATGTGTTCTGAGGTGGTTACCACGGAAACTGCAGCTGACGTGCAGACACTCGGGGACAGAACTCTCGGAATGCACGGGGAAGCCCACGTTAACCAGCGGACGTGGGGCCACCGGCCGCTCGTCACCACCGATACACGTGCAGCTGCATCGGAGATGGCCCGTCACAGCTGACATCTGCCCCACTTGCCGCTGTGAGCTGGGACCTCACCACTCCAGCAAGGGCACTGATGTGTGCTTGGATATGCTCCAATTTCAATCAGTTTCTGATCTTCTGGAAAACACAGGGTTTCCCCACACAGCGTTGGAGGCTTTGAAACAGCAGGGCTGATACCTCAGCCCCAGAGACCCATCACCTCGCAGCGTCTTCTTATCTCTGCCTCGCTGACTCTCAGGAGGGACCATTCCCTGGGAGTTGCGGTGAGCAGCACATCTCTCCAGCTCCCAGGCGTCCCCCACACTCTTTCATCTGTGCATCTGTTGGGGGCCTTTCCCACGACACTTTTTCTAGCCTGGTTAGATGATGCAAAGGGTACAGTCGGGGTCACAGCATGTCCGCCCTTCATGGTAGTGCCCCCCCCCTCCATCTGCTGCAGGAGAGAAGTGGCAATGCCTCTTCTAATACCCATCCTGTTGTAATGTCCAGGGAGCCATGGCTTTCTAGACCTGTGAGGGTCTCCATCCAAATTCCCTTAGAGGCACACCTCCCTTTCGTTTGGTGTGCTCAGCTTGGAAGCATGAGCTCTGTGGCAGTGAATTTCATGTGTCAACTTCATTTGGCTGACAGAGGCCCAGAGAGCTGGTTAAACATTAGTTCTAGGTGTGTCTGAGGCATTAGCCTTTGAGTTGACAGACTGACTCAAGCAGATTGCCTCCCCCAGTGTAGGTGGGCTGCACCCAATCTGTTGAGGGTCTAAACAGAACACAAAGGGGGAGGAAGTGTGGACTTGCTGTCTGTTTGAGCTGCAAGGCCCATCTTCTCCTGCCCTGAGACATTAGTGCTTCTGGGTCTCAGGACTTTAAGTTTGGACTGGAGCGTACACCACCGGCTGTGCTGGGTCTCCAGCTTTCAGACGGTGCTCTGTGGCACTTCTCAGCTTCCATAATTGTATGAGTCCCTCAAATCTGTTTTGAGATGTCTTCCTCTCTACTGCTATCTTAATCTCTATCTCTATCTATCTATCCATCTATCTATCCATCCATCCATCCATCCATCCATCCATCCATCTATCTATCCATCCATCCATCCATCCATCCATCATCTATCTATCTATCTATCCATCCATCCTTCATCTTGGAACGTGGGGTGGCCGAGCTCACCTCAAGCGAATGGCTGTGGCTTTGTCCGGGCACTTAAATTTAGAGAATCCACAACCGTAGCCTTACATTCGTGTGGATTTACTTTGTTTATTGTATTTTCAGGGCGTTCTAGACTCTCCAAATTCACCTCCCTACACTGGCATGAGCTGGCAGGAATGGATAAGGTGCAAGGTACCAGGACACTCGCTGTGAATGGGGCAGATCCAGGGGCCACGGCGAGAGCCACAGTTGTCCCCATAGAGGCAGAGCACACGCTCAGCCCTGCTTAGGGACACAGACGGCTGTTGCGTAACCCCCGTTCCTTCCCTCATTCTCACCATTCACGTTCTTTACAGGGCACACAAAGCCATGGCCAACCCTTGCCACCATCTCCTTCTTGTCAGGAAAGAAGAGCTTCTCCTGGAAATGGTCTCAGCTGTGCCCTTGAGATGACCCGACTCATTCCTCTTCCCTGCAGGTCACCAGCCACCCCCCTGCCCCAGCCCTGGGTGTCTTTCACAGCCTCTCGATGACATCCAGAGTGCAGAGCTGTGATGGCTATTTGGTTCTGACAGTAGCAGACCCTGCACCCGAAAGGAGCTGCCCTTTCCTTTGGCACAGTCCTCGGGCGAACCCCCCGAACCCAAAGGACGCTTTGGCTATTCTCATGAATCGGTTTTTATCTCTCTTCTTACAATGTTCTAATTGTTTTCCTCTCTGGCGGGAACTCATTTTTTCTTAACTTTCTTTTTTTTAATGGATGTTACTTAAGACACTCTGTAAAATGTACAGATGGTACAATATGGCTCTGTGAATTTTTACACGCATTTCCCCCCTGTACACATCCCCCAGATCAAGAAATCAAACACAGCGAGTCCCCACAAGACCCCTACGTCCATCCAAGGCAGTGCCACCAACCCCAAGTAAGCCCCTCTCTCCTGTGATCTCTGTGCCCTCCTCCTGCCCCAAGTTGGTCCTTCACATAAAGGGGGGCTGGGCAGTGGGCTATGTTTTCTGCCTGGCATCACCACTCATCGATATGTCTGTAATAATCAATAATCACCCCCATTGTCGCATGTGGCAATACGTCCTTCTTCATGGGGGCCTAGTATTTCCGTCACACGAATGGTCTCAAAGGTGCTCACCTACGGCAATGTGGGTGGACAATGGGTTTCCCTTCGTCGGGCGTGACACAGTGGGCATCTGGGAGCATGTGTGTCAGTGCCCCATGGCTTCCAACTCCACGGCCCCCACCTCGAAAGGGAAGGGTTGGGTCGGCACGTGAGTGCATGTCCGACGTCTGTAGACATGGCCCGTTTTCCAGTCTGCTTGTAGAAATCTACTCTCTCATGAGCAAAAGATGCAAGTTCCGTTTCGCCCCCCACGTCCTTCCCGTCACTTGACGGCCCCCGTCTTTTTATTTTTGCATCTTGGTAAAGACCTTCATCTTGGTAAAGACCTTCATCTTGGTAAAGACCTTCAGGCATGACCGGTAATGCTTCCGAGGACTTTTCGTTTTCCAAGTTTCGCTCCTGGCATGCGTAGGGTTGTGCGTGGGGGACAGGGAGGCGGTCACGGTGAGGTTGCCCAGACCTTGTAGGGTGTGGGTGACAAACCACGCTGCCCCAGTCACGCAGGGGAACGTACAGGCGGGTGTGCCAGGCAATGCTGGGGCTGGGGCGACTGGTAATCTATGGAGATGTAAGCTAATTACTTAATCACTTGCATTTGTAAATCGCGTTATTGGGAAAGAAATTACTCTGCTGATCGAATTACAGATATTTATCTGCTAATCGCCCTGATTAACCGGTGACGCTAATCTGTCATTTTGAAAGCTAATATTAGCAGCATCAATCTCGCAGGGAAATAAACAGTTTATAGGAAATAAAACTTGGGTCTGTCTTGGAGATGCTGGATCCAGGGTGCTGAAGGGGCGAGTTGGGTTGGTCCATTAAGGCTCCGTGGGCCCCTTGGGGGGAAGACCAGCAATGACGTGCGGCATTTCATGAGCATTGGGGGGTCAACGAAAATGCTCGGGAGCGATTTGACTGGCCGGTCCCGAAGGCTCCAGGAAGCAGGTCGCCCCAGGAACACCCTAAAACGTTTGCCGACGAGTCTTCCCAATAAAAGTGTCACCTGAAATTCCAACAGAGAAGTGTTTATTTGCCCACCTGGTGGGCACCATGGGCTTCCAGGTCAGCCAGATAAATAATCTTGCCTTTAACAGGGTTAGTGGCAAGATGGCTTAGGGAGATTTGTCGTGACTGTCATTGTCATTTTCAGGGAAACCCGTGGCAGGGGAGGAAAGTCCCAGCAAGCTTGCAGATTTACACTGTTGTAACCAGTCATGCCAACGGAAGGCTGGCGTTTTGAGAGAAGCCTCTGAAATGTCCCGCCTCCCTCCTGGGATGCCCAGAGGCCCTGGGTCTTCATGTCACTTTCCATGGGGACTCCAGCTCTCATGGAATTTGCGTCCCACTGACCTACTGACCTGGAACCAGGCTGAGCTCTGGGCAGTGCCCAGGCCTGAGCCATTACATTGCGTTTCATTTATGTATTTTGTTTTCCACTTGGTTTATTAAGGTGTAACGAACCAACAAACGTTTTAGACCTTTGCGGTGTAGAAGCGATTTGATAGACACACACCATGTGTAATGTGACGACACTCAAACTAACTAGTAACACACCCATCACCGCACACGGGGAAAGGGGATGAGAGCAGTTGAGATCTACGCGCTTAGCAAAAGTCTAGCACACAACGCAGGGTTGTTAAGGAGAGTCCCCGTACTGCACACCAGATTTCCTGAATTTCTCCTGCAAACCTGCAAGCGTGTGCGTGTTGACCAATATCACCCCATTGCCCCCCACCCCAGCCCCTGGAAACTGCCGTCCTGCTCTCTGTTTCTATGAGTTTGACTATTTTACATTCCGTGCGTAAGGGAAACCGTGCAGTATTTGCCTTTGTGTATTGAACGTATATCGCTTAGCAGAACGCCCTCCAGCTATATCCAAGCTGTGGCAAATGGCCGCGTTTCCTTCTTTTTAATAACATTCCATTATATATGTGACATAGAGATAGAGCTAGAGAAGGTGCCAAAAAAAAACGTACACACATTTTAAGAAAGGAAAACTGTATTACAATTGTAATACTCAATATATCGTGATAGCAAAGATGAATACAAGTCGTGTGTGACGTCTGCAATGACAAGAGGTGCTCAATGTGGTTTCCATCAGCGTCCAGACACTTCTGCTTGAGCAACGGTGGCCAAAATGCCCACTTGTATACATTTTTTGGCACCCCGGGTATATATCTGTATATATATATGGATATATATAGAGAGAGTATAATATAGGATATATAGCTATGACATATATAGAATATAAACGGAATATTTATATTCTGAATATTTAAATGGAATATTTAAATAAACTGTACATAGGAAATATGGATAAATATAGCGAGAGAAATATGCATAGATACCACATCTTCTTGACCCATTTGTTATTTGACAGACACTTAGCTTGTTGACGCACGCGATTTCATAATCAATTACTTTTAAACAAGCAACGAGAGGTCTGGCCAACCGACACAACGCAGTGTTGAGCTCCGGAGAGCACCACCCACCCCGTGTCGCTGTGTTACCGCCAGTAAACGCTTCTTCCCGTTAAGACCTTCACATCGATACAAACGTTCGAATCCCTTGCCTCTCCCACCGGCAACTGCACGTGTGGAAAACCATCGACAAGTTTCCACGTCGTCTAGGAAGCTTCTCCGAGGACACGTCTCAGAGCCGACTGTGGAAGACGGAGACGTTGATCTGTTCTCACACTCGCTCAGCGGACTCACAGAACAGATTCACGGAGGCAGCCACTCGCCCGTCTTAGCTCCCGTCCTCGGCCGTCTCTGGCTGGCCTGAGACCATTTCGTCGGAGTCCCTTACAAAAGATGTTTCCTGTCCAGCGGCCCCCTCCCCCTGGAGCCTACGCGTCAGACGAGAGACTGACTGAGGCATTTCCCACCTGTCTGTGCCGAGCCACCACGTCGGGTTGGTCGGTCGGGGAGCAGAGGACACACCACCGTCCTCTTTTGTTTTCCTTCCTCTCTCTCGGGCTCTGGCAGGGTGGGAGGGGTGGCAGAAAGCCTGAGTCCGGGTCATAAAATGTGCATTCTCCAGCATCTGTTCGCACTTCTTGCAGCCTCTTGCGAAGCCCAAAGTCAGCGGATTAGAAAGAGTGAGATGGAAACGCTTCTGGGTCCCCAAGGGACCACTGAGCTTGGGGGCTGAGCTGGGGACCTGTGCCTGGGGCGGTGACGTCACGTGGAAGTAGGACCTTTACAGACGTAATCATGAAGCTGGAGTCTCCTGCAGTGGGGCTGCTCTCCCTTCAGGAAGAGGAGATTAGGACACAGATACGTAGAGGGGAGATGCCACGTGATGACAGAGGCAGAGATGGGAGGGACGCGGCCACCAGTCCGGGGACGCCTGGAGCCCCCAGGAGCTGGAAGGGGCAGGAGGGACCGTCCCCTGGGGCCTCCGGAGGGAGCGTGGCCCTGGGACACCTTGAGGGCAGACTCTGGTCCCCAGGACTCGGGGACGATGAGTGTCTGTTGTTTAAGCCCCTGGGGTTGGGGGCTCTGGAAGGCCTGGAACACACACACATGCCTTCCCCAGGGGACCTGGAGTTGAAACGCCATCAGGCAAAGCCCAGCCAGTGAGAGCAGCGGAAAGCAGCGGGCAGACCGTGATGGCTTTAGCCGGCCATAGGGAACACGTCTGTCCAGAAGCCTCTCACACACGCGGGGTTAACTGCAGACGCTGCAGCCAGGGGCAAGGAGGGGACCACAGGGCCCTGAAGAGCTGATACCTAATGAGCGTGGAGAAAGCCCGTGATTGCTGCATCTTCCCTTCTTCCCCCGTCCACTGAGGGCAGGTCGGCGTCCGTACGCCCCTCCATCCAACTTGGAGAGTCGCCGTGGATGGGCAGAGCTCGGCACATGACCGCGTGAGGATGGGCCACGTCCCTTGCGCTACAGAACATTGGTGGCCACAGGGGCCAGAGCCCATCTCACCCTCCCCCGCAACGCCAGCCCCTGAGGACACGTGGACCTGTGCCCTGCTGAGTCACACGTGTTGGCGTGAGAGGGAGTCTGGCAGGTGCCCGGGGAAGGGCTGTCTTTACCCAGAGGGTGCATCACCGAGGCTTGGTGCCCACACCACCAAGAGGCATGAAGGGCGCTTCTGGCTGTGAGGATGGAAACGAGCCTGTGTCCACAGCACCTCAAGCTTCCCCAGAGAACAAAGTCCTGTGGTTTCCTGTGCTGTCTGCCTCGCTGCCCGGGACGTCTCCGAGGCCATTTGAGAAGCCGTGTCTTTATGAAGGAAATGCCACCAGAGTGATGCCGAGAGAACCTTTCTTTCTTGTGGCTCAGGGAGAGCTGTGCTCCCAGCACCATGACCTTGAATTACTCGTAACCACACGAGAGGCGTTTCCCCCACCGACGACGTGTTAGAATGCGCTCTGTCCTGCTTTGTGGGCTGTAAACGGTTTTACGAGAGGCTCCGTGTGGGGACATCGACTGTGAAATACATCTCCACAGAGGACTCCTTTGAGAATCGAAGGGATGACCCGTAAACACACACGGGAAGGGGTCCAGATTCGTGCGTCTCCATTACGGGAAAAAGGCCGGTGGTGAAAACAATGTCACACACGGAACTCGCAATGTATAGACACGTGTGACCTCTCTGCCCTTGGAGACAACGTGATGGAGACGTGTCATTGGGAAGAGGTGATTGGGGGACATACAAAGAGCAAGTCACGGTTCACGGCACCAACCCCAAGAGCTGACGAGCCCCAGAGCTTGTGGAATCAGGACTTGTCACCGTCCTCGTCCTCCGTCCCACCATCAAAGCCCTCAGCCCTGCGTGAGCTCACGAGGGTCGGCAAAGGCCACCTGTGACTCCGCTCAAGTGCCTATGACGGAAACACAGCCGTGCTCCCTTAAAACCATTCAGTCCAGGGCCAGGTGTGGGGGTGCCTGGCCTGCCTGGTGGACAAACTAGCCAAGCGGGGCGCCCTTCCCACGGCCTGTGGGGGTATCTGCCCAGAGTACGGGTCCTCACCACTATGTCTCTGGGCCTCACGATGCTCAAAGATGTCAAGGTGACATTGAAACCGGTCTCCTACCATGCGACAGCCCCTCTCTCGTCGCAGGGAGCAGGTCAGACACTGCCTGCCGGTCGAGGAGTCTAGTTCTTCTAACCACCATCAAGGCGAATCAGAAAGACACATGTCAGCTTGGGCCCCAGAACTGCACAAGTCCCGGCCGTAGGTCTGAGGGTGAGGGGCAAACACAACCCCCCGAGGTGTTGTTGCATCCATTCCCGGAGCGTAGGACCCATTCCTGGTGTCCACAGGCTGAGTGGCCTGACTGAGGTGCCAGGCTTTGCTGCAAGCTTTTGGGGTCCTGTGAGCAAACGGTCAGGTGGCTGTGAGGACCAGGGTACCTTCTGCCATTTCTTCACCCCTGCACGGAGCCTGCAAATGATGGTGTGAAAACACTTCTCCGATACATGACCTCCTTACTCTCCGCTCCCCCTGCCCTGGGCTCAGCCCCTCGCTGAGCAATTTCCAAACCTCCACCTTCGTCCCGGGCTGGGCTTGGCGATGGGGGAGGTCCTTGCCGGCCGTCCACAAAGAGGGGGCAAGCTCGCTGCCCTGGACCTCACGCACGCCTCCACCCCTGCCCATTGCTTTCTCCAGATTTGCATTTCAAATCTGGCTGGTGGGGTCACCCGGGGACAGCAAGTGTGACTTTTTGTCCTATGCACACACTGTCTCTGTCACAAATGCTTAAGGAGTGGGTTCCGTCTCATGCTCTGATTCTCTGCGCCCTGGGAGAGCGATGTCCCTGCAAAGCCATCAGCCCCAAAGACAGGTCTCACTTTCCAGGTCCTTCCCGTTCCCATAGGAGGAATCGCTCACTCATCGGACCTGTTCGATCGCTGTTGTATATATTTTTTCATGCCGGTTCCTTTTCCAGCCGCCCCAAATACTCGCCCCGTGACGTACACGGAAACCAAGAGTGTAAGGATGGAACGGGCTGAGCACAGAGGCCGGCCGGGGAGGTCGGAGGGTGGGCTCCTTCTCGGCAAGGTGTCAGATCTGCTGCGGGAGCCAAGTCGCCGAGGGTTTTGGGCAGCCCCGCCAAGCCCGCCGGGGCCCCCGGGGCTGTCCTGGAGCCTTCCCGAAGCTGGACCTGGGAGGTCTGCCCAGGGAACGCCGCAGCTCATGTTTCGCTTGCCTATTGGAACAGCTAACCCCAAGGCCACTTGGCTCTCCAAGAAGATATCACACCTCTCCTGGAAGCCAAACACTGCTCTCTCTGTGGAGGCAGACACACCCCCCACAAGAATTTCCATCCGGGGAGGATAGGACTGTCTTTGATCAGATTTCTTGATCTGGAGTCGACAAGTAAGAAACGTTGGTAGGAGGATGAGGCCGTGGGCCTCTCCGGTGGGACGTCTCCGGTGGGGCGACCGTGCACAAGACCGGAAGCTGGAAACAAGTCGGGAGGAGGCAAGCCCAGCGCGGACGTGAGCACCACGGGAGCCAGGTGTGTGGCTTTCCAACAGAGAATGAAAGCACGAACCCCCACGGGTAGAGTTTCAGGGGACCTGTGGGGCGGGCACTTGTGAAGGGACGTGGTCCTGGCAGACCCATGAGTGACGGATGCCTCGTAAATCACGCCATGAAACCCAGCGAGCGGAACGCAGGGCTGTGCGTGCAAGCCGTCCAGCAAGCGTGCAATCGCGGTGCCCGGGCACGTAGCCAGCGGGGTCCTGGGTGTGGCAGGCACGCTCGGTTTGCTCCCCCGCCATCGCTGGCACCAGAGCCCGGCTCAACTCCGAGCGTCCAGTATGGCAGCGGCTAATGTGGCTGGCTCCTGAGGACGTGGACGTGACTTTGTAACACCCCGTCATTGTAACCCATTTTAATTTAATATCGACAGCCCCCTGGGGCCAGCGACTGCCCGGTCGGATAACGCACACCTCGGCTGCTGCAAAGTGACCATGTTACCAGCTCACCTCCAGGCTGTCCTTCCCGTGACAAATTACAATCGGAGGAGATTCTAGGTGACATTCGTACAACAGGGACGTAAATCCGTGCCATGGAGAGGACACACGTGACGGAAGTTCACGCCGTGGCTCCACGTGAAGACGAAACACGGCCAGGCTTTCTGGGTGTCATAACAACGCCTCGTGAAGAAGGAAGAACACATGCAATAGGAATTATTTTTAGGTATAAAAAATATGACCATTTCCATGAAAAAGCTCTTCCCTATAAATACATATCAAGGACCCTATTCCATCGGTTAAAAGAAAAAGACGTGTGGTGTGTGTGTGTGCGTGTTCTTTTCTAGAATGAGAGCCCATTGTTTTCCATTTCAATCCCAGGTCAGCAGCATCTCAAAACCGTTTCGGGTCCTAAAGCATCTGCTGATTGGACGTCCCCACGTGGCCACGGGTGCAGGGACACTGTCCAGGGCCGTGTCCACCCCGGTCGTCAATGGCTTCCTGTCACCCCCACAACACGTGTTTGTAACCACGTGACACTTGTCATCTGCTCCCGGGGGCCCCCTCCCCTCCCCACCCTGGGCTCCGTCTTCCAAACGCTTTCAATTGCATCTTTCCTCTAGAATCCCCGGCTGCTTTAGGATCTGTGTCCCCCCACCTTGTACATCCTGCTCTTTGTTTTCTGCGAGTGGGAGACTCACACCTGCTCACGAGACGTCATTTTTTTTGCAAAGAGGAAAACAGAGGTCGGAATGAGTGAGAGAAAAGAGACACGAGGTTTCAAACAGTGTCAGTACCGATTTTTAAATGGGTTGTTTCACTTAGTCTTTTTTTTTTAACTCTGGTGTCCTTAGGAGTGTGTTTAAGTATTGAATAAACTCAGGTTTTGAACCTCTCCAATGACCTTTCGATTCGCCGTGATGGGAATTGTTTTTTTTCCCCCTCTGGGTCGTGCATTGACTTCTCTGTCACCCCTCGGTCTGCTGCTTAAGGAATCTGTAACGGATGAACGTGGCACCAATCCCAGTTAAATATCCATTTGCCTCTCGCTCCCATGTAGTTGGTTCTGAGGGCGTGACGGTCCCGTGTGCCCAGGTTGCATCCGTGTCCAGTGCCGGCCTTGCCATCACGATTTGTGTCACGCTCCCTTCAACGTTCCTCGTGGATTCCGCTTTGCGAGGATAAACTGTGACAGGGGTCTCATGAGCGTGTTGCCACCAGACCAACACGGTCACACACACCAATGCATGTGTGTGGACACGCACGTCCACCCTTTTCCCTAAACTATGAGAAAAACGACCATGCGTTAATAATAAAATAAAAAAACTCCCAGGAAAAGGGAACCCTCGTGCACTGTGGGAGGGATTGCAAGTGGGTGCAGCCACTACGGAAATCAGTACGGAGGTATCTCAAAAAATTAAAACTGCGACTACCATATGACCCGGCAATTGTACTTCTGGGTGTTTAGCTGAAGAGATTCAAAACATTAATTTGAAAAGACATATGCACCCCAATATTCATTGCAGCATTACGTACAACAGCCGAGATATGGAAACAGCCTAAATGTCCACCAATCAACAATCGGATAAAAAAATTGTACATTTATACAATGGAGTATTACGCAGCCATGAAAAAGAATGAAATCTTACCGTTTGCGACAACATGGATGGACCGAGAGAGTATTATGCTGAGTGAGAGACGTCAGACAGAGAGAGACAAATTATATGTGGAATCTACGGACAAAATAAACAAACGAGGCAGAAACAGACTCATAGATACAGAGAACAAACTGAGGGTTGCCCGATGGGAGGGGTGTTGTGGGGCTGGGTGAGAAAGGGGAAGGGGTTGAGAAGTACAATTGGCAGCTACAAAACAGTCACGGGGACGTAAAGCACAGCACAGGGAACAGAGTCAATAATATGGTGATAAGTGTGTGTGGTGCCAGGTGGGGGGGAACCACTTCTTAAATTATATAAATGTCTAACCACGATGCCACACACCTGAGACTAACATAAAATAATATTGAAGGTCAACTGTCACTGAAAACTACGTGTAGGCATCTTTCCCAGGGAAGAGCACATCTTGAGGCCGCGATTACTGTCATTTACACAGCAGAAGAAACCAGTGCGAGATGAAACGGGAGGTGCAGACAGCAGGCAGCTGACGGGCTGGGAAGACGGGCAGGAAGGTGGGAAACCCGTGCCACAGGGTCGCCCCAAGGCGTGGTTACGCGGTGTCGTGTGGTGAGTCTTCTTTCTCCAAATTCCCCTCCACCAGGAACCTCAGAGCGGGACTTTGTCTGGAAAGGGCATCTTTGTAGATGTGACAAAGGGGTCTGAGACGAGGTCGTCCTGCATCAGGGGGCCTGAACCCAATGACAGTGTCCTCGTCAGAGACAGGACAGGAGGGACACAGACACAGAGGAGACGCCACGTGGAGACGGAGGCAGAGATGGGAGGGAGGCGGCCACCAGCCCAGGGACGCCTGGAGCCCCCAGGAGCTGGAAGGGGCAGGAGGGAAGACTCCTGGTCTCCAGGCCGGGGGAGGATGGATGTGTCATGTTTTAAGCCCCCCAGTGTGGGTCCCTGTGTGACGGCCGCCCCAGGACGCTCCCACGGGCTGCTTCTCCCTGCAAGCTCCCTGGTCACCACCTCCTTCCAGGCTCTGAGGAGTCACGTTTGGGTGACAAATCTACCTCATCCTCATTATCAGTGACAATACAAATATGTGTGTGTTTGTCACCTGGGTCAGAGGGTGTCACTTGGCATTTTCTGGGGGTTGATGACACAAGACGAGGACAGTCTTTCGTGACCAGATGGCCCCTGGGCGCTTACGGTGACAAGGAGAAGAGAAGGCCAGCGGCCTGCGCAGTGTGGGGGGAACTAGCCAGCGTGAGGCTCTTTGGCACAAATGGGCACTGAGCACAGAAAGGGGTGCAGAAGGCAGGTCTGGGACCCCACACGTTTGGCACGTGATGGTGACAGAGAATCTCGTCCTGGTGACGTTGCATTAGGGGACAGGTCAGAGGGCAGTAGTTTGCCGATCTTAGCTCCGGAGCAAGAAAGGAGAGCAAACAGCAATTTTGTGCACGAGAGGAATTCATGCCTTTCTTCATTTACGTGCAACGTCCAGAACAGGTGAATCCACAGAGACAGGAAGTGGGTGAGTGATTGTCAGGGGCTGGGGGAGGGGCATGGGGAGTGACAGCTCATGGGGACGGGTCCCCTTTGTGGGGAATGACAATATTTTGGAACTAGACAGAGGTCATGTTTGCACGGCATCTTGAAAGTGCTGAATGCCGGTGAGTTGTTTCCCTTGAAAGTGGTTAAAATGGTGCCTTTTGGGTCACCTGTGTTTAGCCGAACCTGAACCCAAATCCCGCCAAAACGCTGTGTGCCCACTGCATTTCCGCTCTGGGAAAGGAACTAAAAGAGAGAGGGGTTGTGGAGAACCTCGTCGCCCGCCAGGCCTGGGGTTCTGAGAATGAACACTCCCCGCCCTTGTTAGTTGGCCTAAAACGTCAGGTTTTTTTCACTTTGTCTTATGCAATGCAAAACGCAAGCCAAAACGGGCCACAATTGCCTCTTATAAAGTGTGGTTTGACTTCATACGCTTGGACTGCGACTTTTAGTGCCTTATTTTCGTCCCGAGAGAACGCTTTATGTGGCTGTGGGTTTCAACTTTAAAAGGACGCTGGCCTGAAAGTCCTTGGTGCTGCATTGTGTTATAATTTCGGAGCGAGGGATCACAGAGGGGGGTCAGCTGACTCAATATAGAGACTAACCTGAAACACATTTCAGTTACACTCACGCTTAACTCCTCAAGGGGTCCGTTTCCTGCAAGGACACACTCACGTAGTCAGGGAGGGAAACCAGGTGCCAGGCTGGGATCACAGATGAAATGCTCTGTTTCATTTTTGCCCAATTTAGAGTCTGAAAAGTTTTTTGTCTTTTTTTTTCGGGGTGTAGTGGGGGGTGGGTCCCCGACAGTTGCCTCTGTGCCATTGGGTGGCTCCTAGAGAAATCTCAGTTCACCGAAGGGAGATGGAGAAACAGGGAAAACACTTGACAGCAAGCGCGTCTGGCTGCGACCACTGGAGAATCACCAACTATTTCGGAAGGGCGTGGTGCAGGCTGGAGACGGGAGGTGTTTGCAGAACTTTTGGCAAAGGCACGCGTAGCTTGTGTTTTCCTCCGAGTTGGCAAATGCGGTGAGGGTGAGATCGAAGCAGTCGTCGTGTCCCATCACCAGGAAACCAACCAATCTGACAGGCAGCATTTCTTCCACGGCTATTTGCTCCCAATGTCCCATCTGTACGTTGTTAGACGTGCAGACCAAGCACAGCTTTGTGTTCTCTGGGGCCTATGTGGACCGAACCTTTCCACCAAACCTTTCTCATTGGGCGTGAGGTGGTTTATTCCTTCTGCAAACCCCAGGGCCATTCTTGTCCGTGTACGATGGAAGCTGCTCACATTCTGTCTTGCGGCCCCTCCCAGCCTTGCCCAGAAACGTGGAGCAGCACATACGACATCCACAGATGCTTTTTCCTTTTTTTTAGACAAGAGCATGAGTTACTCCTTGCAAGTACTCTCTCCTTCTTCTATTAATGTCTTCCTTTTTCCTTTTGAACGTACCGTCCACTCATGGCAGACAGTAACCATCTCAGATGCTGCTTCTTCACCTGGGAGAAGTAAAGCCCCGTCAAATCATGCCCCATCGGTGTGCTGAAGCTCCCTACCCTGCCAAGCCAGCAGTGCACCTGGAACTAAGCTGCAGGTGGGAGACAGAACCTGAAGCAAGCTGTGCCCCAGGGATGGAGACCAAGACCAGACCAGTAGCAAAATACGGCAGGAAGAGCAGCCGGATTTCTGCATGCAGATCGTGGTGAGTCCGGAGGGGTCGGGCGAGTGGGGTTTTGCAGCGTGAATAGAAGTTTGCCGGGCATCCTTGGGGAAGTGAATTCACACAGAGGGAGCGGCATTTGCAAAGGCCTGCAGGTGTGGATGTGGGACTCTTTCACGGGCTGAGATGCTCAAGGTACCGAGGGAGATGGCGCGTCCTGGGCAAAAAGGAAGAGATTTTGTGAAGTCAGAATCACGCGGATATATTTTTATTTGTCCTCACAAGGCCAGGGCCTGTCTTACTATGGTCGTGGTTTTCATTCGCCCCCAGGGGCTGCACACTGGAGCCGGGCTCCTAGGTTCAGGTGCCTTTGTTTCTGCGTGCGCTTATATAATCTTGGGTTTACGTTTCAGGGGTTGTGGAATGCTCCAATACAGTCGTGTAGTCACGGATTTTCAGTTGATTGGGGGTTACCTTTAACACTGTAGCACAGCCTGTGAACCCACCACGGAGACAAAAAAAAGTGAGGATTTTGAGAATTATGGAAACGCATCTCCGTGCCCCTAAAATGACCCCCTACACAGATTCCAACGTCCCCCGTTTCCTCAATTTCCTTTGTCACATAGTGTAAGCTCAGCTCTCTGTTTTAGTCATTTCTAACTTTATGGAAAGGGTATGTCACGCCCGATGTAACTTTTCTGCACTCACTTCTTCCCACTGAAACCACTAAAGACCACACTGCCTGACTGAAGCCTTTCCGTGTAGATGCCTGTATGCTATGCCATGGGGTGAAAACCCCACAACTAACCCATGCACCCTCCTTCCTGTGGATATCCGATTATTTACTATTTCGGAACAGGGCTGCTGTGAGCGTTTTTATACACGGTTCTGGGTGGGTAAAGGAAGGCCACAGTGAGATGTCCTTTTTACACTGATTTCACTGGCATTTTTTTTTTTTTTAATAAAGAATTGGGACCCTGGCCAATGTTGCAGACAGTGGCATGAATGGGGTCCCCCGCCCATTGCAGGGAGGGTGCCGCCATTTTGGAAAAGCACCTGGCCCCAGGTGGCAGCTCATCGTGCGTCCTTCCCAGGCCGGCAACAGCAGCCCAGGTGAACCCCCAGAAAAGCTGCAGCCTCCCCTGGAGGTTCGTGGAGCTCTCGCCAACTCACTAGGTGGTTTCACGGACGGTATTAAGTCATTTCCTCCCTTCCACGCCTTTCCCGCCAAGGAAAGTACGGCTTAATTCGCCGGCATGATTCCAAGACTTTTAAATTCTTTATGGAGGGCTTGTAAATGTTTTATTTAATTGCCCTAAACTATGAGAATGCGATAAATGGGAGCTAGGAAAGATTTCATGGCATCGTAGGGTGGTGGGGCAAGAGTGAGAGAGCCTGCCCGGGCCAGCCCCTTCTCACCAAGGGGACAAGGCGTCAAAGTTCAGCCACCTCCCAGGGGACCCCGTCTGACTCTCGTTGGCAGCTTGGCTGGCTGGAGAGCGATGTGTCTCTCAAAGGGACATTTTTCTCCTGATGCACTCTCTTGGTGACGTTGAGGGTTGTGTGGTGATACCTGTAAAATGTCCCTACCAGATGACACACTACCCAACGATCTTTGTTCTCCTAGACCTTCTCTGTAACCTCATTGACTTCCCCCCCAGCTTTATTGATATGTAATTGACAAATAACGTTGTGTAAGTTTAAGGTGTGCAACGTGAGTACACACAAGGTCGGGCGATTAAGTTTGTAAGTTCATCCTAGAAAAAGTGCTACATCCCTCACTGCTGAATGTCACTACGGTCACCTTAGAAGTTCTCCCCTTGGGAAGCTGTGCACCGACACCAGTGCCTAGTCCACCCTTCAAAGCAATTTTGGAACTTTTTCTGGAATGGCCATCAGAGCTGTCGTCATATTACCCTTGATGTCCTGAGTGTCATCAACATGTCTTCTTTCAATATTTCCTTTAACTTCGGGTAAAGAAAGAAGTCATTGGGGGCCAGATCAGGTGAGCAGGGAGGGTGTTCCAATACAGTTATTTGTTTACTGGCTAAAAACTCCCTCACAGACAGTGCCCTGTGAGCTGGTGCATTGTCGTGATGCAAGAGCCATGAATTGTTGGCGAAAAGTTCAGGTCGTCTAACTTTTTCATGCAGCCCTTTCAGCACTTCCAAATAGTAAACTTGGTTAACTGTCCAGTTGGTACAAATTCATAATGAATAATCCCTCTGATACCAAAAAAGGTGAGCAACGTCGGTGCAACAAGTTCATGAACTTAATTGTGAAATTAATAGTGAAATGATGGCCACGGGAAGGTTAGCTAACACATCCACCAGCTCCCAGGTGTATCATTTTCTGACAGTGGGTTAGTTTCCAAAACATATAAGAAACTCATACCACTCAATAGCAACACTCCTACCACTGCTGCTACTAATAATAATCTGTTTTTAGGGGGAAAAAATAGGCAGAGGACCTGAATGGACATTTTCCCAAAGACGCACAGATGGCCGACAGGTTTGCGAAAGGCGATCACGAGGGATATGCAAAGCCAAAGTGCCATGCGATGTCACCTCACGCCCATCACGATGGCTGCCGTCAACAGAACACACAACAGGTGTCAGGGAGGCTGTGGAGAAAAGGGAACCCCCGTGCACGGCGGGTGGGAATGTAAATGGTGCAGCCACTCTGCAAAACAGTATGGAGGGTCCTCAAACACATGACACATACACCTACCAGAGGCTCATGCATTTGCTCACTTCTCTGGCTCTTCACCATCCTTTTGTCTTTTGGAAACCACGTCTTCAGGGTACTTTCCTCTTCCCGTAGAAAACGCTCTTCTGAGTCCTGTGATGCTTTGCCACACTCATGCAGAGGGCGCTGGGTGGGCCCACGGCACACGCTCCACCCCACTTTCCCTGGGTGGCATCCGTTTTGAAACGAGTGTCTTGTTGCTTTCCAGGGGGTGGACGCAGCAGGGCTCGGTCCCAAATCGCTTCTAGGGGCATTGCAGCTGGTTAGCCCTGACCTTCCGGGGGGGTTCTCCTAAAACTCTTTTGCAGACAATGTTTGTTTGTTTTTCTTTTTTTACAAATTGGCAGTTCCTACCATCAGAATATACATGAGAAGGCAGAAATCCAAAGACTATGGGGGTGTGTCCCAGCAAAGCATGGGTGGTGTTTCTCACTGACCACCTCTCTTCCTGCAGCCTCGGTCACCCCCCCACCCGTGCCGCTGGCCTGCTCTCTGCCCTGGACACCCGTCTTTCATATGTGACCTCTGTGCCTTCTCTTACGCTGTTCCTGTCACCTGCAATGCCCTTCCTGCTGCTCTGTCTGTTCACCGCCACCCACTTCCCCTCCGATCCCATCTTCTTCATGACGTCTTTCTGAGCCTGAGGATCCAACACTTCTACATAAATCTCTTCCCTCTGCCATGTCTTAGAGGTGGGACCCAGGATGAGCACGTACCGCGTTTCCCCAAAAATAAGACCTAGCCGGACCATCAGCTCTAATGAGTCTTTTAGAGCAAAAATTTATATAAGACCCGGTATTATATTATATTAAAATAAGACCCAGTTTTGTATCATATTATATAAGACCCAGTATTATATTATATTGTATTATGTACCCAGTGTTATATTAAAATAAGACCTAGCATTATATCACATTATTGTATCATATTATATTCCCAGTCTTATATTATATTAAAATAAGACCGGGTCTTATATTAATTTTTGCTCCAAAAGACGCATTAGAGCTGATGGTCCAGCTGGGTCTTATTGTGGGGGAAACACGGTAACGCCTTTGAAACTCCTTACTCTTCTTTAAACTGTGAATTAGGACTGAAAAAAATCACAGCTGAGGGAATAGTTGTGAAAATTCATTGCAATAATGTTTTCCACCAATGGTACCGGAATAACTGTATATTTTTAAAAAATGAACCTGCATTCTTACCTCACGCCAGACCCCAAATCAACCCAAAATGACTCATAGATGTAACTGTATTAACTAAAAGCATAGAACTACCAGAAAGGGTGTGGGGAGAAACTATCTGTGACCCTGGCATAGGCAACGGTTTCTTAGATGGGATACGGACGGCACAACCACTTTAAAAAAAAAAAAAAAGAGCGATAAATTTGATTTTATCCAAAAATGAAACTTTGGTCTTCAGAAGTCACCTGAGAGCGAATACTGGCAACAAACACACAATAGGTGTGAGAAGATTCTTCATCAAAGATGCATGGATGGTGCATGAGCACGTGGAAAGCCGCTCAGCGTCGTTAGTCGTGAGGGAAATGCCACAACCAGCTGCCACGGCAGTTTAACAGTATATAGCTAATAGTATAACAAGTATATAATAAATAAAACACGTTGTGTGTGAATCATAGCTTAAAAGCACATATCTGGTCATAATAGTGGCTAAAATTAACAGCATTGATAATAACAAGTGTTGACAGGAAGTGGCTGGCTGGAAATGCCAAATGGCGGCCACTTCAGGAAAGACTTGGACCGTTTCCCATCGTTAAATGTACGTCCTGTGCTCTAGTTGCTTCACGACTAGGTTTTTGTTCTGCTGGATATTTGCCCAAGAGAAAAGGAAATGCACGTCCATTCAATGACACATACGTGAATATTCATAACAGCTCTGTTTAGACTAAAAACTGGAAAGAGCCGAAAGGTCCATCGGGGGTGGATGGATACACAACTTGAGTTCTATCCATTCAGTCAAATACTGCTCGGCCATAACGAGGAATAATCATTCGTACACACAAAACCACAAACGAATATGAGGATAATTATACTGAGTGGAAGAAACCCGACAAGAACACAACTATACGTATGTAGTACGTGATTCCATTTCTATAAAACTCTAGAAAATACCAACTAATATGGGGGGACAGATGGCACATTGGTGGTTGCCTGGGTTGGGTTGAGGAGACTGACTGCAAAGTGGATTAAGGAAATTGTGGGGGGGTGTTTGGGGGGTGGTTGGAGAAAGTATCCCATACCTTGATGGTGATAATGATTGCACAGCTGTTTGTGTTTGTTAAAATACAGTCATTGTATATGCAAACTGGGTACAGTGTGTTGTGGATTAAAAGTTCACAAAGTGGGTTAAATGCTCTTACGTGCGGTGAGCTTGGGGGTCCCCTGGAGGGAAACGGGATTAAAATTTCCATGACACGTGCAACGGGTCAGGTATGCACAGAGCTTTGGAGGACGGCTGACCCTTTGTTCATACAATGTTGTCACGAATGGCGTGGGCTGGGCATTCGACGTTCACGTTTGTAAATGCACGCGGGAAGAATCCACGTGCCGGGGGACTGCTGGCCGACGGGGAGATGCATTGTAGTTTCCGTCAGAGCAGCGAGGGGCACGCATGGGGTGTGCCCCTTGCACCTTCTCCAACCACACGGGGCCACAAACCACCCTGCCCACCCCCACAGTGTCACCGCCAGACAACGTTATTGATCTTTTGGATTTACCCGACTCTGGTTGGTGGAATGTGGTTCTCGGTGCATTTTTTTTTAAGCATCTTTATTATGAAAAACTTCACCCATAAACACCATCCGACGAGACCCCAGGGACCCAGCTCCAGCTTGAACACGTGGCATCATTTCACCACCTTGCTCCATCCCTCCCCACCTCGTTCTTGTCTGCATGTCATTTCCACGTGTCATCTCACGAGCGAAGGGAAGCGTCTTTCCACACGTTGAAATCACTTGCCTTTCCCTTTCTGGGAGCTGTCGTTTGGCACTCGGCCTCCATTTCCTGTTGAGTGTTTCAGCCACTGGAAGGCCTTACCTTTGCCCAGGTGTGCAGAGCTGGTTGCCAGATGGTGCCTGGTGCTGCAGCCACACCCCTGGCTTGCTCAGCGTCCTGCCTGCAAACCGCAGCCAGCGGGGCTTGCCTCCATCCTGACCACTCACTGCAGTGGGGGAAGCAGTGATGGCGTGGGGGGTGGAGAGAGGGAGATGCATGAGTGTGCAAGGGTGGGTGGGGTGCGGCTCCAGCACAGAGGCTGCGTGCCACTCTGGTGGAGCTCTGTGAGACGGTGGTCGTTCTCCACGTGCGTGGCTGCCGTCTCTGAGTTTGCTCTGCAGCCTTTTCCTGCACTGGGGCTGCACGTGCAGCTGGGAATGTGCTCCCTCTAGAGCTTTGCGTGGCTGCCACCTTCTCATCGCTCAAGTCATTCGTCAGAAAGACCTGCAATTCTCCAGCTGACTTATTTGGGCACCGCTGCCTTCTGACAGCGTGGCCACCCCCATAAATGGAAACCGGACCCGATGTCACTTGCCCGCTCCCAGTAAGCAATGGCTTAGAGCCGTCCGTCTCCACCTGCTGGGATGGCTACAGTCAAAGAACAGACAAGTGAACAAATACAAAATGCAAAACTAACAAGCGCTGGTGAGGAGGTGGAGAAATCAGAACCCTGGGCACGGGCAGAGGGCACGTCCAGTGTCACGGCCCGTGAGCAAATCTTATGGCAGTTCCTTAAAAAGTGAGACAGAATTTCTGTGTGGTCAGCAATTCGTCTTTTAGGTCTGTGCCCCCAAAGAATTCACAGCAGCGCGGCTCACCTTTGCCAACAGGCGGACACAACCACCAGTGGATGAACAGATAGACAAAACGTGGTGTGTCCACACCGTGGAATATTACACAGCCCTGAAAAGGAGGGAGGCGCTGACCCTCGCCACCATCTGCAGGGACCTTGAGGACATGATGCCCAGGGAGTGACAGACGCCAGACACCCAAGGCCACCCCGTGTGTGTGACTCCATTTACGTGAAACGTCCAGAACAGGCTCGTCCACAGACAGGAAGTGGGTGGGTGTTGCCAGGGGCTGTGGGAGGGACAAGGGGAGTGACAGCTCATGGGGACAGCGTTTCCTGTTGGGGACATGGAATGTTCTGGAACCGGACAGAGGAGGCGGTTGCACAACAATGTGAACAGGCTACGTGCCCCTGCGTTGTGCACTTCGAAATGGTGACGTGTGGTTATGTGCGTCCATCTGTGATAACACCGCAGACCCTGGCTGCTGGGCGGCCGCTGTCCTGCTTCGCTGTGGCACCGCGGTGGCCCAGCAGGACCCCACTCGCAGGGTACAGGGCCATGTGTGGCTCCTGGACACCCAGGGGCACGTCCCTGCCTGTGCTACAGCTGTCGTTCACTGGCGCTGACTCAAGCCCCCACCACCCAGAGGCTGCACGAGTAACCGAGACTCAGGTCCCCCACCTGTTCCATCCTGGGTCCCCATCTGGTCTTGGCAGGTGGGGGACCGACACCGGCCTCTCCCAGGTCTGTCCTTCTCGGGGACCCAGCTGTCTGTACCCCACACCCTTCGGCCTCAGCACCCCTCCCACGTCTCTGCTCAGAAACCTCCCGTTCCAGGAGCACTTTGTGTGTCAGTGAACGGGGGCTGGGGGTGACTGGGGCGCTTCCAGAACACGGGGTGAGGTGGGAGGATGGTGGTTGGGAGTTGAACCCCCTCCCAGGGGGCCTGGTTTCCGGCTCACACTGGGGAAGGGAAAACGCGTGTGTAGTGGTGGAGACGCTGGTTTGCCCAAAGCAGTGCTGACGTCTGGGATGGGGCTTCCTTCTGCCGCTGGTGCCGGGTGCTGTCGTGAAGGGACGCTCGGGGAGCCCGCGCTGCCCGCGTCCAGACGTCCAGCGGGGCCTCTGGTGGTCAGAGCTTGTTTGGGGCTTGCTGTTTGTTCGGACGGACGGGGCGGCTGGTGGGACGGTGCTGGTCCTGCCTCCTCCGTCCCCTGACCTTTGCAGGCCGGTGGTGCAGGTGGGGTCAGGGCCCCAGTGGCTGCAGCCTGGTGGTGCGGGCCTCACGGACAACACCACGCCTGTTTCCCTGTGATCCCCACTCTAAGCACATTTAACGGCCCCGCGTCGGCCGAGCGAAATTAAGTCCTTATGAGGCGAGTTACAGAGTGCTTTTGTGGGTCCCGTTTCGTGGTAATAAGAAAAAGGGTTTGGGTCGTGTGGGGCCATCTGGCCCCGATTAGCACGTTGCCTGCGCAGAGCTGCCTCTCCCAGCTCTGTTTTCATTAAACGCCTAGTCTAGTGGGGCTGCATTCTTTTTTTCTTTTTTCTTTTTCTTTTTTTTTTTTTAGCATTCAAGCAAAATGTGGAAAACTTGGGTTGCTAAGAACGTGCAAGAGGAGACAGGACATGGCAACTTCCAAATTCGTCTCCCGTAAGGTCTTGTTCGTCTCAGCACGGGTCGCTCTCGTGGGACAGGCTGAGCAGACAGAGGTCGTAGTTTGACACTGAGACCGGCAGGTGCAACGCAGCCCAAATGGGAACCGAGAAAAGGGGACCTGGGCAGCGGGAGGGACGCGGCCCCAGGAGAAGCACGTGAGCCATAGGCGCCGGCCGCTGCGTAGTTGGTTGCCACCCGGACACACATACAAGTCCCTTCAGCACAACTATTTTTTCCTTTTTCTCTTTTCGTTTAATATAAAGGCCACCCACCCCGCCTGAGTCCGTGGTGCTGTGTCTCTACCGGTTGGCAACACGTTCAAGCTGTGGATGCCGCTGGGAGCCTGTGAAAAGGCCTCTGGCTTCCTCCTGTCACGTGTGGGAAAGTGAGGCTCTGCACACTAAATGCCATCTGTCACTGGGTGGGGACTCCGTCTTTTGGGGGGCCCACTGCCTTCCTGACCCCCGCACTCCAGCACTGGAAACTCTCACCAAAAATGCACTTGCAACGCTCGGCACGTTGCAAATGGCCCTAAAAAAAACACATAAAGGGCAGCGAGCTCACAGGCCTTTGAGAAGACGTCCTCGCCAGTGAGTCTCAGCGCCCGACAGCTTAGCATGTTGTCACAGATCGGGTAGAGGAGGGACACTGGAATTGGGGGCACACGGAGAGTCGGGTGTGCCATCCCTGAGAAGCTCAGAGCTGTGGGTCTGTGGTCCGTGGGATCTGAGGCCAGGCAGCGGGACCCTCGCTGATCAGACAGAGGGGAGGGACGGCAAGACTCACAGCCATGACGCTGAGTCACCTCCTCCAGGAAGCCACTTCTGATTCCGTCTTTTGTCCGTTGTGTGCATTTACTTTGGGAAGCGGTGCCAGGAGGCTCTGTGGGGAGTGGGCAGAAGACCCGAGGACAGAAAGAGCAATCGGAGGTGTGTTTGCCAGCAAGTTTCTTCCATGTGTCTCCGTCAGAAGGGGCCAGGCACGTCCTCAGATACAGGAAGTGACGTGTCCCACACGAGAAAGTAGGAGACCACCGTGAGTCCGGCAAATGTCGCATGTGGGGTGGGTCCTTGGGGTCGTATGCAAGCGATTACAAGGCCAGACAGCGATTCCTGCAACCAAACGCGATGGCAGCCATCGCAGGGGCTGCCCTCTGCTCTGCTCTTAGCTGATTTCCATAGGAATAAGGAAAGGGGGGGGCAGGCTTGGGGCTGGGGGTGTGCGAGGCCACCAAGAGGTCACTTCCACAGGGACCCACCAAAGAGGCCGCAGCGTCTGTAGCCGGGGGGGCAGGGTAACAGCCACCCCTGCCCGTCACGTGGGGCCAGGTGACCGGGGAGGGGAGGAGGGGGTCACTTCAGACTTTGCCAGGTTTGAGGTGTGTGACATTTTCAATTGCCCTGTGGTTGCTTTCAAGTCCCCTTTAAACTGGGCTAACCCTTTAATCAAGTGACTTTTGTAATTTGAGTGTAACTGTGAAGCATTGGGGGGAGTTAGCGTTTTCCTTCCCGACCACATGTCCACACGGCAGAGTAAGGGAGGGAGACAAGTGGGAGGGGCACGTTGTCACATCAGCCACGCTTCTCTCTCTCTCTCTCTGTCTCTGTCTCTGTCTCTCTCATTTACTGCATTCCTACCCGGGGTTCAGGGAGGGGCAAAGAGGCAGGGAATCCAATAACTTGCTTACACTGGGTATTTCAAAAGTCCCCATTTATTATTCATCGACACTTTGATGATACAGATGAGAAAACCGAGTCAGGAAACCCTTCCCCAGAATGTCATATGTCCCCCGTTACTGCCTGGATTTTGCTGCGTGCGTATATGTAATCATATTCTTGTTATAGTTAGGGACACAATGGGCATGTTATATGCATGTGGGAAGAAATCATGCTCACACTTGACACAGATCACCGACCCTGGGAGGGCCCAGCCTCAGCCGTTGTTTGCACACACCCTCAACTAAAATTATGACGCCGATTGTTACTCTGCATGGGCCACTGTGACAAAGGACCCCAGCCTGGGCGACTGAAAGAACACACATGTATGTCTCCCAGTCCTGGAGGCTGGAGTTTGAGACCCAGGTGTCCCAAGGCGGGTCCCCCTGAGGCCTCTCTCCTGGGTGTGTGGACGGCCGTCTGCTCCCCGTGTCCTCACAGGGCCGTCCCTCTGTGTGTGTCTGTGTCCTTGTGTCCTGTTCTTATAAGGACACAGTCCTATTGGATCACGGCCCACCCTAGTGACCTCATGTCACCTTAGTCCCCTCTTTACAGACCTGCCTCCTAATACAGCCCTATCCTGAGGTCCTGAGGGTCAGTGCATCAGCCCATGGTTTTGAGGGGACCCAGCATAACCTATAACACACCCCTATAATAATAACAAAGAATGTGTAGCAACCTTACATGAACAGGCCTGTTAATTTGATCTTTCTTTGCATTTTCAGGTGTGTAGTCTCAAACCGTCACCCCCCACAAATGCACGCTGGGAATTTGCAATGTGAAGAGGGGGTGGGGAATAATTTGGGGAGACCAGATGCCCTCGTGTGTAGTGTCGTGTGGATGCATTTGGCCAGCAGAGATCACAGAAAGAGACGTGCAGAAAGCATTGAGGTCATCGTGGGAGCAAGTGGAGTAAAACAGAGGGTCCTGGGCTCTGTGCTGTTTGGGAATCAGTGGGACTAGGGAGCCGGTCTTTAGACCTTCCAGCCAGGACAATATTTGGGGTTTGTAGCTAAAGGAAAAATCGGTGCTCATTCAAACTCTTTGCCACACCTAGACTCAGCTCCCCTGGGAGAAGAAGCTTGAGGACTCCCCAGAATGCTCAACGCGGAGTGACTCCCTGAGCCCGCAAGGCCACTGCCAGCTGTGGACCTGGGGGAATGCAAATCAGGTGTGCAAACAGACACTTGTACCGGCGTGCTCACAGCGGCTCCGTTCCCTGAGAGGGTTGCTTCTCATCGTGTGTGTCAACCTCACAGGGCCATGGTGGGGGAGGGGCCAGATACCTGGCTGAACACTATCCCTGGGTGGGTCTGTGAGGCTCTTTCTGGAAGACATCAGCATTTGCATCTGTGGCGTGAGTAACGCAGATTGCCCTCCCCAGGGTGGGTGGGCCTCGTCTAATCAGGTGAAGGCAGGGGGCAACACAAAAGGTGGAGGGAGAACCTCCTGTCTGTGTGTCTGTCTCTCTGTCTGTCTCTCTCTCTCTTCTCTCTGTCTCTCTCTCTCTCTGTCTCTCTCTGTCTCTCTTCTCTGTCTCTCTGTCTCTCTCTGTCTCTCTCTGTCTCTCTCTGTCTCTCTGTCTCTCTTCTCTCTGTCTCTCTCTGTCTCTCTTCTCTGTCTCTCTGTCTCTCTCTGTCTCTCTCTGTCTCTCTGTCTCTCTTCGCTCTGTCTCTCTCTCTGTCTCTTTCTTCCTTTCCCTGACTCATGAGCAAGGACATCTGCCTCCCGACTTTGACTAGAATTTACACCACTCGGCCTCCTGGGTCCACAGCTCGCTGACAGCAGATCAGGGCACTTCTCAGCCTCGACAACTGTGTGAGCCAATCTCTATAATAAATCTCTGTGTGTGTGTGAGTGTACAGTACATAAAAATAAATGTATAATTAATATATATTATAACCTCCTATGTATATATCTCTAATCTAAATATCATGTACATCTATTCTCCTGTTGGTTCTGCTTCTCTGGAGAGCCCTGAATGACACATGCACAATCGCCAAAACGTGAAAACAACCCAACTACCCATCAACAGATGGACAGACAAACAAAAGGAGGCCTGCCACACACTGGACTGTCACTCGCCACAACGTACAGGGACCTTGAGGACACTGCCCAGGGAGTGACAGACGCCAGACACGCAAGACCACCCAGCGTGTGACTCCATTTAGGTGAAACGTCCAGAACAGGCTCCTCCACAGACAGGAAGTGGGTGCGTGTTGTCAGGGCCTGGGGTGTGACTGCTCATGATGACAGGTCTCCTTGGGGTGATGGAATGTTCTAGAAAAAGACAGTGGTAACAGTTGCAATGCATGACAAATACGCTCATGTCACTGAACTGTGCATGTTCAAATGGCGACTTACGTGCCACGTGAATTTCACCTCAATGAAAAATAAAAATCATATAAATTGTTATGTGTCCGCTGAGTGGGATACGAGAAATCTAACACTAAACACACCGCACGTCTCTCAGGAAAGGCAGCGTTCCCTAGAAGGGGTGGAGACAGGCGTCCCTCTCTGCCTGCGTCATTGCCGTCCTGCTGGGGGAGACTAGGGGACAGACCTCACCACGAAAGAGCACGTTGACCCAATGCTTTGAACGGAGACCCCCGGTGGCTGCAACGTGCAGCTTCTGCCTTTTGTGGTGAGTCAAGGGACATCTCACACTAACTTGGCTGAAGACAGGTTCTGACTGAGACTCCGCAAAGAGGCAGTGACCTTGGCAGTGCTACATGGGGGCCTTCCATGGTGTTCTCGCCGCCCAGCAGATCAGAAGGGTCTTCTTATGTGACGTCATCCAAGCAGACCTCCCGGATTCCTGTGGATCCTGAGCAAGGAGCTCTATTTCTGTGCCGCTGTCCTGTCATAGTAGTAAGTGCCAGCGACCGGGAGCCACCAGATGCCCGAAAGCCTCTCCGAGAGAAAACGGCTGCGTCATTCACCTTTCTCGTTCTACTAGGTTTTATCCAAGGGAAAAAAACAAAAAACAAAACAAACAGAAAACCTTTCACTGATAGTAAGTACAACGTCTGACAATTAAGTTCGCGAACTCATCCTAGAAAAAGGGCTACACACCTCACTGCTGAATATCACTACGGTCACCTTCCAAGTCCTCCCCTTGGGAAGCTGTGCACTGACGCCAGCGCCTAGTCCACCCTTCAAAGCAATGTTGGAACTCTTTTCCTGGAATGGCCATCAGATCTGTCATCGTATTACCCTTGATGTCCTGAATGTCATCAAAATGTCTTCCTTTCCATATTTCCTTTATCTTTGGGTAAAGAAAGAAGTCACTGGGGGCCAGATCAGGTGAGTAGGGAGGGTGTTCCAATACAGTTATTTGTTTACTGGCTAAAAACTCCCTCACAGACAGTGCCATGTGAGCTGGTGCATTGTCGTGATGCAAGAGCCATGAATTGTTGCAACAGTTTCACGAACTTACTTGTCAGACCTCATAAATATGTGTGCAAACGTTCGGCTGACGAGATGGGTGACCGGGCACTGGTTTCGTGTCAGGGGATGCAGCGTGTTGGGGCAAGGTCCCTGTGGGTGGCTTTTGGGTTCCCTTGGGGGGAGGGTGTGTGATCGGGTGTCAGCGGTGTAGGTCCCAGCTGGGAGCAGATGCAATGCTGGCTCACAAGTCACTCACCTTTTCCGGTTGACTCCCTTCCCATCAGCATTGAAGAGACTGGGGTAGCCCCTGAGCCCCAAAGCTATGCCCGGGGACCTCTCTCACGTCACAGAGGAGCAGAGACGGACAGCTGTGGCACATACATAACATGCTGTCCCCGTGGCTGGACCCGGTCGGCTCGCTGGACAAATGCGTATCACATGCCTCCAACTTGGAGCCTTTAATTTAAGTCCACAGTGGAGCCACTTGTCACAGAAATGATTGTCACAGAATTGAGGGCGGCCAGTACACACAAACCAACAGGAGAGGACACGTGCTGGCGATGACGTGGCAGCTTGGGGGCTTTGGACACCGTGGAAGGGAATGGGAAACGCTGCAGCCACTGTGGCCCCGAGTACGGCGGTTCATCAAAAAGAAAAAAATCTACAATCGGACGGCGATATGATCCAACCATCCCAATGCCGGGTATCGACCCAAAGGGATGGAAAGCAGGGTCCTGGAAAGATGTTTGCACATCCACGGTTAGTGCAACGTGACACACAACAGCCGAAAGGTGGGAGAAGCCCTCGTGCCCATGAGGGGATGGAGGGAAAAAGAAAACGTGGTCTCTCTATCTATACAGTGGAATATTACGCAGCCACAGCAGGGAATGAAGTGTCGGCACAGGCTGCAACGTGCAAGAAACTCGAGCCCTCGATGTGGAGTGAAATAAGCCAGTCACACAAAGACAAAGCCTGTGTGAGTCCCCGTCTGTACTGCAGGGACCCGAACGTAGCTAAAAGCCCCAGAAACACCAAGTAGAGGGTGGGTCCCAGGGGCCGCGTGCCAGGAAATGGGGACTGAGTGTTGAATGGGGTCAGAGCTCCAGTTTGGGACCAATGACAACCTTCTGGAGGTGGCTGGTGGGGATGGCGGTGCAACACTGGAATAGACGTAACGCCACAGAACCAGACGTTTAAAAGCAAAATGGTGCAGATGGTAAATGTTTTGTTGCAGTTTTGTGTTTTTCCCCACCAGAATTTTTTAAAACTTCACATGTCCAGGGAACGTCAGAGAGGGTGGGGGGATGGTCAGCCTGGCCAGGTCTGGGCAGGGCTGGGACCCGCTCAGGTCGTGACACACTGCCTTATGCGGCGCTCCCCTTTCCGTCCCTTGGGGTCATCTGGAAATGCACGTTTTGCTGTCTGTGAGGAGCTGGGACTGGCTCCTCCCTTGTCTTGGGTGTCCTTTTTCCATAATGCCATCAAACCTTCGGGGACTTTATTCCCCGTGTTTTTTACGAGCGACGTTGGGGTTTTATGAAAGACCCACACCCTTTGAAACACAACGCTCACAGAATGCCTTTCTGTTACAGGAACTTGACGTTGGCTTCAGGGTTTTGGGGTTGTTTTGTTTTTTTTTTTTTAACGTGGTGAATTTACTGTGTTCAAAAGTACACGTCCAAGTCAGGGTTGTTTCCAGTGTCATTTGAATTTCGCCTCAAGGAATCATGGGACACCCAGGGCAGTGTCCCGGGTACTGAGAAGGCACGAAAGCCAGAGCATCACGTGGGTGGCATGGGAAGGGAAGAGAGGTGGTGTCGCTGAGCTTTCCAGATGCATAAACCTGGAAAGAGCTGACGGGTCCCGAGGGGTCTCTCAGTGTCCTCGCAGGAAACCCCTGAGGAAGCATGAAACGTCCCTCTGAGCTGACGAGGGTCTGTACACCTGTATTCTGCTCCAGTGAGAAGGCGCAGCTCTTTGGAGGGACCCATGGGAGCCACCCACTGGGCTGGGACTCACCGTCACAGGCTGGGCTCTGGAGGGCTGAGGTCCTTGGGGCTGGGACCCAGTGACTTGGGACGTATAGGGGTGGGACTCGCAGTGCTGGCATCCACAGGGCTGATGTCCAGAGGGTCCGATACGTACAGCTGGGACCCATGGGGCTGGGATCGTCAGGGTTGCAGCTCATAGCTGAGTCCCATAGGTTGGATCCAAAGGGTTGGGTGACTCGGTCAGTGCTTTCAGAATGGCAGGTTTTCCAAGCTTCCTCCTGAAGAAAATGGTTGACCTGTGTTCTGAGTTCTCCTCGGAGATGTTTCTTCCCCACACAGCGTCCCCACGCAGGACACTCTTTCTCAATCACCCATGATCTCATTGCCATCAAACACCGGTGACCTTTTGCCACCATATTGAAAGGACCACTTACCTTTCTTGGCCGCGCCAGTCACTCTTCCAAGAACGTTTACTGACCAAACGACTGCCTGAGGATCAGGCACCGTCCGAGATACTTGGCTGGACCCATGAGCTCATCCGCAGTCCGTGCTGAGCTGGGTTTACAGACACAAATGGAAGATGGTATGGTACCGATATTTGTGGCTGAGATCTCCCGCTTGGACCCATCGGAGGGTCAGCTCTCCCTCTATCCCTGGGGCCAGGCCACGTCTCCAGGGCCAAGGTGACAGGGCTCCTTTCACAGAGCCAAGTCTCTGTAGGGAGGCACACGCCTGGTGAGCTGTTCACCATGGACCCTCATTTCCGTTTCGCTCTCCCAAGCCCCCAACAAATTTTCGTGGGTGAGTCAGCCTCTGTCTTCTGCAGGTGGAGACGTAAGGAGAAGATACCCATCGCTGGAGCGATAAAGGAAAGGGGGGCCCCCGTGAGGACAGCGGGGAGAGAGCAGCAAGCAGAGACTCCCCTTCTACAATGACGGGGTTGAAAAGAAGGGGACAGAGTCAGGGCCTGGAGACTCAGTCCACCATCCTGATCCCAGGACACTGGACCCCTCAATGGGTGCAGAGACCAAGGGGATTTTTTGAAGAAAGTTGTCGTTTTCCTAGAGACCCTTCTTAGTTCCTACACTTTATGGGGTTGCCGTTTTGTTCTTTGGTTGGTGCGTTTTTGTGGTCTGTCCCCCTGCCCTGATGTGAGCTCCCAAGGGAGTGGGAGCTGGAATCTTATCTCTGTGCCTGGAGTGTGCTTGATACAGAGAAGGTGTCAGGTAAGTGTGTGTTGGAGGATGGATGGATAATGGATGGTTGATGGATGGATGATGGATGGATGATGGATGGATGGTTGACGGGTGGATAGATGAATGATGGATGGATAGATGGATGGAGGATGGATGGATAATGGGTGGGTGGGTGGATGGATGGTTGATGGATGCATGATAGATGGATGGATGGATGGATGGATGGATGGATGGATGGATGGTTGACGGGTGGATGGATGGATGATGGATGGATGGATGATGGATGGATGGATGATGGATGGATGGATGGATGATGGATGGATGGATGGATGGATGGATGGATGGATGGATGGATGGATGATTGCTGGGTACATGAGTATATGAGTGTGTGTGTGTGTGTGTGTGTGTGTGTGTGTGTAGGTAGGTGGCTAAATTTGTAGGCAAATGAATGTGTGTTTTTTACTCCCCCCCAGTAAAACCTGCCCACCTCCCTTGACCTCTGGCCTCTGCCTCCCTTTTCAAAGCCAGCAGCCTAGTGTCTCCTTTCTCCCCTGCACCTCTGTTTCTCCGTCTTTGATTGCAAATGTCCTGCCTCCCTCTTATAAGGTCCTTTGTGACCACCTGAGGTCCACCCAGATGTTCCAAGTTCACCTCAAGATCCTGAAATCAATTGCCTCGGCCATGTCCCTTTTGCCACGTAGGGTGACATAGTCACAGTTTCTGGGGGTTAGGACGGGGGCACATTTGGGGGACTTTTGCCGGCTTTCCACAGTCGAAATTCTTGCCATTCAAGCTTCTCTATACACTGTCCACACGGGAGGGATAACAGAACAGTGGAAAGCGTGTAGCCTTAGGCAGCGGGGTCCCTCTAGGTGTCTCTGTGCAGTCGCCCCCCTCCCAAAATTCACGTGTGGAAGCCCTAATCCCCAATGTGGTCATACTGTGAGGTGGGGCGTTTAGAAGGTAATTCGGGTTAGATGAGGTTACGGGAGGGGGCTTCGTGGTGGGGTCAGTGTCCTTATAAAAACAGGGAGGCCCACCAGAGCTCTCGCGTGTGAGGCGGGTGAGCAGGCCGTCCTCTCCAAGCCAGGAAGAGAAACCACATCACAACCTGACCCTGACTTTGGACGTGCAGCCTCCAGAGCTGTGAGAAATAAATGTCTGCTGTTTAAGTCCCCCGGTCTGGGATGCAAGGGCGGCCCGTGCTGACTAAGACACTCGGTTTGCAGAAGGAAAGTCAGCGGACGCTCTTCTGGGATTCTGGCCACTTCCATTGCAATGCCATCCGCCTTGACCCAGCTCCATGTCTGGGGGCCTGTAGATAAAACGGCATAATTCCTAACAGCGTAGGCAGCTGTTCACGGAGGGGGACCCTCCTTCATTCATTCATTCATTCATTCATTCATTCATTCATTCTCTCACTGGTTCTCTGACGCTCCGTCCTTCACAGATTAAGACAATCCACCAACCTCTGTCCCCAGCAACGCAGACCACGCCAATCATGACAAGCCCCCCCTCACCCTTCCGGATGAACAAACACATTTGTGACATCTCCCGCTTTTCCTGTCGCCGAGCTGCCCCTTCCCTCTGGTTTTCCGTGAAAGCAGAGGGTTTTAACACGGGCAATTACACGGGCCAGCAGGCAATGATGCTGAGGCCGTCCCTGGAGGAGTGTGGGGGGGAGGGGCCCCCCTGCATCTGTCAGGGACTCGATGAAGACAGCGTCCCCCCGCCAGGCTGCGTTAACGAGCCACGAAGCCTCGCCTGACGATGCCGTGCTCCCAGGCAAGAGGCCAGAGATTTCCTGTCTGTGAAAAGTCAAGACAAAATAAATTGACCTCCGCGTTGAAATGTTTCCAGTTGGGGCTCAGCCTGCAATTTTTTTTTTTTTTTTTTTTCCAACCACGAGAATTTCTCTCTCTCTTTTTTTTTTTTTTAAGATGCCCACCCATGGAAGATAAGGGCTCCCATCGCAACCCACACGAACCTGGCTTCTCATTACTGCCATGTCATGTCATTTGCAGAAGATTGAGGGCTCCGCGGACCGGGTCTCGGGCGGGGGGGACACGAGGCCGTCGCCCTGTGGATGCTGGGGCCCTTCCCCCCCGTCGTAAACACGGATGGTGGCTCTGCTGGGGTCCCTCAGAGGTCAAGGTCGTCACCCTGACCCGCACAGAGACATCCAGGGTGTGTGTGTGTGTGTGTGTGTGTGTGTGCGCGCACGGGTCAACTCGGGCGACATCGGGGGCCAGGCGCCCTGAGCTGTGCTCACATCATTTTGTCACCCGCTCGGAGACGCGGGACGCACGTGGCTTTCCTAGGCGCCCGAGCGAGCGATCGTAAATGCCAGCTTGTCAGCCCCATCAGGCGGGAGCAAGTGGAGGAGAAGGCGCTTTTTTGAATGCTACCCCAGAGTCAATTAAAATACAGTAAGGCTGACATCTGCAGAATACCGGATGATCAAAGCGCAAAGTGTCCATACAGCTCCTGACATAAAAACAGTGTGTTTGGCGGCACGCTGACACAGTGTAACAGGTCAGATAATTATGAGGAAATCTATGATACATCTGTTGCAATTGGTTACCTCGTTCCCATTATCACAGCCATCAAACACGGCAGCGCGCTCCCTTCTGCAGGATCCCAGCGAGGCTGACACCCTCCGCGCGCTGATACAGATGGCATGTCCTGAGCGGCTGAATTAATTTGACAGTAAATAGGGGATCGCGGTTACCGCCTTGTTTCAATATATATTTTTTAATTGCAGTGGGACGGGGCGGGCGAGGGGGGGGTGTCACCCTTCTGGGAATAGCGGGGAACGCGTGCGTCCGTCTCGTTAGTGGCGCGTTACAAGGGCACCGCGCGCCGCGTGCACGCGCGCACCCACGTACTTCTGTGCCATGCATAGCAATTGCACACACACACACACACACACACACACACACACACACACACACAAGGGCTGGTGTTTCGTCGTTTGCATGGTAATCACGCTGCACAAACACATTTCCACCCCCCTACCCCCCTCCAACCCCAGCACCCAACTGCCGAACGCACGCATTAACCACGATGATTAGGGAATTCTGCCATCTTCGCCCTGGATGTGTTTATTAAGTTAATGAAGGAAGTGACAGATGAATCCGTGGGCTGAGGGTACGGCCGTCGGTGGGGGCGGGAGCCAGGGCCGTGTTTCAGGGGCGGCGGACGTCCTGCCACGCTCCCCTCGTAATTGGCGCTAATGGGTTCTCCGCTCCGCGCTCCGGTTCCTCTCCCCCCCTTTCTCCAAAGCAAACTAATTACAGCTTTTTACATTAAGTCCTAATAGATTTCAATTTATCTCCTCCAGATTACCGCAATAATTACAGTAATAAATTAGGCGCATCGGTGCCCCGGATCCAAACGCCGTGGGTTTGTCATTGTAGCAGCTCGACGTGACCTGTGCTGACTAAACGCGTGATAATCGCCAGGTGGGTGGGACAGCACCTGAGTGAGAGTGTGTGTGTGTGTGTGTGTGTGTGTGTGTGTGTGTGTCCAAGCAAGCCTGAGATTCATCCTGAAAGCCAGTGAATATTTCCCACCGAATAAGGCTCAAAGCAAAAGAAGAGATATTTAGAAATAATGACTCGGTCCTCTCCCAAGTCTCCAATTTCTTTTCCTTCCTTCCTTGTTCCCCAAGTGCCTTTCTGCTCTCAGAAAACGTCTTGCCCACACAAATAAGCATCACAAATGTCCCCTTTGCTGAGTGAAGGGAGCACCGAGTTCCATTTATACCCTGGCACCTTCTGTTCCATTTTAATGGCCTCCCATTTATTATTCTTGCACAGGACAAGGGAGCTTTCTCCGGCACCTTTAATCAGGCAATCACCCCAACTCTCTCCTTCCCTTGGACCTGCGGGGATCGAGTCCCAGGGACACTTCAGTGTCCAGGACAGGTGTCCTCGCCTTATTTGTCACTCCGTGCCAAAGCAGAATGTCAGGTGTACGCCGCCGATGAATTGCATGGAGCATTCTGATATAACTTGGAACAGGACAGATGGTCCCAGATTTTCAGAGATTTAGACAGCCGCGACCTTTTTCTTTTCTTTTCTTTTTCCCAAGGGAAGGAGACCAAACTTTTAGACTTGCTTTCCGAACTCTGGAGGTGATGGCTCCCAGGTACTCAGAGCAGTTAAAAGCGTATTTGTGCAGAAAAATACCACAAAGGCGGAATGCAACGCCAAGCTCAGTCATTATTTTAATTCGAGTTCTTCCAAGGGGGAGAGTCTCCACCTCCCTCAGCTTGTTAGAATGGCAATCGTTTCTTTTCAGTCATAGTTTTGAATATTTCTTCTTTTATTTGGGGGGCTTAGGAGAATGTCAGAGCAATTACTTTTAGGCAGCTGCACGTGGCTAGGGAGCACGCGCTATTCTCTGCACTTTCTCTGCAAGAAAATTCCCCGGATATGTAAGCAACCTATGACGGCAGTCACAACTTTGGGCAGCGGGGCACACACGTTGTTTGTAACGGCTAAGAGAGTCAGTATTTTCAGGGTCGCTGGGTCACACCGTCTCTGGAACAACTCCAAAAGTCTGCCTCTAGAGCACAAAGCCCACTGCAGACAATGCGTCCACAAATGAACAAGCCTGTGTCCCAATAAAACTTTATTTACAAAAACAAGTCGAGGGCCGCGTGTGGTCCGCAGAACCTGTTTGCTGAGTTCCATGACTCAAGTTGGATGAATCGCAATCATTAATGTTCTTGCATATTTGGGGGGACGTGTAGCTGTTTCCAACGTCATCCCCACTTTATTTTGGGGGCATCCAGTGGAGCTAAAATAGGATGTAGAACTTCCCATGTGCTCAGGCCCTCATTCTCCCATAACGAGTAAGCCCTGCAATGAAGACACAAGTGTGACCTAAACCAGGAATCTGTCATCCGCATCCTTCTCAACACAAGCCGCCAGGAAGGTTTTGTCCATTGATGGGAGTGAAAGGCACGACAAAACGTAGTCACGATTTTTTTTTTTAATTCAATCCACTTTAACAGAAAGCAAAAACAGAGAGAGAAAACTCACCTCTTTGCTGCCTTGACTTGCACTGAACCTTGAGGAGCTCATGCCCAAGTCTTCCAATCGATGCTTTTCTTTCTAAGAGGATATTCTTATGTGAACTATTTGACATGTGACCCCACCACTGGGGTCCACCCAGCAGGCTGGGGAGGTCCCTTTGGCCATCACTATAGATGAGCACAAATCAGTAAATTTACAACAGACACTCGTCCCCCCTGAGTCCTGGAGACCGGGAGTGTGACATCAAGGTGTCCCAGGGCCATGGTCCCTCCTGCCCCTTCCAGCTCCTGGGGGCTCCAGGCGTCCCGGGCTGGTGGCCACCTCCCTCCCATCTCTGTCTCCGTCTCCACGTGGCGTCTCCTCTGTGTCTGTGTCCCTCCTCTTCTGTCTCTGACGAGGACACTGTCATTGGGTTCAGGGGTTCCCTGATCCAGGACGACCTCATCTCAGACCCCTCACTCAGTCCCTTCTGCAGGGACCCCATTTCTAGATAAGGTCCTGTTCCCAGGTTCTGGGACCTGGACGTACTTTGGGGGGAGCCTGCACTGAACCCACTACACTGTGTATGCAGACGGACCCACGATGTCGAAAGAGAAAGCCAGAAGGGAGAGAACCCAAAAAGAACACACAGGAATGTTAAGATGCCTTGTCTCTGATTGGTCAGGACAATGGCTCATTTAATGGCTGTCACCTTAGCTGAATGTTCTCAGTCATCCCCAGAGAGCAAGCAGGGTGACTCCCAAGGGAAGCAAGCACACGTCCCCCTTGTTTTCTGAAGGAACAGAGTGAAAACAAACAGGATCTCGGGAAGGAAATAAAAGGCAACTATGCAAATGAGGTCGCCTTGAGGATTTATCCCAAAGACCCCACAAACGGGGAAACGGATGGACTGGTGTCTCCGTTCGCGCCAAGGTGGTGCCCGTGGTGAAGTCTGGGCTCAGACCTCCTGCAATCAGGGTTTTCCTCCTGCCTGGGCACGACTCGGGCCCTTCCTGGGGTCACCCTTTGTGGGGGGGCCTCAAGCAGCGTTGCAGAGCTGCACTGGGGGGTGAGGGAGACCCCACCACCCATTGCCCACTCACCTCCCGCTCAGTGTGTCCGAGGAGGCCCTTGTCACTTTGGGGTGTGTTGAGTAAGAAAGATCACACAAAGACAGGCCAGGGGTCAGGAGGTGTGACATGCAAGCCCTCCTGCAAACCCACAGAAATGCAAGGGGGGTAAAGTGGAGGCAGAGCAGGGGCCCCTGCAGTGGGGAGCCACCCCAGCAGGCCCCGCAGTCTGCAGGCTCCGCGCCCCACTCCTTCCTCGTCTCCTCAAATTGCAGCTTCTCCTCCGCGGGCAGCGGGTCCGCTCACATTCCGGCCCCCGCCGGCCGCCAAGGGAGCAACCCAACAGCGGCTCGGAGGCCGGGGATGAGCGAGAGCAGACAGTTTGCCCAGAGACTGCTCCGGGATCCGGTGGTCCTGGCCGCGTGGGGAATGAGCCTGTCAGCCCGCGTCTGCAGTAATTGCTTCCCGGGCCGGCCGTTGGGACCCACACACACAGGCCAGGGTTGTGGCCGGCCGGCCTGCGCTCAGCTCAGCTCAGCTCAGACCCTGATGGTGGGGAGGTCAGAGGACATGGCCACTGAGACAGGCAGGCGGTGGGGCAGGCGTGGGAAGGGTGGGGCCTGGCCAGGAGGGGCAGGGTGGGTGGGGAGGGGAGGGGAGGGAGGAGGGGAGGGGAGGGGAGGGGAGGGGAGGGGAGGGAGGGGAGGGGGGGGGAGGTGGGAGGGTGGGGTGGGAGGGGAAAGGGGGAGGGGACGGGAAGGGGGAGGGAGGGGCCAAGAGGGTGTGGGGAGGGGAGGGAGGGGGGACGAGGAGGGAGACACAACTTATATTACGTGTGTGCGTGGAGTGGGAGACAGCGAGGCCTGTGTGTTATCCAGCACACATGTTGTACGTGTGTACAGCGTTTTATGTTGTCTATACATATACAGGTGTGTGTGTGTGTGTCTCCCTGTGTACGTGGGTGTGAGTGTGTTGACGGACAGGGAAAGACAGGCGTGTGTACCAGAATCACAGGGGCATACAGAGGCTGCTCTGTACGGCTCCACATCACATATGTTCACAGAGCACATATATCTCACACATATGTAACTGTGTGTACATAAAGAGGTGTATGTATGTTACACATGTAGCAAACGTGTGTATAAGACTTTTACCTATAGGGTGTGTACACATAGCACACGTGCGTGTCTGTGTCAGGCGATGTTTTTTATGTACCAGGGGGGCCAAGACAATGGGTACACATGACTTGGATTCATCTTTTGTTATCAGTATAGACTGAGTGTTACAATTTTAATACAGTGTTTTCCTTTCTTAAAATGTGTATCCATGTTTTTGGCTCCCTCTGTGTGTGTGTGTGTGTGTGTTGGTACATACAGGAAAATTCACATTACGGACATAAATACATGAATTCACATACCTTACGTATGTAAACATCTATATATAACACACACATTTACATCACACATACGTGTTGGGCACACACACTATATGGGCACATATATAAATGTATGCAGACTTAGATATTTCTAGATGTATACAGCTATGCGTTTGATAATATATACAACTGCTACTAAGTTAATATATATAAGAAATATACTTATTATGTATACATATTACACATACGTAATGTAGGGGGGTTGTGGGGAAGAGACAGAGTTAGAGACAGACAGACAGAAGGGGCAGAGATACAGACAGAGAGACTGGGGTGGGGACAGAGACGGGAGACAGAGATGGGAGGGAAGGGGGACTGTGGGAGTCTTGGTTCTCACTTCTGAGGATTTGTTCTCACGTCCAGGTCCCAGCTCCCGCCCCACACCAGCTCTCCATTTTGCACAAACAACCCTGGGCTCGGGTCGACACTAGGTGGTGTCAGGTCCTCATTGGAGGACAGCGGGGCTCTGTGGCTGAGAGAACAACTGTCCCCTCCCGATGAGCTCCCTGGGGTTCACGGGTGTGGTTTGGGGGTGTGGGCCCCTGGGGCCCTGTGCCTCTGTCCGAGGACTCTGCAGGAAGGAGGGTGCTGCCCCAGGCTGCAGGCTTGGTTCTGGGGCAAGATGCCAGACGAGTCACAGGTGCTGGCAAGTTGGGTCTGGCTCCACAGGGCACAAAACACCCACAACCACTGCTCAGGGCTGTGCTGGCGTCGCCCAGACAATGAACCAGGAGACAGATACTCACCCGCCCTTTGCAACTCAGCGGGCACAGCGAGGGCTCCACGCATGCAGACATTGGGGACCCAGGACGGGCAGCAGAGGCGGTGCCTGTGGTCAGCTGAGTGACCCCAGTGGCTCTGGGCTCCTGGGACCTGGGGTGGCGTGGGACTCACCATGACGGAAGTGAACAAGCTGGGCTGGAAGCCATGGCACCTGGGCACCCATTCGGGTCCCCTACCGAACCCCAACTTTCTTTCCTTCTTGGACACCCTGTTTCCCGTCTCAGAAGAATGTGAGCGTAGGTGTTGGACCCCTTTCTGTTGTCGGCCGAGAACAACGGGAACCCATGGAGGAGTGGACAGGAGGACACCCAGGGCCTGTCCCTGTCGTCACATTGAGTGAATGGGGTCGGGGGGGGCATCGGCATTTGTATCTGAAACAAGAATTCTGAGACCAGGAACATGAACTACGACCCCGGTGCAGAGTGAGCCCCCAACGGCACGGGCCACGCCCCTTTTCTGGGCTTTCGCCGAAATATAACATTGACCCCACATTTATATAACGACATGTCTGATTAAAGAAGTTATTGAACCAATGGCAAGAAACACATCCAAGGGTCCTGAAGCACAGACCAACAAAACCAGCTGTGAGTGAAAGCAAGACGGATCATTTCCTCCGATTCTTATGTGGTCATCTGTGAATTGCAGTAACTGGGCTAACGGGACGTACAGGCCTCTGACCTCTGACCTCTGACCTACAGGCCTCTGACCTGTGGTGCTCGGCTGGGCCAGCTGTCGATGGAGCGGGACCCCTGGTCTAAGCTGCTCACCTGGGCCAGGTGTGGACGCTCACCCGGGCCAGGCTTGCTGCTGCTGCTGTTGGAAGTTTCCCACGGGCAGGTCTGTGTACAGAGCCGGACAGTGTGACGTCCAGACTGACCACCGACCCTCCCTAAAATTAAGTGGATTGTATTCATTATCACCAGTTGTTCCTAAATTACAAGGGCGTAATTGCACCTCAGCTGTAGCACTAACAGAAACTTTCCTCTGTGGTTTAATCGATAACCTGCGGCCGTGCCAGCTCGGCAGGACGGTGGGGGGTGGGGGGTACATGGCCGCTGTCCTCGTGACCCTGGCGAATGCAGAAATCCTGCTCCGCCTGTTTGTTTGTTGGCGACTGAGGGACAGGCAACACCACGGGGCAAAGCCCGTGGGAATCCCACCCGCCAATGCACCTAAAACACCCCGCACGTGCCTACCCGTGGCAACCAGCGCACAGGTCACAATTATGACCTGGCATTGCCGCACTTCACGGGGACACAGCCCATCACTGACCTGGGAACCGTTTCTCCTGCAGGAGCTCGCGTTGCCGGGATTCGTGGGGAAGGCCTCTGCACGGTGACTTGTCTGTATACACAAGCTCGTTCCTGTTTCTCGCTTTCTCGTCCATCCGCCCACCACGTCACGTCTCTGCGACCACTCGTGTCCCGCACGGAAAGTCTGTCACCACTGAACTGGCAGCACTGAACTGCCAGTTGTCTGGGGGGGCAGACAGAGGCATGTATTCACGGCGCGGCTCCGACACGTGGAGATTTAGAGCTGGCACATGGGTCCCCCACACACTGAGATGGGAAAGGGCTCTTGTGGAAGACGCAGCTTCCTCCTTCCGTGCCCAGGCTGTTCCCTTCAACAAGAAGCAGAGGCCGGGGGACACTTTCCCTGCCCACAGGAGACGGATGTGCTCCACGGAGCCGAGAGCCGACCTGAGCGTGACCTGAGACAGGTCGTCCTGGAAGGACCGGAGCAGCTGCCGACGCTCAGCGTGTGGGGACAGCCGTGTGTTTTGTCTCCTTTCCTAGTTTCCCCCACGCTCCCCTCGACTGGGTGCAGCCCAGAGTTTCCCGTCTCTTTTCCTAGGGGATGAATGGAGGGGAGCCAGGCAGAGGCTCGGGAGAGACGACCTGGAGGTCACAGACACGGGTGACGGGCTGGTGCAGGTATAATACAGGTAGGTACACGGATAGATACACACAGGCATGGGCGATGGGTGGGTTTAGGTGCAGCTACAGACGTAGATATGGATACAGTATAGATAAGGGTGTAGCAATAGCTATAGGGGTGATAGATACATAGAGATAGACAGAGACAGAGAGAGAGAGAGAGATGATACAAATAGATATATAGATATATAGGTATAGACAGGACATAAATGACACAGATATAGGAGTGTACAGAGATAGAGACCCATTGGTGATCTATAAATATAAATATCATCTGAATATAGGTCTATAGGTGATGTAGATATAGGTGTGCAATAGACGTAGATAGTCTATACATATGTGGACCTTGATACATGGATGATGGATGTGTAGCTATCGCTGTGCTGCAGACAGAGATAAATAGGTGATAAAGGTGTGTATAGATACGTACATGGGTATAAATATGACGTAGGCGACATAAACACATGAGTGTATACGTGTATATATATAGGTACAGACATAGATATATAATAGATACAGATACACATGTAGACACTATGTGGATACATAGATACAGATACGCAGACATTGTTATCTGGATGATATAACTGTAGTTACAGGTCTGTTATCGCTGTAAAGAGATGCTATAGGTACAGACGTTATATCGCGATGACACAATAAGCATATGCATATACGGCTACGCAGACAACACAGAGACATGCACACGTACACATATACGTGACACAACTAGACACAGACACAGACATGGAAGGTGTTCGCAGCTCACGTGACGAGAACGGCTGGCGTGTCGTCCCAGGAGGGAGTCCTGCAAAACGCTGAGAAGGACGCAGACAGCCCAGCGCGACGTGGACAGAGCACCGAGGGCCGCAGGTGAAAGGAGGCCATCGGAACAGCCGCCAGCGAGCTGCTGAAAGGACACACGGCACCGCCAGCGTGACGGCCAGGGAGCCGAGACCCTGGTGAGAGCCCAGGGCAAGCCGGTCCTCTGGACGCTCCCTGGGACCCGTGCGGCCCTGCCCTCTTTGTGTCACTTGCCATCGACTGCATAGGGGGTCACCAGGCTGGAAGGCGCCGGGCACGCACCAGGAAGCCGCTGAGCGCGAGCCAGGGGCCAGGAGGCAGCCCCACGGCCAGCCAGGGTGTGCGGAGAGGCCCGGGCACCCACCATACCCCCCGTCAGAACGAGCGGGTCACCACCCCTCTCGGCGTGGAGCCTGCACGCTTGCCAGGACAGCGGTAACGAATGAGCACACATGGGCGCTTCACGGTCTGGGCGAGTCAGATCAGCTGTGTGGGGACCTCGCTCCCTCTTCCGGTCGTAGGGGAGGGTCTGGGCCAGGGACTACTTCCCACACCTGACGTTTTCATGTGCGTGTCTGGGTCCAAACGTCCCCCCGTTTCTTTTATAAGGACACCAGTCCTACTGCGTTCGGACCCGCCCATCGTAAGGAATGACGTCTGCGAGGAACCCATCTCCGAATCCAGTCCTGTTCTGAGGTCCCGGGGGTTAGGCCTCCCATGTAAGAATTTGGGGGAGACACAGTCCAGCCGACCTCCTGCTGGGGCCCCACGATGGCTTATAAGTGAGCATGCGGATGACAGGTGAGGCAGGTGGTCTCGGAGCGGGGAGCCTGCCTGTCCCTGCCGTGTCCCCCCAGGGCCCCAGAAGCGGGCCTGCCGTGCTGTGAGCCTGTGAGACGGACGACTCTTTGGTTGGTCTTTGAGAAGCTGTCTCTGCGCTGCTTTTGCTTAGGGCATGTTCTCAGAAAAACGTGACAGGTATCGTTTGCGTGTTAGGGGCCTGGGTAGGAGTGGCCATTAGAAGAACGGGGACCAAGGGGCTCGGTTTTCACTAAGTCCCTCGTGTGACAATATTCAGCATCACCCCTCGCCCATGAAATAAATAAACACGGGGAAACTGGCAGTGGTGCGTCCGCCCAAACGAGGGCACCGGCAACTTTTGCTTATATACGTGGTTTATTTGAAGAAACAGGCTGGGATCTGTTCAGCAAATGAATCCACAGCAGAAGCTTCCCAAACAATGTGTGAAGCCAGCCTGTTGGCCTGGATTTGCATAAGTGGCTAAGCCGGGAAAGACACAGCCAGTGTCTGAGAGCCGCTGGCACCGAGAACTAAACACGAGCAACCTGCCACCCACCTGTTTCCAAACAGTGCCCCCCCCCCCAAGAAGTCTCCAGAAAATGTGTCATTTTATTGAAAGCAGGGAGGTGCCAACCCCCGAGGGGCCCTGGCCTGGCCGGTGCACGCGTCACAGACGGGCGTCCCAAGAAGATTTCGTCTGACGGCAGATTTCGGCCGCCGTGGTCTGCAGTCAGGACGTGACGGAGGACCCTGTCCACGCTAGTGGTTTTGCAGCCCAGACAGGATGTCGCTTGTCCCAAACTTTGAAGTAAAGCTCTTCTGCATCCATGCTCTTCCTTTCCTGTGTGGGGGTGTCCTTGGGCTTTAAAGCTGCTGGTGCAGCACCAGTTGGGCCACCAGGATGCATTGGGAGCTTCCGTGACCCAGCGTAACTTAAGGGAGGGGCGACAGGGCTGATGACACAGTTTCTCTTTGGTTTAGGGTCCCTTTGAGTCATGACCTGCATCCCCCAGGTACTGAGGCCATTGGCTCAGCACCGGCCGTGTGCCCCATGGGTAAGAGGGGCCAAGCGCCCCCGTGTGCCCGGTGGGGTAACAGCGTGGCAAGCATTTCCCCATTTGACCTTCCTTCGGACCCCGCAAGGTAGGTGGTGCCTTTACCCTTTTTACAGGACACCCAGGCCTGGGGGTGTCGGGTTGACACTGCTCCTGCAGCTGGTGGCTGGCAGGCCTGGGGCCAGCTGGCTGTGGCTTATTCCCTGAATCAGGTGTTATCTGAAGGCCTCAGGACGGTGGCCGGGAAGGTCCCCGCACCCAGGCGTCCCGGGAACAGCCCTGACTTTCTGGGTGGTGCACGCAGTGAGGGCACACCAAGGGCCACCCACCCGCCGGGGCCGGGACGCACGCGACACCACCTCGTGGACGTGGACGGAGCCCCCTTTGTCCTTCGCACGGGAGCGTCCCTTCCAAGCAGAGGCACGAGAGTCACGGGCCGCCGGGCCGCCAGCCCGCGTGCCCGACCCTGGAGGTGGTGTGTGCCTTCCGAGTGCTCTGTTAACAAGACAACAATCTCAATTTCCTTTTGTGGGAAAGGCACCCGACGCAAGGTCCACGCGGAGGAAATGCCTCTTTAAACATTTCCGCGGGGCTGTTTTCGCTGGCCTTGGCTGGACGGCTGCCAGCGTCCTAGGAGCAGCAGCGGGCCAGGCGGGGAGGCAGCCCCAAGTGGGGACATCGGGGCGGTGGCCGGTGGGCCTGCCCGTGGAGGGGCACCACTTGGGTGACAGCCACAGAGGACGGCCCTGGGAGCATTGGGACCCGGTGGGCGTCCATGGAAAAAAGAAGCACGGTTGGGTGTGCACGTGAGTGTGTGTTATTTTCTCCTCCATAAAGGAGAGCCGGGGAGAGAGGTTAGATTAGAAAACTTCAATTAAGTCTTTAAAAAGGCCATCTGCCGAACGGTGACTGGGGTTTCGTGTAAACAAAATGCCTGCGCTGGTTACAAACAAATGATCTTATCTATTGTATTGTGTTACAAATTAAAATTAGATCAAGCCACCTACATGATACCTTGGCTGCATTTTCAATTTCTGGGGGGAGGCTCAGCCGTCCGGGGTGCGTCCTCCCCCCGCCGGACGAGCCCTCATTATCTCGGCTGCGGCATGACTTGCTGTGCGTGGCGTAGGGAAAGCCTGCGGGTACGTATTAATTATCCTTTTGAATAGTGATGAAATTTTAAAAAGATCTCCTTTAGGCTCCCATCAGCAGCAGATGAAACAAAGGCACGCACAGCTTGCGAGTGGAGACTCACATGTGTTTCTACATCTGTTCAGGATATTTCAATTTGAAGCTCAACAAGCAGAGGCTGGGATTAAAGAAGAGGATGGGGGGGGAGGGAAGGGGAGAGAGAGAGGGATGGAGAGAGACAGGGAGAAAGAAAGAGGGAGAGAGAGAGAGTAAAGTCCCTCAGTAACAGACCCTTCCTGTGCTCGTGACCAAAACAGCTTCCGTTCTTGGAAAGTGCACAGTTGCTTTCTTACGTCCATGTAATTGTTGCCATTCAAGGCGAGATTCCACGCGTGCACGGCCGGAGCAGTGTCGGCGTGAGGAGCCCACCTGTTACCTGCAGACTCCAGGCTCCCGGCAGACGCCCCCCCCCCGCCCGGCCCCCCACCCCTAGTGCTTTTAGAGGGTCACCACCAGATTTGCACAGCTTGATGCAGGCGGACGTGTGTGGCCGCTGGGTTGAACAGGTCTTTGCTGCTTGCATGTCCGGCTTTGCCTGAATCCTGGGTGCTTACGAATAGCAATTACCTTTTTTTTTTGTTTATAATTGTATTAAATTTATGGGGGTGACCGGTTCACAAGAGTATGTAGGTTTCAGGTGTGCAATTCTATGATATGTCATCCCTACGTGACATGTCTGGTCACCACCCAGAGTCAGTTCTCCCTCCAGCACCCATTGGCTTTTACTTCCTTCTTTCAAGAGGTTGTCCTGACTCGCCCACACCCGAATGTTCCTTCCAATGTTTAAAAAAGGCAAATGGAGCCAAACGCCCTTGGACGCTGCAGCCAGGGCCTAACAGGAAAGGCGTTTGAAAAGCTGCAGAACGCACCCCCCGGGGACCCACAAGCGCCGGGATAACAGCACCCAAAAGAGAGTAAAATTTTAGTGTCCCTCTTTGCAATCTACACGCCTGCTTTGCTGGACAGTTGCAAATGGAAGACCTCCTGAATCGTGAGCTTAACCGTGAGCTCAAATGCAAGAACAGGGTCCAACACCCAACAGGGTGCAAGGAGGTAAGTGGCAATGATGCCATTTAACTGGTGAATGCAAATCCTGTCAACATTGCCAGATAAGCAGCTTCTAGGAGCGGCATCTCCGAGCTCAGAAAGGAGAGACCAGTTCTGCTATGTGGCTCTGTCTCGTGCTGCCTCTCAGGCGGCATTTTCACCCACTTTGGGTAAAACCCAACTGGGATGTCTTATGGGAAGGAATCTTACGGGGTCACGGCCGTATGTCCATTGGTACGTGACAGTGGAGGCAGAGATGGGAGGGAGGCGGCCACCAGCCCGGGGACGCCTGGAGCCCCCAGGAGCTGGAAGGGGCAGGAGGGACCGTCCCCTGGGGCCTCCGGAGGGAGCGTGGCCCTGGGACACCTTGAGGGCAGGGCTGGACTCTCAGCGGTTTAGTCCCTGAAAACTTGCAGCTGGATCTGGTGTGGGCTCCCGCTCCCCGGGGAGGCTTGGGGACAAGCATCTCACCTGACAAATACCCAAGTAAAACAGCAAGGCCGTCTGAAGAACCGAGACGACCCCACGTGACCTGTGGTCCAGCCGTAGTCGGAACAGCAGAGTGAGGTGTGAGCTGGGAAATCCACGGTGCGTGTGCTCAGACCCCCTCTCGGGACGGTGGCTGGAGAAGCGCAGGTCAGAGGACGTGTGCCTTCAAATGTGGGACGTAAGTTTGCTCTGTGTACAGGCTTGCTGGCTCACACCCACCTGTGTCTCTGCCCGTGAGGTGCATAGGAAGAGAGGGCCGTGAGGTTTCCGCCAGCAGGCGTGCATTCAGAAGGAGCCCAGACGTGTTAAAAACACGCCCAAGTTATCAGGCGAACATGCTGAGGCCCATGGGTGCTAAGCAGCTTGCATCCCCCTGCCCGGCCCAGGAGACGGCCCCAAATCCAGAGAATGATGTGACACACACGGGACCTGGCTCTGCTGTTGAAGACAATTGCGTTTATAGTTCTCTCCGGAAGTGCTTCTGGTTCAGTACAGCGGTACCTGTTTTCTAACCTACCCCGTTCCGAAGACCATTCGAGTCCTGAAACATTGGAAAACAACCGACCGCTGGGCCTCAGGATCTTGCCCTCAGCGGAAGCCGTGTGACGTGTTCGACGTCCGAGGGGTGTTCGAACACCGAAGAATTTACTGCCCAGCTTACGGCATTCGTAAACCGAAATGTTCCTCAACAGAGACGTTCGAAAACCGAGGTACTGCTGTATTTCCATTTGCTGGCTCTCGATGCCAATTGATATGGTTCTGTTGTGTGTTTCCAGCATCAGGGCGTACGAGACATTTTCCCTTTTTCCTGCAGACTCTGTCCCAGACTCTGTCCCACTGGCTGACGTGGACACGCCCAAGCACCTTTATTTTTTCCGTCATGATCTCGGCCTTCCCCGTGCAGCTGTAGCGTCCACCGGAGCTGGGCCACGACTGAGTTTGCTTGCAGACGTGTCCTTGCGTGTGGCACTCAGCCGGGGAGGGCACAGGTGCACGCGTCACAGTTTGCATGGTGACTGCAGGCAGAGGGGCACACATCCCACCTCTCCCCGAGCCCCGCTCATCGGAGATGCCCTAAGGTGTGGGAAACGGCTTGCAGAGAAGGACACGTCGGGAGGTGACGGTAGATTTCTCTCCCTTTGGTGCAGAACGGTCCGGTCCTGGGGTAGTTGTGTTAGACGTGGATTGTTCTAGGCTAAAAATGTGAGACAGAGGAGTGTGTCAGTCATGCTGCCCTCCAAGCAGAGAGAGGGTTCACAGTCGACCAGGGTGACCCCACGAATGGCTCCAAGGAACCCACAGACACAACACCCCAGGGTGGGACCAGACCAACTCCGCCAACCGGACTCGGCCTCTCAGGGTGGACCCAGAGCTGACCTGTGGGGACCCAATGGGCCCATCGCAGGTGGCCCCACAGCCGACCCCACTGCTCGCGTGCCGTTCATTGTGACGCTTGCTGGCTAGGAAAGGTCGTGCGTGAAACCCGCTGGGCTTGAAATCTGGACGTGGGTCTTCTAAACCCGTCGTCCCTTGGCTGAGGCAGTCAAGTGGGATGGCCGTGTCACCCGGTGTTTTTACCACGAGGCCAGGACACAGGATTCCAGGCAACCGTGCGCCCGGATGGCCTGCAAAATGGCGGCCCTCGTGGGAAACCGCGTCCATCCCAACGCTGGTCGTCACCTCCCTCCGTTTCAAAAGCCATTGACAGGTCCTCTGATGTGCTCCTGAAATGACCCGACGTGTCTTTGTATACTGCCTTGATTGTTTTTCTTTCCTTTGTATGCTTTTTAATTTCATCGTGGGCTTCCCGGTTGAAATTTTCAGCCTCCAGCGAGTTTGAGCAGCTGAGTGACAGAAGCCCCTAAAAATAGGGCTGTGCAGCCAAAGTGCTGACACCACTTTATCTCCTGCGGGAGTGAAGGTGACACAGCTATAATTAAAAGGACATGGAGTGCTCCGTCTTTGACTAACCTAAATAGCTATCAGGTTAACTTAAAATACAGTCTCTCAGCATTATGGAAAGCTGCAGGACACGGAAAGCTTGTTCTCCGGCAAGAACGGATTAACCAATTCCGACGAGAGGTGAAGAAAACCGAGCTTGTCTATGGCTGTCGAAACGACACCCATAAAACGGGCTTTGAAAATGTGCTGTGAGAGGTCAACAGATGGGGGAACGTGCTCGGCAAAACCCGTGCACAAACGGCTGCCCGAGTGGCTCGGCTCCGTTTCAACACACTTCGGGGTGTAAAGGACATTTCAGCCGTGCCGTGTGCCGGCAACTGTACTTGTTAGTACTCACATTGGACATTAGGTAATAAAAATACACATTTCCCCTCCTCTGTGTCTTTTGTAAGCATCTTGCGTCTCTCTCGCTCTCTCTCTCTCTCTCTCTCTTCTGGATCCGTTTCTTTCTTCAGCTTGTGAGCAGGAGAGCATCTGGTATGATTTTTCATTTTCGTTTTTGCTTAATAACATTTTCTTCTCGGATTTCGTGGGGTGGCTTGATAAAAGCTGTCCTGTTTTATAAGTTAGCTTTTACGACTTCCCTTCCTCATTGTTTCTGCTGGGCTCCAAGTTTTTCTTTTCTTTTCTTTTCTTTTCTTTTCTTTCTTTCTTTCTTTTCGTTCTTTCTTTTCTGCTTTGGTCTGGCTTCTCTCTTCACGCCTGCTTTCTAGCACAGCGTTACAAAAAGAGGGTTTCCTGAGCTGGTAAGATGAGGCACGTCGGGGCTTTTTTCCCTTCGTGCAGCTAAGTTTATAAGTTTATTCACTCTGCAGACGCTTCTTTTCTGAACAGGAAGGTGGGGGAGCCGTAAGGTGGGGTGTGAGAGAAGACGTGACAAGGGCCACACGGCACTTATGTGTTTAGCCCAGTAGAAGTGGAAGATGTGGGACAAACAGTGTAAATCAGCGGACGGCGCTGGGACATACAAAGGTTTCCATCAGCGGCAGCGGCTGCCTTTTAGTTGCAGGATTCAAAGTGGGGCCCCCGAGACGCCTGTCCCAGCAGCCGTGTCCCTGCCCCGGGACCCCACGAGCTCCAAGCCCTCCTCATCCACTTCCCTGCCACTGGTCCCTGTTCAGAAGGCCCCTGGCTGCTGCCACCGGAGCCTGGGGTCCCACCTACATGTCTCGTGTCCACACGACAATGGAAACTGAGTTGTTTCTGGTGGGTTTCGACATCGTACGCTGTTTGCCCGTAGAGCCTCAGGCCGCCGGGCGATGGATGACGAGGCAGGTTTCGAAGCTTGGGGACAGGGGACGGGCCTTCATCCCTTCGGTTTCAGCAGAGACGGAGCCTGAGGCCGCGGCCCTGCCCTGAGCCGGGCTCCCGCGGGATGCGCGTGCCTGCAGTGCCCTCTGCTGGGCGGCCGCGGGGCTGCGCGCTCGGGCTCCATCCTGGGCACCGGCCGCTGGCAAAACATCCAGGCCCATCCCTCAGGGCTGCCTGGAGACCAAACTTCAAACTGAGGACCTGCTAAGGACGCAAAGATAAAGGGGGGCTGAGGGGGGCTGTGCCCTAAAACCAACGGCCGCTGAGTCACCGAGAAGAGAGAGAGGAGGGGTCCATGCAGGGAGCGACGGGGGACCTCAGAGCTAAGTGCCGCGTGCCAGCCAACCCGGCACCTGCCCCGCTGTGCCAGCCCTTGCTAATAAGTGGGGGGGCATCGCATTGGTCCCCTCGTGCGGCTGCGAGAACCGCCACAGACTTACTGGCTTAAACAAGACAAGTGTGTTGTCTCTGCGTGAGGGGCGGGACGTCTCACAGGGCTGGGCAGGGCTGGCTCCTTCTGGGGGCGCAGGAGAATCGTCTCCTTGTCTCGGCAGCTTCTGGAAGCGGCTGAGCTCCTGGGCTCGGGGCTCGTCCCTCCCACGTCAAAGCCCATCACTCTGACCTCTGCTTCCATCGTCACGTCTCTTCCTCTGACTCTGGCCCAAGCCTCCTGCTTACGAGGACCCTGGTGATGACATGGGGCCCACCTGTGTCATCCAGGGTCACCCCCCAGCTCAGAATCCTGCACTTAGTCACGTCTGAGAAGGCCTTTTCGCTGCGGGACGTCACATTCTCACGCGCTAGGAATTAGGACAGGGACGTGTTTAGGGCCATGATTCTGTCTACTACACGGGGATCAGGGCAGTGACCGCTTTGGGGGCCCCCATGCTGTCCACCCCATGCACCTGTGAGCTGAGAGCCGACACCTGCCGTTAACACCAGTCTGGCCCCTTCTGTCAGCCAGGACTTCCCCAGGGGCCTTCGAAACACCAGACAGTCGGCGTACACACACCTGAGAAGGTGCTGAACCAGTGTGGGAAGAGCCCGAGGACAAAGGTGTGTCCGGTTGGACGGAGCTGGCGTGAGACGCCCTGGACACGCGGCTCCCGGCTCCTGCCGCAGCCAGAGTGACTCCCCAGAAGGGTCCGCGCTTTCACTTTCTTCCCCTGGTCTGTTCCCCCACGCCTGTCCCGGTCTCTGAGACCACGCCATCCCCTTCCCAAGAGGCTGAGGGTGGGACACAGGGGTACGTGGGCATCTGGAAGCCAGCGTGCTACGAGCCTTTATGGGGAAAGTTTTGTACCAGGCACAATGGAAGGTGCAAATCCAAGGAGACACGTGGTCTCCCTCACCGCGAAGCCAGCATGATCCTCTCAAGGGACAGACAGGACCCACAAAACACCCCCGGATTTCAAACAGCGCACCAAGCCAGCAAGGAGGGTGCTGGGTCTCCATCACCCAGCAGGTCCCCCCAATTCTGCTGGGACAGAGGGACGGGGTCATGGCAGGAGGTGGCAGCAGGAAGCCAGCCTGAATACACAGCAGACGTAACTCCTCTCTGAGCAGGACAGGCTGCCCTGGGCTTGTGGCGTTCGCTGTAAGGCCAACCCTAACCCTAACCCTAAGCTTGTTGCTAACTTGCATCATTTTTACGAGTTTCAGTGGAGTCCGTGTTCTGGGTTGGGGGCGGGAAGGGACAGCTCATGGTTTAATTTCCTTTTCTTTTGTGCACTTGTAATTAAAACTGCAGTGTCCGCCGAAAGACAAAGGACAGGATGCTTAGCTAACATAGGCACCCCCCCCAAACTTGAAATGACTCCAGAGGAAGGTGTGTGGTTTTTTTTTTTCTCTTCTGCGATGTGTCAGGTTTAAGTGATATCAACATGTAACCGACAGCCCAGGGGACCCCCACCTTCCCTGCAAATGCAGGGGGCCGTCCCATGTCCGACACACATGACCAGCACGCACCAGACAGCCTGCCTTCTGGCGTTTCTTCTGCGGAATCACATCCCTGTGCTGACAGGGTTTGACCACCGGAAAGGAAGAGAGAAACCGCTGTGCCGAGCTCATCTTATACATCACCGGCTGGTCTCCACGTGTCAAAAGGAAATAAAACCATCAGGAACCTCCCGCAGGCCAACTGCTCGTGAGTCCCCGGCCCCTAAGACACGAGGCTGTGAGCTCTTGCCAGGATTGTGCACAGAAAACCACACAAGCAGGGCCCTTCGTGGACGGGGCAACAAAGGGAGGTTGGCGGAGGAGCCTTTTTACAGGTAGACACTCAGGTGGGCACACAGAGGTGGGCACACACCTGACAGTGCCGGGGAGACTCTGTGTGGGGATTGGTTCTGTCGTTTCGGAATCATTTTGGGAAATAAACAGACAGACAGATGATAGATAGATAAATAGATAATAGCTAAGAAGAAAGGAAGGATGGATGTGATTCTGGAGGCTGCAAAGCCCCACACTCGGCTGCCCGAAAGCTGGAGCCCCAAGGCCAGTGGGGTACGTTCCAGTCTGAGTCCAAAGGCTTAAGAACCAGAAGCTGATGATACCACGCCCGGCTGTAGGGCAGACAGAAGCCGAAGGTCCCAGCTCACGCAGTCAGGCAGAGAGATCAAAGTCGCCCCCTTCCCTCCGCCTGTTTGCTGCTATCCAGGCCGTCCCCTGATTAGACGCGGCCCACCCACACTGGGGCGGGCCGTCTGGTGTCCTTAACCCACTGATGTCAACGCCAGTCTCATCCAGAAAGACCCTCTAGAATAGTGCTTACCCAGACATGTGGGCGGCCCGTAGCCAAGTCAAGTTGACGCAGAATTAACCACACACATAGATGCAGTAAACTTGATAGTGTGGGTGTGTATGTGTCTGGATGTAGATCTTGAGTGTTGTACGTCCCTATGTAACGGACACGTGTATTATACGTGTATTGTAGATGACCCACAATGCAGTTCAACTGTGTTCCGCTTTATTTTTTTTTTTTTTAAGGGTTTGTGGTAGGCGTGCCGAAGAGTCACAGAGGGACACTCAGCGTCCCCACGTGCCCACAGCCCGCTTTCCCCGCTGTCGACACCGTGCGTTTGCAGGCTGAGCGTGTTCCCGTCAGGAAGCAACACGGTGCATTGTCACCGGGCCTGCCCCATGCGAGGGGCTCGGATACAGATGCAAATGTAGTTACACATAAGGGTGTAGGTGAGATACAGACACACACATTGATAGTTGCCTCCTGTCGATTATGAGCAATTGGCACACGTGCTCACGGAGGGTGAGGTGTCTGAGACGTGCAGCTGGTGAGCTGAAGACCGAGGACGCCGATGGTGTAAGTTCCATTCCACGGGCAGGAGGACGCCCATGGCACAGCTGGACCATGAGGCAGAGAGAGAGAGAGAAGTCTCCTTTCTTCTGAATTTCGATCTATTCGGGCCTTCAGGTGGTCACATGACCCACATGGGGAGGGCCCCGTGCTTTACTCATTCCCCCGATTCAAATGCTAATCCCTTCCAGAAAGACCCAGAGTAATATCTGAGCAAAGGCCTGGGCCCCCCAGGCCCAGCCACGTTGAGACGTACACCTGCCCCCATCAGTCTCAGGAATTGGCTGCATCAGTGTCGTCCCTGCACAGACGTGGCTTCCCCACAAGGGCTTGTGACAATTCCTTCCTGGAGCTGCGAGCAGAGTGGACACGGCCGTCCCTCCCTCCCAGGGTTCCCCTGCTTTTCGGTTTTCCTCCTATGCAGGAGGCACACGGCTGCTCAGTCTTCTGGGAAATTGCCCCCAGGTACCCAGACACACGCCAACTCGCTCTTTGTCCCCAAGGCCCTTATTTCACAAGCCGACAGGTCACACACCCCCCGCCATGCAGCCCGTGGTGACTTTCCTCATCCCATAGCACCTACTCCCTTTCCCAGCCACCACCTAACATGACAAGGGGTGTTTCTACGTGACAAGGGTTGTTGACCTGCCCTACAGTGATAAACGTGTAAGGAGCACAAACAGCCTTGTTCACGCAAAACTGCCCAACACGTGATGGAGACCCAGCGGCCGAGGGATGCTTTTGATGCTCCTGGGAACCACCTTTGGGGCTCTGGGAAGGTGGGACCCCATCTCTCTTTGGAGGGGTACGTTCCAGCGGCCCGGAGCCTCGTGCAGTAAACACACTTCCCCCGACGGGCTTTGTTGCTGGCGTGGGTGATGTATTAGCCCGTTCTAGTCCTGGCCTCTTTCAACCTATTAAATTGCATTTGTTCGTAATGGGAGACAGAGCTGTCTGTGCACGCAGGGCGGGGACATGTCTGCTTGGGGACCGGGCCCCTGATGAGGTGCTAATAGGTTACAGTAGAGGCAGGAGGAAGGCTGACATGTGTGTGTCACGCTGGCGTCATACACAGGCCTCGTCTGTGGGCTTTCATGAGCAGCTCTGGAGGAACGCTGGCCCCGCGTGTCTGTCGACCCGCTGCCTGGGCTTTGCCCCCACGCTGGGCTGGAGCCTTTGAACGTCTCAGGCTGATTTCCCGGACACTGTGTGTGTATCTGTGCAGCCCCAGCTCCCTGCCGCGCCGAGGACGGCTGCCGGCACATGCGTGTTTGCAGTTTTCCTCTCTCCTGTTCCTGGGTTTTCAGCCCAGGTCTGGTTTGAAAGAGAAGGTGCAGGAGATTTCTGGAGGGCAGGGGTCTCGTTTCCGCATACACACACACCGGCCGGGTCCCCTCACGGGGACAGGACGCTGTGCTGGGCAAGATGCTGGCCCACCTGCTCTGTGCAACTTATCCCAGAGATGGGAACAAACCTGCAGAGTTGTCTGTCAGTCGCTACCAACCGTCTCCAGGACTCTGTCACCAACCCAGGAGTCACTCACTGTCCACTCCTCTCCCACAGCCCCCGGCACCACCTCCGACTTCCTGTCTCTGTGAATTTGGTGGAGGCTTCGGACCTGCAATGAGTGGCCGCACACAGCATCGGTCCTTCTGTGTCTGGCTGATGTCACTCGGCCTCGTGTCCCCAGAGGTCACCTCAAAGGCACGTGACCCACACTAGAGAATGTGTGGGACTCTGTATGAGTTCCCTGGGGCGGCTGTGACAAAGGACCCAACAGTGGGCAGCTTAACACCACAGACACCCATCCTCCCCGAGTCCTGGAGACCAGGAGTGTGACATCAGTGTGTCCCCGGGCCATGCTTTCTCCGGGGGTTTCAGGGGACGGTCCCTCCTGCCCCTTCCAGCTTCTGGGGGCTCCAGGCGCCCCTGGGCTGGTGGCCGCGTCCCTCCCATCTCTGCCTCCGTCTCCACGTGGCGTCTCCTCTGTGTCTGTGTCCCTCCTCTTCTGTCTCTGATGAGGACACTGTCATTGGGTTCAGGGCCCCCCTGATCCAGGACAACCTCATCTTAGACCCCTCACTCAGTCCCATCTGCAGGGACCCTGCAAGGTCCCGTCCCCGGATTCTTGGCAAACACATCTTTTGCAGCCACCGTGTCACCTACAAAAGTGACATTGTTCTCATGCGATGGATGTGGCCCCCACGGGGTCTTTGAAAGACCCCCAGCGTCTGAGGACAGCTGGGAGCCAAAGCTCAGTCCTGGATGGCAGTAAGTGTTTTATGCGACTTCCGCTGAGGACACGTGCCCCCAACCCCCGAGCGACCCCCGCAGACCACCCGGCAGCGCGTGTCTTTGACAACAGAGGAGGACACTGCCCTCCTGGGGGGCGGACGGAGGGACCCATGGTGCCCGGCCCACAGACTTCCTGGAATCCCACAGCCTCCTGACATGTCGGGAGGCAGACACACGATACAGAGGTGAGCAGGGGTGCAGGAGAGTCTTATGAAAACCACAGGAGCGTCCGCAGTGTTTATGTAGCATAAACGTACACAGGACGCAACACCGTAGCCGCTGGAGGCCGTGCAGACCTGCCCGGAGCAGCTCAGGTCATGGAGTCCGGAATCGTGGAAATACAGCCTCACGGCATCGAGCTGCCGTCCTTATTGGAGTGCGTTGTACGTGCCGTTGTCACCATTCACAACGCAGGGCTGGGGTATCATCAAAGATGCAGAGCTGGAAAATGAGGAGAGACGTCCACGCACGACGGGAACCACGCGGCTTTTCCTCAGAGGCTGGCAAGGGAGGCCGCAGCACGACGTTGTTACTGAAATTAATACGGGAAACGGGCGGCCCGTGGTCCTGCCGACAGGTACACGGCCTCAGTTAACAGAGATTCTCAGACAAAATAAGTACCTTCAGACGATCTCAGGGGTCCCCCCGGGGGATCCAGGATCAACCCCCGTTTCAGAATCCTCGGTTTGACTATATCTGCTCAGGACCCTTTGAGACATAAGGTCACATACGTGCAGCTTCTGGGGAGAAGCATGTAGACATTTCGGGGGCCATCCTTCTGCCCACCCCTTGGGGGTGAGGATGGGACGTCTTTGGGGGACACGGTCCCGCCGACCAGTTTGCTTTCTGCACCCCAGGCCCCGCTCGCCCGTCCTGCCCTCTGTGTCTGCTCGGGGTGCAAAGCCTTCTGTCCTCTGATCACCTGCAGCTCCCTTTCAGCGCCCAGTCTGGGCCTCCGGCCTCGCGCACGTGTGCTGAGTGCTTCCAGGGGAGCAGGGCACAGAAGGCTCAGCCCCGAGTGCCGCCATTCGGGGTTCTTCTGGGCGTTGTGAGGCTGCAGCTTCTCCCCAGGCCTTAGGAGGAAATCGGACCCACCGGCTTCCTTCCCCGGGGGCGCTGACCACCCCACCCGCACCCCCCACGCCAGGCTTCCCGGCCTGGGAACGTCCGCGTCCGCCAGGCCGTCCGTTTCGTCAGCCTCACCTCTTTTAGTCCAACCCTGAGAAGTTGCTCGCCACAGACTTTCCTCCCTTAAAAAGCAGGTTTTATGTCTTTCCTGGAACGGTGCAAACGGCAGGCTTCTTTCACATTTCTGGGGGGGGGGGGGGGACGTTTCCTTTCACTTTTAACCTACTCGCAGTTTTCCTTGCTTCCTTCTGCCCCGCCTGCTGGCTGTGGCTGACTTATTTCATGGGGGGCTGGCTGCAAAGGTTGGTGCAGCGTGATAGTTCCCTGGGGTCCACGGAGACAACCGATGCCAGCTGGAATCCATGTTGGTGTGACAACCGAGCAGAGTGAAGCTTGCAGAACTTTGATTCCAATGCTGGTCGTTAGGGTTCTAGTCTAAGCAAAATGGTGTAAGGTCTCAGAGCCACAGCTGTGAGGACGGAGAGAGAAACGCCTCACTCACCCACGACCACTTACCGCTGGGACACACGCAAGTCGGATTAGGTGGGGCCAGCGTGTGTCCCCCTCAGCTCCGCTGCCATTCGGGGCTGAACCACTCTCCCCGGGGCGTCCTGGGCCCTGCGGGACATTGAGCGGTGTCTCTGGTCTCCACCCAGCAGAATCATCCCCAGGGGAGAACCCCTCTCCTGGAGGGTCCTCTGCTGTGGGTGTGAAAGACCAGACTCACGCTGGCGTCACGCTGGCACTGCAGAAATTCGTTACCAGTGGACCCTCCTTTGCAGCCCAGAATATCCTGTCACATTTACAGCCCTGAGACGGGGAAAGAGTCAGCTCTGAGGCCCAAATGAGGACCTTGCAGCAGAAACACAGGACAGAGTGGTTGGCGTCTCGCCCGCACGGAGATTCACTCCATCTCTGCATCTGGGAAATCCTTCTTCTCTCCCCAACACATTCCCTCCGCCCAGGGCACAGTGCCCACTGCAAAGACGGCCCATCCACCAGGATTTGTATAAAAGCACGGTCTGACCAAACCCGGTGAAAGAAAGCTTGTCTTTCACCGATCGTCTCCAACCTTCACTTTTTTTTTTTTTTTTTCAGGGAAACTAAAAAGCTCACGGTAGAATAGTTCCCTTGTGTATGTTCTCCCCCAAACAATAAACGATTTAGCCAGTGTCGTCCTGGCTTCTCACCTCGGTGGTCAAGCCATTAATTATGAAGCCTGGTCAGCTGCTGAAGGCCTGTCCTGGCTGAGGTCGTCCTGCTCAGGGAGCAGAGAGCAGGAACAGCGGGGGGCTTGTCCCGGCAGCAGGGAGGGCGGGGTCCCCCAAAAGGGGCACTGTGGCTGCAGAAGCGGGGGCAGGAGCAGGAGGGAAGACAAGCAGGTCAGCCACTGTGCTTGACGGCCTCCCCTTTTCAGGCCCCGGGAGGAGGGAGCCGATTGGGGCTGGTGGCGAGTGTGGACCTTGTGCAAACTGATGTTGAACTGAGCCAGCACCCCGTGTTAATTTTTTGTGGGTGCAGGGCTTGGAGCTTCCTGAGCTGGGCCTTTTGGGGTGCTCCTTGCCAGCAGACCTTCCCCTCCCAGCTGCCCAATGAATGCACTTCAAAAATCAACTCGTACCCCCACCTCCAGACCCCACCATCAGGTTTCCTACCTGTCCAGGTGAGTGTCTCCCCTGCAGCTTTGATAGCGAACCTCCTGCAGCTCAGCTTTCAAGGCTTCTCTCCTCCAGGCAGCTGCTCAGAGCAGCTACACTGGTTCTGCCCCATCTCCATCCTCTCCCTCCTGCTCCCGTCCCCAGGAATCTTTGTCCTGCAAGACGGTCACTGGAAGACGGCCATAGCTGACACAGCACATGCTTGTGGGGGCTACAGTGCGCACGGGATGCCACAAAGCTTCCAGGAGCAGCTCGGGCGTCCGCACCGCGAAGGGGGTCGGGCCATGCCCAGCTGCACACAGCTGCTTTGGGAGCTGAGCAAGGAGACGCACCAGCTCAAAGAGGCATCACGACCGTCACCACGGAGCTGCTGCAGGCACGGGGGTGCCAGGCTGCTGCCCATTGCAGAGCCAAGACTCAGAGAGCCTGTGGTGGGCCGTTCCGTGGGGTGTGTCCTTCGTTCTGACCTGCCCCTGCCTCCAGGCCTGTGTCCCCCCGACATGTAGACCCCCACAGAGATCCGAGGTACCTGCCACCTTCAGCGGCCCCCATGCCTGCCTGTGCATTTGCTGTTTTCTTCTTGGCGTCACCCATCACTGATGACTGATTTCCTGCCCATGGGAACCCAGATGCCCCTCGAGCTGCTTTAGTGACAGGATATATCATTTCAGAAGGGGCGCAACCGTCACCAGCCTGCCTTGGACCACAGTTAATGCCAATTCCATTGACACAAGCTTATTGTTCATTCAATGGAAACTCGAAGCTCAGCCTGAATGCCTCTCGCTGGTGAAGCTCCATATATATATAAACTTGTTTAATGGGGGCAGAGTCTCCGTTTGGGCAGATGAAAACATTCTGGAAAGGACTGTGGTGATGGTTAGTAGTTACACCGCAACGTGAAGGTACTTAATGCCACAGAGCTGTGCCCTGAAAAGTGATGAAATTAAACTGGTGAATTTTATGCTCTATATATTTTACCACAATAAAAGCACATTACATGCAAAAACCCGTGCGGTTCTTTCGGCCTTCGTGGACTTTTACGGTAATACCGCTCGCTTGTAAAATGAACCACCCCCGAATATGTGTTGCCCTCGGGATGTCATAAAATCGTACTTAAGAATAATATAAACCAGCCTTTTTCCTGTGACAATTTGGCCTCTTGAGAAGTCGAGGACGGAGTCTTTAAGTCAAGCATTGTGTAGATTGAAAATCATTGTTCTGTGGCTACTCTTTAGGCATTTGGCCCTTTCTGCGTGGAGTTTTCTCAAAGCCCTGCTATGTGGACAAAAAGGGCCCCACCTCTGGCGCTGGGATCATTGGGACCCAAGCACCCACCACGGCCTGCGATGGCCCCTCACGTGCTCCCCACGTCGCCTCGGCCTCACCAGGACACGGGGCGCCATTCCTTGCCTCAGATGTTGTTTCCGTGCGTGCTAAGAAAACAGGAAACTTCCAGAAACAAATACGTTGAGCAAGACACGTCAAGATATTAGAAACGCAGACACATCACTTTTACCAAAGCCACTGCTGAGGAAGCTCGACGATACGGGGAGAAAATCTGCACCGTTTTCCCTGGGGAAAGCGTGGGCGCTAAGAAATTACATAACCGTAAATTCCCCCTGTAGGGTTCGACCATTGGTAAGTCTCATCTGTGTTGGGTAAAGTGCAACAAAGCCTAATTTTCAGCACTTGGGCAACGATACGTAAGCCTCACTCTGGACCATTTGGCTCAATAATGGCATTGTTCTCTCTGTTTTCCCAAACAAACAAACAAGGAAGGTTTGAATTACTTAAGCATGCAGAAAAAGTCCAGTTTGATTTTACACGATATTTAATTCTTTTTTATTTTTCAATTACAGTTGACGTTCAATATTCTAGTAGCCTCAGGTGTACAGCACACAGATTGGACCTTTATATAATTTACAGAGTGATTCCCCCCGTAAGTCTAGACCCCACCTGGCACCACACACGGTTGTTACCATGTTATTGACTCTATTCCCTGTGCTGTCCTTTACGTCCCCAGTTACGTTGAAACGGCCCATCTGTACTTCTCAATCCCTTCCCCTTTCTTCCCCGTCTTCCAGTTTCCTCCTGTCTGGGAACAATCGGTTTGTTCGCTGTATCTATGCGTGAACTGCAGCGCTATTTACAGCAGCCAAGCTATGAAAGTAACTACAATGCGATAAGAATCGTCTGTTGATAAAATAGACGATTGCATACAGAAGTGGTACATTTGTACAGTGGAGTATTCTTCAGCCATAAAATGAATGAAATCTTGCCATTTGCAGCCGCATGGGTGGGCCTGGAGGGTATTATGCTGAGGGAGATACGTCAGACAGAGAGAGACAAACACCGTAGCCACGGAGGGGACCCTGCTCCATGCGTCCCCCGTGGGGTCTGGTCACACTTCATTTTTCTAAAATACGCCGGGCAAGCCTGGTTTACCCACCACCTGCAGCAAAGCACTGTGGAGCATTTCCTGGGGGTGAGGGTCACCCCCACACCCCCATCTGTTCTTTTCCTCCCGTGCAGCCCCTCTCTTCCTGCACAGCCCTTTCTGGGCTATTTATTTAGGCAGAAACAGAGGACGGTAATCTGGCTGCAAGCTGAGTTCAGTTTTCAGAAGGATTCCTCCATGTCTCACGGGCGGTGGGACGTCTTTGGGGCGAATTGCCGAGTTCCAACCGCTTAGGGGCCACTGAGAACCCCCGGCGATGACGCTGAGCTGACCGGGGACGCCTGCAGTGCTTGGAGGGCTTTGCTCCTGTCCAGGGTCCCTGCACTGCCAGCTGCGAGAAAAAGTCACCTTGTAACCGGGGAGTGTTCTGCTTTGAGGAAGAAAAGAGATACACGTGAGATGAGTTCATCACCCTGTGGTCCTTCCCCTGTCCTCTGCCCCCTGCCCCGCCGGGATCTGAGGCTCGTGGGGCCGGCTCTGGGCAGCAGTCGCACTTTTCTTCCTCGGTGCCTGGGACGAGGTGATTCTGAGAAGCCGCGGACACGTGCTGCCACCCAGTGGCACACGGAGAGTGGGGCCCGCGTCACCGGTCTGAGAAGAAAGTCCTACCACCTCCATCCATCCGGCCTGTCCAGTGTACAAGTGAAGGCGTTTACGAAGCGTTCCAGATGGGGGTTTCAGACCCACACGCAGACCCTCCTGGGTTCCTCCGTGTCTGCATGTCCCCTCAATGCTGTCACCTCCTGCTGGGAGGCCGGGGGGTGGGGGGGCACGAAGCACATTGTGTGGACCTTTGACTTGGGCGACACAGAGGGAAGGGCTCAGTCCTCTCCCCCCACCAGCTTTGGGGGATGAGGATACTTGGTGACGGAATATTAAATTTCCCTAAGACCACATGTTGGAGGGACCCTCTTGCCTCCAGGGACAAAGCGTGCAGATGGCAGGCAATGTCCCTCTCCTGAAGAAGGGTGTCTGGATTTTCCAGGCCATCGCTGGGTGCTTAGGCATATGGGTCTCCATCCCGTGAGGGGACATTACTGTCCTCCCAGAGCCGGCCACCTCTGCCCTCACCCTGAATACCCAGCCGGCCGCACGGACCTTAGCCTGCTAAGTCACGGACCCGGGTGCCCCTGCTTCAGTGGCACCTGAGGGCTGATGTCACTGTGTCACCTGGGAAAAAGGGAGGCCCCCTGCTGCAGAAACCAAAGGCTCTCTTAGCTCACCCTCCACTTTGCAGAAAGGAGGTGAGAACAGGAGTCTCCCTGCAGAGGTAGGCCAGCTCCTGGCTCTGTGCCCACGGCAAACAGCTGCTCCGACCATGTTCTGTCAATGCAGGGGAGAGGGGGGTGGGGGAGGACGAACAGGGGGAAGGGGGCCAAGTGCAGGGTGACAGAAAGTGACGAGACTTCTCCTTCAAGGGCAGGGAGCACACACTGCATATCCAGATGTCCTCTGGTGACATCCTGCACCGGACACTTATATAATGTTAGTAGCCAATGTCACCCCAATACCTGGAATTAAATTTTAAAAAAACAAACAAACAGATTTCAGGTCAAAGTTAAAAATAGTGGGGTGTGGCATACATCTGGAAGCAAGCGCTCAACCCACGGGGAGAAATGCTGCCCAGAAATGACAGTTTGCAGCTTCTTTTATGCATTTGCAGCTGTGTGGCTGTCCCCTGCCCTCCCCAGCATGCACTCAGGAAAAGGTCCCTGGGCGGCTGCCGGTGGGTCACAAGGGCAGGCGGGGTCCCTGAAGTGACAAACTAGCTGCCGTGACAGGTAAATCGGGAAGGCAGGTCCAGCTCCTTGATGAAGGACCCCACCCACCCCCATCCTCCATCTCGACACCAAGCTTGTCAGATGATGCCAGTGGTGGCTTGGGGTCCTCTGTCGTCCGGCGTCTGGACAAAGAAATCTCATCTGTGGCAGGACGCGCTGTCTGTCCCCGGGAAACGCTGGGTTACCATGAGGGTGTGTGCTTCAGGTTTGTGGGAGTTTTCCTACTGTGCATTGGGCCTTAAGGGACAGTTCGGCTTTGGGAATCCCGGTGAAATCGACTTCTGAGGGTATCAGGTTTGTGGGGGCAGCTTTACTCCTGCTGTGAGTCTAGCTAAGGAAACGCACTCTTGAGGCCCCCGACGGCCATGCCCAGATGGAGAGAAGGGCTGGCGACCCGTGGACAGCTGGGCAACCCCACGTGGAAGCAAGTGAACCAGGGGAGCAGGGCACAGTTTGGTGACGGGCGAGGAAGGGACGTTTGACGTGCTTTGTGGTCTCCGGCGGTGTAAGCGAATCAAGAATTGCACGTCAGGCAAAGCTGTTGATGAAGAGGGTGATTGTAAACACAGCCTGTGCCAGGTGTGAGAAGGCAACCCTCTGACCTGAGGCCTCCGTCGGTATCTCTGACTTCTCTGTGGGATGGAACGTTCTGGACCCATTGGGTCATCACACCGACACTTAAAGACCTAAAAACTTTAAGCCAATAGGTCCACATGCATCTGTGTGTGTGTGTGTGTGTGTGTGTGTTTAGGGGATTGTCAGAAATAAGCGTGACTTGTTTCCTCTGCCATTTTCTCTGCTTCTCCCTCTTCCTAACACATGTTAAATGTTAGCCTTTGTGCTGGTGAGAAGGGAGTTACCCAATGATAAGAAATACGTGGGTTTCGCTTCCATTGCAGGAAAAAAACAAAAAATCATTGCTTTCGTGCTCAGTAAGCATGGCTTGGTTTGAAATGGGAAGAGCAGGGTTAAAACCGTCAAGACAATGAAAATTGAGGTATAACGTGCAAAAGTGACTGCCCCGTTCCATAGACAAGCTTTTCTTTATTATTGTCACTCTCCAGGAGGCTGTTTTGACATTTTTTTTTAACTGCCCCCACCATGTGTGTATGTAATGTGTGTAGCATGTACCTTATACGTAAAAAGGGTGAAAATTTTTCACTCCCCAATCATTAATTTCCCCTCTAGAAACTATGTCACCCTCGTGAAATGCATGGCATATATGTGCATACATACATACACGCCAGATGTACAGGTGCTTACACACTCGTGTCATGGATGCATATTTGTATATATATTTACATAATGTTTGCATATTTGTATATATACTTACATAATGTATGCATGTTTGTTTACACTTATGTCATGTACGCATATTTGTATATATACTTATATAATGTATACATATTTGTACATATACTTATATAATATATGCATATTTGTATATACACTTATATAATGTATGCATATTCGTACATATATTTACATAATGTATGCATATTTGTGTATATATACTTACATAATATATGCATATTTGTTTATACTTATATCATGTATGCATGTTTGTGTATATACTTATATAATGTATGCATATTTGTATCTATACTTATGTAATGTATGCATATTTGTATCTATACTTATATAATGTATGCATATTTGTGTGTATATTTACATAATGTATGCATATTTGCATATATAGTCACATAATGTATGCATATTTGTTTACACTTATGCCATGTACGCATATTTGTGTATATACTTATATAATGTATGCATATTTGTACATATATTTACATAATGTATGCGTATTTGTATATATACTTCATAATATATGCATATTTGTTTATGCTTATATCATGTACAGATATTTGTACATATACTTATATAATATATGCATATTTGTACATATACTTATATAATATATGCATATTTGTATCTATACTTATGTAATGTATGCATGTTTGTATATATTTACATAATGTATGCATATTTGTATATATACTTATATAATGTATGCATGTTTTCATATACTTCTATAATATATGCATATTTGTATATATGTACGTGTGTGTATATATATGTAGGAGAAGAAAACCATTTAGGGTCCCTGGCTGGGTCTGAATATTAAAGTGACAAAGAGAGATGACCAGAAGGAAAGCACACACGTTGATTTACTGTAAGTTTCACGTGGCAGAGGAGCCTTTGTACAAATAGGTAGACGTGAGTGTTTTATGCCGGGTTTGATGCAGAGTGGACTGTTGTGAAGAAATATGGTTTCCTCTGTCTGTGTTATCTGTCTGTCTACCAGCCATCTGTCCATCACATCTATCACCTATCAATCTATCTATCTATCTATCTATCTATCTATCTATCAATCATCTATCTATCAATCTATCTATTAATCAATCAAGAGAGGGAGACACCCCACAAATCAGACAACAGGCAAACCAACTGGTAAACCTGAGTGACTAATGTGTGAGAGCCTTTGCACTATTCTTGCAACTTGTCTGAACGTTAGACATTATTTCTAACGAAAGAGTGTTTTCAGCACCCCACCTGCTCTCTCTTGCAGACCTTCTCTAAGTGTCTGTGAATTTGGCTTCCCCCAAACTGCTTTTCCCTCATCTCAGATCATGTCCAGTGATGCCAAGAGGAAGGGCTGTTACACTGTGACGTGTGAAGCACCCAGGTTCCAGCCGGGAAGAGTACCCTGGACCTGCGAGAGTCCCTGGGGCAGAAGCCTGCACCCTGCTGGCCTGCTGGGCAGCCCCGGCCAGTGGTCCTGGAGCCTGGGACCACGTGGAAACACTGCTGTCCGGTCCTAACTGTCTGTAAACTGAATCTTCTCAGGCCTGAGGTTGGGCAATTGACTTTCAGACCTGGCGACAACCTTGCATTTCTCCCCATTAACTTCTCTCTGTTCTCAGCCACGGCTCCAGCCGTGGGACACTGTCCGTGCAGCTGGTAGCGGACGCTCCCAGCTCCTGACCACCCACACCTGTGGCCTCCCGCTCCGTCCAGGCCACCACTCCCACGGCTAAACACAGGGGTCTTTTGTCTTGGCGGCTGTCTCAGGGGCTCCCAGTGCTTTTGGGATGCACATGGTCTCCCAGGACACATAACACTTTACAGCGATGGACCGTGAGAGAGTTCGGGACACGAGAGCCCCCTCCCCCACCCCAAAATGGGCGTCTTTGGCCTGTTGATTGTTTTCAGCTGAAGGCACTGGAAACCAGAAGATGCCAGGAGAGAGGGAGGTTTGGTGAGAACGTGCCTGCAAATGAAACTCACTTGTCATCGACCCGGGAGTGTCCTCCACCAGGGAGATGGACTCTTGTCACAGGACGGGAGACTAGATGTGAAGCCCACACCCAAACTTTGTCTCAAACTGTCTCACCTGCCATTTGGTTTTCTAAAACTCACTTACTGACCCCTCCCCGTCCTAAGACCACATGTGAGCTCTCAATCCAGCCCTTGGGGGGGGGGGGGTATTCTTTTTTTCCTGTGATGTCATCTGCATTACACTAAATGAGTAATCATAAATGTGTACACCTGTGAACCTTCCCGCCGTCGCTTTATTTCACAGACCCTGCTGTGGAACCAAGGAGAACAGACGGCAGTTTTTTTGCCTCCCCCACAACCATAGAGCCAATCTCAAGAAACCTAAAGAAACTCACGTCCGACGAAGCATGGGCCCTGAAAACCATCCTGGGAACCAGTGACGGGAAGGGGGCTGGAAACCCCATCACATTGGGACATGTAAAAATAGACATCTCAGTGGCTACGATACGGAAGAAATCTCAATGGAAAAGTCATTCAAAAAAAAAAGTGTTTTTAAATTCAGTGACAAGTGAATTGAAAATGATTCATTGAAAAGTTAATTGCCATGTGATGGAAAATTATCCAGCAAATACGAAATATTATGGAATGTCAACTGTCACAGAAATAAATAAATAATTTTCAGGGGGAAAAAATAATCTGAGCATTGTGTTTGAGAAGCTGTGGGCAACAGCCCAAAAGCCCAGATTAGAAAAGCAAGAAGACAGAGAAACCCACAGACTAAACAGTTACCCCAAAAAGTTAGGGGTGGGGGTTGGGGGGAGGGAAGCAGTGAAATAAATTCAGAGAGAGCATTGGAGACGAAGTAATTAAAATAAATGGAAGAAGAGACAGAACCAAAACTAAAATTTGATTCTTCTAGAAAACGGACACAATTGATACACACCGGCTGAGACGGATAGAGAGAAAGTGGGAACGCATTGCCCAAACCCAAAACCGGAACCATAGGTAGGAAGAGAGATGGAAATAATAGTGCAAGTTCCAGAGCGGAAGAAACAAAACCACAATGACGAACAGACCCATAATTATGGATCTAGAAAATCGCCCCCACCCCACGAAAAAAAAAATCTAGCGGTAAATCAACAACCAAGAGAGTGGACTTGGCAAGAGCCCAACACAAAATCAAGATACAAAAATCCCTTGTTGCGACCCAGTCACAACAACAACAGCAAAAAGATTTACAACATTCAAGGAAAGACACTCTTGGTGGCAGCACTGATATCAAAGGCCTACGAAAAACATTCCAACCGAAGACGTGAAAGACGTCTGATGGGGACAGTTTACAAAACCACATAAATGAAGGGATGGCCAGCCAGCCCGGAGAATCCCATCTAGGTCCAATCCGAATACCAACGCTTCTTTCTTTGTTTGTTTCTGTTGTGTTTCACAAGCGCTTTTCAAAATGTACATTGAAATGGCCAACGGCTAAGAATAGCCAAAAAAGGAGGAAGTGGATGGAGAGGGGCGGGTGGGGAGGGAAAGAAAAACAACAAATAGAGCTTATGGGCAGGTCACAGGCCAGCTGTCTGCAAAGCTGGCTCCTAGGGGAACACGCAGCTTTGGTGAGGGTCTGCAAGGACAGCAGCAGAAGCAGGAGTCAGGCACAGATGGCTGCAGGGAGGATGTCCCAGGACAGACAGGGCCGCTGGTGCCACGTGGGGACGCTCAGCCGTGGAAGAAATGAATTGCTTCTGGACCGACCCCCTGATCTCTGTCCGGGTGGGTACAAATTCTCCGTCTGGATGTTAAAGCATCGAGTTTTCAGAAACACAGACGGCAGGCTGTACGTGGCCTCCAACTCGGGGAAGGGAGATTTTTTTTTTTTAACACGAGAATGTGAAAACTACTAAATAGCAGACAGTCTGATCAGTGGAGAGCCCCAGACACCTGAGTGAAAACTCTGCTCCTTTCCTAGTGTCCCCCGAGACCACCCCCGTGGTTCCCGCTGTCTTCCAAATGCATTTCCTGCTTGCAAGGTGAACAGGCAGCCTCTGAATTCTGTGTTTATGTGGGTGTGTGTGTGGGGGGGGAGTGTGTGGGGGGGTGGCCTCGTTTTATGGTTAATGTATTTTTTATGTTATCCAGTTCTTTTCTTATCAGCAGGACTGTCTCACTGTATTTGGGGATGATCTGGCATCATTTTACTTTTCCTGTCCTAGGAGCCTTTCGCACAAATGTGCTTATTTACAGTGTGACCCCTGGCCCCCAGATGTCACCTCCGGGCTTCACGCTGCCTTCGCCTAAGATGCAGGAAGCCGCCCACCCCTTGTCCCCTCCTGTGGCACCTGTGGTCCACCCAGCAGTTCCCACAGAGGAGAAACAGGGGTGTGCTGAAAGGTTTTAAACAAAAAACCCAGATACATTGGGCCAGGCCCATTCAGAATAAAGAGACTTAAAAACACATTTTGCCAAACGGCGGGCTTGTCTGTGTGTTTGTGCTTTGGGGAGGACCCACCCCACAGCACAGACTCCTGTGAAGATTGCGTCAGGCTGAACACATCTGAGATTCAACAGATGCCCTGGGGTGGGGGGTGGGGGGAGAGGCTCCAGGAGTTTCCCTTGTGGGACCCAAAGCAACAGCTCCTGGGAAATGAGGCCCCGTAAATTCCTGGTCAGGGCAGAGCTCCCAGAACTGAGAAGGCAGTAAGACTCACCCCACATTCCTTGTTCGGGGTGGAGATGTCTCCACGGAGATGGAGACGCTTCTCGTTTGTGGGTAGACAAACATCGTCGCAGACTTTCTTATCTCCTGCTCGTTCTCAGAAAACCCTCTTCATCTTTCCAAAAAATCATCTCTCTTCCTGTCAGTGACCTGCACCTGTTAGTGCGGGTAGAACCCTCATCCTACTCACCCCCCACCAGTGACTCACCACAGGACCAGGACACACAGTCCCCGAATGTACCTTTTAGGGCCTGTCATGGCTTCCAGGCCACAGGGAACCAGCACAGGTGGTATGAGCTCTCAGCATCGCTCACGCTTTCCTCTGCCAAGGAAATTCCCATGTCTCTGGGGAAGGCCCATGGGGAGAGCGGGTTCCGTAGGACTCCTGTCAGTGGAGGAGGCCCCGGCTGGAGTCTGCCTGACAAACCCCACTAAACAAACACTCTTGCTCACCAGATAGCACTGCCCTCGCCCGTTCAGAGACCCCAATCCCTTTCCCTTTGTTGAGCTTAACGTGGACTGTAAGGCAGTTCTAACCATCCTTTGGAGTCACTCTCTCCGGGGACTGTTATGTATAAGCGTGATACCATGCTAAGAAACGTCTGAGTTTTCCTCCTGTTCATCTATCGTGGGTCAATCTGAGTTACAGCCCCTGCCCCCGCCCCCAGAGAACCTACAAGAGGTCCAGGAATTTTTTTTTCCCTCTGTGAGCATGTCACTGAATTTTGTATGCATGCACAATGCACGCAAACCAACTCTTGGTTTTTTCCCTTATGTTCATCTGTCTTTCGTCTGTTGAATTCACAGGCCTCGGGTACAGAACCTAAAAGGTTGGAGGACAGCTTTTCCCTCCAGTACAGTTCAAACCTTCCCAGAGAACAATGATGACATAAAGATTTGTCTAGAAACCCCTTGGAAGCAGACCATGCTACAGCCATCCGGATCTCCCTGAGACTACATTCTGGGCCAGCATCCCAGACCCTTCATCAGTACCAGAGGAGCAACCGGCTTGGGGTGTGATGGACATTCTAACAGTGACCCTGACGAGCCGAGGCCCATTGTGGGGACGTTACTGGACGCTGAGCAGCTCATAGACCTATACACACTGGAAGCGAGAAGCCTGGACCTTGGGGGGTCCATTCCAGGGCCACGCTCTGTCATTTCATCTCTCACTGGGTACCAGTGGCTGCCACGCCTGGGGATTCCCTTGGTGTCCTCAGGGGTGAGGTATTACAGTGACCTGGGGACATCATTGCCATGTAAGAGCACCCTAGGAGTTTTAGCAGCACAGCCACAAATAAGAGACAGAAAGGAGCTGCTCCTAGTCTGCAAAGCTCAGCGTTGTAAACGTCTATGTGCCAACCCATTATCAAAGGAAACGGTTATGAACAGCGAATAAGTATTTGAAAAATAAATCTGAGCCGCCTGGCTAAAGAAATAAAAACTAAAACAGAGACGCTGTTTTCTAACTTTCTGGTCATTTTTTGCTAACACACAGCGTGGGTCCAAGGACAGCTGTCCACGCAGAAGTGGCGTTAAAGAAGCTCAATCAGACCTGAATTTGGGGAAGAAATGTGGGAATACATTGGCGAGAGTGTGAAATAAAGACAATAATTATTCGACAAACGTGTGCATTAAGGCAACAGTTGACAGCAGACCCAGTGGAGACCATGTAATTAATGTCCAACTATTGGGGCTTGGAGAACTAAGAGCTCCCGAGCTATGTCCCGGGGAATGGGCTTCCAACACATGCTAATAAATGTCACACAACACGGCGTCTCCTGGGTGACATGAAGCGGAACTAGTTCTGGATTGCAGGACTTCTCAGAGCCTTTGGCTCTTCAGAACATGATCCAAGTATGTGATGTCTACACACTTGTTCCATCGGGCTGCCTCACCCCGTTATCTGGAACTTTCCTCTGGACCCTTGGGAAAGGAAAGTCTGAGCTTACTCAATAAAGACAGTCAAAGGGGACATTGGGAACGGTGTCATTTTCCCCTCACCCATCAGAGTGAATATCCATCAGACTCCAGCAGCCTTTGGGGTGTAGGGCTGGCCATGGACCCCTGCCGGCCAGCCACAGCCCCCTCAGTCTCTGCCTCACAGCTCGCTGCCCGCTCCCCTTTCCTGCTTTTCACCAGCGAACTTGAACTCAAGGGCATCTAAAGGCACGACTGAGTGTCGTCCACACGCCCGTGAGGGTGACAGAACACCCTCTGTCCACGGGAGAAGCACAGCCGGCTTCCAAAATTGGACGTGGGCTGGGGGGTTGTATGGGAAAGCTGAGCAGGAGGGCCCCCGTACCCCACTGTCCAACGGCCCTGTAGGGAGTAAAATGAAACCCCCCAAGGTAAAGATGAGGTTGATGCGTTTTCCACACGGAGACGTGCAGACGTTCTTCGTGTCTAATTAGTGTGTCCCCCTATAACTCTTGGGGTATTTGCCGCGTGGATCAGTGCCCTGTTCCTGGGGGGCGAGGTGGGGGCAGGGGTGAGCGAAGGCACGAATTTACAGACCAAGGTGGTGTGGCTGACGGTGCTGGGGGAATGCAAAGTTTTCTGCTGGTTCTTTAGAGCAGGGAGTCGGGGCTGCTCCCGTGGCCATTTTCATTGTCTTCCATCCCAATAGACGGCCACACGACGACGTCAGGAATGGATGCACGGGGGGTGGGGGGTGGTCATAAGACAAGTTTGTCCCCTCCCTGCCTGAGGACATAGCAGAGTTCTGGACACAGCACCATCACAACTGGGCTTTGCTTCAGGAAAGACAAAAGGAAATGATGTCAGTGTCTTCTCTGAAGACCAGGAGGGAGCGTGCGCCAAGCTGGAGGCCTGGAGGCTGGGTGTCTGTATCCCCCACGGCCTGCGAGACGGGAAGGCTGCCCGGGACTTCGGGGACAGAGGCTAAGGGGGTGTTTGACCCGTGTAACCACCGTCTTCTTGCTAATCCCCCTTAAACTCAGAAGCAAAGCCCCTTCTCCTTGTTATGTTTCACTAAGGAATCTGAGACGTGCTACATTTATTGAATTTGTTCATAATGAATTAGTGGGAAGTGACACATTCAGTCATGCATAAAATGACATTTTGTAAACGCCTGGTGTTGTCACCCACGGAAGAAAATACAACGGGGATGCCCAGATTGGAACAAACCGAAAGGGTCGTTATTTTTAAATAATGCAGTTGTCTACATAGAAAATACACACGTCAGCCGTCTAAGGGTCAGTAAGTTTGCTATAGAAAATCAAAGAGGAATGAGACCCTGTAAGGGTGAAAAAAGATCCATTTTTGAAGGTACACGCACACACACACAAAGCAAGGTGTCTGGAAAGAAGTTCAACCAAACCCACATCGGTGTGTTTTTTTTTATTGAGAAAGTTCTGTTTTTACAGGAGGGCAGGAGAGAATATCTACAGAAATGTAAAGACATAAGATACCTACAGAAGGCAGGCTTTTAGAGTCACTTTCCTGTGACATCTATAGGGAATTTCTCAGGGACGTGAAACAATGACCCTGATCTTCATAAAAGAAAAAAGGACCAAGACATTTTTTAAGAAAACAAAAGAAAGAAAGAAAGAAAGAGGGGGCGCTAGAGACTTCCCCTATCAAATATCAACATGTAAAGTGATTTTTCAGCCTGAAGGGTTGGGGCAAGAGTTGGAAAAGGTGACAACCAAGCAGAAGCGTGTCCCCATGTAAATGGAAAGTCTGGGCGTGGCAGAGATGGCAGTGCCGTGAACAGTGGGGGAAAGATGGATACTTCAGTACATGGCGGTGAGTAACTGGCGACCCAGAAAGAAAACAGGAAAATTAAACTAAATCTCTGTGACGGGCGTGAATTTGGTCCCTGGGACCTTCTGTCCCTGGGGCCACTGCCATGGACATGTCACACTGCGTGGCAAAAGGAGACTTTGCAGGTGGAGTTACAGGTTCCCACTGAATTGCATTGAAGGTAAGGAGATTATTCTCTGTCAGATGAGCTGCCAGAGGCAAAAGAGGAAGTCAAACCCTGCGAAAGTTACATTGTATCTGTGCAGGCCCAGATACCTAAGATGCAAAATGTATGTAGTTGGTGCCTCCACATTTGTGATGATTTGGTAACAATTTGCTAACAAACAATGCCTAGGTCACAGTTTAGGTACAACAATATCTAGACAGAATAAATACCTACTTGTAAATAGAAAATCATTGTAACTTCTTGGGGGGTGGGGAGACAGGAAACTATTCATGGCGTGGGTCTAGGAAAAGGTCGCTTCAGCAAGAGAGCTGGAGATCACCCTGTAAAGCAAACGGCATAAAAACCCCAGGTAGTCACTGTCTGCCCAGGTTTGGGGAATTGGAGAAGGTGGGTGAGTTTGCAGAAAAATGTTCTATGCCACGTGAGCAGGCAGAGGGTCATCGATGGAAGGGACCAGCCAACACCGGTCAGCTTTTATGTTTGCAGGACCCCAGAAAGTCTGGGGTCGCCCAGATATTTAAGCCGTGGGTGAGCCCAACGCAGCTGATGGCCTCTGCTGTATGAAAAACACCCTCTACCCAGGAGACATTTACAACCCGTGTCCTTCAAGGGGTTTCAGACGCAAACGCATGCACGCAAACGAGGCAGAAATGAAAACGTCCTTACCTTCCGCTGAAATCCCATATTTCCAGCGTGAGAAGTGGAGACCACCCAGTTGTGAAATCTGGGCGGTTTGCCCAGGAACACAGAAAATTCCCTCTTTACAGGGTTTTTTTTTTTTTATCTCACCAACTGCGGTCAGTTAGGCAAACAGGACGGAAAAACCGGGCTGGGTAAATAATGCAATGGGAAATCGTGTGCTCGCTGGTTATAAAATGTAATTGTTTGGGAGAGCGTGTACACAACCTGGGGCTTTTAAAATGCAATAGGCGAGTACGCACGTGTTTAACTGGCGTTTGCATCTCAGCACTGTGCAAAAAGCGATTTTGACTTCAGACTGGTTGCCTCTCAGCCCTTGGAAACTCAGCACCTCTTAAATCATGTGGGTTTTTTTTCCGTTTTTGTTGTTGTTGTTGTTGTTGTTGTTCTTGTTTTTATTTTATTTTTTTTATTTTATTTTTTTTTTTTTTTGTATTTTTGCTTTCTTTTTTTGGCAGGCATGCAGAGGCACCATGTGTAGACTTAAGGGATTTTTTTTTTTTTTAATTGAAGAAAATGTGAAAATGTGGTAAGCAGTGATGCTAACCAAACATAGACATTTTTACAACGTATTTTTCCAAAATAACCAGAGGCACCTCACGAGGCCTGGAAAATGTCTGAGGGGAAAAAAAAACATTTTTTTTTTCTGTTAAAAACATAATTGATTCTCCTGCGTAATTTAAGCAGCCACAGAAAGCATCTGTCACCCCTTGTCTCATGGGTGATAGGACGCGATGATTTGTGCTCCCAAAGGATGATGGAACTTTTCGTTAAAATGAGAACTGATTTATGTTGAGGGGTTTTCTGAGCATGTGTTTTTATGGCTACATTCTGGACACACACGGAAAGGCTGGATGACTATAACTCAAGCCTCCTGAAAGGCTTTCTGTGGGTTCTGGGCTTAAGCTAATGTGCTTACGCATTTAATGAGGATGAAGAGGTCATTCTCCTTGTTGGAGAAAGGATCCCACGCAGGAAAGAGGGAGCTGTGGAGGGGATGTGGGCGTGTCACACGGGACGGGGTGTGACCGTGTGAAGTGTCCTGGGGCGGCTGTGAAAAGTGACACCCAACTGGGCAGCATAAAAGAACAAGTCACCATCCCCAGTCCTGGAGACCAGGAGTCTGCCCTCAAGGTGTCCCAGGGCCACGCTCCCTCCGAGGGCCCCAGGGGACGGTCCCTCCTGCCCCTTCCAGCTCCTGGGGGCTCCAGGCGTCCCTGGGCTGGTGGCCGCCTCCCTCCCATCTCTGCCTCCGTCTCCACGTGGCGTCTCCTCTGTGTCTGTGTCCCTCCTCTTCTGTCTCTGACGAGGACACTGTCATTGGTTCAGGGCCCCCTGACCCAGGACGACCTTGTCTCCGATTCTTCATTTTAACCCCCTTTGCTCTGTAAGGTAACTCACTCACAGGTTCTGGGGATTAGGCTGAGGACGTGTTGGGGCTGGTTCCTGAGCTGACCACCGCTCTCCCAGGGCCTTGGCCAGTGGGGTGGGTGGGGGCAGCGGGGGGACAGGGCAACTCTGCATGTGTCCCAGGCTTCCTGAAGCAACACACGTTAGTCATGGAGCTGCCTCCTGCCTCTTACAGCTGAGCTGTGTCCCCCAAACCCATGTGATGAAGCCCTGACCCCCAGGACCTCAGGATGGGGCTGTGTTAGGAGATGGGTCTTCAAGAGGGGACTAAGGTGACATGAGGTCACTAGGGTGGGCCCTGCTCCAACAGGACTGCGTCCTTATAAGAAGAGGAGATGAGGACACAGACACACACAGAGGGACGACCATGTGAGGACACGGGGAGCAGACGGCCGTCCACATGCCCAGGGAGAGGCCTCAGGGGGGACCAGCCCTGGGACACCTGGACCTCAGGCTCCAGCGTCCAGGACCGGGTGAGAGAAACATGTGTCGTACAAGCCGCCCAGGCTGGGGTCCTTTGTTGTGGCCCCCCCAGCTGACTTATACAGCAGCTAATTACAGAGAGAGAGAGAGAGAGAGAGAGAGAGAGAGAGAGAGAGAGAGAGAGAGAGACCAGTAGGCGGTGAAGACATAGACTCAAGAAGTCAGTCACTGAACAGACAACCACACTGACATATCTGAGCCAAGCTTCCAGGGCAGAGTGAGGGGTGCGTGGCTGAGAGGTGCCCCAGGAGAGGCCCGTGACTTCTGGGGTTATAGCTTCATCCTGAGCTGAGCCAGGCTTCACCTCACGCCTTAATTAATAAGCCTCTTAGCAAAGCAGACTCACACGTGTGCGTAAGTCAGGTGTGGACAGGGCGGGGTCGTACGTCCACGCCCGTCCTGGGATGGGCTCAGGATTGTGACAGACCAGGCAGTGGGACCATCGTGGACATTTAACCATGTGTGACAACAGGCATGGACCTGGAGGGCATTATGCTGAGTGAGAGAAGTCGGACAGAGAGAAACACATACCATATGATCTCACTTATATGAGGAATCTCAAGAACAGGATAAGCAAACAACAGAAACAGACTCATAGATACAGAGAACAAACGGATGGTTGCCACACGGGACAGGTGTTGGGGCCTGGGTGAGAAAAGCGAAGGGATTAAGAAGTACAGATTGGCGGTTACATAATAGTCACGGGGACGTAAAGGACAGCACAGGGAATAGAGTCAATAATATGGTGATAACTGTGTACGGTGCCAGGTGGGGACGAGACTAGTCAGAGGGACCACTTTGTGAGGTATGTAAATGTCTAATCATTATCTTGGTTTGTACATCTGAAAGTAATAAATAAAAAGATACACATTTAAAACATTTTGTTACATTGCATTTCCCCAACACACACACAGACACACACACCGTCCAACCATCTGACGCCGCTTATTAACGGCCCCCTGCGGAGACACAGGAGGTGGCTTCGTGCCAGCTCCCTTACCCCACACCTCCGTCATCTGGAAACATCCTCTACACAAAACACAAGGAGATAAAACAGCTCATGCTCGCCACCGTCTACAGAAAGTTCATCGCCTACCGCACTCTCAGTGCACATCTTGTGCTAACGCTTTCTCTTTATTTCAATGAAAAAGACGAGAACAGAACGTACACTCCGTGGGGGTGTGGGGGGTGCTTCATGTGGCCGTGTACAGAGCACGGCCTGAAACGCTACCCGTCTCTGAGTCGCAGACCCAGGTGGTGGGTGTGGACTCGGGAAGAAGAACGGAGTCTCGGGAAGAAAACACCCCAAGTGCTGCCAAGTGGGTCTGTCTCCATTTAGATCCAGAGCTGAGTGGCTGGTTGGCATTTGTAAAGCAGGATGCCTTTTGCTTGCTGGATGCACGTAACAAAAGATCTGAGAAAGTGCTGACAAGTGCAAATGGAGAAAGAACAAGATGGGGCGGGTGTGGGGGGCACGCAGGAAGGAAGGTGGTTGCAGGGAGCCCAGGCCACGCTTCTTTGCCAGTTCTGTGCCCACATCACGCATGAAGAGACGCAAGCTGAGAGCAAAACACCGTTCCCACCAGGTGTCTCCCACCTACACTGAATCCTTCTTCAAGCCCTTGAATAGTGACAAACATGGGATGAGAGTTACGTGCATGGGTTGGGTGGTTGGGGTCTTCAGTGTCCCCAGATGTTGGCATTATTCGTCCGGGGTGTTCTCTTCATGGTGGTGGGTCTTGAGTCTCCAAGAAGTTCCCCCCTCGGTCTTTAAATGTCAACACAGACCCGAGATCGGCTTTGAATTTGCAGCCCCTCATAACGTCACGTATGAGTTGTCACTGATTACAAATGTAAAGCTTCCGAGAGACAGCACCTCTTCGCCTTGGGGACGCTGGCAAGGGGGTTGTCCGGGGTCTCCAGCGGCTTCTTTGTCCCCCGTCTGCAGGCACAGGGGGCCAGTCATTGTTTCCATGGGTGTCTCCGTCTCAGCCTTGGAGTGCTGGACCATTGGGGCCTCTTCCAGAACACACTCCTGCTCCCTCTCTTCTACTTTATCCAACTGGGTCACGTTCTGGGTGTCCTTAATCCACTCCTGCAAGCGTGACACATGGTGACTCACTCACGAGGAAACCCAGCACAGCAGGCTCCCTGGCCCAGCATCCCCACAGACTCTCCCGGCACCTGGGGCAGACCTGGTCCTGGGACCAAACAACCTCCCTCTGGCGGGAACACCCCTCCCTGTGGTGCCAAAAAGCCCTCACATTCGGCTTCTTCACAAGCCAGGCTGGGGGCTGGGGACAAAGGCGGGTCTGAAACAAGGGCGGCCTTACGAAAACGCTAACATGAGGGCTTTCCTGTTCACTCTTAAGTCCTGTGTCGGTGAAGAGGGTCAGGACACGGCAACCCCAAACAGGCCACTTTGGCACGACCACTGTTTTCAGCTGAATGCAGTTTAAAAAAGAACCAGCTGAGAAGGACCTCTCTGCCCTCCTCCTCGCTGTTTAAAAGCATTTCATGCCATTTCCCTATGATAAAGAAAATGCCCATTTGTAAAGGTGGCCTCCTCCCCTTTCCAGTCCAGAGGCAAGCCAGAAAGGACTCGTTCTGTATCAAACTTTACTAAACAGCCCGTACTTATGCATTTCCTAGTCACCTCCCCACATCTCACCTGCCTCTCACAAGCCCAAATGCCCTTCCTCTCTGTCTCATCTCTTGTTCCCACTCTATCACCCTTCATTAAAATGGCATGTTGCTCCCCCAGGTCTAAACACCTCTTGGGGGTTTTCTTCCTTCCTTCCTTCTTTTCTTTCTTTCTTTCTTTCTGTCTTTTTTTCTTTCTTTCTCTCTTTCATGAACACTCCCACCATATGCATATGAAATAAACCTTTTACCTGCTAATCTGTCTTTTTTTCCCATTTAATTTACAGTCCTCAGACACAGAACCTAAGAGGGTAGAGGAAAGTTTTTTTCCTTTGTTTTTTTCTTCCGTTACCTAAATAATTTTGAAATTTACCTTGTTCCTGTAGTAAGTTGAATGGTGCAAACCCTTCCCCAAAATAAATATATCCCCAAGTCCTAACACCCAGAACCTGTGAATGTGATTTTATTTGGAAATAGGGTTTTTGCAGATGCAAAGAAATTAAGATGAGGTCGTCCTGGATCAGGGGGTCCCTGAACCCAATGACAGTGTCCTCATCAGAGACAGAAGAGGAGGGACACAGACACAGAGGAGACACCACGTGGAGACGGAGGCAGAGATGGGAGGGAGGCGGCCACCAGCCCAGAGACGCCTGGAAAGCCCAGGAGCTGGAAGGGGCAGGAGGGACCGTCCCCTGGGGCCTCCGGAGGGAGCGTGGCCCTGGGACACACTGATGACAGACTCCTGGTCTCCAGGACTGGGGGAGCATATATTTGTGATGTTTTGAGCCCCCTCCCCAGTTTGTCACAGTCCCCGAAAACTCACAAAACGCTGGTAACATTGTCCTATAAAATCCATGCCTGACTCTCCAGCGTCTGGTGAGCTCCTGGGGGCGGGGGCTGGTCCCCTGTCCCTCATTCCCCCGCAGCTGGCACTCAGCCCTCCTAAGCACTTACCCCATGAATGAAATAATGAGTATAAACGTTGGAAAGCGGAAGCTCAGGCTTGTGTTCAGCCCCACAGAGGGAGCACGCAGAGAGCAAGACTTCCTGCTGAGATCAGAAGGAGATTAGGCCGAAAAAACCGGTGGGGGCGCTGATCTCTGGGGCTGAAAAAAACCCCACAGGGGCTCTGATCTCTGGGGCTGATTTAAGGAGAAGCTGCTTTCTGAGACCCTTGCAGCTTCTCTCTCTGACCGAAAGAGAAAAGTGTGTTTCTGCTGTGTTCAGACCAGAAAGGGCCTGTGGGAACGCAGAGAGAGAGACAGCTGGAAGAAACGTTGCTGTTGAAAAGAGTGCGTTCGGGAACTATCAGAGCGTGACAAAGCAGAGCCGTGGGCATGTGCCCAGAAACATGACCGTTACCTGGAAGTTGCCCCGGTGTGCCTCAAACAGCCCAGGGAAGGTGAATTTGGGATCAGGCACGCTGGGCATGAGGAGCTTCTTAACTCTGAAACGCACACGGAGAGTCTGGTCAGATGGGGAGTGGACGTCTCAGGGACGCAGAACCCGATGAGGGATTGAGGGTCGCTGAAGAGTTTGGCCCCAGAGACTCAGTGCCCAAGACGGAGCTGTGCCCTCCATTTCAAGGCACGCACCCCCCTCCGTTCCCCTGGCACCCTACTCCCAGCACCCGCCCATCCCAGCACCACCAGGAATATGATGTGAGGGGCACAGACCACATTCCTGTAAGTAATGATTCCTATGACACAGAAAGCCTAGCTCCATGTCATTGGTGTTTGGAAGGAACTTGTGTCCCCTTTCAACAATCACAGGTCGAAGCCTTAACCCTCCCAACATGACTGTATTTGGATGTGGGGCCTTTAAGAGGTAACCAAAAGTAAAGGAGGTCATAAAGAGGCAGCCTGGAGGCGATCAGGACATATTACCCCCAAAACATGCCCCTTGGAAATATTGATGATTTTGAGCGGAAGGCCCTTGAGAAACAGCAGATGTGGAGAGGGCTCTCTGCCTTCCCCCATGGGCCTAGGAGCAGGGCATCAATTTCTCATTGTGCAAAGTAAGTTTCCGTTTGTGAACATGCTCTCCCTCCCCACCCCCACCCCCCACCCCGCTCCTTTACCAGGAAATGGAGCATGAGCCTTATCACCAGAGATGGCACCGAGATAATTCCATGCAGACAATTTTTATCTACCATTAGTTTCCTTCACACGTTTCCTAGTCTCCTTCCCTCAATTTACCACTTACCCAGAGCTCCAAAATCTCTGTCTAGTCACGTGTGCACAATTTATCAATCACCTTTTATTGAAATGGTATATAACCCATCCCTAGACTAATTACTTTTTTTTGGGGGGGTTACTTATTTTCTTTGAAGCCCCCATACATGTAAAAAAATATTACATCAATAAAGAAACATATGCCTTTTCTCCTATAATATGTCCTTGGTCAGTTTAATTCACAGGACTCCAGATACAGCACCTAAGAGGTTGTCATGTGATATGTTCCTAATCTAATACAAGTGGTGTCTTTGTGAGAAGGGAGAGGGACGCCAGGGCTGTGCCTGCACATGGAGGGAAGACCACGTGAAGACGTGGAGAGAAGACGGCTGTCTATAAGCTAAGGAGACAGGACTCGGGAGAAACCCTGTGTCTCGGACTCCCAGCCTCCAGGACGAGGAGAGAATACATTGTTGTTGTTTGCGCCCCAAGTATAGTCGTTTGGTACAGCAGCCCTACACAGGCTTCCCTTGAAGACAAGGCAAGCGGTAGCTTATCCCAAGAAGGATATCTGTCTGTTTCCCTCGGGGGTGGGGCGGGGGGGTTGTTTCAATTCTGTATTAAAAACACCAGACATGTCACCAGTCAACTGCCTTGTGTGATGGCATTGCCTCCTCCTTGGCGTATGGGTGGTGTCTGTTCAAGCTGGTCAAAGAGGTGAGATAACGGATGATTTATAAGAATTAAATGAGGCATCTCCATGCTGCACGGAGCTGGAAGGGCACAGCTTCCGAGTCGTCTAACTCAGCCTGGCTCAGACGTAGCACCAGGGCTCCCAAAGGGAGGTCCCGCGCGTCACTCCTGCCGTTACTGTGGAAACCTCGTCCTAACAAACAAACGTGGCACCCAGAGCCTTCAAATGTCACTCACAGCTGAACGCCCGGGCACAGGTACGTTTGACTCAAGATGGAAATAGCTGTGGTTCTATTGTTGTACAGAAGGTGAATGAAGAACACGATTTGACGTGTTATTTCCGAGAAGCCGTCCATGGCCTCGAAGAATATTTTTTGCTATGGCTAGAACTGCCGTGACAAAGTGGACAAGTTTTGCTTGTGCAGTTCTCCTCACATACTCACCAAGTGGTCTAGATAAATACGTTCCGAGGAAAAATAAAAATTCAAAGGTGATTTAAGCATCTGTCACCCTGGGCTCAGAGGACGCAGCTCAGGGGTCTGTGTATGAAGGGAGGTAACATTCCAGCAGCTCGACTGTTTGCAGGAGAAAATTTTTCCAGGAATAGACATATGTTTCTGCACGGTTGGCGTGGTTTCCCTACTGTCTTTCTTGTAAGGTACGTCTGGGCAAGCGTGCGTGGTAGGGGACGTGAGGCACAGCTAAATAACCATATCAGAGGACGGAGTCTCCTTTCTCTGCACTTCCTAGACGTGCACGAACCAAGGCCCTGTGCCCACGTGTGTGATGAAGCCCACGGAAGCAGTCCTTACCTCCGCAGTTTCCATATCAACAGAAAGACGAGGAACATTATCAGGAAGACGACCGAGCCAGAAATTAGAACAAACTTTGGGAAGAGCGTTTTCTCTGGGCACGAATCTAAAGCAAAACACAATGGTCCTGTGAGCTTTCAACACGATCCCACGTGGGGCTCCACGCATCTGCCCCCACCATGGTGTTTCCTTTATGCATGTCAGTTGTCTGTCTATCTATCGATCTTTCTACACACCTATATCAATATAACAACATTCATAAACAGTCCTTGGTATTGCTGCTGAGTTAATAGAAAAAAACAAAACCCACAACAATTAGCCCCGTGAGGAAAGCTGCCTGGAGAAAGAAACACGCAGAGGAATGGCTGCCTGGAGCAGAGTTGAGGCCAGGTGTGTTTGCAGAGACTCCCTCTGCCTCCCCCGGAGCTGGGGTGCAGGCCCCCGACCGCTGTGTGCCAAGCGTTACCTCGCAGCTCAGCCCTCTGCAGGTATGCCACCTCTGACCATTCGCTGGGGTACGTGTCAGGGCCGTAGCCGGACTCCGTGGCTTTCACTCTGGCCCGGACGAAATAACATTTATCGATATCCAGACCCTCTATCGTCACATTGCACGTCCCTTCCTCCTTGGCCTGGGGAAGGAAAACAAACGCGGGGGTCAGTGACGGCCCCTGGACCCGTGGTTCTCGTGCCAGGACGTCACACGAGGTCCCTGCTTTCAGACATGGGCACTTGTGTGTCACGTCCTCTCTCGACGCTCGGGACAGCGCCAACCAGAAACAGAAAGGGAGGAAAAGAAACGCTTTGTCACCAAGAACATACAGATGCTTTTGGAGGATTCCTTCGTGCTGACAAGTCCCTCCTTTCAACAAAAGTGTTGATTCTTTTAATGAGTGAAGGGTAACACACGCTTGCTTTGGAGACTCCAGTGGTCATAGGAGGGCCATGCGCAGGTGCGTACAGCTCTCCGTGCAAACTCCTGAGTCCCTGTGGGTCCCATTTGCATTTCTTTGGTGATTCCCTCCGCCAGATGTCCGTTCTCCCTTATCTGATAGGTCCCCCTCGGCTTCTATGACAGGCAACTCCCTTTTCGTGGTACCTCTTCCAGTCCTTTTCACCCCATCAGACACCTGTCCTGCCCACCCCTCTCTGCACTGGACCTCTGGTCTCACCCAGTGGATACGGTGTTTCCCCCCAAGTGACAAAACCATTGCCCCGTGGAGCTGGGAGAGAGCTCCGAGCTGAGGCAGCGAAACACTCTTGCAGAGCCAGACCCTAAGCTCTCAGAGGGCGCCCGCAGGCAATGTCGGGCTTCCCTCGGGCCCCAGCGGGCACGGTCCCCTCACGATGCCGCCTGCTCCCTATCTGTTTTCTCCCCAGTTCTGCTGCTGCGACGCCCTCAGTTTCTGTTTTACCTGGTGGTCCTTTAATTATTGGAACAGCACCGGGAGCCCCGGGAGGTGGAGAGGCACGTGTTTTTAATGTATTCCATAGACTGTGCCCACCTGCTCAGGACGAGAGCACGTCCCCAGGGGTTTAAAAGGCAGACGAAGAGCCGTGGAAGGTACCAGGTGCCATGGCCCAATGAGAGGGTGTGAGGATGCTGGATTGTACGTGGCAGCGTGGCCAGGCCCGGTGTCCAGGGCTTTGGTCAAAGATCAGTGTGGCTGTCACTGGGAAGGTATTTGCACACGTGATTAAAGGCTGGAATCGGCTCACTTGGAGTCAGTCGATAACATGGGTGGGCCTCGCCTAATCAGTGGAAGGGTTCCAAGGACCGATGGCATCGCCGCAGACGGAAGGGACTTGGATCTCCCCACTGTCCCACGGAACCGTGCCCACTTGCTCGCCACTGGCCTGACGCTCACCAGCCCCTATGGTCACATGAGCAATTCCTTCACCTACATCTGGACGACGTCACGGCCACCCGGGGCCTGACAAGACGCCACCCCACTCACCTGCCACTCGTTGTCATAGAGGCTTCTGTGCTGCACTTCGTACAGCAGCTCGCTGTAGGGCAGCTCGGGACACGTCACCGTGAGGGCCTCCTGCCGCCACTGGAACTGCAGGTCTTTCGGGACGCTGGGCTTCACTGAGAACGAGAGACAAGAGGACGGTGACCCCTCTGCGGAGACAAACACGCCACACGTCTGGGGTTAGAATACCTGCTGGGATGCGGGGTTCCTGTGTCCTTATGTCAGGGAAGCCGCGCCCCGGAACTACGTGGGGAACTCTTGGGTTTCTACCACGGGGTGACCTGTGTCCCCCACCCCCCAAAAAAGATACGCTGATGCTTTGCCTCCTAGTACGTCACAGTGTGATGACATTTGGAAACAAGATCAAGACAGAGGTGATCATTTAAGACAAGAGGAGATTCTCATGCCGAAGGAAGCCCTGATCCACTGTGACAGGCGTGCTTAGAAGGAGAGACGCAGAGACACATAGAGGGGAACGTCACGTGACAATGCAGGCAGAGAGGGGCTGACACAGCTACAAGCCAAGGGACGCCCAGCGTTTCCGGAAGCCTCCGGACGGGCCTGGAACACACATTCCCACAGAGTCTCTTGAAAGAACCAACACAGGTGACCCGTGACATCTCAGGCGTCTGGCAGTTGTAACTGAGGGACAATCATTTGTGCTGCTTTCAGGCCCCCACGGGGGGCACTTTGCTAAGGCAGCCTCAGCAAAATAAAAGGTCTGTGCAGAGGGGACTGAGTGAGGGGTCTGAGATGAGGTCGTCCTGGATCAGGGGGCCCTGAACCCAATGACAGTGTCCTCGTCAGAGACAGAAGAGGAGGGACACAGACACAGAGGAGACGCCACATGGAGACGGAGGCAGAGATGGGAGGGAGGCGGCCACCAGCCCAGGGACGCCTGGAGCCCCCAGGAGCTGGAAGGGGCAGGAGGGACCGTCCCCTGGGGCCCCCAGAGGGAGCGTGGCCCTGGGACACCTTGATGGCAGACTCCTGGTGTCCAGGACTATGAGACAATACATTTTAGTTTAAGCCGCCCAGTTCCTGAAAGTCAGTCACGGCAGCGCTCAGACGCTCACAGACGGTCCGTGAGGGATTTTGTGAGTCGGGGTCCCTAGAGCTCAGATTCTAAGACAAGCCTGTGACACCCAATCCTGAAAACCAAACCAAACCTGTTTTAAGAAACCTAAAATAAAGACTATTTGGGATGGCAGGTTCCTTTGCACAATGTTTCCTCATCCGAGACAGGCAGCCGACCCTCGAGACACCTCGGGAAAAGCAACCGGGGGGGGAGGGGGGGAGGCAGCGGGATTGCTCTGTCCCCACATGGGAGGGCTGTGCAGAGAGCGGCACCTTTGGCACAGTCTCTGAAATCACAGCCTCCATGGGGTCATGTGGTCGCCCCTTTCGAGGGCTCCATCTCTGTCCCTTGCATGCGTGTTGACATGGAACGTTCCGGAAGGCGGGTGTCTTCCGGGTAGCGGGTAGGAAAGCGGGTTCTGTTACAGAGGCGGGTGGGCTGCGAGCTCTCGGCACTTACAGAAATTGCTGATCCATAGATTGTTGTTGAGAAGAGGGTACGTTCCGTTCCAGATGGTAAAAGACAGGATTTCGTCCCCTGGGGCGTCCAGGAGGCACCCAGCCGTGCGGCCCTCCCGGAGAATATACCTGGAGCAGTGTTTCTCCGTCTTCATGCTCGTGAAACTGCGGTTAAACAGTAAAAAACACAGACCCGTTTAGCCAGAGGGCGTCCTTCACAATCACCTGTGAGCACATCTGTGGCCAGCGTTTGTCTCCATGACTCTGTCACAGACGCAGGTTGGGTTCGCTCGCTTCTCCCTGACGTCGAGAGCAAGACCTGTCCAGACAGACAAGCGTCCCCTCTCTCAAGGGTTCAAACCCCTTGGAGGGCTCCTGCCGTGCGTGTATCACATCCTGCAAAGTCGTGTCACTGTACTAACCCCTGGAATCTGGGAACGAGACCCTATGTGGAAACGGGGTCCCTGCAGACAGGACTGAGTGAGGGGTCTGAGGTGAGGTCGCCCTGGGTCAGGGGTCCCTGAACCCAATGACAGTGTCCTCGTCAGAGACAGAAGAGGAGGGACACAGACACAGAGGAGACGCCACGTGGAGACGGAGGCAGAGATGGGAGGGAGGCGGCCACCAGCCCAGGGACGCCTGGAGCCCCCAGGAGCTGGAAGGGGCAGGAGGGACCGTCCCCTGGGGCCTCCGGAGGGAGCGTGGCCCTGGGACACACTGATGGGAGACTCCCGGTCTCCAGGACTTGGGGAGGATGGGTGTCTGTGGTTCTGAGATGCCTGGTTTGCGGTAGTTTGTTACGGCCGCCCCAGGAATTAATACAGGTTCACTTGGACCTGTGCAGTAACCAAGCCTCTGATTTGAAAGACAATTGAAAAAGAATGTACCAGCATGAGGGGGGGTCTCTGTGTGGCTTTCCTGCCATGCAAAGGAGCCTGAGACCAGCCCACGCTCTGTCCTTAAACCTCAAACGCAAGCACGGCCTCGATCAAAAATGCCCCCCTTTGTCAATGAAGAACCCGACGGTCAGAAAACAGAAGTGACTTATCCGTGTGACCACCTGGGAAATCCAGCGCTCTGTTCCTTCTGGGAGTCTTATGTCCCAAATCAATTCATCGGAGAGGTTCCCTGTTTGGTACGTTTTCACATGAATCTCGTGGGCTATCTCACTGCACAGAGCCAACCACACATCGCACATCTGCTGTTCGCAGAACTGAGACTGAATTGATTGGAAAAACCCTCCCTCCCACGTTTCTACTGGCGTCTTTGAGGCGTAGGAAAGCCAGGCAAACAAACCCACAATAAGGAGACGTGTTTTTGGGAACTGGCCCCTGGGTGAAAAGTTTGGGGATGGTAACCGTTGGCATCGCTGCGGAGCAGAGACTATTTCAAGGCAAGGCAAGTGCTGTCACACACAGCCGCTGAGGCGCGGCGGTGGCCCTGGGTGAATAAGCCACGTCGCGAATGTCCTGCAGAGAATCCAGGTAGTTTCGTGCGTGACTCCGTCATCACCGCGTGCGAAGGTTTGGGCGACTGCGGTTGTGATTGCGGTGAGAACCGAGGGCCCGACAGCGCACACACAGTCCCACTTTGCATATTCTGATTGTTCACACCTCTACTTCCTGGCCCTCCCAGCTGCCAGCGTCTCAGAAGAAGAGGTGTTTTGGCCCAGGACAGGGCTCGCCCCTTCCCGAGGGCACTTACCTGTAGACGAAAGTCAGATTGGTCCCCCAGCGTTCACTCGTGTTCCAGGTCACCTGCACGGTCTCGAAATTAAAATTGATGATATCCACTTGCAATGCTTCCTCTGCATAAAAAGAGACACAGAGACGCAAAGCTGAAAGGAGGCTGGGGTTTGTCACGGGACGTCACGTGGTACCCGAAAGGGACAGACACAAGCAACATGCCAGACAACAGTCAGAAGCAACGTCACAGCTGCCTTTCTTCTCGTGTTTGCAAGAGGTAATGAGGGTCGTTTGCAGCAGACGGGCTGTGCGTCCAATGACACCATTGTTTGTGGGCACCCAGAGAGGCGTTCACCCTGCCCCCTGGCCGCCCAACGTGGCCTTACCCAGAACTGCACACACGACACCTTGAGGAGAAGTTCAAAGACAAGTGACGTGACTAAGGATGGTCTGTAAACGCCCCTTAGGGGTTAGTAGGCTGCTCTTTTGCAAAGGTCGGAGTTAGTCCCTCTGAAAGGACGTGACAGGTGCGTTTTAGGGTGGAGCACATGTGCGGGGCTGTTGTGGGTTTCCACCTGTCGGAGAAGGGAGTGTGGGTGCGCAGGTATGGAAGGCTCGCTGCACCCCAGGGCGCTGGGTTACAAGTGGGAGCAAAAGGACAGATGAGAGTTAGGTGCCAGATGGATGGATGGATGGATGATAGATAGAGATAGATAGATGATAGATGGATGGATGATGGATGGATGGATGGATGGATGGATGGATGGATGGATGGATGGATGATGGATGGATGATGGATGGATGGATGATGGATGGATGGATGGATGGATGGATGGATGGATGGATGGATGATGGATGGATGGATGGATGGATGGATGGATGGATGGATGGATGATGGATGGATGATGGATGGATGGATGATGGATGGATGATGGATGATGGATGGATGGATGGATGGATGGATGGATGGATGGATGATGGATGATGGATGGATGGATGGATGGATGGATGGATGGATGGATGGATGATGGATGGATGATGGATGGATGGATGGTGGATGGAATGATAAATGGATGGATGGATGGATGATACATAGAGATAGATGATAAATGGATGGATGGACAGATAGATGATTGACAGATAGACAGATAGATGTAGAAACATGGAGATGGGTGGAGGGCTGGGTGGATGAAGGGACACGTTTCCAGCACCCAGCAGGACGAGGCGGGTGAGCAGACACATGTCCACAAGCTGAGGCAGAGGGGCTGGTGGTCCCTGCGTCAGGGACACACACTCCACCTCGGTGCTGGGTGCAGCCCTGACCCCCGGGGTGAGAGGCGGATACACGTCTGTCCCCAGCTATGTCCGGTCAGACCCTCTGCAAGGTCTGTGCTTTGCCCAGTGAGTATTCACGGGGCCGCCCCTGATATTGTGGCCCAGACTCAACCATCACGGCTCCTTTGTCATCCAAATTCAGCCCAGTCTCCAAAGCCCCTCTTGCCGTTTCTTAGTGCTTCTCTCGAGATCACCAACCAATATTCACGTTCTGTTTTCTGGTGACAATGATCAACGAGTACACGGTGGAAAGAAGGGCCGACTGCCTCTCAACTCCCTGCATCTTGGCAACCAGACTGCAATTCCCTGGGACCCCAACAGGGACGAGAGACGTCCAGGTGTCTGGTATCTGCAGGGAGCCCTTCCCCGTGGCCAGCGAGTACAGAACGGTCTTTCCTGGCAACCGTGTCTGACCACAGAGGGCCCGCTCTGAACTTGACCCATTGCTTCCTGAAACGGGGAGCAGGCATATCGGGGAGGGGGGCATCCCGGCAGCGGGGAACCCCGGACCTCCCGAAGAGGAACCGCACCCCTGCCTCATAGGGACCACCTTCCAGAAGTCTCCGTCCACTGGGGGAGGTTGACAGCTCCCTGCTCAGCACATGTGACCTCAGACATGTGGGACCCCGCTCCAGGAAAACATGTGTCATCGATGAAGCCACACGCCCCAGGTTTCCAGAGGGACGGTCATGTGCTCCCACACAATGAGTCAGCGCAGGGACAAAGGGCAACTGCCTGAGCCGTGACACGGGGAAAGGTCGCAGATGTCACCGTGCCCCTGTTGCTTCTGTGCTAAGTGCTCCTTAGGTGGCTTTGGCCTTCCCTGCAGAGTCCAGGGCACGGAGAGTTTAGGGTCCTGCCTGCTGGGCTGTGTCCGCACATTCTCGGTCGTACAAGCACGGAAAGGGGGGCTGGGGGCCCTCCAGCCGTCCTGTAAAACACGGCACAGGCCGCTCCTGTGTTGTCCTCACAATTGCACGTGAAAGCCGGTTCAAGACGGGTGCCCTGCGGGTGAGGGAGCAGGTGCCTTTCGGAGAAACGGAAAGGAAACGTCCACTGGCCCAGTGCGGTTCTCGCCGCTGCCCCCTGCCTTGTGAGGGCAAATCGAGCTTTCAAAGCAGAGGCTTCGTGCTCTCTGCTGGAAACAAGGGACGAGGCCCTCCCGTTTCTGGGGGCACTGACTCTGGGAAACCATTCTCTCCGCGATGTATGTGGACCCTTCTAAAAGGGACCAAGCCGCCTGCCCGAGGTAGGTCCCAGGAATGTCTCTCAAGGACCCGGGATTAAGTCTTTGAAATGCCAATATTAAGGGACACGCTGCCCCATCTCCCACAGCTCGATGAGAAGGGAACAATTATAGAAAGAAAAGCAACTTAAAAGATGAATCCTGATAAACTGATAGGAGGTCCCCAGAGTCACCCGTTGACAGAGGCAGGAAGTGGGTGGAGGTGCCAGGAGCTGGGGCTGCCAGGGAGATGGGGGGGCTGTTTTCTGGGGACCGAGTCTCAGTTTGGGAGGATGGGAACCTTTGGGGATGGACGACGGGGACGGTTACACGACGGAGTGAATGTGCTCAATCCTCTGAGCTCTGCCCTTCGAACCGGTTAAGACGGTAAACGGTACGTGATGTGTCTTTTCCCGTCACCTGTTTAGAAAGATGAGCCACCAAATGTGGCTGTTTCAAAAATGTTTATGGAAGAAGAAGGAAGGAAGGAATTGTTCGCGCTCCGGGCGCGGGGACATCTGTCGGAAGGAATGTCCCTGCCTTGTCGTCCGGACCAGTGGGTTGACCAGTGGGTTGACCAGTGGGCTGACCAGTGTCAGGACGTCTGGGCTGAAATTGGAGTCTTCTCTTTGGATAAACCAAGGGGGTCCGTCCACAACACGGACTGTCACTTGGCCCTGGAAAGGAGGGAGGCGCTGACACTCGCCACCACGTGGAGGGTCCCTGAGTGACAGACGCCAGACACACAAGGCCACCCAACGTGTGACTCCATTTACGTGAAATGTCCAGAACAGGCTCCTCCACGGACAGGAAGTGGGTGCGTGTCGTCAGGGGCTGGGGGACGGAGGGGGAGTGACAGCTCATGGGGACGGGTCTCCTCGGGGGTCATGGAACATTCTGGAATTAGACGGTGGTGATTGCACAGCTCTGAACACACTAGAAAACTCCAAATGGCACGCTTTCCATGGATGAATGGCATGATACATGAATTACATCTCCATGGTGCTGTTTCCCAAAAAAGGCATCTCCTGGCCCACCTCTCTCGCTGCCTGCGTTTCCGCTGGCTTCTCCTCACTTCCCATGGACACTTTTTCCTCTAACATGGATGAGCGGGGACCCCACGGGCGCGTCACCTTAGAAAGGGCGGCTGCTGTCACCGGCACCTCCCCATGTCCCGGGTCCAGGCCCAGGTCAAACCCCTGGGGCTTTTGAAAAGCTGCCCTTGAACTGTAAGGCTCCTTCCCCGCCCCCACACCCCCCAGAAACACACGTAGGCTGCAGGAAACGTGGAGATGAACAGATTTGCCAACTGTGGGGCGTCCTTTGAATACCAAGAATTTCCTTGCAAATTTAGCAATTGCCTCTCAGTCAAAAAAAAAAATATAGAGACAGAGAAAAGGTGATTGATGCGTCATAAAACAAATTTAAAAAATTTTTGCTTTAATGAGCTTGGGTACAGCAAGGGACTTGGCAGCCAAATACTGTTGGGTATTTTGGGGGTGGGGGCTGGGTAAGGTCAGGTCAAAGCAGGGGGTCTTCCCCCCTCCTTCCTTCCTCGCTTTCCTGCTTGCTTGCTTTTTTCTTTTTCTCTCTTTCTTTCTTTTTTCTTGTTTTCCTTAGTTTATCATGCTGCTGAAATGCTAAGACCAGCATCATCAAATCAACCAATCACACGTCAGTGCCAGCCACACGCAGTGCCGCCCTCCTGACCCGTGCCCGGCTGGACCCCCGTCACTTAAGCTGAACTCGTGCCCCCGAGTCACGTCCTCCCATCCACCCGGCCCCACCTAGGGTCACCCCAACGCTCTCCTGGTCCAGGCCGGGCTCCCACTGTCTCCGTGCCCTCGGTTCTGGCTCCTGCCTCCCTGTCACAGAGGCTGGGGACACCGCTCAGAGCTGGCTGTCCATCCCGATAGCACAGTGTTGCTTCCTGAGCAATTGCTGGACACTCGTGGAAAAACGTCATCAGAGCTCGGTGGCTGAATGGCACCCGATGTGATACCTAGGGTCCCTCTTCCCACCTCCTAGAATCCCACCGTCTTTGAAGCACTTGATTTGGTCTAATTGGCAGCCACCAAACCCTCCCTGAAAACTCTGATGTGCCCTGTGGGGCTGCGCATAGATGGCTGTACCCGCCGTGGCCTTGAGTCCTGGTGTCTGAAACAATAGGCTACACAGCCATCGTCCTCTGCAGTGACGGCCTGGGAGGGGGGTCCCTGAGCACGTATGGGACCCCAGCTCCCGCCGGCTATGGGTCTACGGCAGCTGAGGCCCCTGGATTAATGACAGACGTGCCCCAGGGCAGGAGACGGGATCCTTTCCTAAGACTGTGGTCTCCCCACCCCACCCCCCAGGTCTCACTTGAGTTCACAAGCGTTTTCACACCTCTAATGAACTCGGGTAAAAAGCAGCTCTGTTGAAAGAAGAAAAGCGAGTAAACCACAAAAGCCTTTCACCAAGAAAGCGAGCTTCTCGTTTTCTAAGAAGTTACTAGAAAGGCTCCGAGTGGGCTCCCCTCGGCCGCCCAAATCCCGGCTTGGGAACCTCCACCGTCGCCGGTCCTGGCAGCCGCTTCTGGGCTCCCAGGGGGTCAGGAGCCAGAACTGGTCGAATCTGTGCATTTTTCCATCAAGCGGCACGTCAGGGGGGTGTCAGGGAGAAGAGCGGGTCTCAAGGAAACGCTTGGTACAGCGGGAGCGCCAATGACCATGAATTCTTCGTCCCTCTGCCTCCTGCCGCGGGCAGAGAGAGGGCCTGATTCGAGCTTCCGAAAGCAGCGGGATGGGCCACGCGCAGAGTTTGCAGCCCGGCGGACACCACATCCAGGCTCCCCGGCTCTGTCAGCTGCAAATCCACCGGGCCGCCTCCCAGACTGCAGCGAACGGGGATGGTGGGGACCCCGCCAAAGCAGGCAGACGAGATGGATAAAACAGCACTGGCCACGAGAGGTCAAGCGCGGTGTGTCCGTGTGTGTGTGTGTGTGTGTGTGTGTGTGTGACCCCGAGCTGGAGGGTCCAGCGCGAGCTTGTCTGGTGCAAGGGCGGCCTCCCAGCCGCCTTCTCCTGGTGGCACCTTTTATCAAAGCTTATAAGGTCAGCGTGGCATCAGCTTTCTGGAAAACCCCCAGGAACCAGGCCCGGAGGGCAAGCGGAGCCTTTGGGGCGACCCCAAAGGCTGACGGACAGAGGGATGGGTCCAACACCCACTGACGGGAAACCCCAGTTTTCTCGGAGGCCCCCGATGACACGATGTCACCACAGGCAGGTAAATAGTGACTGACACAGAAGCCTCGCCCTTTGTGACGGCAGGAAGAGCACCGAGGCCGCCCAGAGGCTCCGCTCAGCACACACACGCCCCTGTCATTCATTGCTTTGCTCCATTCAAACCCAATCTTGAGCTCAGTCACGTACGGGCCCTTTGCAAGGAGCCCACTGTGGTCTGTAGATTCTCAGAAACCTGGGCGGGCTCGTGGGAACTTTGATGCAGAAAACAGCCAAAGAGACCAAAAGAAAAAAAAAGAAAGAAAAGAAAAGAAAGAAGGAAAGAAAACAGAAAGGAAGGGAGGGAGGTTAAAGCAAAGGACACATTACCACACACATGGCGTATCGGAAAAACCCTTACCAGCTCCCGTTTTGCCCGAAGCTGTCAAATGTCCCACAAGCAGCATCGCGGCCGCTGCCCAGGGCGGAAAGGCCGGCCTCATGCTGGCAGGGGACGCAGAGAAGCAGGACGGTGCGATTTCAGCTCATGACTAATGAGCAGAGATCACTCCGTTTTTAAAAAGCAGAAAGAAATAAGGGAAGTGACTACAGGAAACTGAGTCATGCTTTATTTAAAAGAGATGAGTCTTGGCCAAAAAAAGAAAGGAGAATCCTCTTTGCACACACATGTTCACGGGCTTTGCTCGCAAGCGTGGCACACGCTCACCTTGTCCGTTCAGGACTCTTGGGATCGCGTGGCTCGTGACGGTCACGTGTGCTTGTGACCCTGGGGTCCCAGCGGGCTCCCGCAGGCAGTATGTCCCTGAGGTCTCCTGGACAGCGCAGGTCACCCAGGGGCAGACATGTGACGCCATCTGACTCAAGCCAAGTGGCAGTGAGCTCGGTGTCCAGGAGGGAGGCAGTGCGGGGACATCCAGAGTGCAAAGCAAGAATCACTCTCCAGAGAGTCACCAAGGAAATGCGTGGGTGTGATACACTCAGGGCACAAGCCCGGGTAACTGTGGGTCAGCGGCCAGCTCATATGCAGCCTTGCGGCTTCCGGAAGCTGGCAGGTCCTTCTAAATAAGGACCCTCACGCCCACCTGGGTAACCCGGGGTGATTGCCCGGCTCGAGGTTCTTCATCACACGGCAGAAAGCTGCTTCGTCTGTCAGAGAGAATTTCTCGTGCTCAGGCAGGTTTCTTAACCTGGAAACGATGGACATTTGCGTCTGGCTGGCTCTCTGACATGGGGCGTCCCGGGCCCTGTGGGGCTGAGCACCCCCCCCACACAGACTAAGTCATGACAACAAAAACTGTCTCCAGACTTGTGCAAACGTCCCCTTGCAGAGGGGGCGAGTCGTCCCTTTTTCTTCCCACCGGCCCTCCATCCTTCCCGCTCTCCTCGCAAGCGGGAACCTTATCCCGAGGGGACCTCGCCCTGTACGGCCATTTGAGGCTGTTTATACACAAACGGGAGCCGTGCTGTGGGTACCACAGAGCGACACGGCCAGACCGGCTAAGCCGAGGTCTGCGACAATAACTAAGGCTCCTGTGGCCGCTTCTGTGACGTATGGAAGGTAACTTGGTGAGACTAGTATTTCCTGGGCACAGAAACGTGTGTGGTTCCCGAAAATGGGTTGTCCCAGCTCCTCGCGTCAATGAAATGAAAAAGAGCAGCTGTGGGAGGAAGCACACGGAGAGGTGGGGAACACACAGCGTTCTCGACACGCAGGTCCTCGTAAACTATCGGGGAGCCCCCCCAACTTGTCATTGGTCCTCACCCTGAAATGCAGAGTGGAAGTCGCAGCTCTGAGAAGGGTGACAGGGCACAGAGGCCACGATGGCTGGATGCAGTGACCAGATGAACGGCCAAAGGTGCTGTCACACTGCGTGCCCTCCCCTGTACGTGGCAGCAACCTGGGGGGCTCGGGCAGGCAGGCGTTCCCTCCCCTCTGGGCTCCACAATGAACACAGAGTCCCCGTGAACGGAGAAGGCTATTGTCATCTCTCACAGGCATGACACATAACCATCCGTTTTACCTCTTCGTCTTGCTCATCTCCACTCAAAACCACAAATTAGTGGGGCTGTTTACATTTCACAATCCCAGGCATGTGCAATGAGTCAGCAAGAAGAAAAGAAAAAAGAAAAGAAAAAAGAAAAAAGACGGAATTTGTAACGTAGGGGCCCGAACCTCGCTAAAAATGTCACGGCTTCTCGTACGTGCTCCGCGTCTCAGTTTTTACTAATCCTGAATGTCAGTTGGGTTCTCTGTTGACGGGTAACAAATCGCCCTAAACCTTCGGGGCATAAAATGAACAGCAGCCTTTTGTTATCTTGTTTGTGGAATTCACTTGCTCCACTGGGTATCAGGTGGGGCTGATGGCAACTGGAGGCTTGATTGAGGCAGAAGGTTCTAGATGGCCTGTTCACATACTGTCACTTCCACCACCTTTCACTGACCAAAGCCCAGACTCAAGAGGAGAGAAACTGGACCTCACTTCTCCTTGGGAGTTGCTGTCCAGAATCCACACCCGTATTGATTTCTCCGCAAGAGCAATCTCCTTTGAATGGCGTTCAGTGTTATTTCCGAAAGAGAGCAATGCTCGTGGTTCCTGGAGAGGAGATGCTTTCGTCGCCATGACAATACCTCTAGAGAGTCGCCAGCGTTGAGCCGCTTTAAATGTCAAGCTCCGTCTGTGTTGAACTGTGTCAGAGACAACGCTGTCAAGTGATTGCTTATCTTGAGTCTGGAAGGTTCCGTTTCTCAATCTGCTCGAGGAGCTGGGTGTCATCGTGAAGAGGCAGCTGGGGGGCAGCTGAGTGTCGTGAGCAGTGTGGTTGGTTATCAGACCCATCTCTGAGCAAAAGCCCGTCCTTGGGAGCCATTACATAACAGAAGGATTTCCCCGCCCAGCAGAGCGGAAAGCCCTTGAAGGTACAAATACAGTCCGGCAGCATTTTCACAGCCGGGGACACTGGGTGAGACCCTTTGCTATTCCACCTATTTGGGTGGAGATTTGAAGGTGGGCCAGGGTGCAGGCTGTGATCTGGAACCTTTTGGTTGCAGGAGAATTTGGCTCAGAGGGTGAATGAGGGGACACAGGGGTCGTACGTGTCATGAGCCAGCAGAAGGGAGGTTTGTCCAATGTGCTCACGTAAGAGCTATGCCTGCTGCCTCTCTCTCTGGGGACCCACCAGGACAGACCCTGGCGTGGGGCACAGACATGGTTACAATGCCGGCATCACAGAGCAAAGGAAATGGATGGATGGATGGATTCTAAATAGGTGGATGGTTGAATGGATGATGGATGGTTGGATAGGTGGGTGCAATCATGGAAGAATAATTTATTCTTGGTTTTGGAAGATCCCTGACAGGCATTTTGTGCTGAATTTCCCCCCTAAAGTAAGACGCTGAAGTCCTCACCCCAAGTCCTCTGACCGTGACCTTATTTGGTTAGTGTCTTTGCGGATGACCCTACAAAAATCAAGTCCTTTGAGTGGGCCCTGATGTAATGTGACTGAGTCATCACAAAAAGGGGAACTGGGGCACTCCAACACTCCAGCTGGTGGAAGGTCACGTGAAGACACACAGAGAGGGTGGCCATCGACACGCAAAGAGACAACTGAGGGTCCCAGGGCTAGGAGAGAGGGCACGGACGACATTCACCCTCTCAGCCCTCAAAAGGAACCAGCCCAGCCAACACTTTGACTGGGGACTTCTGGCCTCCAGAACCGAGAGACAAAAAAATTCTATTTTTTAAGCCACCCAGTCTGTAGTGCGTTCTTATGGCCACCCCGGGAGACTCATGCAGGGGTCATCCTAAATCTTCCACAGGGCAACAAGCTTGTTGTGGACAGAACAGCCCATCTCATTTCCAAATGGCTGCCATGGACAGAAAAGCCCAGCCTGTCCTCTGTCTTCTTATGACCCTTTTTCAGATAACTGAGGATGGCAAACACAGCCCTGTTTTCCAAGTTATTCGCATGTCATTCTTTCATGAGCTCCAGACCCTTCAGCAGCCTGATCACTCTCTTGGCAATATGCCCTCAGATTCAAGGTGGCAGGCCACCCTCCATAGACTTCATTCACAAGGAGAACAGAAATACAAGAAAGGGAGCACAGGCTTCTACAGATTTCCGGACTAAAGAAGAGCATTGATGCTTACAGGCATGAACAGCTCCAAGTGGAGGAAGATGAAACTGTAGGAGAACAAGGAAACAAAAACACGAAAACAAAAAAAAAACCTTCTTTCTCTATCCTCTTAGGTTCTGTGCCTGGGGCCTGTAAATTAAATTGACAGCTCAATAGTAAGGGGAAAGCAGAGTTTACATGTGCAGCACACAGACACACTGAGGAAACTCAAGGCCATGATTAGAATGTGAGGTTTATGTACTTAATTGGAGGTGAGGACAGGACACTCAGGGGAAAACAAAGGACTTTTTGGAAAGAGAAGTGGATTTTCTGAGAACAAGCAGGAGATAAGAAAGTCTGTGGTGATGTTTGTCTACACAGAAATGAGGGGTCTTTCCATCGGCATCAGGGCCATAAACACCCCTAGACAAAGAATTTGGGGAGGGTCTTACTGTCTTCCAAATTCTGGGAGCACATCGCCCTGAAGAGGAATTTATGGGGCCTTGTTTCCCAGAAGTCGCTACTTTTGGTCAGAGAAGGGAAGCTCCCAGAAGCCTTTTGTTCTGCATTTGTTGAGGCCCAAATGTCCTCAGCTTAAAATAATTTTGATACCAAAGTGCCATATTTTGGCGAGGCATATGTTGGTCCCTGACCCAGCTCTAAGCCTGAAGGGTGAAATATTCGTATCTGAGGAGGAGTTCTGGGCATGGAAGGGTGACCAGGGAGGTGCAGGATCTTTTCTCTGGGATTCTGTGTCGATTTGGGATTCTGAGCCTTGTGTAGGATGATGGGCGACCGTCTCAGTTTACGTGGGTCGCACGGTTTTCCTGGCATCTCCCAGCCCTGACCTCGGGGGTCTTTGAGGGCACCCGTGGCCGGCGAGTTTCCGCCGCACCAAGTGCCGTCTGCGGAGCTGTGGAACAGAAGGGGAGACCAGCTCGTTCGCGTGCAGGCGTTGTCCAGACAGTGCTCTGTCTCTGTGGGGCCTTTTCTCTGCTTCCCAAAGGAATGGATGGTTTCCGGGGGGATAGAGGATGAACCAGACAGTCTGAGAGGACCTGGACCCCTGTGCTTTCTTGGCAAGGACCCCTCCCTTCTCAGGCACGGAGACCGCCAAAAAAGGTAAGTTTGTCCATAAAACAGAGGGAGGGGCTGACCCTTGCGACAGCGTGGACGAACCTTGAGGACATAACGCTCGGGGAGAGACGTCGGACGCCAAAGAACACATATGGCAGAATCTCACTTACATGAAATGTCCAGAATACGCACAATCCGTAGAGACGGAAAGCACACTCGTGGTTGCCAGGGGCTGGGGGCGGGGGCACCGGGGTGACTATTAATGGGGACGGGGTTTCCCTGGGGGGGGATGAGACAGTTTGGGGCGCATTGCGAAGGCACGAGATGACATTGCATTGTACACTTTGAAATGGTGAACTTCTCGTCATGAGAATTTCACTTTAATTTTCTTTTTTTTAATGTTTCAGTTACAGTTGACCTTCAATACAGAATGTTATGACGAGCACAGTGGTTAGACATTTACGTAACTTACAAAGTGATTCCCCGGAAAGTCGAGTGCCCACCGGGCAGCATACAGCGTTCAGAGAATATCAGTAACTCTACCCAGGTCACGACCAGCAATACCGCCCCCCAGACCTCACCCCACCACCGGTGGCGGGTGCTCTCCTTGGGGGAGGGGAGCATCTTTGAAATTCATGGCTTTTGTCCAAAGCTGCCCACCAGCTGTGAAACTCCAGCAAACGTCACCGCACAGCATAGGGATTCCTGGGTAAGCGTTGTCCCTTCTCTCCCCGTCACATGGTCACATTCTCAGTGGCATTCTGCGCCCGTTGCTATGACCCGAGGAGGAACTGTGATGGATCCTGTGGAGACATTGTAGCCACAGCTCCGTGAGGTTCCTGCAGATAAGGAAGGGGGGTACAAACAATCTGCAGACGTGGCTTTAATAAAAATAAAAAATAAAAATAAAAAAAATAAAAAAAAAAAGGAAAGAAAGAAATAAAAGAAAAAGTGTAGACTTTATTTTTACAGCAGATTTAGGTTTGAAGCCCAGGGACTTCCTATTGGGGGCCCCCCTCCCTCCCCGCAGGGTTTTCCCTAGTTTGAACATCTGGCTTCCGTGTGCTACACTTGTTGCGAGAGCTGAACCCCTAGTGATACATTGTTAATACATTGGTTACTATCCGTGTACTATTAACGTCACGTTGTTAATACAGCGATACATGCTTATTAAGTGTTTAATAATAGTTAACGGGAGAACTCAACCTGGGGTTGTACGTTCTATGGCTTTTGGACCCGTGTACGATCACATGTGTCCGCCATGACAGGGTCAAACAGTGGTTTCATTGCCCTAAACGTCCTCTGTGCCCCCCTGTTCATCTCTCCTCCCCCTCCCCCAAACCCTGGCGACCAGAGATCTTTCACTGTCTCCCTGGTTTTGTTTCACAGAGTGTCCTAGAGTTGGACTCAGTGTGTGTGCTTCTCAGACTGGCTCCTTTCACTGAGTCACACGCATTTCAGGGCCTGCTGCATTTTCCATGGCTTGTAAGTAGTTTTCCTTGAGCGTGACAATGTGGCTGGAGGTACAGAAGTGGCCGTTTGGTAAGTCAGCTCCCATTGACTCATCCTCGGGGCGTCCGATGCCTCAGGGACATATCCGAGCTGCTGTCATGTCCCCAGGCAGTAGGACATCGGGTCCTCAGCACAAAGGCACAAGGAGGGTGGCTGCACCCTGCACCAGCCACGCAGCCAGTGTCTGTGTCCCTCCTCTCCTGTCTCTGACGAGGACACTGTCATTGGGTTCAGGACCCCCATGATCCAGGACAATGTCACCTCAGATCCCTCACTCAGTCCCATCTGCACAGACCCCGTTTCCAGGCAAGGTCCCATCCTGATTTTCTGGGTGGACCCGGCGTTAGCAGGACACTGTTACACCCCGTAAAGCCACAGCGAGGAAATGCTGAAGCAGCCAGAGCCAATGAGCCAGAGGCAAAGAGAGAGCGATTGTAGGACTGGGCCCCAAAGGTGCCTGGGGAACAGACGTGACGGATGGGGAGAGCCACCTGAGTGACCCTCCAAGCACACAGGTGACCTGTCCTGTGGTGGGAGGGCATCAGGACAGAGACGCTTCAGAAGCTCGGCAAGGGGACGGACTCAGGAGATGAGAAGGGACCCCAGAGGCGGGAAGGGGCCATGTGATTAAGGGGGCAGATTTTCCATTGTACGGGATGAAGAGGGTTCTGGAGATGATGGTGGTGATCATTAGACCACAACGTGTGTTTGCTGAAGGCCACTGAACGGAGCCCCTTCCGATGAAGACGGACCCTGTATGTGCTACGCTTTGTCACCATTAAAAGGCACTAAAACCTCTCATGTGTGTTTTCTCCCCCTGCCATAGGGACAGGCTTTGCTTCCAGGCGGAAGACTGAACCTTGCAAGGAAGACTGTCCGCCATGGGAAAACCCTTTACATTCTCAAAAATCACTGAAATCACGTAGAGGTGACCTTCCCAGGATGCAAAGGAGTCCTGCTTTGTGGGGAGGAGGGTCCTGCCTGGCAGGGGCTTCCCACCAAGGTGGAGAAAAGAAAATACGGCTTAGCCACATTCAGCCACAGCTTCTTTCCATGCCCACGTGTCCTCTGTCCTACTTCCCTTTCTGCCGTCGGAGTGGCCAGGGGCCCTCTGGGATCTGCTGTGAGAGAGCCGGGCTGGGGGGGTGTGGGGTGGGGTGTTTGTGGGGGTGTCACGTTGTCTTGTGATGACTGCCACCCAGGCTTGGCGGTTGCTGGCCTTCTAGGAACATTCCCACATCCATGGCCTGAGTCACTGGCATGGGACATGAAAGCCAGGGGCCAGTGGGGACATCTTGACATAAACCTGTCTGTGGGCACAAACTGTGTAGCCAAGAAAGATGCAGCCAGAAGCTGGTCTGTGGCCCAAGGGGTCCATGGCCGGGAACCCGTCCATCACGGTTCTGGACCTTCCCTGGCCACTGGCACTGTTGTGACATCTGTCTGCTTTTCAAAACGGGCCACACACATGGGCTTTCTTTTCCCCAGTTCCCAGTAAATATGTGCTTCCGTAGTGAATCTGAGCAGTTGCCTGCCATAAAGGTGCCTGTCGTGCAGGGCGGCCTGTGGGGTCTCTGGTCCCGCTCCCCACATAAGAACGCAGGACATGGTGAGGCCAAAAAGGAACACCCACGGAGCTATAGGTAGGGGAGTCATATCACTATATTCTCGCTGGTGGCTGGGGTTGGAGACACAGGAAGCAGGAGCCACACTGTCCGCAACCCGCCGTCCGCTTCTCTGCCAACCAACTCCACTTGCTACCTGCAATCCACCGTCCTAACTGCAATCCACGCTTGCAGGCTCAGCCATCATCTTCTTGCTAGCCCCCATTTTCTGCTAGCACAGCCACGGCAGTTATATTAGTGGCCAATGGCTCACTGGTTACAGCTGACGGCCAACTAGCCACAGTTGATGGCCATTTACTACCTGAGCCAGCATCTTTCCACGTGAGGCCGAGAGCCTGGAAACTGCACTCCTGGCTCTGTCCCCAGTGCCCCTCACTGCAGACACATCAGGCCCTTCCAAATGTGGGTGTGCCCCCTGCACCCAACGGTTTTCTGCTTGAAAATGGGTGGAAAACCACATTTTGTCCTTTCCTATTGCTTTCATCGTCATGGGCTTCCCTCAGCCTCAGACGCCAACCTGCCAACGACCGACCGTGGCTTTTCTGTCAAGTTCCCGGCAGCTGTGGAGACTTGTTCTCCGCCTGGGTTCATGCCCATTGTATTCGCAGGACAAATAGGGAGGGAAAAGAGGTGATAAGCTCCCGTGGTCTCTCTTCCCAACAGATCAAGGGACAGACTTGGAAATACATTTTCATGTTAATGTCTGTAAGGGATAGAAATGACAGCCCAAAATGCAGGACCAGTGCATGGGGGTCTGTCTCTTGACACTGAAATGCTTTACCTTGAAAACGGATATTTTGCCCAAGAAATGGCCCTCCGGGGAACGCCCACCACCTCCCTAACCCCAGGCTAACTTATTGAGCCTGGCTTCGTAACCTTGGAAACCACACCGTGAGCTTCACCTCCCGGGTGGGGGAGGTGGCGGGCTTTCTGAAATCCAGCTGCCGTCCTGTGAACTGTTGCCGTGCTGTTTCGGAAACCTGGGCGGCTGCGTCCCCCACCCACACCCCAGACACACACAGCCATGTCACCATGGTCTGGGCCCTGCCTGGCTGCCAGCCTCTGTCCTGCCGCTCCAGCCTCCTGGGCATGGAAGCAGCAGAACAGTGAGTCACTGAACGTCCTTTTAAAACAAACAAACAAACAAACAAACAAACACCCCGCCTATTTCTAACCAAGCTGAAGCACCTGGGAAGGTTGCAAACATTACCTGAGGGTAAAGTGATTCCGAGCCTTTAGCTCGGACACCTGTGGAGTTTCCGTAACTCTGAAGGGCTGTGCAATGATACCCCAAGACTGGGAACTAAACGGCTGAGTGAAAACTTGACCTACGCCTTTGAGGATCGGGCCTGCACATAATGTAACAAGGCCTTGAGGTTAATCGTAAAATTCATTTTGGCCTGACAAACGGAGCAGATCTGATAGACAAGGGTGGGTTACTTTGCTAATTCCTTTAGGATGGGCAAGCACAGCAAACCTGGGAGACGAATTTCTTTAGAAGGCGCCAGTTCCCTTCCTCAAACAGCAACCCTTCCCCAAACAGGCAAAGGAAGGTATAAAAGTAAGAGCTTTTGCCTCAGTCACGGGGCACCCCCCCCATTCGAGGACCCCCTCCTGCTCGGGAGCTGCAACCTCTTCTCCCGCCTCTAATAAACTATCCTCTTTTTTTGAAAAAAGAAAAAGAAAAAAAGATTGGGCCTGCAGTTAGAAAGAGAAGTGTAAAATTCAGGCAATTATTTGGATCATTCCTGCTTACGTAGTTTACCCCCCCAGCCGCCCAAAATGCCCGGAACCCAGAGAGAAATATTGACAGTTCACTGGGCTACCGCTCACTTCCCCATTTCATTAAAATCCAACAACTCCGATTGGAAAATGAAATTCAGTTTTTGGGTGTTGCTGAGCTGTGTTCACCTGTGTCTGGCCGAGGGACACACACGTTTGCCGGTTCTGCCTGCCCTTAGTATTGTTTTGCTGTTGTTTTTTAATGTGCAAACAAAGCAGTTTTTGACATTCTCCACCGGTGTTTTGTCCCGAAACTCAGTGGAATTTCACAGACCTCAAAATCCTGCAGATTTGAAACAATCGCAGACAAAGATCTCGAAACAACCGCATACCTAAACCCTAATTTGCACCCCCTCCTACGGCCCAGAAACCTAATCTGCGAGTTGGTGTCAAAGAAACAAACACTAAACGGTACTTTAACAAGAAGATGGGGCAGGAAATGGAAGAAAGAAGGGTCAGGAGGTGGGGGACGCATGTGGGAAAATGTTGCTTCCAAGCAGAGCCACCCTCCCTCCGCCCGCCCTGCGTGGGAACCACAGGGTGAGACAGGGACGCCTGTTACAATGCAGGTTCCCTGTCCTGTGGGGCCTGCATTTCTAACCCGCCCCCAGGTAATGAAATGCTGAGCCAGGACCCCCGCAGAACATAAACTGTTCCTGAGATGGAGGGAAACGCGCTGAGGACAGAGGCCGTCTTCCAGGATATCCGTTCTCCGGGTTGGTGGTCACTCAATTCACAGCAGCATTTCATGGGAAACACAGCATGATTTTCCCACCCAGAGGGGCCATCAGCAGCTGTCTTTATCCCAGCGCCCGTGGGTGTGGGGGAGCCTTGGAGTACACCCTGCGACCGGGAGACGCCTGTCAAGCAGAGACCCCTGGGTCTGAGATGGACAGGGCATCTGAAGGACACTGTGACCAGCACTGAGTTGACTGATGCCACCACACAGCTTCACCGCCGCCGGCCCCTCCCCCACCAAGAGTTCCATCCTTCCCAGCCAGAAGTGGGCAGGGACTGTGGACCAGTGATGGAAGTTTGGGGTGATTCAGGGGTCAGTGGAGTGAGTGATGGAATTTTGGGGTGAGTGACAGTCCCAAGGATGACTGATAAAAATTTGGGGTGAATACGGGGGTTCCGGGGGTCACATTTTGGGTGAGTATGGGGGTTCCCTGGGATGAGTGATGGAAATTAGGGGTGAGTGGAGGTCTCTGAGGTGAGGGATGGAGATGTGGGGTGATTCTGGGCATCACCAGAAATCCAGTAACTCAGGAGCAGCCCGTGAGTCGAACGCAGTGGGGCGCTTGGATCAACATTTTCTCTCCATAACATTGTAACTCTGCTTCTCCTGGGACAGCATTCAAGAGCAGCCAAAAGGGGGAAAGACAACAACCCTACATCAAAGCTGAGCGATCAGACATGGGCTGGGTACCCAGCCCTTCCTGGGCGTGGGAATGTGGCCGGGGGCCCAGTGACATCCTCGCTATGACACACAAGGTTGCCTGAGCAGTGTGACACCAAGGCACCCCCAAACACGCCCAGGGTCTCTCAGATCCCCAGCCACGGGGGTCTTGCCGCCCATCTCTATGCATCTCAGAGCCGGGGGTGCTTTCTCCAAAGCGAGAAGAGCCCTGGGCACCTTCTGTACCCCTGACTTGTCTCTACGTGGTGAGATTTTTCTAGGAGCAAACGCAGCAAGGCCAGCTGGGGCTGGAAGGGACTTTCCACAGCTGTAGCAACATGGAGATAGCCCAGGAGATAAGGATACTGATCTCTGGTTTGAAAAAAACAAAAAAAGGTCACTGAGCAGGTTCTGGAGCCACCAGAAAAAAAAGGCTTACTTGTGTCTCTGCAGCTGGCTGACACGCCCTCCCGCTCCAGCAGTTTGCGGTTTCTAGGAAAAGCACGTTTGCCCTGCAATGCCTTCCTGGTCCAGCCTGACAGCTGGGACCTCACTGCAGCTCCCGCACAGAGAGAGAGACTCTCTGGGATCTCCATTCCCAAACTGCCTGGACCGCTCATTGCATCCGTGATGAGGAGGTGGGTCAGCTTGGTGGCAAGAAATGCGGGTTTGGAGGACAGGCTGGCACAGCCCTTGCTTGCCAAGGATGGGTTCCAGAGTTCCCCGACGTTGCACGCTTAGAAGGCAGGGTGTGCAGGCCCAGCGGCTCTTCAGAGCCTGGCAGCCCTGCAAGAGATTTTCAGAGGCAGCTAGTGACCCCTAGTGACCAAAACTTCTATTCTAGGCGAGAGAGGAAGTAGCTGCTCTCTGCATGGACGGACAGACCCTCCTAAGTCCCGCCCAGCAGGACCTGGGGGCGGGGCCCTCCTGTCACTCAAAACACTGTCTCTGAAGGTGTAAGGAGCACCGGGACGCTTCCGTGGCGGGGCAGTGTCCTAGCTGCTCAGGCCGAGGTCCCCGTGTGGGGTGAATTGTGTCACCCCCCACTCACCCCCCAAAAAATCTTAAAATTTGAACCCCTAGTACGGTGAACAGGACCTTATCTGGAAACAGGGTCTGTGCAGACGGGACTGAGTGAGGCATCTGAGGTGAGGTCGTCCTGGATCAGGGGGCCCTGAACCCAATGACAGTGTCCTCATCAGAGACAGAAGAGGAGGGACACAGACACAGAGGAGACGCCACGTGGAGACGGAGGCAGAGATGGGAGGGAGGCGGCCACCAGCCCAGGGACGCCTGGAGCCCCCAGGAGCTGGAAGGGGCAGGAGGGACCGTCCCCTGGGGCCCCCAGACTCCTGGTCTCCAGGGCGGGGGAGGTTGGATTCCTGTGGTTTTAAGCCCCTGGTCAGTGGTCATTTCTTCTGGCCGCCCCAGGACATTCACATATTACGCCACTATGACCATATTTAGAAGGCGGCAGAAAAAAACCCAAAGGAATATGAAAGCCCCGGGAAACTGGTAAAATCCCTAGACCGAGAAATCGACTGGACGTCCGCCAACGCCCCTTGCCTGCGAACACACGGTCTGGCCAGCAGGTGGCAGTCGAGTCCCTAGGACGAAATCGTCTGATCTGGTTGGAAATTTGGCGCAAGATGCAACTATTAGGTAAATAAGAAAACGGGCAAAGACCTCCCGTTTTGGAAGATGGCGAAGAGAACGTCGAAGGGATCAGGGAGGTTCCCTGGGGTCAGAGCTGTCCACCCTCCGACTGAGGGGCAACCCCGATGTCCTTGTGGGTTAAGGGAACCCACCAGCCTGGCGCGCACGTCCGAGCCTGGATTTCTAGCTTCGTAAAAGGACACAGGTGAACTGCGTGAAGGGCGTCCCCTCGTGCCGTCCTGGTGACTTATCACATCTGCACGGACCCTATTTCCAGACAAGGTCCCATTCACAGTACTAGGGGTCCAAATTTCAACTTTTGTGTGTGTGTGTGTGGGGGTGGACACAGCTCAGCCCACACGGGGACCTCGGCCTGAGCAGCTAGGACACTGCCCGACCACGAAAGCGTCCCGGGGCTCTTCACCTTCAGAGACAGTGTTTTGAGTGACAGGAGGGCCCCGCCCCCAGGTCCTGCTGGGCGGGGCTTTGAACAGAGCAACTACTTCCTCTCTCGCCTAGAATAGAAGTTTTGGTCACTAGGGGTCAGTAGCTGCCTCTGAAAACCCTGTGCGGGGCTCTCCGCCCAGAAGAGACACTGAAAGCGTGAGTTGGGCAGAATGGGGGGGAGGGGCAGGAAAGTGGGACCTGTCAGTCTTCAGAAGCAGGCAGAGGTCCACTGGGGGAGGCGACCAGATGCAGAAGTCCTTGGCATGGTGACACCTCAGAGCTGCATGCAGGCCAGCTGGTCGTCTTCTCAGCCCCAGGAGTGTTCCCTGCAGGTCTGGGGAACAGGAGGTCAGAGAGAACCCCGAGATGGGTTCAGGTCTCACCGGTCAGGATTTTCACCTCCAGCTGCAGGTAATGACATTACCTTTTCCGTGGGGTATTGTGGACAGTGAGCTGTAGAATTTGGTTTTGTTTCCTGATGTCCGACAGGGGGGCTCGTGGGGGCCCCTGCCTGGGTCGGGGACCTTATCCCACGTGATTCGAACGCGGCCTTCCCTGGAAAGTCTCTTTCTTTGCTTGTTCGTTTGACTTTTGCTAGGACTTTTTGGTTCTTTCTCTACAGTGGGGTGGAAGGTGAGAAACAAGCATCTTGCCTTTTTTCAGACCAGATCTTATGTCCGCTGACTTGATACTTTCTGTCATTGTTTTTCACCATCAAAGGACAATCATGAAATACACGAGGGAGTCCCCAGGACAAAGAGAAGGGACAATATGCCACCGATAGCCGTGCTACCTGCTCATTCGTGACCTGGCTTGACAATCATGCGGGAAACCTCTCCCTCTCTCCCTGTGGAGCAAGAAGCCTCCCCAGAAAGTGAGACTTCACAGGAGAAGACGTAACGCCTTGCCACGTCCTCTCGCTGGAGAAACCAGCAGATGTCTTTCATCTACTTGACCCTGTAGATGATACATACAGAGGTGACGATGATTATACTGTTCCAGGCACTTTCATCCCAAGTGGACCACGAAGGACAGAGAAGATTCTGCCATCGGCCACTGCTCTGCAGGGAGCCAGGGCGTTTCACACCAGGGGGACGTACCCTGCGTCCCCCACACCTGTTCGTGTCTCACCCAGGATTATACTCCGTTGCCCCACCTGTGCGTCGGGCAGCCAGGTAGTTTGGTACTGAAGATTCACTGAGCCTGGAAGTGGAGGCCAAGGGCCCACCCTGCCCCCCTGTTGGTTTCAGTCTGTCCCCCTCCCCCCTTTCTAGAAGCACGGGACATCACCTTGAGCCATCTGCTGGGCTCCGTAGACATAAAGGCAGTTAAGAACCAGGAGCCCACAGGCTAGTTGGAAAAGCAATGGCGAGAGAAGAAATGGGGTATCTGTGTGATAAAGTGCACAAGTGGATAGCTGTCCCTGGGGCTCCTAAAACCCTTTCTGTCCCTCCCCGTTCAGCAAAGAGCTTCTGAGGAGGAAAGAAGTTGCCCGGGCAGAGAGGTTCTAAAGAGCAGAGTCAGGTGAGACCCATCAGTGGAAGCATTTAAGCAGGTGTGGGAGCTAAGGGGGCAGGACTTACGCCTGCCAGGGGCAGGTGGAGGGAAAGTCCAGGTATTTAGCACAGCCTGAGAGCGTGGGGTCCCCAGGGAGGAAGAGGAATGTCTCACAGATGCCCCATGGTGCTTCAGGGCTGGCCTGCAGGAAACCACAGGAGTGAGGCCTCCAAATGGTGCCCAACAGCCCCGGGACCCTTCGGACAAGACCTTCAGACCAGACTCTCTGACAAGACTTCACGTGAGTCATTCTGGTATGGCCACCCGACGAGACCTTCCGACCAGACTTTCTGAGCAGACTTTCCGTGGGGACAGAGTCCCAGAGAGCAGTTTCCAGGCTCTCGGGCTCACCTGGAAAGGTGCTGGCTCGGGTAGTAGATGGTCATCAGGTGTAATCAGATAGCCATCCACTGTTACCAGTGAGCCATTAGCCACTGATACAACTGCCGTGGCTGCGCTAGGGGCTTGGTGGTTGGTTGGCAGAGAAGCAGACGGCGGATTGTGGGACAGCGGATTGCCGCTAGTGTGGTTAGCAAGTGGATTGTGGATTGCGAATCCTGTGAGTCCTACTTCCTGTGTCTCACCCGGCCAGCAGCGAGACTGGGGTGCAGGAAGACCCCCTGTTGGGGTACTGGCGGATGTTTGCTCCCTGTGCCTCCAACCCAGCTGCCAGTGAGACTATAGTGGTGTGACTCCCCTACCTATGGCTCCGTGGGTGTTCCTTTTTGGCCTCACCTTGTCCTGCATTCTTATGTGGGGACCAGAGACCCTGCATGACACTTTCCAACAAATCCTGCCTGGAAGATCTTCCAATAAGACCTTTTAACAAATCCTTCCAAACAAGACCTTCCAACCAGACTTTCTGAGCAGACTTTCCAACAAGGCCCCACCCTCATGACCTCATCTCACCCCAACCCCCTCCCAAAGGCCCCACCCTAGAGGATCAGGGCTTCTACACATGAATATTTATTGGGGGTGGGGAGGGAGGGGCAGAACCATTCAGTGTCTCACACTAATTCTCCACGTTGGAAGTCATGACCCAAAGTGGGGCAACTTCTTCTGTAGGAAACGGGCCAATTCAGCATCATTCTTTCCTACTTTATACCTTTCTGGAGACCAACAGGCTGTGTGTCCCTCCAGCTGCCCCAGACGGCACCCACGGGGACACAACATGGATCCATCAGGCACGTGAGTTATCACAAGTCCAGCCCGGCCTTGTCCCCACAAACGTGCCCCTTAACCTGGTCCCTCTTGGCACTGAGGGGATGGGGTGGCCACACCCCAGGAAGTGCCAGCCAGACTCGCGGGCAGGAAGTTGAGAAATGCTGCCCACACACATGCTTTGGAAATGCTGTCTCTTGACAGCTCCTAATTCTGGGAAAAGGGATGGCCCAGTCGCCAGGGCTGCAGTCTCCCCCCGAAAGCTGGCTGACGTCCTGCTTCTGCTCGGCCGCCGCCCTCCACCTCCACCTTCAGGGGAAGAGTAACAAGCATGTCTCTCATTTCTCCTGCTGAGGAGACTCCGGGGAGGGAGAAAGGGTGTGACGTCGGGGCACTGAGTGGCCATTGGCACAAAGGGCAAACACGTATCGTCACCAGGCACCCAGGGCAAGGGCTTCTCCTTAGAACCACAGACGTCTGGGGCGGGCCATTCTCAGCAGGGGCGTCCTGGGCCCTGCAGGACACTGAGCTGTGTCCCTGGTCTCCACCCAGCAGATGCCAGGAGCACCCCCTCCCCAGTGTGACAACCAGAGATGTCCCCCTGGGGGCAGGACCTCCCCAGCTGAGATCCTCTGGCCCGGGGAGCACAGGGTGGGGGCCAAAAGGGCTCCTGTGTGAAGGTTTCCCATTGAAGCACAGGAAGCAGATTTTCATCCTGCAGGGAGGTGAGCTGAAAGTGGGAAAGGAGACAACATGCCTCCTCACGGGCGCTGTGCTCATGGCCTCATGTGCGGCTCCGTGTGTAACTGAGGGGCATTGCACACTTGCAGACAAGGAGGCCACTTAGAACTCTGCCCCCGAGAGGCTGCCCGCCGTGCACACACTCGGGAGCAGCTCCCGGTGCTGTCCTGGGGGACGTGGCCTTGGGGTGGAGCTGGCTGCCGGCCCAGGCATGGCCCCCATGTCCCTATGGAGCCATCCGTGTCAGGGGACCTGCTGCAGCGAGGACAGGCCAGGGCAACATGGACACAGCACAGACGCCGAGCTCCTCAATCTTTCTGTGAATGGAATTGCTTTCCAGTTTGCTGCTCCCAACTCGCACAGGAATAGCCAGCTTTGGAAAAGATTTCTAGCCTCAGGGTGCGTGACATTCCATAAATGTCCTGCCGACTTTTCTCTATGTTGGTGATGAATGGACACCCGTCCCCTCACTCAGGACGTCCTGGAAAAAAAAAGAAAAAAGAAACAAAATGAAATGTTCATCCTGTTTTTCCTCCGAATCTGACACACATAGAAAGACATAAATATTTTCTCATCAGGAAAAAAAAAAAAAAAAGACGATGATGTTTCATTTTTTCAAATTGACGTTTAAAATATTTTTGAAATCAAAATGATATGGAGTAACGTGTGCTTGGATTTCACACAGGTTAATCAGATGCCCTTTGCCGTCCATCCATCCATTAATCAATCCATTATCCATTATCACCATCCCTTCGTCACCATGGGTGCATTTTTTTTTAATCTGCTTTATAGATTTTTTTTTAAATCTGATTTTTTTTTTTAAGTCTGCTTTGGAGACTGTCTTTATGTTTCTTCTCAAAGGAAGGAGATCATTTAGGAGGTCTGGATCTTTCTCCTAAGCATTTTCCTCACGCACTTTATCCCACAGATGGAAGGGGAGACCAGTCAGTGGAGTTGACAGTCTGGAAACGAGGCACAGCCTAACGGGGACGCAAATCGTCTCCAGATCCCTGCTTGCACTTCCAGGCACTAACGAGTGACAAATGGGCACTGGCTTCCCTGTCATCCAGCGGTTCCAGCCATGGTGACGTGCCAGCAGGCCCTGGGGGACCTCCAACCTGTGACAGCCACCTAGCTGGGGTGACAGAGGCGGGCAGGGCCAGAGCTGTAGGGAACGGTTTCACTTTGCCTTCATCGTGAGTTCTTGGAACACTGGGGTGTATTGTGGGACACTTTCACATTTTATCAGAAAGTACAACAAAGGTTAAGGCTTGTCACGTCAGTAAAAATTCCAACTTCTAGAAAGAGAAAGCAGAAACGTGACGGCGTCGTGCATGTCGGCAAAGTTCCAGAGTGGTATTGTGTGTGTTTGTGTCTCTGTGGATGACCTGGGCTCCCATTTCTCCTGCTCCTTCCTCCCTGCTCCCCCCAAGGCAGGGCCCCCAGGAACCGAGCAACCTTGATGACCACTCTCTGTTTTAATGCCTCAGTAGAAGGACTGTCAGGACTCCAAAAAGCTATCAGACCGTCGGTTCTGGTTTAGTACAGTGAACGCATACAGATAAGAATGAGCAACGGCAGACGTGCAGGGGACAGGGTCCAGGAGAGACGGGGCGTGAGTGGGGTTGTAGGTGTCCTGTCCCCATGGACTTGCATGGACTTACGTCCCCAGCAGTGGTGTGTGACCACATGCGTGGAGGTTTGCTGCCCAGGAAAGTTACCCAAGCCTTGGCACCCAGGCTTTGTATTGGGGCCATTCGCACAGCATGGCGTGCCCGCCTGGCTCACCTGAGTTTGTCGTCAAAAGCCCCTCCAGAGGTCTAGATATGGGACGACCCAAGGTCCCACCGCCCATCACATCGTGGCACAACCCAAAGTCCCAGGAGAACAAAGACATTCTTAGAAGGCAGGACGTCCAAGGGCTCAGAGGCGGCCTCCCAGGAGCTGGCCAAAGCCCACACCTGTCTTGGAACCGGCAGAGTGTGGACAATCCAGGCTCATGGACTTAACTCTTTAGCACACAGGTGTGTTGTGGGATTTTCCATCCTGCAGAGGCCCATGCAGTGTCAGAATTGGGAATATCTCTCCCGCCAGGAAACAAACACCGTGGGACACCCACTGCTGCAGTTCAAATGTCTTCCTGGATTTCGTGATGCTTCCTGGTCCCTCCAGGAAGCCGCTTCAAGGGGGCCGACGGCAGACACATCTCCCGTCACCCCACCCCTCTTTTGCTCCCGCTGTGATAAGGCACCGACATTCCCGAATTTTCTCAGCCCTGAAGCTCTCATGTGTGGACCCTCCAGCTGCAGTTGTGTCCCGGCCATTCGCCCCCGTCTCGCTGCTCACAGCTGTTTCCCGCTGCCTGGCTGTTCTGCCCCCCAGCTGCCCGAGCCTGCTGGTCAGGGAGCGGCCTCCAGCAGCCCCTGTCGCTGGGGGTGACGGTTCAGGAGAGGGCCCATCTCAGCCCACGGGCACTGTCAGTCAGGCTGGCCTGTGAGCCCCCCCTGGCCTTTGTCACTCCGTGTGACACGCGGTGGCCGGTGAGCTGCAGGCCCCTCCCTCAATCCCCCAGGACTGAGTACAACGTCCGGGGTCCACAGGAAACACTGCCCCTTCCCTGACCTAGACTTGCCCACCTCCTCCTGTGACGGTTTTTCTCTGGGGACATCCCGTGTTGCACTTATGTCCCCAGCCCCTGGGAACCTTGCACTCAGCTTTGTCCTACTGTGAGCTGCAAACCAGGGTTTTCTTCCCTGGGGTGCTCTGTAAAGGCCTGACAAATTGAACAGCACCAGCCCGATGTCAAAAGTCACCCAGGAGACATGCACCCATGAAGCCACAAAGACCCACGTCGGTCCCCAGCGTGGGCACCCTCTCCCAACCCTGGGGTCTTTGCCTGTCTGGCTGCAGACAGGAGGCGGCTCCCTCCCTCGGGAACTGGGCGTCCTGGAGGCACAAAGCTGCCCGGCGGCCCTTCCCATTTGCTGCCATCACGGTCCCCACGTCTGCTTCTGCTTCAAAGGCTCTTGCTCTGTGCTTTGCCCAGACACCCACGGCTTGTGTGTCGACGCACGTCCTCTGTGCTTGCTTTTCTCGGCGCTTTGCAGAGGGCACGCGGGGGTGTGTGTGCCAGGGGAGAGGTGACCCCAGAAACGGCTCTTGGCAGCTGGTGCTTGAAGAAGTTACCTAAAGAGAAGTAGCTTATAAGGAGGAAATTAGGCAGGAAGGGACGGAAGTTGTGTGGAAATAGGAAGGTCTTGCAATCAGGGTATTCTTAGTTGGTCAGGGGAACCGCTAGATGTCCGGGCGCCAGGAAGCCGCTGAAGAGAACTGAAGCCGAGCCTGGTGAGGAGCGGTAAGCCTGTCCCTTTACTCTGTGCTCCTTGAAATGGGTTGTCCCTGCGGTGAAATGTCCTGCTTGTGGGGCTGTGGCTGGTGGCTCCGGCTCCAGGTCAGTGACACGTCACGTGGGACATGGGGACCGCTGGATGAGGGGCGCCCATCCGACCGGGGTCACCGCAAAGGGATCTGAGGGCCACGGGCGGTGCGTTGTCACGCCGCTGCCCCAGCACCCAGCCGGCTTGCGCTGGGAGCTCGCTGACTTTCCCAGGACAACCGGGCTGAGTCCAAAAGTGTGGAAACACGTGGCAGCAGTGTGTGCGTGCGATGGTCCACGGGGGGACGCTGGTCCCCACCACGTCCCAGGTCCAGCCGCCGTGTCTGACAGACCCTGGCAACCAAGGGCGGAGCCGGTGGCCAGGTGGGGTTAAGGCTGTCACTGGGGAACTGGCCGTTTTATTCTGCGTTGTCTGAGTGCAGCGATTGAGGGTACCCCACCCCCCGGGACCTCAGGGAGCTGGAAACCCAAGCTGCCCCAAGGGGTGTCCACGGACCGTGGCACCAACCCGCCGAGTCCGGCTCTGCACCGCTGGCCGCCTGCCCCCCAGGTGATTCTTGTGTGCGCAGTGGATTTGGGAAACACTAATCTGATAGATGGAGGGTATAGGCGATTGTTTCTGGCCCAGTGTCTGTATAAAGCTGAACTCTAACAAGGTGAAAACACAAGGAAGAGATAGTCGGGGGCCAGCGAGTGCCCGAGGCGCAAATGTGGTACGAGCGAGGTTGCATGTCCCTGCAACACGCGGCAGAACGGGACCATCCACCACACACAAGACACCCTGGGGGCCGCCAGGGGCTGGGGGGGGGGGACATGGACGTGAGTCTCCTTCTGGGGGACGAAACCGGTGTGGAATCCAATCGAGGCGATGGGGGCAGCTTGGGCTGCTTTCCAAAGGTGTGTTTTATGCCACGGGAATTTGCCCTCAATTGCAAAAAACAGAACAAAAGACAAATGGAGGCAAGAAGCGGAAAGCAAGGAGGTGTCCGTGGGCTTCAGCTCCCGGCCTCTTCTGTGAAGACGCCTCGTAAATGACGGTCGTAGGGATACACAGGGGTCGCCGGGACAGGCGTGCACCTGGGCACTGGGTGGGCGAATCGCAGGCCTGGCTGTTTCCTGCTCTGCCTGAGTGGACGTGGGGGGTGGGGGGCGCGCGTGTGTGTCATAATGCTCGGCCCAGGGCCTTAGGACAGTGCCAGGCGTCGACCTAAAAGGGCGGCCCTTGAGCAGATGGGTGGTTGCTGGGTTGTTTTTAAGCCCAATGTATAGACACTCGTGGTTTTGCTGCATCACCATGAGTGTGAAGAAACAAGACGGAGTTCATTGCAGAGCAAGGCGAGTGGGCAGCTGCCACGCAAAACTTTCCGTGCAGTCACTCAGGGTGTCCCGTGCCTCGGAGGGGGGCGTGCGCCCACGGGCCCCTGCGGCTCAGCCGGCCCGGACGCAGGCGTGACGGGAGGCACCAAGAAGCGGCAGAAACGTGGATCCAAGAAGCGTATGGGAGGGTGGGGAGAGAGGGAGGCAGGTGTACAACCACAGAAGCCTGAAGAAGTCGGTCCCTCCTTCGCCCGCCCCCCACTCAGGCAGCTCCCCTCAAAGCTCCACACGGGAGTTTCGATAAATTGAAATTGCAGATGTGAAAATCAGGGAGGGGAAGTTTGATCGTGGAGGCTGAGGGAGGAACCGGTCCCGTTGCTTCTGGGGCACAGCAAGGAAATCCCCCCATTTTAGAGAACCGTGCGGAGCCCTGCAGGAGGCCTGGGGGAGGCAGGGCCCAGCCCGCAGGTGGAGGAAGCAGGTGCCTCCCTGTCACGCAGGGTACAAGACACTCGGGAGGTGGAGACGTTAGAGCCTGCGGTTGGTGGCTTTTATTTCCCCTTTGGTAGAAAGTGAGGGGCGAGGGGGCTCTGGGAGGTTGGGAGGCAGAGATTGGAGGCTGGGGGGGGGGGGCAGGTGCAAGCTGGCCCAGGCACGCACACCTGACGGGAGGAGGTGGGATGGTGCACTGTGGGCTGCAGCCGGGAGAAAGGGCCAGGGGCCAAGGACTTTGGAATCCAGAGGAGCCCGTGGACCCTTCGCTACACAGAGAAGATGGGAAGGGGACAGACCGGTGAGGAAACAGTGCACATTTGAACAGGAGACATGCAGGGGACGTCTGAGAAGAGAGGGTTCGGGGTGCGAGGTGGGGGGTGGCCTGCGGGGGGGCTGGTGGACGGCCGGCAGGATGGGACACGGGTGGGACCAACACGAACAGTTGTGTGACATGGGCCAGGGCCTGGGTTGTACAGGGACGTGGGGTCAAAGGCAGGGTCTTCCCCTGGAGATGGGTCATGGGAGTTGGGAAGTCCCATGTGCACACGGATGTCATCCCAGGTGGCACAGGCAAAGGGCTTTCAGCCAGCAGTGCAATTCCACACAGGACGGGGGCCGTGTAGGCGGACAGGGGCTTTGAGAGACGGCGGAGGGGCCCCCCGGTGGGGCTCAGCAGCAAAGGGAACTGGGCCCCAAACACGCTGGCCTGAAAGGGAGACACTGTCCTCCGGCGGGAGCCGAGCTCTAGCTGAGTCCGGAGGTCAGTGCAGGGAGACAGAGAGGCCGTGGAGACAGGTCAGAATTCTGGTGACGCGGACGTGGAGGTCCCAGGGGCAGGCGTGGTGGCTGTGGTGGCCGGGACCCCCGAAAGGCAGGCAGCGGACAGGGCTGAATAGGAAAAGCATTGATTAGGGAAATGCCTGGGAAGGAAGGAAGGAAGGAAGGAAGGAAGGAAGGAAGGAAGGAAGGAAGGAAGGGAGGAAATCTGTGGTCATTTGTCACACAGCCCCCAGGAAACTAACACACCAAGTAAACAGAGGCAGCACTTACTCCATCAGACCCTGTAAAGCCAAAGAAATTACAGAGAACGTGATCAGGGAGAGGAGCCTCAAGGGAAAGAGGCGTCACTAACAGGATGACATTATTAGGGACACAGACAGACAAGGAGCGAGGGGACAGGCTCTCAATGGAAGGTAAGGATGGGAGCACAGACACATGAGACCATACGTGCCAAGAACAGTAACGAAAGAAGCAGCCCAACCACCAGCGCCATCAGGGAAATAAAGGGGGGCCAGACCCCAGCACGTCACCCCCAAATCGAGTCTGAGGAGGGGGTCTGGGTCTAAATAGAGCATTTTGCTTTGGAATTTACACTTTTTATAGCCTCTTTCCTAGACTTTACTTGTTCGAGTTGTTTTATTCATTGATGGCTCAGTGACAGTTGACATTCAATGTTATTTTATATTAGTTTCAGGTGGACAGCATCGTGGTCAGACATGTATGTAACTTACAAAGCAATTCCCCCGATGAGTCTAGTCCCCACCTGGCGCCATCCATCGTCGTCACCGTATTATTGATTGTATTCCCTAGGCTGTGCTTTACGTCCCGTGACTATTCTGAAACTACCAGTTTGAACGTCTCAATCCCCTCCCTTTTTTGCACCCCGCCCCCCACCCCCTCCCATCTGCCCACCATGACTTTGTTCTCTATGAGGGAGCATTTCCTCAATGTGTTTCTGTCTCTCTGCAGCACCTCCCATCCTGTGGGAGCCCCATGGATTTCCTGGTGAAGGCCGTCCTGCTCTGGGTGCTGCTAGACCCGGCGTTTCTCCTGACCCAGCAGGACGAGGGTAAGTGTGTGCGGCGCTTGGCTTTTTCCCGCCACTCCCCTTGGATGGCCTGGTGTCTGCGGGCGTGTCCTGAAATGTGAGTCCCGTTTCCTTTGGCCTCGAACGTGCATTAGGGACGTGGGACCTCGCTGCCCGCTGGCTGGCCGCGTGCCACGTTGCGGGGCACTGCAGGCAGGGAAAGCGAGGCAGACGGACCTGCACCGTCTAACCTAGCAGCCTTCAGGGGTGGGAAGCAGCATCACTGCGTGGGCATATCAGTTACGGATATTGACGTTGATTCTCAGCCCCTCGCCCTTTTAGGGAGGATGGTGGTGAAACACACACACGTAGGTCCGCAGTGCGTGTGGTGGGGGAGCCGGGCGGTGGGGTGTTCTGCTTCCTGGGCCGTCAGCGCTGTACGATGGACTGCAGGTTAGGGGTCGTGGGGGAAAGCCTTGGTCCTCCAGGTCCAACTCACGTGGTACCAAGACACCCAGGTAAACGAACCTCACCGGGCAGGACAGGGACCCCCCTGAACCCCAACCGCCCCGTAAGACCATTGTCAGGAATCACTGCTCAGGCCTGGGGGGTCCCGAAATGACCAGGGAGAACTGCCGAACGACAGTTAGCTTTTGTGACTTTTAACTGACCTTTTGAGGGCAGACACGTGATTGCTTTATGCAGCCACGATGGAGACCAGGGAACAGAGAGGGTAAGCAGTCTGTGGAAAGTCACACAGCCAAGGACTGACAGAGCTGGGACCCAAACAAAGGCACAGGCATCTTTGTGAAAGTCGGTGTGACTGGGGAATGTGGACGGAGCGGACACCGCTCCTCACCTCTGAGAGACCAGACAGGCGCCCAGAGGCCTGAACACAGATGGCCCCTGGGATGGGACGGGGAGAATGCGGGTGTGAGGCACCGAGCCCAGAGATTGTGGGCTCACACATTCCAGATGCACATGGAAATCACCCGCCCCCCCCCCATAAAAATAAAAGTCTCACTCAGACACGCAGGAAGCCCGATTGGCCTGTCTCCACCAATCTGAGAAGCTAAATGCCAGCTTCTGTAGCTATTGGCCCCCCAATGGCCAGGACTGGATCAGAAACGGACAAGTCCCCTCACCTCTGCCCCCACTTCCACCTGAAGACCAAGCAGAGAAAGCCCAGGGAGCTGCCCCAGGCAGTCACACGATTGTCTGGCTTCTCGCCAGCCACCTACACCGTCCCCAGACCGGCCGCCTCCGGCTGGGACACAACCACTTCCTTCTCGTCCACAGTGAAACCTCCCACCCATCTGCCCACTCCTGAGTCTGTCATACAAATGACAATGGTTGACTTCCTCCTATGGGGACAGCTAGAGCCTGTCTTGTTCCCTCCTGGTTGGTCATCATTTATCTCCTCGTGGAGCAAAGGCAAGGAGGTCCAGGCAGGAAGGAGAGATGGGGAAGGGAGGCGTTTCTGAGGACGTGACAAGGTCCTGGGGCCGCCTTGGTGACAGAGGAAAGGGGACAGCTAGTCCCAGCGCTGAGCTTAGCGTATACGCCCTGGGATAGGTAGGTGAGGGGGAATAGAGACAAGAGAAGAGTGATTTCTGAATCTGGTGGCTACATCTTTCAGCTTCTCACAGCACGGACCCCATCCCCAGTCTACACGTGAGGTTCGACCGAAGCACCATGAGCTTAACTTGGGACTGCCAAGAAAACACCACTTCCATCCAATGTGAGATGATTCGGAAGGATAACGCATCAGTCAAAATGAAAGTAGGATGGGTTTGCTACGCCCCATTGATACCCCTGACATAGCTGTCACCGAGTTAGAAACAAGACGACAGCCAGTACAAATGACACACACACACACATGACACGAGGACACGCAGAGGAGCCAGGGTTCTAGCCGTGCCAGGGAAATGGAGGTGTATGTCCAGTGCCCTGCTTCCCGGGTGACCGAGGGGCTCCCCGGAAAACGTCTTATCCTAAAAGGAAGGGTTTACAGCCCACACACCCACAGGGGAGGAACCCCAGCTCAGAGCCTCCATGATGTCAGAACCCGCAGAGGGTGCAGGGAGCTGAGAGGCGGTGGGACTCTCGGGACAGTCAGCCACCCGGGGAAGGGAAAAGGGGGCTGACTGGCAGGATGGGGGGCCCAGCGCATCAGGCTTAGATCCCAAGAGAGCATTCAAAGGCTCCCAGAATTTCCAGAGCTGTCTTTCAGGGGGACGACACGTCCATCAACAGTGATGGGGGAAGACAAATGGTTTCTCATGTGACTCGCATACGTCCGTACCCCGTTAGTTGCTTAGGGAAGCTGGCAGCCTGCCCGCATGGAACAGCAGCAGCCTTTGCCTGCGTGGGTCCATCAGAGGTTATATTGTAGCCTTAGCCCCGAGCAGGAGCAGACAGACTTGGATACAATGTAACCGTGAGGCTTGTGAGAGGCTGTGGAGCATGAAATAGGACAAGAAAACGCAATAACATAAGAGAGGGTGCCTTGAACTCCCTGACATTCAAGTTGCCGTGGGCTCTCGCTGCTCCAAGTGGGTTCCATCAGCATCGCTGGGGAGCTTGTTAGAAACGCAGACTCTCAGGCCTCGCCTGGGACTTGGTGGAGTAGAACCTGCCTTGTGACAAGGTCCCCAGTAACCGAGAGCACAGTGACATGTGAGTTCTTTTGTGCACCTCTAAACGCTGCTGTAGGTTATCGAGTTAAGGCCCCACCAGCAAGTTGGCACATGGCCACCCCCCAAAGGAGGTACATGGGGGACATTTCACGCAGGGATGGGGCGGGCGGACAGTGTCCCGGCGTCAGTGTAAGAGCAAGCGACAGTCAACAGGGGAGGAGAGAAACCGGCTGCCTCATCCACTGGCTGGTTTCATCTCTTTAGCTCAAGGGGAAAGACTGTCACTGCACCTTTCAGAACTCTTGTCTCCACGAGGGACTCACGTTCATAATTAGAGTAAATATGAGCCAAGGACAGATTACGGAAAAGGTGTTCTTCACAAACCCAGGTAGGGAAACCGTCACCGTGACCCTTCTGCACCCCACTCGCACCAAAACCGAGACCCCTTTTTCCAGCTTTATTGAGGTGTAATTGAAACACAGGAATTGTGTGCTTTGATGATGTACAACTTGATGTTTTGATATGTGGATGTATTGTAAAGTGATTAGCACAGACGTCCGTCATCTCCCACAGTCACCGTTTTCTTTCTTTGATTGTTTTCTGGGGAGAACCCTTGAGACCCACTCTCTCAGCGTACGTCAAGTGAACAATACAGTAATATTAACTGCTGTCACCATGCTGGGCAGGTGGTCCCCAGGACGTATTCCCCTTGCAAAAGTGAACCTTTGTCCCTTTTGACCAACATCTCCTGCTTTCTCCCTCCTTCCCAGCCCAGCCAATGGCCAATCACCGTTCTATTCTCTCATTCCGTCCGCTTGACCATTTCACATTCCACATATAAGAGAGATTGTACAATATTTGTCTCTGTGTGTGTGTGTGACTTATTTCACTGAGCACAATGCCCTCTAGGTCCATCCATGTTGTTGCAAATGGTAGGATGTCCTTTTTATGGCCGAGTAATATGCCATTGTATATAGGGACCCCATTTTCTTTATCCATTTATTTATCAGTGGACACTGAGGTTGTTTGCGTTTCTTAGCTGCTGCAAATCATGCTGCAATGAACATGGCGGTTGCAACTATCTCTCCAAGATAAAGATTTCATGACCTTTGAATGTAGATCCAAAAGTAGAATTGCTGGCTGATAAGGTCGTTCTATTTTGAATATTTTGAGGAACCTGCATATGTTTTCCATAGTGGCTACACCAACGTGCAATCCCACCCACAGTGCACGAGGGTTCTCTGTTCTCCACACTTGCTTTGCCAACACTTGCTATCTCGTGTCTTGTTGATGGTGGCCATTCTAACACAGGTGTGAGGTGACATCGTATTTGTGCTTTCGATTTGTATTTCTCCGATGATTAGTGATGTTGAGCATTTATTTTTTCATGCCCCTATTGGACAGCTCTATGTCTTCTTTGGGAAAATGTCTCTTCAGGTCCGTTGTCCACTTTGTAACCAGATTATTTGGGATTTTCACTGTTTCTGTGTTTTCTGCGGTGGAGCTGTTTACATTCCTTCCACATTTTGGATCGTAACCCCTTTATCAGATATTTATGGTGTGCAAATATTTTCTCCCATTCTGTAGATTTGCCTGTCACTCTGCTGATGGTTTCGTCTGCTGTGCAAAAGCCTTACACTTGGATGCAATCCCAGTTGGCTGTTTTTCTTGCCTGTGTTTTGGCGTCATAGCCAAAAAAATAATTGTCAATGTCAATGTGAAGATCCATTTCCCCCATGTTTTCTTCTAGTGGTTTTATAGTTTTGGGTCCTATGTGTGAGTCTTTAACCCGTTTTGACTTAATTTCTTTAGTAAAGACATAATCCTTTCCTCATTGTGTGTTCTTGGCAGGTAGTTCTTTTCACGTGCTGTTGGACTTGGTTTGCTAGTATTTTGTTAATGATCTTTCCATCCACGTGTATTAGCTCTATCGGCCTGTAATTTTCTTTCCTCGCGTCGCGAGTAGGGAGATGCTGTTCTCGTAAAATGAGTTTGGACGTGCTCCCTCCTCTATTTTGGGGGAAGAGCTTAAGAAGGATTCGTGTTATGGCTTCTTTGGTGGTTTGGTGGACGTGGAAACCACAAAGCCATCTGCTCTCCCCACTTTGAACCTTCCATTGCAAATTATTTTGTTTCTGTCTCTCCCCCAGGTGGAGCGGGCACAGCTGCCCAAAACTTCTCCTGTCTCATCTACGAGGCCGATTTCATGAACTGCACTTGGGCAAAGGGCCGATCAGCCCCCGATGACGTCCAGTATTTCTTGTACCTGAAAGAATCAAAGTAAGTGTTGATCTCATGGGGAGAACCATGAGAAATACAGTGAAAAAAGAAAGAAATGTCTTGATTGTTGCCGGGACCCTTTGGAATCTTACAGGAAGAACCCGAACGAAAGAGAATGTCCTCGTTACACAGAAGATGCCGGAACCCACGTGGGATGTCACTTCCAAAACCTCTCAGAATTAGCGTTCAACACTTACTTCCTGGTTAACGGTACCAGCCAACAGACAGCAATCCAGTTCTTTGATACTACTTTGTCGATTCATAAAATAGGTGAGAACAAGAGCAAGATGTCACCACTGCTTCGCATGGTCAAACCATTTGCATTGAAACCTGCATACGTTTCCTAGGGATGTTGGAACAAATGGCCCCAGACTGGAGGCTTAAAAAGATGAGACTTTATCGTCCCCCGTCCTGGAGACCAGGAGTGTGACATCAAGGTGTCCCAGGGCCACGCTCCCTCCGGAGGCCCCAGGGGACGGTCCCTCCTGCCCCTTCCAGCTCCTGGGGGCTCCAGGCGTCCCCGGGCTGGTGGCCGCCTCCCTCCCATCTCTGCCTCCGTCTCCACGTGGCGTCTCCTCTGTGTCTGTGTCCCTCCTCTTCTGTCTCTGACGAGGACACTGTCATTGGGTTCAGGGCCCCCCGATCCAGGACGACCTCACCTCAGATCCTTCACTCTGTCCCATCTGCACAGACTCTCTTCCCAAACAAGGTCCTGCTTATTTTAGGGCTTGCCAAGACTGGGGGTGCTCCCTTTTTGTTTGTTTCTTTCGATCAGATATAAGAATATGGCCACACAGGGAAGACAGAGGCCGAGTAAAGGGTGTCACCTCTCCTTTTACCTGGCATGGGGCACAGTGACATACGATGACGCTGGTGCCCCCGCCCCAGGAAGCCTAGTCTCTTCCAATAGTCCTACAGCCCCAGTGCCCGGTGCTGGCACAGCCTGCAGCTGACAGCAAAGCCCTGCCCTCCCAGGACAAAAGCGTGGACAGTCAGACCCGCAGGTGGGGGGTACTGGCCCTTTCGTGGGCATCCCCACGTGGCTGCAGGCACAGCTTTCTTTTGCCTGATCGGGGGCGGTGCAGTGAAACAGCTCCCCAAATTAGAGAGACAGCCACCCCAGAAAAGCAGGCAAGCAGATTCTACATCAGGTCCTGCAAGTAGGATGCAGGGGTTCCCGGCCTTCCTCCCTGTTTAGGGGTCAACTTCCATCTCTGAATGTGACCTTATCATGTGTCCCTGGAGGATTCTCAAGTGACCTGGTTGTTGTCATTCTATCCAGAGCGCTGGACTGTGTGCTTGGGGTGCTGGCTATTCATCGGGAAGACGGGGGGCGGGGGGAGGTTTCCTAGGAAAATTCAGAAAACGCCCATTTGCAGTTAACACCCTGGGGTTGGCCACTTCCAGGCTCACCTGTTGGGGAAGCTCCTGCTGTATGCACCTGGCCAGGTGGCAGGTGTCCTGGGTCCTGAGAGCACTGCTCCATACGGTGTGGAAATCGGGTGCAGCCCTATTTAAGCCAAGACATCCAAAGACTGTTTCCAAATGCAATCTGGCGATACTGCGATCTCGACTAAGAAAAGTATGTGTGGTCTGAGTCCTGGCACGGAGGTCCTAACGCTTTGGGAATTTCCTGTGAGGAGAATGATACCGGTGACTTTTGTTACGTTGATAAGGTGACTTTTGGAAGGACCCCGGGCTGGTTGCCAGGGGACCCAGCCAGCAATTAGCAGCTGGAACTTTCACCTGAACTTGGGGGGAGAGGAAACGAGCTGGAGATTGGGTTCAGTCCCTCTAGGGATAGTGATTTAATCAGCTCTGCCTACGTAAGAAAACCTTCACAAAACCCAAAAGGGTGGGGTTCCTGGCGCTTCCGGGTTGGTGAACCCATGGAGATTTGGGGACGGTGGTGTTTTCTCTGTGCTGAACTTGGAAATCCACGGTGTGATTTGCAGTGGTGGTGTATGTAGGTCCACGGAAACGTGGCCCAATAGACCCAATCGAGATGTAAATTCCAGGAGGTTTACAGTCCCAAGAGAAGAAGTGTCACTCGGCCAGGTGGCCCAAACGTACCCTCTGAGGGTCCCATGGTGGAACCGAGTCGTCTCAGTGTCCACAAGTGAAGGGGCTGCAGGGAGAGTGGGTTCACTTGCAGGGCTCCCGTCCTGTTTACTGCTGGAGCCACTGTAGGCGTCATCACTGAATATCCATGTCTCGTTGGAGGATGCTGGGGTCCCCCCTTCCTTTCAGATAAGCATCAACGCCCCCAGTCAGAAGCCATGCCTTTGCTGGTGCCATGGGGACCCTATTCTCCCAACGCCCCTTAACTTTGGGTAACCCCACAGCCTGCCTGCCAGACGGCCGTGTGTCCCCATGTCTGAACCTTCACTGCGGCCGCCTCCCTCTCTGTAGAAGCCACAAACCCCAGCCCATCCACCCACCCTGGGCGACTGGCGTGTCCGCTTTGCTTTGGGTTTGGGTTATTTTGCCAGCTCTTTCTCTTCTTTCCAGCCCCCGGCCCCAGGCTGGTCTCTCGAGGACAAGCCCATAGCCTGACACTGTCTTTTCTTGCCAAGTCAGCCCCCCTCTCCCTACCTGCAGGCTCAGGGGTCCCATCGGTGGCTCCAGGCCCCTGTGATGACACACATTTCAACGGAGCCTGTCTCTGGCCTCCAAACCCACCGCTGCCTCCCTCCGCGGGGAGCTGCTCCTCCGAGCCAGGCGGAATGAAGCGGGCCTCCCCTCTGCGGCCCAGAGGCAGCCCTGGGGTTCAGGGGTGTGTCCTGGGTTCTCGTTACAGAAAGATACAGCCCACCCCATAACATCACCGTGCATTGCAACAAGTCCCGCTGCCTCATCCAGTGGGAAAAGCCCCGGACCCGACGACGAACGTCCGCCTTGGATTTCCAGTTCCAGCTGGACATCCGGACCCAGGTGAGGGGACGCTGCTTCCTGCAGGGCCCTTGGCCTATGGAGCCTGGTGACGGGGACCCGGGCACAGGAGGAGGGTGAGTGACACACTGGCACCAGTGCAGGGTGGACTTGGTCCAACGGCAGCTCCCAATGGATGGTCACAGACCCAGGGGGACTCATATGGCTTCAAGGTGGTGTGGACATACAGAGGCTGGTGCAGAAACAGGAGGACCCATGAGTAGGTGGCCACCTGGGCCCCGTGTCGATGGATGAAACCTCTGCTCCATGTCCCCTAGGTTTTAACGAGGACGTGTCACCTGCTCAGGTCTAGGAGGAGCCGTGATCAGGGGACGTCCTCCCGTCTCTCAGCCACTTCTGTCTCCCCTCCCCCCCCTGCGTGGTCCACTCCAGGGTTGTCATGAGCTGACACAGGTCAGCCCTCCGTTCGTCCCTGCCTCTGTTGGTTCCTCTGACTGCTTTTCCAGGGGACAATAGATAAAAACGCGAAGAACCTTCCCACTGAAACCTTTTCTGACTTGGGCTCTGTTTGGTTTTTCTAGGACAACATGCAACCCGGTGGCAATCAACAGGTGAGTTACAGCTGTCACTCAAACCATCACTGCTTGTCCGTGAGCCAGACCGTGGGGATGAAAGGGACAGTAGGAAAGGCCACCAGGGGAGAGTGGCTCCTGGGGCCACCCACTCGGGGACGCAGGGACACAGGGCCTCCCGGTAGCCTCCACGGGCAGGGTTGCCCCTCGGCTCACGTGTCACGGCCCGGTGCTGAAATTCGTGACGTTTATTATATCCCGCCCTATTCGTCCTCCATCCTTGTCACTCAAGGACACGTTCCTTTGTGTGTTGAGATGATTTCTTCCTACAAAACCCCCACTAGAGTTGCGTTCTCCAGTGTCCCTCACGGGGTTTGTCACGCGGGCCGTGACGGCTGAACCGTTTCTGCGTCTCTGTGCACGACCGCAGCAGCTCACTGCCGTCACTCGCACCATCGTCATCGTTCCTGCAACAGTGTCCGTCCCGAAAGACGCACGTTAATTTTGTAAGGCCCGTCCCTGTCTCCAGGCAGCACAGACAGTCCGGCCTGTGACGACGTGGCTTTGCTCTCGTGGCCGAATCCCCATTTTCGTTCCACAGCTTTCGTGCTCGGATCGGGCGAGCGTGCCTCGGAGTCTCGCGTCCTTGTCAGTTGTGCAAATGAAAAGGCAACACCCCCCCCCCCCCGAACACACCCTTCTTCTGTTTCAACACAGGTGACGTGTCTCTCTCACTCTCTGTCTTTTCCAAAGGTGGAGGTGTCTGGTGCTGTGGAAAATAAATACAGCTTTCTGAACCCTCAGCCCAAAGCCAGACATACTGTGAGAATAAGAGCCGCAGACGCCAGGCTCCCGCAGTGGAGTGAATGGAGCCAGCCGGTTGCATTCGGTACGTGTGTGTCCCAAAAGCATGGCTGGACGTGTCCCACCCCCTGCATTGATCCCTGGGCCATTCTGAGGGGCTTGGGGGCCTGAGGAGTGACTGGACACAGGCCCCTGCTTCTTTCTTTCCCTGACGCATGCTGAAGGCTAACGAGCTAGACCCCTGTGGTCACCAAAGGAAGGGACACAGGAAAGTCCCCTCCCCACCAGGAAAGGGCCATGTCAGACACTCCCTAGTCTTGGCCCCTGGTGAGGGTAAAGTTCCCATCAGAATCGGGGCTGTTTCCTGCTAATCAGGAGAGAGCTGTTTCAGGAACTAAATTCACAAGAGATCCAACTGGTTTCCTGCCTCCGACTTTTACGAGTTGGTAAGAAGGGAGTGGTGTGGACCTACAGCCAGTCTGGTGCTTACAACGTTTCCGCTCCCCCATGCCCTGAACACTTGCCAACATTGCCAGCGGTCCGCAAGCGTTGTTCTGCATACAGCTCCTTCCCATCCCAGACACAGGAGTTTCACGTCACGGCCAGGGTAGAATTTGTACGAAACACGCGCGCACACACACACACACACACACACACACACACACGGTCGGCACGATGTCATAGTCTGGAATTACCAATAGGTAACCGTGACCTTAGGTAACCGTGACCTTATGAAAAATCACATACTTTGGTGCATTCGGTGGTACCCTCAAGGCAGTGAAAAGGGAGAAACTATTTGCAAGTCATATATCAGATGAGAGTCACGTATCCAAAACAAAGAAAGGACTCTGAGAAGTCAGCAACAAACACGTCAACAAACCGATTTTAATAGGGATTAGAAAAATGGGCAAAAAAAAAAAAAGGATCAACGTTTCCAGGCTCCCAGTTCTGGAGAACGTTGCCTCGCATCTTTTTGGCTTGTCAGGTGGAGTCAGCACTTTGTACAGTTACTGTGTAGTTACCGGGAACTGTCACAGCGCACATTGTATCTCTTCAGATTGAAGCATCTCGACACGGCACCAAAGTCCATTGGGTGACGACGGTGGTCAGACACCCGGGGTTTTCCATTGCATTTTTAAATAGGGACAGACGGAATGTGCTGTGTTGTAAAAAGAGTGCATTCATTGTTAAAAAAAAAAAAAAAAAAGTGCTGATTTCACATGATATGCAAAACCCAAAGCCTCAAACTGTGTCGAAAGGGTCTGCCTGGAACTGAGCTTTCCTTTTCGCGTGGCCATGTTTGAGTCGGGGTGCTTGGCATTGGCTTGCGGCCTTCTCGGGGCACTTTCTATGTTTGGGGTACTCACGGTCGCAGGGTCATTTTGTTCCCAGGTTTTGGGGACTGGGAACTTTTTCTGCAGATTTCCCTGCAGCGCTGGGTGCTTTTCCTCAGCTGGGAAGTGTGTGGGAACCAGGTGGCCAGGCTCCAGCTTTGACACGTCGCCCCAGGGGGTAACCTGGTGTGTCACCATCTCTCTCCCCCAGGCTCTGAAGAACGGGAACCCAGCCCAATTCCTGTCTACACGCTGGTGGTCGTAGGGACCCTCATCGGCTCCCTGATTCTCGGCTTCGTTTTAAAAAGGTAGGATAGTACGCACTGCAGCTCCCGGGTCGGCATTGCCCCTGCAAGACGGAGCGGCGCGTTGCAAAGTCAGCCCATTTCTCTCGCCCAGAGGAGCTGCTGGCGGGTCAGCGTGGGGTCTTCCAGCAGAAACCGCATGTGGGAGAGGGAAGGTTGGAGGAGAGACTGAAAAACACAGTGACAGGAAGAGCAGGCAGGGGGCCCGGGCTTCCACGGGGGTACCAGTGGTTCATGGCGGGCAACGTGGCCACACAACCAAAGGGGGTCTTCTCCTGGGGGTCCCAGTGGGCACCCAGCCCCGGACGCAGGGTCTGAGATGCCACCCGTCGTCCTGGCCGTGCCATCCACACCTGGCTGGGCCCCTCACTTCTGCCCGACACTGGACCCCTCAGAGCTCAGTCAGCTTCACCTTGTACCTCAGAGCCTGGGGTGAGCCCCATCTGCCTTCATCTCTCCCCATAAGACTCACAGAGCCCTCGGGGTCCCCCCAAGCCCACCCCCTTCCCAGGAGTTGTCCTGGAACCCCAGCCTCTGGCTGAGTGTCCGTCCTCAGCCCCCAGCACCCCCCACACATAATGAGCATCTTACAAGCACCTCTGTAGCCGTCCTTACAGCGTCTCAGCCGTGTGTCCTCGGCAGCAAGCGCGGGCTCCGGCCACCTCACTAGTGCGTTGGAATGAAGCGTATACAGGAGAAATGAGAGTGTCAGCTGCACGACTCTCCTGCAGGAAGTAAGGATGCCGCGGGCATCCACCTGAGGTCCCTGCGCCCAGAGCTCCCGTCCTGCTGGCGCGTCCTGTGGTCACTTCCTCCAGGAGTGACACGGGTGACAACGGCATAGGAATATGGCATCGGGACCAGGAGAGAACGCCGTCCTGTATGCTGGGTGTGCCAGCAAGGCACCCCTGTCCCCGGGCTCAGCCCTGCCACCAGTCACGGGGATGGGCACACGCTGCGTGCCTTTGAGAGTTATCTAAAGAAAAGCTACGTGAGTTTCCTGTGGCCACCAGAAAAACAAGTGACCACAAACCAGATGGCTTAAAACCACAGACACCCATCCTCCCCCAGCCTGGAGACCAGGAGTGTGACATCAAGGTGTCCCAGGGCCACGCTCCCTCCACAGGCCCCAGGGGACGGTCCCTCCTGCCCCTTCCAGCTCCTGGGGGCTCCAGGCGTCCCTGGGCTGGTGGCCGCCTCCCTCCCATCTCTGCCTCCGTCTCCACGTGGCATCTCCTCTGTGTCTGTGTCCCTCCTCTCCTGTCTCTGATGAGGACACTGTCATTGGTTCAGGCCCCTCTGATCCAGGACGACCTCATCTCAGACCCCTCACTCCGTCCCATCTGCAAAGACCCTGTTTCCACAGAAGGTCCTGTCCCCAGGTTCTGGGGGTCGGAACCTGAATATAATGCCCTTGGGGCCACCGTTCAGCTAAGCAAACACCAGATGACGCCTTACAAGTGGAGGTTCCCTCGATGCCGTGAAAAGGAAATAAACGCCCCTCAGAAAACGCAGCAATACCCCAATGCTTCGCCAAGAGGAAATGCTCTGGTTCCGTGACAACACTGAAAACAAGTGACAGAACGTGAACCCGGCACATGGACGGAAAGCTGACCAGTCAGAAGCCACGGGCTTCAAGTTTGGGTGGAGGGACACGTGCCCTCCCAGGACCCCGGCCTTTTAATGCCTGAGACCCTGGACGCCCTCTGGCTTCCTGGAGTGGTCACGGCCCCCCACTCCTGCCCGTGGGTCCAAGGGACAGAGTGAAGGTTCTAGAAAGACCCTGGTGGCCATCACTCCGTCTTAGAGTGCTTGCTGCTGTTTCACTTCTCTGAGATTTGAGTCAGTCCCTCTCTGATCCTTACATGAAATTGCTGTGAAGACATGAGCCCAGATGCATGTCACAGGCACGACAGAGTGTCACGTTTTGGTGCAAGGATGAAATGGGACATCGAGGTCCTTTCTTCACACTTTTCTTGTCTTACCAGGATTCTCCAGAGGTACTGTGTTTGCACGCCAATTCCGGGGATCAAAGATACATTGAACGAAAACCATCAAACCAACAACCAGGTACGTGTGGGGGTGCAGAGGACGGAGCCAGGATGCAGAGGGGCGCAGCGACCCTGGGAGGGGCCGTCATCGCCCCCGTGTCCAACGGAGCAGGAACAGCATATGTGGCTGGAACCCTGTGACCCGCTCGCTGGCCGCCTCCTGGGGTCAGAGGTTACGTCTCTGTGAGCGGCGTCTGGGGGAATTAGGGAGTGGGCGGGAAGAAAAAGGAGGCGGAGGGGAAAGATGGGGAGAGTCTGGGGGAAGAGAGACAGAGAATAGGTGGTTGGTAGGTAGATAGATAGATAGATAGATAGATAGATAGATAGATAGATAGATACATAGATACATAGATACATAGATACATAGATAGATACATAGATACATAGATACATAGATACATAGATACATAGATACATAGATAGGTGATGGATGGATACATAGTTACATAGATACATACATAGATAGATACAGAGATAGATAGAAGAGACAGAGGGGACAAAGGCAGAAAGGAGTCTGACCTGACCTCTTGGAGGAAGGGCCCAGAGAGGGTGAAGAAGCACAAGGACAGCGTGACCTCTGCTCCCGAGACACCCCTGGGGGCTCCCGTCACGTCCCGCTCTCCCTGGTGGCTTCTGCTAGCGGCTCTGGCTCTGTCCCCGGGGCCACCTGCAGGGGGCTGTGCCCTGTCCTGCATCACATCCAGCCGCTCACATCTCGCTCAGCACGTCCTTCACATCTGTCCGTTGTCATCAGCCCACATCCCGGCCCCTCCTGGGGACCTCTGAGGCCTTGCCGAACTTATTGGGCCAGGACGAGCCCCTGGCCCTCCCTTTTCCTTGGAGCTCCGTCCTGCCCCAGGCCCTTTGCATGTGCCGTACCCTCCACCGGGATGTCCCTTTCCCAAGCCCTCGGCTGGGCCGTGCTGTTCATCCGCCAGCTACCTGGTCGGCCCGGCAGACGGTCTCTGGCTTCTGCCACCCGGACGGCCGGAAGCCTGACAGCGTCTCCTTCTGTTCTCCCCAGATCGTCTGGGAGGCAATGGCACTTGATGCAGGAAAAAGTAATGATGAAGAAATATTGACGGTGCAAGAGGTCACAGCACCCACAGCCACCCCATGAATGTCACAGTTGTCCCCCCTGCCCCCCCGGTCGTGCTGAAACTTGTGTGTGTGTGTGTGTGTGTGTGTGTGTGTGTGTGTGATTGTTTCCAGCATTTGTAGAGCTTTCTATTTTTTTAGTTTTTTTTTTTTTACTCTAAAAAAAATGTGATTTATTTTTCCCAATGATACTTATAGTTGTAGGGAGTGTGTGATGCCCTTCGAACGTCCTCCACAAACAACTCCACATTCCAGTACGTCAGGTGTCCTCCCAGCCTGCAGACAGCGGGGACGTGGGTCCCTGTGGCCTCAGCTTGTCCTGTCACGTGTCTGTCCTCCTGCCTGTCTACCGGCCCTCGCTTAGGAAGGTGTGAGTTTCCACAGGCTGCTGCACAAGTGACGACTCCGTAATGTAACAGAGCACAGACCTGTCACCTTAGAGCCAATGGGCCGTCCTGCCTCCTTCCCAGAAGGATGCCTGTGATGACATTGGACATCATCTCCCAGCTCAAGGTCCCTAATGTAATCGTATAAGCAAAGTGTAAGGTCACAGTGTCACAAGCGTCAGGAATTAGGACGGGGACATGTCTGGGGACCTTATTCTGTCCACGACACCGGGATAGGATGGGGACAGCTTTGGGGGCCACGATTCCATCGGCCACAAGTGGTAACAGACAGCACCATGACAGAGGCTGAAACATCACATACGGTGAAGTCCAACAGTGTGTGACACGTCCCTGGGGACCTCAGGGGAAGGAAAGAGCATGAGGGGACAGTATTTGGGGTGAATCTGACCTTGGGATCCGAATTTAGAGGTTACCTTTGGTCTCCCATACGTGTCCCCCATCTTCCTCCTACAGACGCTAGCCAGCCCCTCTCTACCAGCCTGGGGGAGGTTGGGGGCTGGGCAGAGAGCACAAGCAGCCTTCTGGAACTTTCTCCAGTGCATTTCCATGTGCAGATGACCCTGGGGGACCCTGTGCACTTTGTGGGCTTGCCCTGTGACAGTCCCTATTGTGTTTGTGCCTTGGAGGGGCTCCAGCACTCCCTCTGGTTCTCTCCAGCAGAAACGCCCCTGGGGACCCCACTGTGTGTGACCTGCCAGCTGCTCAGTCCACTCAGGCCTCTGGCCTTCCTGGCATGAGCAACAGCTTGCACCGTGGTGCCCTGCAGTCACATGGGGACAGAGGCGCAGTTTAGGGAACTTGCTGGCCACAGCCTTGCTCAACAGGAAGAGAGTGGGCCAGTGGGGGGGTCTTGCGGTTGGTGTCCTCGAGGGGCAAGCAGCACAGCACCAATTTATGCACTGGTTGAGTTCTAGGTCCTCAGGGCACCCCAGGGAGGTGGTGGGGGGTCACAGAGAAAACTTCATGGTCCGACAGAGCCCTGAGTGTGAGATCCTCGCTGACCCCTTGAACCCGGGAGCAGCGTTTTCCCACAGTAAGCCCAGGCGAGAGGGACTGCTCCACACACACCCCCGTGCAAATCTGAGGTGGGCCTGTCACCGCTGTGTGGCCTTGGGCCACTGGCTGGCCCCCTTTGTGCCTCCGTCTCTTGCCTCTATGAGGTGGGTTTTAGAACAGTGTCACTCTGGTAGATGTGGGGGGTCGGGCTGGGAGCCCACAAAATCCTCAAAGCGAGTAGGCTTGGGTGTGCAGAAGAGGGAGCAGAGGGGCTTGTGCAGGCCACCGAGGAATTCCTGCCACTTTCCTGTGATTCTGTGTCTCCACTGGGACCGGACGGGCCAGGCTAGGGAGAGAAGGGAGGCGCTTTGCATAAGCCTCGATTTTCTTTGAGACCCGAGGACGCAGTTTTCCACTCACCTCAACACCCCCTTTGATTCTTGCTCTGGGATGGATGGGTGCCCTGTGCTCCGGGGGCCGATGCCTGGGGTGGAGGGGGGGTGGAGCAGCTGTGGTGCGGGAGGAGACCAGTCACTGCTGGGGACGGTCCCAGGATGTCCAGGCGTCAGAGCGAGGCCAGTCACCCATGTGTATAAGGCTGAAGTCAGCACGGGGACTTGGGGTCCACCCCTGAGAGAGGTGACCTGCTGGGGCGTCTCCTGTGGGGGCAACAGGACCAGGGGAGAAAGTCCAGCACCAGGGACGTGTGACCACCCGCAAGGGCTCAGGGCAGGCGTCCCGATGTCCCCGCCCCTTCAAGCGCCGATTCTGAAGTCCGGGCCCCCCCACTCACCGCCCCCCAGTCATAAAACACCACGTGGTAAACCCCGGAAAGGACGAGCACAGCCACCCTTGTGATGAAGGTCCTCACTTTTTGCTGCAGTGGCCTTTTCCTTCAGTTTTCATAGATGACAGGGGAACGCTGGGGGACAGCAAAGCGCGGGGTGGGGACCAGTTGGGCGCCCTCCGCTCTCCCTGTAGCAGCTGCAGTTTTTTTATGCTGAAGGCTCCAGAAAAATCAGCGAGACACCCAGGGTTCTGCTGCGTTAGTAGCCTCGGGGGAGGAGGATGGGCCGAGGATTCTGTGTGACGTCACAGCGGACGTGTGACGTCACAGCGGGCGTGTGACGTCACAGCGGGCTGTGACGTCACGCGCTTTCTCAGAATGCACCGCGCCAGGCGGAAACTGTGGACTTTAGTTAGTAACAGTGTATCAGTGGGCTCCTCGGTCTGGGTGGTAACAAATGCACCACCCACACCAGTGCCTGCAGCCAATAGGAGGGGCAGCGGGGCGGGTGACAGGGTCCCTGGGAAACCCCGTGTTTTCTGCAAACCTGGAGCTGCTGGGGAAAAAGACATTAAGTCTGTTAATAATAATATTACAGTCCCGGAACAGAGAGTCTAGGTGACAGACAGCAAATAAAGGAGATCCACTGATTGTATCAGGGTCTTTTGCAGAAAAACCCGGCCTCAGCCGACCCTCTCTTCTAGAAAACAGACAAGTAAAACAGACAAGTGACAGTTCAGGAAATGTCATCTGTGGATGGACCTCAGGACACACTTGCATTTGACATTTTGGGCTCTCTCCTGTCTCTCTCCATATTATAATATTTACCCATCTATCCACCGTTTGTCATCTATCCATCAATCTGTCATCTATGTGTCCGTCATCCATCATATCTATCAATCTATTATATTACCTATCATCTATTTATGTAACTATATATCTACCATGTATCAATCATCTATTAATCTATCCACCATCTATCAATCTATAAATTATCTACCTATTTATCTCTCCATCATCTATCTATGTATATGTATCTATCTACCTATTTATGTATCTCCCATCCATTCCTCATGTATCATGCATCTCTCTCCCCCCCACCCCCCAGCAGGTACTGTCACCAAAGCCCCCCCATGGTGCGAGCACAGTGGGCAGACCTGCTGGACCTGAGGGTCTCCAGGTCCCCCTGCCTCCCATTGAGCCTCCTGACCCAGGGAGAGGCCCCCCCCAGTCAGTGGCACCTGCTGCCCTCAGGGCCCACACTCGGTGGCTGGGCAGGTTCAGAGAGTGAAACAGGATGTGGAGGGTGAGTCACCAACCCCATGGCGGAGCCGCCCTCTCTTCTTCCTCTGATGTGTCCCCCGCCACCCGAGTCGGGACGGCGGTCCTGCAGGGGCAGGATTCGGGGAGTGTCCCTCCAGAACCCTTGCAACATGCACCAGAGGGAGAAATGACTGGCACACAGTGAAATGCTCCCGTTCTGAGAGCACAGCCCCGTGAGCTTCAGCCGATGGATGAACCTGTGGAAACACCGTCACTTTGGTCACAGAGGGCCCCTCTCTGTGCGTCCGCACCCCTCTCTCGCCAGCTGACGGCCGAGGGCTGGCTGTCCTTGCAGAGTGGATGCTGGACGTCCAGGGTTTCTCCGAGATGCATCCCCAGGGTCTGGCCCTTGGAGCTCAACGTGTCTCTGAGATTCGGGCACAGCCTGTGGATGAGCCACAGTCTGCTTTTTACAGACGTGTAGGGAGTGAGGCGGTGTCACCAAGTCTCCGTCCGTTGAGGGGAATGTCAGTCATTTCCACTCTCTTGCACAAATGCCTAAGAGTGAAACTCCTGGGCCCGGCAGGAAATGTATGTCTGATGTCGTAAGATGTGGGAACCGCCTGTTTGCTGTGTCCTGCCCCAAATTCACAGGCTGAACCCCCAACCCCAGTGGGGTGCGGTGAGGAGGTGGGGGCTGTGGGAGGGGATTAGGGGGAGATGAGGTCATGAGGGTAGGGCCCCCAGGATGGGACCAGTGTCCTTACAAGAGGAGGATGACACCAGAGCCGTCTCTGCTCCGAGTGGGGACACAGAGAGAAGGTGGCCCTCTGCAAGGCAGGATGGGTTGTCACCTGAAAACTGCCCTGCCCACACCTTGATCTCCGACAACGAGCCTCCAGAACCGTGAGAAATAAACGCGGTTTAAGCTCCCAGTATGTTTGCCTATAGTGACCTGAGCAGATTAAGACACTGCCAGACCATTTTCCCGCCCCCACGCCCTGTCTGTTCTATCTGTAACCCCCACAAAGAGGATCTGAGAGTACAGGTCCCTCCCCACCCTGGCCAACAGCTCTCCTTGCCTTTTTCATCGCCTCCCACCGCTTGTCTCAATGCATCTGTGAGACTGGGTGGACTTCAAAACGTGTAGAAAACAGGGATCCTGAAGAGCCCTGTTACCAGTAACATTCAACTTAAAACAGTGATTGGCTACGGTCTCATTTGCTGTTCCTTTCCTCGCTGCGAACTCTGCTTCAACTGTGGGTGTTTAACTGGTAACAGTAACCTTTTTGAATTCCGTAACACAGCCACGTGGGAAGTTAAATGTTCATAACACCCTAACTCTCCCCAAATCATCTGGCCACCGATTCCGTGTGTTTGTGCTGCAACTAAAACTTAACACACATTGCACCCATGTAACGAAACTTGTTTCTAGGTGTCCCGTGAATCTGCCTGTTGGACAAGCTCTCTCGTGATTGCCAAGAGGTATAAGGTTTTATCCTGTTACTGAGGATTAAGAGACACACGAGGTCAGACAATTACGTTCGCGAACTCATCCTAGAAAAAGTGCTACACACCTCATTGCTGAATATCACTGTGGTCACCTTCGAAGGACTCCCCTTGGGAAGCTGTGCACCGACACCAGTGCCTAGTCCACCCTTCAAAGCAATGTTGGAACTCTTTTTCTGGAATGGCCATCAGAGCTGTCGTCATATTACCCTTGATGTCCTGAATGTCATCAAATGTCTTCCTTTCCATATTTCCTTTATCTTTGGGTAAAGAAAGAAGTCACTGGGGGCCAGATCAGGTGAGTAGGGAGGGTGTTCCAATACAGTTATTTGTTTACTGGCTAAAAACTCCCTCACAGACAGTGCCCTGTGAGCTGGTGCATTGTCGTGATGCAAGAGCCATGAATTGTTGGTGAAAAGTTCAGGTCGTCTCACTTTTTCATGCAGCCTTTTCAGCATTTCCACATAGTAAACGTGGTTACCTGTTTGTCCAGTTGGTACAAATTCATCATGAATAATCCCTCTGATAGCAAAAAAGGTGAGCAACATTGTTGCAACAAGTTCGCAAACTTAATTGTCAGACCTCGTACAATGAGCGACATGATTAAAATGTAGAAATGGATACCTTTTAACTCATACAGACACCTGTGAAACTATCACCACCATCCAGATGGTGAAACTCCAATCACCCCATCGATTTCTGGGTGCCTGTGTAGCCCCCACACACTTCCTTACCAGCCCCCATAAGGCAACCTTATGATTTTCAAACGAGGGTCGTGCCCCCTTCTCTGCAGGGGACACGTGCCAACATGCCCAGGGGGTGCCTGAGATTGTGCACATGTTACTATGTTTCCTATCCATACACACCTATGATAGAGTTTAATTTATAATTAGGCACCGTAAGAGATTAATAATAAAACTAATAAAATAGAACAATTATAATAATATACTGTAATAAAATCGTGGGCCTGGGGTCACTCACGCTGTTTCTCTGACAAAGGAATGATTCATGTCCTGGGTGGGACGGCGTGCGATTTTATCACGACACTCAGAACAGTGCGCAATTTAAAACTGGAGAATTGTTTATTTCTGGAATTCCCCATTTAGTACCTTCCAGGCGGGAGCGGACAGCAGGGAAGTGAAAGCGCGGAACGCAAAGCAAAGCCACAGACGTGGGGGGACGTCTGTGTCAGCTGACTCATCGAACATCACGTCTCCTGCCTCTGTACTCGCCAAAGACACAACTTCTAGTTTTTGCAATTATCTGAGTTATTTTCTCTTTTGCCACATGAAGTGTAAGTAATCACAACAATCAGGAGGGTTTCTCTCCGTTGAATGACTAGAAAATCTGATCACACTGCAAGCTTTCACCCTCCTTTAGTCATTATTTTGTGTTTTTTGGAGACACATCACGCGGCATTGGCAGGTGTCTTTTTAAATTTCGAAGGCACCCGTACACATATATAATGACACGTTTATAATTCGATGTCTGTATATACGACAGAGTGTCCAGCCCCAAAAGAGCAGGTTCCATCTGTCACCAGCCGAGCAACGGAATGTTACTCGGCTGTAAAAAAAAAAGGTGAAATATTGTCATTTGCAACGACAGGGATGGACCTCGAGGGTGTTACACTGAGTGCGATAAGCCAGATGGAAAAAGACAAAAACCGTACGATTCCCATTGCTTGTGGAAAGCAGAGGAAAACAGAGTTAACCTGGATGATGAACAGTGGTTTTTCTCATGCTGTCCCTCTGGCACGTCCTAACCCAGCAGCTGAACGGGAGACACCCCGGTATCATTTTTTCTAAGAAGGTCACAGCTGCCATGAACCCCAAAATGCCTCCGTTCACGAGTGCCCTTTAAAAAAACAACAAAACGCTAAAAATGACTAACCCCCGACCCCAAAGCCTGCACCCTTCACTGTGGTCTGGGCTTCTGTTGTCAACCTCATGTGTACCGCTGTGTTCTAGAACATTCTAGACCCCCCAACACCTTGAGACCATTTCTGCTAGGCCCCCTAGCCCTCTTGGTCTCCTCGAAGCCTCCCGCTTACTTCTGGGTCCAGGAGTGAAGGAATCGTTCACCCTTAAAATAAACAGCACGATGCTAACGGCTGCAAAGTGACTGGGGACGAAAGACTGTGTCCCCTGTCAGGTACAGCCACCTGCAACGCCCCTCGCCGACACCACGTCATAACGGGGCTTGACCGGAGCAAAGGAGGGGCTGAGCATGTCTCCTGAGGACATGTGCAAACGATGGCACTCGTGTGGGAGGGCACGCCAGCGAACGGGCGTCCCCGTTATGCAGACGCTTGGGGACAGAAATCACAGGAGTGTCTCGGTGTTCCAACATCTCCGTTGACGAACATTTCGGTTCACAAACGCCGAAAACCCAGAAGTAAATGCTTCCATGTTCGAACACGCCTCGCACATCGAACGTGTCACGTGGCTTCTGCTGAGGGCAAGATCCTGAGGCCCAGCTGTCGACTGTTTTCCAACATTTCAGAACGCGAATGGTCTTCCAGAAGGGGTTACATTCGGAAACTGAGGTAACACGGCACCTACTTACAACGCGGTACCCTCGTAGGGTCCAGGGTTTCCTGCTGCGTCCTGCCCTCCTGCCCCAGGGAGCGGGGTTCTCACAGAAGAAGGAAGGCACGTGCTCGCAGGCCGAGAAGGATGCTTTACCAGGAAAGGGGAGCTTTGTCGGCCGGTCAGTAGGACTGCACGCCCTGGGGTCCGTCCGCCCAGCTCAGGGGACCAGGACGAGAAGGACACACACACACCACCTACGAGACCCTGACACTGAAGAAAACTCAGCTCCCCCTGAGTGGACAGAGCACGAGCCGGTGCTCAGATGGAGGCAGGAACCCAGACCCTGGTTTCCGGGACCACCCCATGGTGAGCAGGTGGACACGTGGCCAGACAGACCCGTGCTGCCAACAGGGGGAACTCGGGATGTGCGTGAAACGGGGCTTGAGACAGACCGCTGGCTGGGCTAAAACACTTCCTGTCCACCAAGATAACACTGGGCTGCTCACGCACCCAAAATACTCAGTTGATGGAAGATTACGTGTTTCTCAAAAGGCTGACCTAGGAAAGAATTCTTTGCAAACAAAAGAGAGAGAGAGAGACAGAGAGGAGAGGAGAGCGTGGGTCCAGACGGCCGGGCCTTCTCAGTCTCTTTTCCCTTCTCGCTGGGGAAACACTGCTGGCTGCCTCCAGGACGGCTGCCGGGGGCCCCTGGGGGAGCTGGATTCCTGCAGAGCTGTCAGCACCCTGTGCCCGCCACCCCGTGTACCAGGCAGGGAAGACAGCACCTTCAAAAAGCACCCAAAACGGCCGCGAGGGGTCCACAAGGTTGACCCACCCGTAAGTCGATTTCCCCCATCTTTACGGCACTGGTGGGGGGGTGGGTTTGATAAGAAGGGAAAAGCTGTACCAGCTCATGGTTCACCCACGGGAAGGCGGGAGGGGAAAACGGTGGGACTGTGACCAACAGGGCTTTGGGGACAGGCGAGAAATGGGTGGGGTGGACGCGTGGCATGTGTGTTGCTGATAAAATGCTCAGCGTTTTACGTGGCACGTCGTAAGCGGTCGGGTATGTGGCAGACGGTACGCGGCGTGTGTGGACCCTTATGTATCCGTGAAACATTTCCTTCTGGGATTGCGTAAGCGTGATTGTCCTCAAGGGTTGCTCTTGGACGCCGATGGGTAGAGGACCCGATGACCCGGGAACAGGTGGAGGGGACTCAGACTCCATTAGGCAGGTCTTTGTGGGCTGCACAAGCTGCCCTGTCCCCCAGCTCCCGGCGAGGTCCCAGAAACTGTGTGGGGTGTCACTGGGAAGGAGAGAAGCGATGTCACCCATCCTCCATCGTGACCAAGACGAGGAGGGCCCGCCCACGCCCAGCACCTGCTCACGCCCTCTGCCCCCTCAGCCAGTGGTTCCTCCAGGGGCCACACAGAAGACCAACCTTGGTCCCGGACACAGAGAGAGCTCCATCTATGAGTGGCCGCCAGGACTAATAATGAGGGTGCAAGTATCACGCAGCATCACCCTCACAGCATCTGCATTGACTTGCTTGGGCAGCCATGGCAAAGGACCCCAGCCTGAGTGGCTTGCACAACAGACATGTATCTCTCCCCGTCCTGGAGGCTGGAGTCTGAGGTCCAGGTGTCCAGGGCGGGTCCCCCCTGAGGCCTCTCTCCTGGGCGTGTGGACGGACGTCTGCTCCCCGTGTCCTCACGTGGTCGTCCCTCTGTGTGTCTGTGTCCTCATCTCCTCTTCTTATAAGGACACAGTCCTATTGGATCAGGGCCCACCCTAGTGACCTCATGTCACCTTAGTCCCCTCTTTACAGACCCGTCTCCTAATACAGCCTCATTCTGAGGTCCTGGGTGTTAGGGCTCCAACATATGAATTTTGGGGAGGGGGGTACAATTCAGCCCATAACAACAGGTGCCCTGGACTGGAGCATTAAAACCAGATCTTGGGGTGCCCCTGTACCCCCATATGTTATTGCCTCCCCTTGTTGGGAAAAATTTCAGCAACTACCATTTTTCTCTGGGGGTGCAGACCTGCAAGGATTCCAAGATAATTTCCTGCGGTCGAGTTCTGCTTCCCATAGAAGGATGAGCTGGGAGGAGTGTGTGTGGCCACACAGAGAAGGAAATCTGCTTGGAGGAGGAAGAGTGTGACAGCCAAGCTGCCCAGCTTGCAGAGTGGGGCTGCAGGAGGGTGGTCCCCCACACATAAAAGTAGGAAGCTGTGAGCCAGGAGGCAGGTGACGTGCCATCCCACAATGTGCCTTATTTTGAGCTAAAGGCCACCAAGAACCAGCTGAGGCAGGGAAAGCTCTTTACCCCTCCATGGCTGCCTAAAAGTGGAGTATATGGGCTCCCCCTTCTGCAAAGGAAATTTACAGTAATAAAGGACATTTCTGTTTGTAAAGATGTCTCTCTACCAAGAAGATAAGAGCTGCTCTCAGAGACAGCGCTTATCACCCCAGAGACTCTTATCTGTATAACCAGACAACTCCTGTCACCCATGCATTTCCTCCCCTCCCGACCCCTTCCCATAACAGGCCTCCCCCACCCAGAAACCCAAAATCCTTTGTTGAGACTAAGATGGTGCATAAGACTCCATCATCTGGTCGCCTCCTTGAGCCATATTATTTTGTGGGTATGTATGTAATTAAAGCTAGTTTTTCTGTTAACCTGTCTTTTACCAGTTTAATTTGCAGGTACCAGGCACAGAATCTAAGAGGGTAGAGGGAAAAGGTTTTTTCCTCCCAAATTTCTACACTCCCTCTGTCTCTCCCTTTCCTCAGCCTCTTCCCTCAGTCTGTCTTATCTAGGAAGACTTCTCACTAGCTAATGAGACGCAGAACACAAAGGAGCTTACCTGTTCCCAGGTATGGAGCTACATTGGTCTCTCACTGCCTGAGGTTGGCAACTGTCTCCTGAAAGCAGAACAAACACAATACCCTGAGGGTCACCAGTGGCCTCCGGCTGGTGCTGACTCTTCAGCCACGGTGTCTGATTCTCGGCCAGTTCATCTGCAGCCTCACTCTTGATGACCTCTGTTCAGCCAGCAAGGTCATTCCATCTCTTTGTGTTCGGCCCTTGCTAGTCTGTAGGGTTGTGAAGCTATGAGGGGGGAAGATCCGTTCAAATGAACAAAATCCTGGCCTTTTACTCACCAAAATCCTCCCTCGGCAGCGCTTGGTGTTGGAATTCGAAGGTCTTCCAGGACCTCTCACCCCTTCCACTCCCCAAACACTGCAGGCTGGGCTCTGCCACTGCCTCCACCAAAACTTTGGGCACCGAGGGCACGGGTGGCCTCCCTCCAGGTGAGTCCCTTTCCGTTTCTACCTCACCTGGCCTTTCAGCAGTTTCATCCAGGTGGTGACCCTCCCCACCCCACCCCAAGGCTCCCTTCCCCTCGGCTTCTGCAACAGCTTCCTGGTCCCTCTTGGTCACCCCCAGATGGCTTCCAGGGCACACTTCTCACCATGTGGACACAGAGGCAGGTGATATCCCTAAGCCATGGTTCTTCTCCTGCTGTGATGCTGGAAATGTCCCTACCTGTTGGGATGTTTGGGAGTACAGGAAAATGGGCACGAGGGGCTTCATGCACAAAGTGGCTGCTGTGGACCAGCAACCTCATCATACATCCCTTCTTTCACTGTGGGGGGGCCTCGCCTCTCCTGCCCCTCAGCCAGCACTTACAGACGATCACCTTAAAATCACCTTGATACCCACTCTGGGTCCCCACATACACATCTCAGAAGCAGGAATGTGGGCCAGTGATGACCAACGCCAGTGGGCTGGGAACACACACAAAGGGCAGGACCCCAACAAATCTCGATCCCAGTTTGTTGAATGCTGTCACCACAGGTGTAGATTCATTGCTGCTCTGGAGGGGGTTTCAAGCAGAGTTTAAAAAGGTGGCCTCCTTTTGCCAGAGGACAGTTCCCAGGAGAAGACAATTGTAACGGCAGTCCCCCCCCCCCCCCCGCCCCGCAAGCTGACAACTGGAAAAATATAAAACCCCAGCACTCTTTCTCGTTGGCACTGCTGTCCCTATCGGGCTCTGTCCTGGCAAAACTTCCCTCTGCCAGAACTGTCTCTCTCTCTCTCTTCCTGACTCAATAAATCTCATCTTACTCTTGCAGAGTCTCGTAAATCCTTTCACGGTCTGCAAACGACCAGGGGTTAATTACACGCCAAGACAGTAACAGCTAGGCACTGATGGGACGTTGTAAACAGTGGGGTCTCGAAAGGGCCCTTTAATTATGGAGCAGAGCGGAGGGGACGTGCTGAGAAGGGCGGGCTCCTGCTGGGCTTGGAATCTGACGTCTGAGCAGGTGTCTTCTCTTTGGATGCTTAGGTGCAGCTGTGGGGCTCGGCATGGCGTCCTTGTTGGATTTTGTAAGTCTCCTCGTGCTCCTGAGCTCAGCGTGCGGTGAAGCCCCTGGTAAGTGCAGGCGAGTCCTCTGGGGTTTTGTGGAACAGCCACACCCCTACCACTTGAAGGGGACCAAGGTCCCCTGACCTGGAGCCCCTCCCCCCTGGTAGGGAAAGGGGTCTCCTTGCAAGTCAGACTCAGACGGATTCGTTTATCCTCCTGCAGAATCAAAGGGGAGGAGACGTCGCCTGACTCCAGCCCCAAACCCCAGACCTCAACCCCAGTGGGTGTGTCAGACCTTCTGCCCGTAGTGGGGAAAGTCCTTACACACAAAATCTCCTGCCCACCCAGAAAACCTCCCCAAGTAGGTGGAAGAGAAAGAAAGCCGTCTCATTATTGACGGAGCACAAAACCAGAGCTGGCCCCGGCAGAAAGAGTCCAGCTGGTTATGGAGCTAAGCGGGCACTGCCCATTCCCTCCGGTGGGTTTGCATTGGAGCCAGGTGCCTGCTGAAGGTGGACGTCTGTCCTCCCCAGACATGGGCACAGGCGTTCACATCTCCGAGGAGCCCATTTCCGAAGTGCTGCTTGTCTTGCAGGAAACATTTTGCACTGAGAGCCTGTCCACAGGTCTGTTTAGCCAATTGAAGGATGTCTGTCCATTTGTAAAAGGACAGAGAGAGAAACTCAGAAAGGAAAGGAGATTCGGGTGAAAGACTCTCTCCTCGTATTTTTAACGGGGAGAATTAAACCTCTACGTACTGTTTGCCTCCCCTATGGCCTGTCACGGCCTACACTCTCCACTCCGGATGGGCCCCCCCCCCAGCTCAAAGGGGTTCCCCTGTCCCCTCCCCCATCCTGAATGCCTGGGAGGGAAGCCGCCCAATTAAATCAGAGCATGGCGGTGGGGGGCACGGGTGTAGGGGGTCAAAAGGAACAAACTTCTAGTTCTAAGGTGAGTCCTGGAGATACAGCGTACGGCCTGGCGAGTCTAGTTACACTGTGTGACACTGTATACTTATAGTGCTGAACTGCACATTTGAAAGTTGCCAAGACAGTGGATCTTAAAAGTTCTCATCACAGCAGAAAGATAGTGTGGGGACAGCGTCCCAGAGGGCAGTTTCCAGGCTCTCGGCCTCCCGTGGAAAGGTGCTGGCTCGGGTAGTAGCTGGTCATCAGCTGTGATTGGATGGCCATCGGCTGTGGCTAGTTGGCCGTCAGTTGTAACCAGTGAGCCACTGGCCACTAATATAGCTGCCGTGGCTACGCTGGTTAGTTGGTTGGCAGAGAAGCGGACAGCGGATTGCAGATGGTGTGGCTTCTGCTTCCTGTGTGTCCAACCCAGGCACCAGCGAGAATACAGTGGTGTGACTCTCCTATCTATGGCTCCGTGGGTGTTCCTTTTTGGCCTCACCATGTCCTGCGTTCTTGTGTGGGGAGCGGGAGCTGCGAGCCTGCGTTACAGATACTTTGTAACCCTCTGTGGTGGTGGAGCTGATCTACACTTGCCCTGGGATCGTTTCACAACATATACAACGTAGCATCATGTTGTAAACCCGGAACTAATAGGAAGTTATATGTTCATGATGTCTCAATTGAAAAACATTTAAAAAGAAGTCTAGATGTGGATGAATCTATGCATCATAATTTATGGGCTGAATAGAAATAATTGACGCCCACCAGAAACACATAGAAACACATAATGGCCTGCTTTGCACCCCCACCATCAATGTACAGAGGATCCCCATTTCTCCATATTCGCTAGAACAATTATTTTCTTTTTAAAAAGATGATTATTCTAGCTAACCTTATGGGGATGAATGGGCACCTCTTCGTGGTTTTGATTTGCATTTTCCTGATCACGAGTGAGTCTGAGAAACTTTTCAGGTGCTTATAAATTTCAACAAATTGCTCCCTTCAAAATGGTTAATTTTATCTTGTGTGAATTTGGCCTCAATCAAGAAAAAACAAAAGCATTTGATCCATTCTTGATGCTTCCAAAATGCCCCCCCACACACACACACTGTAATTATCAGTGTCACCTAGGGGGAGGGAGGGGTCTTGATGCTCGCTGAGTGTTCTTTCTTTTAATGACAGCACGGGAGAATGTATCTCCCGTTATAAACATGAAGCTAGATCCAAGGAAAAAGATGTTAATCTGGAATAACAGGAGAAATGTGACGTGGCAAGAATGCAAAATAGACACGCGCCCCAGCTGTCCCACAAGTCCGATCCCACAGGTGAGTGCTCAAGGCTCATGCCTTATGGCTCTTGTCAATCTTTAGTTGCCCTGTAAATTGCCTTTTGAGTCCCCTCCTTGCTGCAGATTCCCACTCCCATTGCTCTTGTTGGAGAGGAAGGAAACATTTCCTCTATCCTCTTAGGTTCAGTGACAGAGGCGTGCAAATTAAACTGACAAAAGACAGAGGAACAGGAGAAAAGGCATACAGATTTGTTCTTATATTTCATTTTTACATACATGAAGCATCACAGAAGAGAACTGAACATGCAAAGAAGTGGTTAGACTAGGGAGCTTCTACAACTGGCATTTTAACAAAGGGCAGTGGATTGTGGAAAAGTGAGTAGACAAAGGAAAGGGGGGAAGGTTGGGCTTCTGGGGCTGATAAATTGCATGGATGTAATGTGGGAAGTGGTGGTGCCCTGGATGGGCAACAGGATGGCACAGAAGGGACTCCCTCCCATCCATGGTCGGCTGTGAGTGGACAAATGAAGCAGGTCCAATATGGAACTAGGACTGGTTCTACAGGATAAAAATTGGCCAAACAAGCTTTTGTTTGTTTGTTTGTTTCAGTTTCCTCTTTGTTCACATTGGTGTAGAAAAGCTATTTATTTTATGAACCCAGGGGGTGTCCGCATCTCATTAATATTATGTGTTTGGGGGGGAGCGTTTGCCTTTCTGAATTGTATCGCATAATTTATAAATAATGGTACTGTGTCTCTCTTCTTGACTTTCACTTTTCATTGTGAATTTGAGACGGCTTTGAGAGTAACTAGCCTGGCATGGTCACCCATGCATTCTTGCTTTGTTCCTGGATTTCAAAAATCGAGTGTTGCAATACGAATTACGATACTGCCCGCTGAGGCAGAGACCTTCTTTGTCACTAAAAGAGGTTCATTTACGTTCCCGAGCTTCTAGCGCTGCTTCCCCTTCTCTTGCACGGAACTTGTATATTCTTGAAAATGTTTCTGACATTTTCCTACAGCGTTCTTGTCTTACAGAAACAAACTCTGGACGATCTTAATGGATTTTAAAAGGAAAACAACCTTGAATTCAGGTTGTGGATATGAGTTTAGGTCTTACTCTATTTTATTATTATTTTTTTTTGGTCTTACTCTTTTTTTTTTTTTTTTTTGGGTCTTACTCTATTTTTTTTTTTTTTTTTTGGTCTTACTCTATTTTTTTTTGGTCTTACTCTATTTTTTTTGGTCTTACTCTATTTTTAAGGGAACATGTTCATTTATTGTTTGTGTCATCTCAGTGGTCTTCGATCAGAGTTTGACTAGCTCCATGAAATCGAGTGTATTTGTGCTTTTCTTTACATGTGTCAGCAGTAGACCAAAGACCCTCACCTGTGAGTTTTCAGTTTTAATAATCTCTGGTTCATTTCCTTCCTCCTGCTGTCCACAGATTTGTGTGGAAGATTTTCTCCTGGTTGGAAAAGAAAAAAAAAAGCCAGTTTTTGGAGCGGCGGGGAGGTCATAATTTTTAAAAATTAAATGAGTGGCTGAGTACGCCTTCCTTTTTAGTTAGAAGTGTTGGGCTGACACTGGTTAGTAACATTATCCACATTTCAGGAGTGCAACTTTGTAACACGCCATCCGCGGATTGTATTGAAGGCCACCTAACTTCTCCTAGGAGTTACTTAGGGGAAGGCTAATTATTGTTTTTAAATTGTTGGACCTTTTTTTTTTTTTAACTGAGTGTTTTGTTGTAGACTCAGGAAATGGTGCTGTGCAATTTTGGGTCATGGGTTTGGGTTTCTATGATAGTTAATTTGAGGGGATTATTTGCCAAGGCAGAAAGTCCCCAGCTTCTGCTTCCAGAAAGAGGGGAATGCACCTGGCCCAGGTCCCTTCACTGGATCCTTCCAGCCTGTTACTTCTTCCCCTCCTGGGGACCTGGCCTGCCTCTTGCTGCTGGGGTGTCCCTAGCCTCCCCTAAGCCAGACCTGATTGTCATCTTTAATGCCTTCTGGGGTGTCTTTTTACTCAGAGACCAATTGGATCCACTTAGGTGATTGGCGATGTGGCCTGTTTCATCCGTCTTCTAGGCCCTCATCTGCCATTGTCTCTTGTCACTGATTAAGGAACTCTGTCCCTGAGCAAGTTTCCTCTCTGCCTCCTGCTACGGTATCCAGTCGCCCTCTGTATCCGTGGGTCCAACCAAGCCAGGATGGAAAATATTTGAAAAAGAAATGTTACACTGTTGCTCTGTCGTTCGCAAATGTTACATTGTTACTGTGTAGTTAGGCTCTGGTGGCGCCTCTGTACTGAACAGATGCAGACTTTTTCTCTTGTCATTGTTCCTGAGATGATACAGTGTAACCACTTTACGCAGCAGTTACATTGTATCCGGTGTTATAAGTAACCTAGGGACGATTTTAGGTCTACAGGAGGCTGTGTGGAGGGTCCATACAAATACTGTGTCATTTTCCATAAGGGACGTGAGCACATGTGGACTTTGGTGTCTGAGGGGGGACCTGGAACCACGGCCTCTCCGATGGAGGCGGAGAAGGGGTGGTGTGGGGGAACAGTAAGTAGGCCTGCCTTTGCTTGTGAGTTTTTCCCATCAGTTTGGTACATAGACACCATATGTTAACGCTACTCAGATTTCCCCTAGTTTTGAAGAAATCCCCATGTGCCTACTTCCTCAGCAGACTCGTGTCTGACCTGCCATGTGAGGGAGTGGAGGCCACGTTTATTCCCCGTCCACTCGGCCACACTTTGCCCCAGTAATCGGGGATTTCAGCCGCAGGATATGGGCATGCTGATTTGTTTTTTTTAGATACCATACTTTTTCCTTTCACGTCATTTTTCAACTTTTATCGTCAGTTGTGTTACCAGGTTTATGATGGGCATTTAATGTGTAACATTGTATTTGGTGGGTTGCCGTCAACGCTTGTGAGAGCCCTGCCATGTGTCCCCCCTCCTGCCATGAGTCCCCCCACCCTCCTGCCATGTGTCACCCCACCCTTCCTGCCATGTCCCCCCCTCCATCTTCTAGTTCCTCATTTGGTCCCACTCCAAGTAGAAAATTGGGGGAAAGACACTATTAGGGAAGTATAATTAAAAATAAAATCTCTTACTCAGCCATAAAAAGGCGGGAGGCGCTGACACTCGCTACATCGTGCATGGACCTTGAAAACATGCCTCTCAGTGACAGAAGCCAGACACACAAGGCCACCATGTGTGGCTCCCTTTACGGGAACCGTCCAGAACAGGCTCCCCCACAGACAGGAAGTGGGTGAGGGGCTGGGGAGCAGGCTGGGCAGGGATTGCTCTTGGGAACGGGGTGTCTTTTTGGGGTAGTAAGAATGTTCTGGAAGTAGAGGTAAGGGTTACACAGCATCAAATGTGCTCAGAGCCACTGACTTGTACACTTGCAAAGGTTAAAATGGTCCATTTGATGTCACGTATATTTGACCACAATAAAAAAGTAATAATTTTTTTTAGAAAACAGCTAAAGCACAGAACACAATACAAATGCATCTATAAATCAATACATAAATGAGACCTCCTGCCAGCCGAGAAAGCAGGGCTGTCACAGAAGGAAGCAATGAAAAGGTCACGGCCATGACAGGCCACCTGCTCACGAGACCACAAGGCACAGGCCATTTCACCTGTTACATGGCTGGGAGCATACAACCCAGTACACACACATTAATGGTCTTCATCCAAAGAAAAACAACACTGGCCCCTTTCCTTCCACAAGTGGAAAATTATGTCTTAGAGCAAAACCTTCACAGAGTCTGTGAGGCAGGACCCAGCTTGTGGCTCCCTCTGCAAAGGGGGTTGTGGGCCCCAGGACGCGTGCCTGGGATGCAAAAGGGCCCGCAGGTCCATCCACTTTTAAGGAGATTGACAGGCTTCTCAGGGCTAAGAGACAGCCAGGCTGCCTCACAAGTTTTCCAAAGGAAATGCTGATGAGAAAGGGAGGGCATTTCCTTTCCCTTTTGGAAGGGCGAGTTTTCATTCGTGTGTGTGTGTGTGTGTGTGTGTGTGTGTGTGTGTGTGTGTGTGTATTCACCCTGGCAATCCACAGTTGAGATGTTTTGGGGAGTCTTTTCTTAGCTAAGAAGGTCTTTTTTCCCTTCAGTTTGGCCACGAGCACCCCCAGCCACGTTAAAACTTCTTTTGAACCCTTTTCCCCCCTAAAAAGTCTGCACGGGTTGCTCCACAGCTGGCTCCTGTTTGGCAGCTCAAAGCCATGAATTGGCCGGATTTTTATGTCAATTGCACGTTTTCCAGCCTGGCTGTTCTAAGGAATTCTTTGTTATCTGGGTGGCTCAAAAGTTTTCCTCTTGCAGGGAGCTGCCTTCCAGCCAAACCCCTTTGCTTCTTCTAATATCGTGCCCTCCTTTTTTCAAAACTTACTTTTTCATTCTATTTTACGATTTCCAAGCAGCTGGGTTTTTGTTTGCTTTTTGTTTTTGGATCAAATGCTTTTCATAAGAATGGGTTTCTCTAGAAATGCAACTAGAATGTGTTCTATTTCTATTTCCGTGTTCCCATGGCACAATCGTTTCCTGGACAGTCTGTTTGTAGCCTATTACTCATCTATGAATGAGGGGGGGACAACCCAGGCCTGGCATGTACCAGGGAGGGAGTGTGTGAATCTGTGACTGACCTGTTGTCACCTAAGTGTTCCCAGAACTCCCTTCCAAAAAGTGAGCTGGAGCCCAGACTCCTGAGTGCAGGCCTGGCAGGATCTCAACTGCCCCACAGCCAATTCCCTTCCATCCCTGGACACTTGTGGGGAAATACAATTAAAAACAAAATCCCCTCCCAACCCAGAAAACCCCTCCACAAAGGTTCAACAGAAAGAAAACCATTTTGCTTCTAAATGAGCATTAAACCTGTGGAAATAAACACAGACCCCACCCCCCCACCCCCAAGGAGAACAAGCAGAGGCTGTTTACTCAAAGCTGGCTCTGGAGAGAGGGGGTCAGCCATCATCACTCACATTTGGCAGAACCTCAAAGTCAGGTAGACGACTTCCTAGTGGTGTAGGCGTGGAAAAACACGTTTATCCACACTCTTAGGTTCTGTGAATGGGGTGTGCAAATTAGACTGACAAAAGATAGATTAATTGGAGAAAAAGCATACAAATTTTATTTGGTGTTAAAATTTGTACATGGCATGGTGGGGGAAGTGTTCATAGAAAGAAAAAAAGCACCCCCCCAAAGAAGCAGTTAGGCTGAGAGTCTATTTTTAACAAAGCACGATCAATTGTGGTGACGTGACAAGACCCAGGAAAGGGGTTTTCGGTTTCCAAGGGCAGCATATGTGGGAGGGTAAATATGTGAGGAAAATTATTGGAAGACAAGGGTTATTTTAATTAGTGTGTAGGTCCATCCCGATGCTTCAGTCAGATGAGGGACCTTCCGGAAAAGCATCTTTCTGCAGCTGTTGCTTCTCCATTGCCTCCAGCTCAAAATCATCTTTCTGCAGCGTGACATGTTTTGCGGTGGCATGCTGTGCCCCCTCCAGTGGGAGAAAGGAAGGCTCGGCTGTGTCCTGGTGGGAGCTGTGGTGCTGGAGGAGACAGAGGCAGCTGACTCAAAGGGTGCATATTGGTTTTCCTTCGTTTGCTGCTAAGTTGGAAGTGGGAGCAACATAAGAGAATTTTTCAGTCGGTATTCAAGATATGCCCTCTATGGACCAATGGGACATCACGTTGATCTTCCTGTTTTCACCAGCGGCAGCAGTCGGCTTCCTGCAAATCCGACTGATATGGCAGGCTGGCTTCCTGGGCTGGTCCCTGCTGGTTGTGGGTCAGGGTTTTCTCATCGTAGATGACACAGCCATCGCCCGTTTGTCTAGTTGAGCTCTCACACCAACACGTGACGTACATCCCAGGCCTTGGGCTGAGAGATTGCAAAGATGGAAGGAGAGTTCCCCCTTATGTAGGCAAGTGGAGACACCCCGTTGCATTTGTGTCCTTGAGATGACATTGCTAACTTGCATCTATCTTCACGACTGAAGGTGGATTTTGCAATTAGGAGTCAGGTGACAGCTGAAGTCAGGTCCACTTGCTCCTGGGACATCCTGTGGGAGATGGGACATGATCTTCCTTCATGACCACTGTTCAAAGAGATGCTCCCAGGTCCTTGGGGAAACACAGCTGAGTTGTGGGACTGGATGGAAGCTTGTTGAGCATTTGGCTTCACACACTGGGTACAACTGTCAACCCAGGCTGCCCAGGTATGAGAGGTCAAGGGTGAGCTCTAGGGCACCCAGTGCAAAGCCCTGAGTCTGGCTTCAGTGTGGGGTTTTTCGGGGGGGGGGAGACTAAAGATACTCAGTTTGGCTCTGCCCCCATCGTGTACATGGGAGCTTCTGTAGCCTGAATGTGTATATCCCCACAAAATTCATATTTTGCTGCCATAACCCCAAACATGCTGGTGTTAGGAGCTGGAGCCTTTGGGAGGTTATTAGGTCATGGGGGCAGTCATAAATCCTCTTAGGTTCAGTGCTGGAGGCCTGCAAATTAAACTGACAAAAGACAGATGAATAGGATTAGTGCCTTATAAAAGAGACCTCCCAGAGTTCCATTACCCCTTCCTCCACGTGAGGACACAGTGAGAAAATGCCATCTGTGACCCAGAAGGAGGGTTCTCACTATACACTGAATCAGCTGGTGTTTTCATCTGGGACTTGCAGCCTCCAGAACGGTGAGAGATGCATGTCTGTTGTTGCCGCTGCCCAGTCTGAGGTATTCAGTGATGGCAACCCGAATGGACTAAGAGAGAAGTGTTCTCTCCTTGTGTCAAATCTCTGACATAGGCTTCCTGCTCTTCAGGGCCTGGGCCTTCCTCCTTTAGGTACTTTCACGGATACTTCAGTGTGGTCAGCGGAAGAGGCAGAATTAGGCCCAGTTATGCAGCTCAACACTGATGTACAAATGCGTCCTCTGCAGATGTCATCAAAGCAGGGGCTAGCTCAGTGGGCCTGGAGGTGTCACACACACACACACACACACACACACACACACACACACACACGACAACCAATGCACCAGACAAATTAAACAGGCAAGAAGGACTTTATTTAAGACTAGGTATTATAACAGGGGAGTGATTGAATTCAAGTGTGAACTCACCAGGGGCTGGGGATTTATAGCCATTTGATAGGATGAAGGAGTTAGAAGATACAAAATTACTGAGAGGAACTTGGTTAGGTATTGAAAGGGTGGAAAAATAAAAAGTTTTCCTTCTACTCTCCTAGGTCCGGTGCCAGGGTCCTGCAAATTAAACTAACAAAAGAGATATTAACAAGGGGGGGAAGCACATAATTTTCATTTGATGTTAAATTGTACATGTATACAGAGGCCTTTCTGGAAAAATAGTTTAGACCCAAAGAAGTCGCTCGATCTACCGTTGTTAACAAACTACAATAAATTTGTATAGAAGTGAGAAGAAACAGGGAAGGAGGTTTTGGCATTTAGGGACTGCAAACTGTGGGAAGGTGAACATTTGGGGAAACTAATGGAAGGTAAGAGTTATTTGAGAGAAATTTGTTATACATATTTCCTCTTGGTGCCATCTCTGGGCTGGTAAGTGTCTAGAATTTTCTTCGGTGGTAAGATTGATTCTGCCTTTCCTGGTACAAAAGAGAGAGGGCCCCTTCACAAAGGGAAATGTATGCTCCGTTTTTTGGCAGATAGGGGAAAAGCAGAGGGCCTTCGTATGCGTGTGTGTGCTGTTTGTCAGTTGCCTTCAGCTCAAAATAATCTTTATGCCAAAGTAGCGTCTTTGGGGTGACATTGTCTGAGCAGCTATAGAATCAAAGGTGGGGGGATTTTCAATAATCTGATGTAGTAGGATTCTTTGCCAGAACGGGGCTTGGCAGGCCAAGGCAGGACCTGGCTGGGAAGGGGACTCAGACGAGTCTGAGTACAGTTTGTCCAAGGAGCTGGGGGAGGGCGTCCCTCATGGAACTGTCACGAGATCGAACAGCTCCAAGGGAGCTGGACACACAGGTTATATAGTTATGATTGTGTCTCTTCCAGGTCAAAGGCAACAACACCTACTTCTGCATCTTTCCCAACTGTGTGCTGCATAGCGGTGCCCTCCTGACCATCAATGTCACTGCGGATGGGGACGTGTTTCAGCACAAGCTGGCCTTTCATAACTCAGGTGACGTCACCTTCGCGGGAGTCTCAGCTTTCCTACAGTGACGAGCCTCGACTCCACCGTGCAGGTGCTGGCACTGGTGGTGCCCGTGGTGCAGCCGGTGACATGTGCTTGCCTTTCCAGGCAAGGAAGGTTCCAGAGCAGTCAACTTCTCCTGCCTCATTTACAATATCCGGTTCATGAACTGCACCTGGATGCCGGGCCCAGCCGCCCCCGCCGATGTCCAGTACCACCTATATGCCTGGACCTCCACGTAAGCCAGGCGCCTGCGGGACATATGTGTGGGGACCCTAAAGTTCAATGCTAAAGAAGGCACAGGCCGGTTCCACACATGAGGGATGTTTCCTCCAGGGCCTGGGTGCATCTCTCTGAAATGTAAAAAAACACACACACACACAAAAAAAAAACCTAGAAAGGAAATGAAAGGAAAAGCGTTTCACTTCAGCTGTCTCCTGGCTCCAAATGAAAACCCTTCTCTGGTCCTAAAGGGATGAAGAAATTAGCAACTTTATCCTGAGGACATAAAGGGAAAGGAATGTCTCTGCTCAGATCAGGAAAAGGGCCAGATTTCAACCCGGCTGCAACCTCTTGGCGACCGCCTGGGAAACACATCTAATTCTGTTTTCATGCTTATTCAGGGATAAAATTGTCTCTCTTCTGGCTTTTCCTTGGTTTCTGGGTTGTGAGGAAGAGCTTTTGTTGTAGATGATATGTCCCCAACACGAACGCCCTCCACCTCTTTCCTTTCTTTGTACAACAAAGTGTAACCACAATTATAAAAACGTGACATTGGGTTTGTGCGATGACCGTATGTAACCCTGCCTTTTTCTTGACCCCTTTGGAACTTGCAGCTACGAGGACGACGAGGTGGAATGCCCCCACTACCTCGTTGGCTCGACGGGGACACACGTGGGCTGCCACTTTGATCAACTTGCCGAACCCAAGTCGACAGATAATTACTTCTTCTTGGTGAACGGAACCAGCCAAGAGACGGCAATCCAGTTTTTGGACTTTACTCCATTTAAAGCCACTGAAATGGGTAAGAATTTCTCACCTTGCTTCCCACTCCTTCCCCCACCCCACATACCCATGTGAGCCATCTGCTTTCACTGCGTTTTGGTTTGTACCAGGACTGCATGGGACGATGGGCTGGGTCCCAGAACAGCCCGAGCAAGATCTAGGATCTAGATTTGGGGTCTGGAGCCACGCAGAGAGGGGGGGTCAGGTGGGGGGGCATGATTCTGCCTTCGAATGGGATTCAGGAGAGACGTATACTGGTGTCACGCATGAAAGATGTCACATACAGCAGATTCTCATTATTTGTGGCAGTGATATTCTTGAAATTTCCTAAAACACTGAAGTAACAATCATCACTGTTAGGGAAAAATACAGATGTCTCTGGTCACATTTTCATCAGCTGGTCAGCATATACTGTAGTACTTCCGTTTTCGAACATAATCCATTCCGGAAGACCATTTCAGTTCTGAAACATTTGAAAACCGAGGCACGGTTTCCCTATAGAAAGTAATGCAAAATGATTTAATCCATTCCAGACCTTTAAAATCAATGCCTAAAACTGCAAATTTAGCATGAATGTTACTACCTAATGATACCATAGATCCATAAAACTTACGGCGTTTGTAAACCGAAATGTTTGTCAATGGAGACTTTTGAAAACTGAGGTACCACTGTCACCTTGTTTGACATGTGTTTCTGTTTAAAGACACCTTATTGGATATACATTGTTGGTGTGTTATCTAACACATGAAAACTATCAAACACATGTATTTTCTCTGTAAGGCACCTCACAGCCTTCTTGTGTTTAGGAGTGCAAGGAAAGAAGAAAATCTTTTCCTCTACCCTGTTAGGTTCTGTGTCTGAGGAGTGCGAATTAAATTCACAAATGGTAGCTTAATAGGAGAAAAGCATATAAATTTCATTTTTATTTTTAATTCTTACATGCCCAGGATGGGGTTGGGGCTCCACAGAAAAGAAATCACACTCCTCCCCCCAAAAAAGTTTAGATTTAGGGACTCATATGACATTTTAACAAAGAGCAATGAATTGTGGTGTAGATAAAGGAAAGAGGGTCTGAGCTCCCAGAGGAAATTAATGGAAGGTAAGGGTGACCTTAGTAAGGTTTCTCTGAGCAGGCCCATCTCGGTGCTGACTTTCCACCCTCTTTTGTCCATAAAACTTGCACAGAGAGAATTCATGGCTGTCCTCACTTCTCAGATAAGGGAAGTTCCGGGCAGGCATTTTTCTACATCTGTAGATTCTGAATTGCCTTGAACTCAAAATCACCCATACACCAAAGGGTCATATTTTGAGGTGACGTGTTGCGATCTCGTACAGAAACACTAGACGGCCTAGGGGGCCATGTTCAACAGAGAAATCACCAAAGAAAAGCACAAAACTGCACTCACACACACACAACCACAAGCACCCCTTGTTGGCAACCTGAGAGCTGAAATGAGAAAGCAGAGTGTTGCCCTGGTTGATCTCAGCTGGGATGAGGCATGTCAGGTGACACATTTTCTGCCAGTCTGCAAATGTCTGCAAATAGTTGTGAAAGCCCCACAAGTACTGGCTTGGGGCTTACAAGTAAGAGAATTTGCTGATAAGGAATCTGTGAGTAAACAAGAGTGAGTGGATATCCTAAGAGTAAAGTCAGCTTGTCCCAACCGTGCCCAGGCACGAGGTAGGGAAGGTCCTGATGCCCAGGAAATGCTTTTCTTCCTGGTATGACCCGGGCTTTTTGAGAGCAGAGCAAGGTAGCAGGTCACACAGCCCCCTTGGATCTCTGGGGACCCTCTAACCCTGAGTGTAGGCGATAGTGTGTCAGAATTTCGTTGGCATTCCTCGTTCCAATAAAGGCGTGTTTTTGGAAGCCGTGCTTCTGGCAGACACTGCGTCCTCGTAGCATCTGGTTCCAGACTAACCGGCTGGTGGATTGGGTGGTGTCCTTTTTTTTTTTTAACTTAGCTGAGCTCGGGGGTGACTGCAGGGTGACAGGAAGTGAGCCCGTTTTGGTTGGCTCCGTGTAGATAGTGGTTGACTTAAGCCCTCGGAGTTGTAGGGTGTCCCAGAGGAAATGAGGGTGGAAAAGGAGGACATTCCCGTCTTCTGGCATTTCTGCGTGGGGTTCCAGAAATTCAACAACATGGAGGCAGAGGGTGGGTACCTGGGGTTTCACGTAGCACGGAGGGGCCATCCTGAGATGCACGCTCAGCTGACCCAAGGAGGTCTTGCTTCCTAGGCCAGTGGTGTTTTGCTTTCATCCAGGAGAAACAAAATGGGACAAGTTACTAGTAAGCTACATTCTGCTAGGACTCTACTTGATTCCACTGCATTGTGGATTTATAACTTGGCATTTTCTTATTTCTTTTTCTTTTTTTTCCCTTTAGAAAAATACAACCCACCAGCAAACCTCACGATTAGCTATAATGGATCCCATCACATCGTCCAGTGGGACAACCCTGAGATACGATTTGACATTTCAAGTTACATCTTGTGTTATGAACTGGACTTTCAAATAAAGGTAGGGACCCCAAACCGCTGCGAAGGGCCACAGATTGATTGTGTCCAATGCTTTCTCCCATTTGCAGTCGAATTCTCGCTAAGGGACTGCATGCTGCTCCAGAAAGTTCTCCCACGTTGGTCCTTCACCCTCTCTTTGCCATGGAAGTGCCATCTGTTCTTTTTTGATGAAATCCAAGGACTGGTTTTTCTTTGGTCCCTTATGCTATGGTGTCACACCCAGCGCATGAGTTTGCTTAGCCCAAGTCATCGCAATGACAACAATGTTTGAGTCTCAGAGTTGCACAGTTGGAGCTCGTACGCTTAGGTCTTTCATCTACCTCGGGATCATTTTTCTATTTGGTGTGAAGTAGGGGGTCCCACTGCATTCTCTTGCATGCGGATATCTGGTTTTCCCAGCAACGTTTGTTGAAAGGGCCGTCTTTTCCCCGTGGAGTGGTCTTGGTGCCCGTCTCAAAAATCATTTGACCATAAACAAAGGGTTTATTTCTGGGCTCTCTGTTCTCGTCTGTGGGTCTGTAGGTCTGTCTTTGTGCTAGGACCACACCGTTTTGGTGACTGTAAATTTGTAGTGTGTTTTGCAACCAGGACATGAGGTGTCTCCAGGTTCGAGGCTCTTTTTCAAGATCGTTTTGGCTTCTCGGGGGCCTTGGCAATTCAATGTGGGTTTTACGATCAGCTTGTGTAATTCAGAAAAAGAAAATGTTGGTATTTTGATAGAGATTATACTGAATCTATAGATCAAGTTTTGGGGTGTTGTTATCTTCACAAGATGAAGTGTTCTGGGGCATCTTTCCATTTATTTCAGTTTCCTTTCATTTATTTCCATAACGTTACATAGTTTTCAGAATACCAGGCTTGCTCGTCTTCTGTTAAAGGGACTCCTGAGTATTTTATTCGTTTGGATGCTCTTGTCATTGGAATTGTGTTATTTTCAGACTGTTCATTGCTTGCCCCTTTTATTAACCTTTTTTCCTTTTAAATACACTGTATTTTTCAGAAGAGTTTTAGGTTCGCAGCAAAATTGAGGGCAGAGATTTCCCATGTACCCTCTGTCCACACCCACACACATCCTCCCCCACGGTCCGCCTCCCCCCACTGGATGAGACATTTGTCACAGTGGATGAACTCACACGGACACGTCCTCATCACCCAAAGTCCACAGTGGACACGAGGGTCACTCTCAGTGGATCTTTTCACTGTCTCCACACTTCTGCGTTTTGCCAGAATGTCCTAGAGTTGGAATCATTCAGCCTGTATCCACTTTCATTATGTTTTCAAACAAAATCTGAAAGTGGGCTGGGAACAGTGACTCGTGGGGAATCCACTCCTCACTTTCAAGCTGTCCACTTCCTCCCCCCGTGTCTGCGCCCCATCCCTCCCCCTCCAGGTTAAATGAGATTTGGGAACCTGAGCTCTGGACTTGTCCCTGACTCTTGGAGCTGAGGACTTCTCACCAGTCACACATGTCTTGATTTCCCCATGGCCCCAGGCCTCACGCCTGCGTCCCTGTCCTGGCGGTCGCCCTCTGATTCCCACAGGGCCCCCCACAAGCCCCGGGACCTGCTGTCCTACCTGCCTCTCCACGTGGTCCACTCCTTGGCCCCTCCCCCCACGTCTCATGCCCGGGCCTCATCAGCCCCTCTCTGCACGGCCCACATCCCTTTTCATCGCTCGGTGGGGCATTCTCGAACGCTCTGCTGGTGACCACAACGTCCAGTCCAGGTGTCAAGCGCTCATCGCCAGGAGCTTGGAAAACACAAGTTGGGTTGTGTCTCTCCTGAGTGAACACCCTTCCCAGAGGTTGGGTTTGGGTCTTGCAGGAAAGTCAGGGCGCTGGATGTGACCACCACGAAGCTGCAAGGTCTGCTCCTGCCTGTGGGCAGGCACCTCGCCAGTGTGCACGTACATGACCTCAGACAGGTGACCTCACCTGTGACTTCACTCAGGTGACCTTACTCAGGTAACCTCACTCAGGTGACCTTACTCAGGTGACCTCACTCAGGTGACCTCACTAAGGTGACCGCACTCAGGTGACCTCACCTGTGACCTCACACAGGTGACCTCACCTGTGACCTCACTCAGGTGATCTCACTCAGGTGACCTCACTCAGGTGACCTCACCTGTGACCTCACTCAGGTGACCTCACCTGTGACCTCACTCAGGTGACCTCACCTGTGACCTCACTCGTGACCTCACTCAAGTGACCTCACCTGTGACCTTGGTTCCTCAGGTGATCCCACACTGGTTCCTTACAGGTGACATAAAACAGGTGATTTCAGACAAGTTACCTCACACAGGTGACCTCACACAGGTGACCTCACACAGGGGACCTCACCTGTGACCTTACATGGGTGATCGCACACTGGTTTCTCACAGGTGACTTCAAACAGCTGACCTCACACAGGTGACCTCAGCAGATAACCTCTCAGATGACCTCACACAGGTGATGTCACACAGGTGACCAAAGACAGGTCTCTCACGTGAGGGAGCTCACACAAGTGACATCAGTAGATGACCTGACACAGGTGACCTCACACCAGTAATTGCACACAGGTGACCTCTAGCAGGTGACAACACGGATGACTTTAGGCAGATGACCTCAGGTAGATGACATCACACAGGCGAGCCACCTGTATTCTCTCTGTTGTCACACCCCCATTCCCGGATTCCTGTCCCATCTGCCCCATCTCTGTGAAGACTCACAGTTTAGGGGAGCCTCTAGCATGGGCACCATTTCCTCTGACGCCAGGGCTCCACCCACAGAGGATGACTGAATTGCCAACCTTCATGCCCAGCAGGTGTATAGCCCTGAGTGTCCTCTGCCCATCAAACCTCAGGCACCAGGAGTGCCACAAGCAGCTCACCTTTGGTAGTAAGCTCCCATCCAGGTTCCCACATGGCACCTCATGTACACATTCAGTAAATACCCCTGACAGGATGACTGAGGGTCTACTCGTTCCTAGACGTTGGCAAGTTCACTGACGCAGAACAAAATGCTATTGTGGGCTCTCCATTCTCCTTCACTCATAATATCCCCAGAGCAGAGTTACCAGCCAGACGTAAATTCACAGGCAGTGTATTTGGTGTTGAGGAAGAAAAATGTTTCCTCAACCCTCTTAGGTTCTGCATCTGGGGCATGCAAATTAAATCAACAAAAGGTAGCGTAAGAGGAGGGGGCAAAAAGCAAAGTTTTATTCACATGCATAGGGCAGCTCACAAAAGAAGTGACTCCTTAAATAGTTGAAGTTAGGTACTTATCTACCTAACTTAATAGGGGAAAAGGAGGGAAGGCTTTTTTGGCAAGAGAAAATGGGTTTCTTTAGGAAAGACAGAGGGGTTTCGTAGGAGAACAAACTGGAAATAAAGTGTGATAAGGTCAGTTTATGCAGTCACGAGTGATCTTTTCAATCTTCTTTGTGGCCATAAAACTCCCCAGGAGACAGAACTTATGATAATTTCACTCAGCTTCCTTCCCCGGGAGGGAGGTGGCCCCAAAGAGGGAATTTTCGGCATTCCTCATTCCCAGAAGTTTTCTGCTTTGGGTCAGAAAAGGGAAGCTCCTGGAAGGCATTTTTTTGGCATCTGTTGAACCTCAAATATCTTCAACCTCAAAGAACCTTCACACCAACTCTGGGGTTCCCAGTGGTTCCCCACATTTGCGTACAAGGCTGAAAACACAGCCACTTATTTATGCTTTCTGCTCTTTTTACAGGGCAGCTCCTCCAAGAGAGATCCCGTAAGTATGGTTTTTTTTTCTCTATGACATGCCTTTCTTGGGCTCTAGACAAGTTCAGCCCTCACTGTGACCACTGCACAGCTCAGCTGTGGGCCACCCCCAAGCCCCTTAGCAGTCGCCAGGCTTTGGCCTTGGCTGGCGAAGCTGTTTTCTTGATGCCTGAGCTCGCGTAGCTGGTCATCTTCCACCCGTGGACAGAGAGACATCCCTCTTTGAAATGCAGCCCCCTGAACCTTTTCAGCTCAGACTGTAGTGAGAGGAACAGTGTCCCCCCAAATTCATGTCCACCTGGAACCTCAGGATGGGACCGTATCTGGAAACAGGGTCTGTGCAGATGGGACTGAGTGAGTGAGCTAAGGTGACATCATCCTGAATCAGGGGGCCCTGAACCCAATGACAGTGTCCTCATCAGAGACAGAAGAGGAGGGACACAGACACAGAGGAGACGCCACGTGGAGACAGAGGCAGAGGTGGGAGGGAGGCGGCCACCAGCCCGGGGACGCCTGGAGCCCCCAGGAGCTGGAAGGGGCAGGAGGGACCGTCCCCTGGGGCCTCCAGAGGGAGCACGGCTACCTGCCAGGTGCTCCATCACTTGGGGTCCTGTGGTCTCACCTGGCCCACGGACCACACTGGGAGTGGCCTGGAAAGTGGAAGGAAGGTTAGCAGCTGCGTGAGGCGCCCATGGGGCCACATCCATATCCTCTCAGCCTCACGCCCTGCTCAGATCATGTCTGAGGTCCAGCACAGCTGGTGTTGTACAACCAGCACGCGTGCCTTCCCGCTGCCCGGGGACCCTCCTTGGTGGCCGGGCCGCCTCTCAGTCCGTCTTCGTTGGCTGCCCCAGCAGCTCTCCAGATGCATGTCTGCCCCTTGGGTCGCTGCCCCAGGGCCATTGTGGCTGCGACCGAAGACAGCAAGCGACCCACTGGGTCTAAGGGGAGAAGCCCAGCTGATGAAACGCACAGGTTTTGGCCGCATATGTGCGAGGGCGAGAGAAACAAGCTTGGGTCCTTCAGCCGAGAGGAACAGCCAAGAGCGTGTCCAGGGTGCTTCAGGGTCGTGCAAACGGCCGTGACTATCCACCTTCAGACATTGCCTTGGAGGAAAGGTCATGGCCTCCAGAATGCAAAGGACGGCAGAACTGCGTCTGCCCCGCTCTGTCGCCTCTGTGACAGGAATGAGACTGGCGTTTGCACAGGAGGGACATGCCGTGACATTCTCAGGAAACAGCCCTCATCCTTGCATGCGTCCCCCCAGGACCTTCCCCAGAAGGACCCCCCGGATATTTCTGCTTTTCCTATCGACCACCAGTCCCCGGCATCCCATCCGTCTCTCTCTCTCTCTCCGACCTCTGCACACTCACAAACCCTAGTGCCCTGGTGTGGATGGTGGGGCCTTCATCCAGGAGGACACCTCAGTCTGTGCAGGAACCCACTTAGTTGTCACCCAGAGCAGGAGCTGCAGTCGCCCTCCAGGGCCAACCGGTGGCGAGGGGGGGTTCTGATTCAGAGTCCACCTGTGCCGCCAGAATCTGTGTCTGGCGGGGTTCCCTCCCCACCTTGCCGTGTGTAGAGTCAGAGCAACTGCAACCCTAGCTCCCAAGGGCGTGAGGGAGTCAGCCCCAGATGCAGACGCTGCACAGACAGCTGTGAGTTCCAGGTGGGGAGAGGGGCCCCCCCGAACATCCCTCCCCATTGGGCATCGAGATGGGGCAAAGGAGGCAGGACCTCTGCTGCGGCCAGGTGCTCAGGTGTCTTTCTTGCCAGGACGTCCTCAGACATGATGTGACTGCCATGTCTCATGCATTCTGCTATTTCAGGGTTTGTCACCAACGCAGGTCACAAACGACCCTCTTTTCTTTGAAAGGTTTTCCAAAGAGGAAGTGATAAAAACGTGTACCTGATTCCCAGTTCTGCTGCGAGAGCCGAGAATACCTTTCGAGTGAGAGTGAAGTACGCGTACAAAGACCTTTGGAGTGACTGGAGTGTCACACTGCACTTCGGTGGGTGCCTGTCCCTGGGCTGGTGGCCGCCTCCCTCCCATCTCTGCCTCCGTCTCCACATGCCGTCTCCTCTGGTCTGTCCCTCCTCTTCTGTCTCTGACGAGGACACTGTCATTGCTTCAGGGCCCCCTGATCCAGGACGACCTCATCTCAGACCCCTCACTCAGTCCCATCTGCAGGGACCCCATTTCCAGGCCCCATTCCCAGGTTTCAGGGTTTAGGACGTGGACGTGTCTTTCATTTTCAGCGTCCCTGGGGCCCACCGCGGTGCCCCTGCCAGCAGAGGGGACCAGGCTGCTCCTGCCTGCTCTCTGCCTGAACACACCATCTGCAGTGCTTCCTGGTCCCCCGCACCCCCACACATGTTTCTGGGGTCACCCTATAGGATGCCCCCCCAGCCCCAGGATGTCACCCCAGGGATAAGCCACGTGCTCCCACTTCCCGGGCCGACAGGGCACGAGCTTTAAGCATGCAGCTGCTGGATGCCTAAAAGCCATACAGGCGGGTCACCCCGCAACCACCAGCACCGCCTGAGAGGAGCTACGGAAGGCACACTGAGCCTCCCAGCTGTAGGAGTGTCCAGGGCGCACACACCCATCCGTCCTTGGCATGTCACAATCATGCATTCATTCCCTTGTGTGTTCAGTGCAACCTTGCAAGTCAATACCCGCTGAGAAGGAAGGCATTGTGCCCTCACGGGGGGGACGGATTTGGTGGGTTCTGTCTTGCGAGCAGGGCGTGGAGAGGGCGAGGACAGCACCCGAGGAAGGAGAAACTCTTCCCTGCCTGTGTTCCCAGATCCCTCTGATCCCTATTTCTTGAAGTGCGCTCTGCCTCCGCTCCAGCCCTGCTTCCTCGCCCCCGGCTTCACCCCCACACCCAGAGTCTGAAAGTGAGGTGGGTGGGGCTCGTGTATGAACCCGAGGGCCGGCTCAGTCCTGACCCGCTGCTCCTCTCCCTCCCCCGCACCCCGCAGGCCTCCCAGAGCCGGACTTCCGGGGCCCCCCTGTAGCCCTGGTGGGGCTGGTGGTGGGGGCAGCGGCTCTGCTCATCACCGTCCTCATGTTCCTGTGTACGAGGTAAGCCCCACCTCCGCCAAACAACTCCGCACATGTGCGCAGGGAAGGAGGCTTCGCGGGGCGGACCCACTTATACGGACCGGCCACAAGGGCGCGTCCACTGAAGGATGCAGGTCTCAGACCCGCTAGGGCTGGGGAGGCAGGGCGGAGGGAGCGCTACCTGCTACGCGGTTGCCTGCGGCGTCAGCCGCCACGCGTGGCCACACATCCACAGGGGTTCTCTCCAGAGGGGAGGGCTGAGGAGTTTCACTCTGCTGCGGGCTGCGCTTGTAAGTAATGATGCATGGAGCCCGTTTGACACGGAGCTGAGCTGCCCTCCCAGAGGTCCGGCCTGGCGCGTCTGACGCCTCAAACCTGTGCAGGTGAAAACAGGGCAAAGTCACCTCAGGACGGGGCCTTAGCAGCCTGGTGTCCCAAACAGCTGTTTGCAAAGACAACAAGAAAGCAGGTGTCGTGACTCCAGGACGGATGCCTCTGGGCTGAAACTTATAAACACTGTTTAGCATCAGCGTCCCTGTGTCACGTTATCTGCACCAATAGCAACGCCTTCCTTCTGTGATGTCACTGTCCCCTTCCTTTGTCATAAACACCCTGGCCTTTGTGTCCCCATCGGAACACTGCCTGGGCTTCTGCCTGAATCAGTGCTTCCCGAGTAGCTATTCTCATGGATCTCAGATAAACGCTGGTCGCCTCTCCCTTTGAAAGCCCCTTCACGGTTAGGTGACCACATTCATTATTTCGGGCCTGGGAAGATGCCTGCACAGTCAGTAATAGAAGGATTCCAAGTGAGACACAGAGCCAGCCGTCCCTGGGAGAGTCCACTCGTGTCCCCAGCTGGCGCGGAGGTCCCAGCACGCACAGAAATAACGAGCTCAGCACAGAGAGAGAAGGGACCCCCTGTGCGCCTCGCTGACCTCCAGGTGCAAGGGGCAGCGAGAAGCGTTGCTGTGCTCAGGACGGCCACGTGGGGGCAGCACCGAGGCCCATGCCTCCGTTTGGAGGTACAGGGCGTCGCGGTGCAAGGGGCGGGTCCGGGTCGGGCCATCAATCCCACAGTCAGGCTCAGGGCTCCGCCCTCTTCCTGGGCCGCCTCCTCACACACGTGCCCAGTCGGGGTGACGTCCGATGAACGCCCGCCCACCCCCTGGGAGTGTCTGAAGACCCTGGCTGCAGCTGTGGATGGGGTGGGGGCCTCCCCTCTCCCCCAGGGTCCCCCGGACCATCCGAAAGGAAGGACTGAAATGACCCTGCTGGAGAGTCCTGGGCAGGGGTTTGGCAGACTCTGGGATTTTGGAGGATGTACTGAGCTAAAAAAAAGCCGTGGGTGACACTTGGAAGGACTTGGGGTCCCTTGTCAGTGCTTGGGAAGTCCTGGGGTGTCTGACATGAGAACTGTGGGCACTCGGAGGGTTGGGGTGTCTGGAGGGTGCAGCCCCCCCACCCCACGCCGCACTTGGGCAGACAGGCGGAGGCCTCAGGGCAGGTCTCGGGGTGACCGGACGGGGCCAGTGGTGGCCGGCTGTTCTCAGCTCCCCTGTGCACCATCTGCTGCAGGAGGGGTGCAGCCGGGTGAGGGCGGGCAGGGCTCCGTGCTGGGGGCAGGCGCTCCCTCCCGCGTCAGCGGCGCCCCTGCGAGCCAGGCTGCTGGCCGGCCCAGCAGACAGGTGCACACTGGTCAGTGCACCCGCTCCATCAGGCTGCGTCCACGCTTCGGGGCTTCTCCGTGATGGTGGCCGGGTGCATGCAAACCGGGCCAGGCCATGGACACGTGCCCTGGGTTTGTCTAGGAAGGGACAGCGCCCCCCTCAGGGCTCAGGCTGCCAGCGTGCAAACCCCGTCATTGTTTCTCTTTCAGGTTCTCGCTGAGACAGAAGCTATTCCCCCCAATTCCCCAGGTGAAAAGGGAGGTGACTGGCACGTTTGTGTTCTTGCCTGAGGTGAGTGTCTCTGCGCCTTCTGGCCATGGTGTCTTTGGGGTACAGTGCCCCGTGGGCAGGGGTCCCCTCTGCTCCCCAGGCCTGAGGGCTAGGTCCGCCCCTGCAGCTGAGGGGTGAAGGCAGGGGGCAGAGGGCAGGGGATGGGACCTCAGCCATCCACCTGCTGTCTCTGCAAATGCCCATCCACCAGGGCCCTGGTGGCAAAAGTCGAAATACGTCACATAGGAAAGAAACAGGTCTCAGAGCGAAGGACTGTTTCCTTGCTGGGAATTTCTGGCTGACCCTTGGTCTCTCTCTCTCTCTCTCTCTCTCTCTCTCTCTCTCTCTCTCTCTCTCGTTCTGGGATCACCGTGGAGACCTGTATCACCGTGTCTCCAGAGCCTTCACTAGTCACCTCTGCAAAAACCGTATTTCTAAATAAGGTCCATTCACAGGTTCCACAAGGATGTGATCTTTTTGAGGGGGACCCACGGTTCAACCCACGATATCCGGTTATCTGCCCTGGGGACAACCAGACCCACCCCTGCTCCTTGGAGGTTGAGGGACCCTCTGGGGGGCATTCGTACTTGTCCCGTGTGATATATGGGCTCCCCTGTGACAAAGCTGAGACACCCCAAAGTTCAGGCCTGAAGCCATTTCCTTGGGAAGCCCTCCCCAACCCCTGGGAGCTCCCCTGGGGTGCCAGGAAGCCTGTCTCCCCTCACAGCAGAGTGTAAGGGTCCTGGATAAAATTGGGGTGCAGCTATGGTTTTCTGGGGCTGCTTAGTATATCTCAGTGATCGACCCAGCAAGCTTTATTGAGTAGAAGAAATGAAGGCGCAGACCAGCCGCCTACCCAGGGTCCCTCTGGGCTGCACTGGCTGCCCCCCAAACCTGTCTAGGTCCCTCTTTCTCAAGTGTGGGATCCAGGAAACGCCCCTTCTGTAAGAGCCAAGAGTGGCCGGTGGGTGGATATCAGGGTCTTTCTTTCACAGTGGGCATTTGATACGTGAACGTACTGCCCTAGGCTAGCTGACGCCACCCCCTCTTAAATTTAAGGTGACCTCTTCAAGGAAAGCAGCACCCACCTGGTTCCCCGTGGCCACCGGCATGTAGGGTGGAGGAAGCCACTGCTGTCCTCAAAGGGAATTTCTCTGACCCTTGTGTCCTGGGGGCTGGGAAGCCCACGTGGGCCTTGGAGGTGGTGGCCCGGGGGCGCTGGACGAGCTGGGTGCTGGACGCTGGACCCTGGGCCAGGGGAGGGGCAGGCAGGGTGTACAGCAGGAATCATGAGCGTGAGGGTGGGACCGACTGTCCCCAGTCAGGGCTATGTGTCTGTCCCCAGAGGAAGGTGACTACCCAGCTCTCCGTGTCATTTCCAGCGGCTCAGGGACGAATTCACAATGTAAAGGGCACAAAACTCAGGGCCATTTAGTGCATTCACAGTGTCGTGCAACCGCCATTTGTAAATGGTTCCAGCACATTCCACCCCCCAAAAGGAGGCCCGTCCCCATTAGCCGTCACCCCACGTCTCCCTCCCCCAGCCCCTGACGACACGCACCCACTTCCTGTCTGTGGATGAGTCTGTTCTGGACATTTCACGTAAATGGAGGCACACAGTGAGTGACATTTGTGACTCGTGGCCTAAGGACATTCCCCTGTGTGGATGGACCACATTTACCGTGTTTCCCTGAAAATTAGCCCCAGTTAAGTCGTCAGCCAGACGGAGGCACCTGGTACGTTATGACGATGCTCCAGAAGAAGATGACATGACTGTATTGGAATAAATGTAGACTGTTGTACATGAAAAAATAAGACGTCCCCTGAAAATACGCTCTAATGCATCTTTTGGAGCAAAAATATAAGACCCGGTCTTATTTTTGGGGAAATACGGTATAAGACCAGGTCTTATTTTGGGGGAAGCATGGTGTTTGTCCGTTCTCCCACTGGTGGGCATCTGGGCTGCGTCCATCTCCTGGCGACGGTGCACGGTGCAGCTCTTACTGCGGTGTGCTCGGTGGCCCAGCCAGGGACCCGAGTGGGTGGCCTCACCGGTGCTCTGCATTTTCTCTCTCTCAGGTTTCCTGGGATAACTATCAGCCACCTCTGGGCTCACAGGAACCCGAGGACATTCTCACGGTGGAGGAAACGCGGTCCTCTGCGAGTGGGCACGCAGAAACTGGGTCGGCCCCCCACGGCTCCGAAAACGTCCCTCCCGAGGGGCGTGCACTGGCTGTGTGAAAGGTTTCTGACGTGACTCCCCACACACCGTCCCCTCGCAGCCCCGCGGCCCTTCCGCCTGCTTGCTTCCGAGTCCGCTGACAGCGGGCGGCCACCTGGCCAACGGCTCTGAGGGCCATGGCGGATGGGAGTGATGCCAGCTCAGATTTGGAACCACCTGTCCCACTAAGCAGCTAGCGAATGTCCAGGTGATAAGACAGGGAGACGATTGATGGGCTTCTAGAAAGTTCCAGAGTGGGTCCCCTTTGGTGAGTGGGTATGCGTTGGAAACCCTTGCAGGTGGTCACCAGGCTGTGCACAGTACAATGGCGGTGACAGGGTGACAGGGTGACAGGGACGAAGGACACAGACTCCTGGTGGAGACGCCTCTGCATTCCGTCACTGGTGTCAGTGTGGGCTCCTGGGTTCCTTTTGTAAGCGATGTGGGGGTGGGAGGTACACTGCCCGACACCCCTTTATCTCAATGGCCACATGCTGGACCGTCCACGAGGGATATGACATAGGAGAAGCTGCAAAGGAGGAGGCAGGATGAAACGGCCAGACGTGACGTATCTCCGCGGCCTCCCAGGCTTGGGACGGTCCCACCGGCTGTGGACAAGGCCCTTGCTTCTGAGTTCACCATCTAAGAGGATGCAACACGCAGGAAAGGTACAGAGATGCCTGCGCTGGTGCAGGACGGTCCATAATATTCAAAGACAGCACCAGAATGTCAGGGGTGGTTTTCTTCAAACTTCAGGGAATTTGTTTGCATTTTTGACTCCAGAAGAAAAAAAAAAATCCATTTTTATAGAGAACATAGGCTAGTGCCTTGGGGAAGAAATCGCGAGTGAGAAGCAAGTTTTGACATAGGAAGGCGCAAATGACCGAATGTTAAGTGGAGACAAGCAAAGACAGTGCTGCACACACACACACACACACACACGCACACACACACACACACGTACGTGCCTGTGGCTGCTGTGTCGGCATTCTCGGGTGTTCCCTGCCTTTGTGGGATTGTCCCAATTGCTTGGAATGCACATGCGTTCTTTCCGTGGTGGCCGGTGTGGGGGTGACTCCTGTTGCTATGAAATAAACTCTCCTCACAAGCGCCTTTCTCCTGGAAGAAGACATTCTGCACCACCTACTGCCCACCCTGGGGAAGTCACAGCGAGGGCAACGGGAGTCATTCCTAGTAGCAGGAAAGCAAGTGCAGAAGTGGGCACCCCGAGACCAGGAAGACGCCCGCCCAGCGGGGTTCAGCGAGTGGAGGGGCCTCTGGGGCTTTGTGCCCAGTGTCCCCACGTCCCGACTTGGTAGCTGGGCACCAGGGTCTCAGGATCGGAGGGGAAACCTGTCCCCAGAGAAGGAGGCGTGTCCGTCCCCATGTCAGAGGTGGAAGCCGCCCCGTCAGCCATAGCAAGTATTTAGTCCACATTCTCTCACCTGGCAAGTGGTGGGGGCGGGAAGGAGGTCACCTGTGTGGACAGTTTTCTACTCATGTCTGTTAGGATTCGGGAACAGGTGTCGTCTACATGTCATCTGTGTAAGTCATCTCTCAATCACCTGTCATCGCTCATCTATCGATGAATCTATGCATTTATGTATCATCTGTGTATCTGCCTTTTGATCTATTGATCTCTTTATCTGCCTTCCTCTCTGTCGCCGTCCCTCCCTCTGTCTCTCTCTCACCGAGGCACAGGGTTTCCAACAGCCGCCTGAAATAGCGGACATCGCACCCCCAGGCCTCTAGATGAGGGGCGAAGACGCCCAGCCTCCTTGCACATTTTGAGCCACCGGCACGAGGGCGAGGGACACAGGGACAGAGGATGAGGGCGACCCATGCAGACCACAGGACACTGCTCTTTATGGCCACTCGCTGCAGCTACGTGCTGACCCTCTGGGCCGGATCTGCTGGGCTCCTGCCAGGTTGCCAGGAAGGGAGGGAGGGAGGGAACGATGCAGGCAGAGACGCCGTGGGAGGTGCCTGCCCGTGTGGGGATCTCGGGGTCCCATCAGAAGTCTCAACTAGGGAGAAACGGGCGTTTCCGAGGGGCTGTGCTGCTGATAAGGAAGATTGCATTTCAAAGCATCCCCACTTAGGTCAGGACAGAGCAAAGGGCACGAACAGCCAGCGTCTTGCAAGAGACCCCTGGGCATCGAGCACAGAAACGAGGACGCCCCCATTCTCCTGGGGGTGGGGGGCGGGAGCCGCCTGCTATCACTGCGGCCGAGACCTGACGTGTCCCATGTTGCAACCCTAGCGAATTGCATCCACAAGGCGTTGTCTGTGGTAACCCCCCCTGCGCCCCCCCAGGGGCTGGCCTCCTGAGATTATGGGCAAGACACCGCAGCTTCTCTTTCTGAGCTAAAAAGATAAGTTTCTGAGGAAACACTACCTACGGCTCTGTGAATGGACATGACCCTGGGGACGGGGGGCGGGGGGGCTTTGATTTATCTGGATGGATTGAAATTAATCGGCTCCTGGGATGTCAGCCCAAGGCCATGTCGCAAGACCGGAAGGTTCCGGAATGGACGGGTCAGCTGTAGACGCAGGTGGCTTGGGAATCACACAGAGTCCCATGTCCTGTTTCCTGGGATGGGGGTCAGGGACCCAGGCTGGGTTCCCAGAGGCCGGGGTGGGGAGCAGGGCTGAGTGTGGGGAGATGAGAGAGGAAGAATGTTGTTATGTGACTGCTGGGGAGGCTGAGATAAATGACCACAATCCAGGGGCCTTAAACCCACAGTCACCCATCCTCCCCCGTCCTGGGGACCAGGAGTCTGCCCTCAAGGTGTCCCAGGGCCACGCTCCCTCCGGAGGCACCAGGGGACGGTCCCTCCTGCCCCTTCCAGCTCCTGGGGGCTCCAGGCGTCCCTGGGCTGGTGGCCGCCTCCCTCCCATCTCTGCCTCCGTCTCCACGTGGCGTCTCCTCTGTGTCTGTGTCCCTCCTCTTCTGTCTGTGACGAGGACACTGTCATTGGGGTCATGTTCTATTAGCACACGTGACCTTGTTTGGGATTAAGGTGTTTGCAGACATGACAAAGGCAAGGATGTGACATGAGGTCGTCCTGGCTTAAAATGGGCCCTAAACCCAATGGCAGTGTCCTCGTAAGAAAGAGTCGGCCTCCCGTGCCCCAAAGCTGCCTGGTAAACGGCACCAGAGGAGCGGGAGGCCCAGAAAGCTGGGCCACACAGGTGTGTCTGCATCTCTCAGAAGCCCATTCCTTGCTCCGGTCTCGGTGCTGGGTGTGCGGGCCCAGCTGGGGGGCTGCATGGGGCTGCTTTGGGGTGTCACTTCCCAGGGTCGTGGGCAGTGACCGGGGGCCGTTTGGAGCTGTTCAGCCGCCTGGGAGCATGCAACAGCCGTCTGGAGTGACAGCTGGGTGGCGCTGGGCTGTCACTTGCTGTCCCTGGTGCCAGTAGACGCAACGTTTTCAGGGGGCAGGCTCCTGCAGCCCTGCTGTCCTGGCAGAGCTGGCCGTGTCCCTGCGCGGGTGTGTCATGTACCCTCGGGGCTGCATGCAGGTGCCCCTGGCTGGGTCGGAAGGCCCTGTTGTGGTGTCTTTCGCAGCCAGTGGCCGTGTCCTGGCCTCCCCCACTACCCCTTCCCATTTCCCGTTTTCTCTTCCTGTGTTGCCCACACGGGACCCTGCCCTTCGAGGGCTGGATTTTCTGTGCACAAAAAAGCTGTCCAGCCTCCAGCCCCCCATTTATTTGTCCCAATCTTCAGTTTCGCTGTCTGGTCCTGTCTGCTTGTCGGAGGCACCAAGCGGGTGACAGAGCAGCTTGTTGCAAGTCGGTGGCGATGGGAGCTTGAGGTGGAGGTGTTGTTTGGTTCTCCAGCCGGAGACGTCGGCATTTACCCCAAAGGTGGCTACACTGCCTGACCCTGGATATGCCGCCAGCCTTGCTGGGGTCCCCGGTGCAGAGATGCCCCACACACCAAGCCCTAGCCTTCCTCGGGCTCACAGCCAACCCGAGCTGGGCTGAGCGTGTGGCTGCACCTGGGGGCCGTCCTGTGTGAAGCGGCCGTGTGACCCGTGCTCTGTCAGGGGCCCGGCCCTCACCCACCCTGCCGCGTGCCCGGTGGCCCTTGGGTCTGCACCGCCGACACTGGGCTGTGTCTCGACGCTCCCACAGCCGGGGGCTCAGCTGGCATCCTCGGGTGCCGAGCCCATGAGCCTTCGTCCTTCTGCCTGACCTGCCACAGTGCTTTTCGGTGGTGTCCTCTGCTTTCTTTCTGCTTCGGCCTTTTAGGGGGAAAAAGGGAAAGAAAAGAAAAAAGAAGGAAGAAACATAGAGGAAAAGAAAAAAAGAGAGCGAGAAAATAAGAAAAGAAAAAGAGAAGAAAAAGGACAAAAGACAGAGAATACAAAAGAAAGAAAAAGCCAACAAAGAAAGAAGGAGAAAGCATGAAAGAGAAAGAAGGAAGGAAGAAGAGAGCAGCTCCTGTGCTCGCCCTGGGCACCAGGTGTGGCCGCAGAGCCGTCTGACTCAGTCTCCGGTTGTGGCCACCCCTCCCTTATCACAGCGTCCCCAGCAGCAGAGAGGCGCTGGACGGACGTGTCGTAACAGGGGGCGACCTCTCGACCTGCCTCCTTATCTCTGGGCAGCCCCCCACGTTTGCCAAAGACCCTGGTTCCTCCCACTGCGTCTGCAGGTCCCCTTGTCCGTGGTCCCCTCCCTGTCCTTCAATGGCCGGTCTCTGCCCCCGGCCCTTCAGCCTGTATGTCACAAATGATGCTGTGATATTAATCTCCCTGGTATACGACACAGTCACAAAGTAACTCATCGGCTATAGTATATACATGGTACTATCGTGTTGATGACAATAGTCTGCTACAAAGTAACGCAGTAATCAGCCAGCTACATTCATTCTATATAATGAATGACACTATTGTATCGATTACAATCGTGTTACAAAGTAACACACAGGAATAGGTGAGCTACAGTTGCACCCCATACCTCCTGTATGTAGCAGAATTGCCTGAATACTTCACCAGATGTGCAACACCCCTGAGCGGGGAGAGGGGGTCTGGTCCATCCCTTTGGGGAGAATGGTTTTCGTCTCCACGTGGGCTGGTCACCCACCAGGAGACGTGATCTGTGGCAGGTGGACAGTTGTATCCTGGACCTCGAAATTGAGGGCAGGGCTTACGACCACAGGAATGCTTCCTCCCCCTGTCCGGAGACCAGGAGTCTGCCCTCAGGGTGTCCCAGGGCCACGCTCTCTCCAGAGGCCCCAGGAGATGGTCCCCCCCGGCCTTTCCCAGCTCCTGGGGCTGGCGTCAACCTTGGGGGTCCTTGGCTTGTAGACGCATCTCTGCAGACGTCCGTCTTCACGTGGCTGCGTTCGCCCTGTGTGTCTGCCTTCCTGGGGCCGTCTTCCAATGAGGGCACCGGTGACACTGGCTGGACAAGCCCCTGTTCCAGTGTGACCCCCCTCGTCACTTAATGAGCGATGCCAGCAAGAGCCTTGTCTCCAAATACGTTCTTGTTCTGAGACTCCAGCTGGACGTAAACTGAGGGAGACACCATGCAGGAGCGGCCTCTCAGGTGAGGGCTGCAGAGAAGGGGGGATGGAGCTGGACCCTGAGGACGATGACGGAACAATTGCTGAGGGGGGGATGGCCCGAGGGGCTGAGCTGAGCAAAGGGAAAAGCAGATCGCAGCTGGGAAGGGAGGCTGGGGCCGTTTGGTGGGCGCCACAGTGAGGGCTGGCTGTGACGCCACAAGCCCCGGGCAGCTAGTGACCTGGGGATACAGGGTTATCGCCCTGTCCCTGAGGGCGCGAGGTGGCCTTTTCCAGGGCACCTTGGAGGAAGCTGCCCAGGCATTTTGCCTGGGGTTTTGACAGCAGGAAATTGCTTAAGCAGCTCTGCTCGGTGATCGCTAATTAGGATTATAAAGAGGAACAATTGAAAACAGCACAGAAAAATACCACTTTTGAAAGGGGGTTCATTTCAGAGAAAATGAACAGCTGCCCCCACCCCACACCCACCCCTGGCTGACCCCAGATTCTGAGAGAGACAGAGCGAGCGAGAGGCCCGGAGCAGGTCAGCACTGCACTGCCCCTCATTGGGTCGGTGGTTAGGGGTGGGGCCGCACCCGCAGGCTATAAACAAAGCTCAATTGGGAAAAACCAGCTTTGCTTTCTGTTCGGTGCCTCCAGCAGAGCTGGAAACGCAAGACAGAGCGAGGGGCTCTGGCGGGGACCCCAGGCCACCTGGACCAGAGCCGGAAGGGGGCTGCTTCTCTCCCACTGGACTTGGGTCTGGACCCCAGGTAAGACAGTGGGGAGCAGGCGGGCAGGCCAGCCCCGGGGGGCGGGGGGGGGACCCCAGCATTGAGGCAGAGCTCGGTCCGTTCCACCCACTCCGCTCCGGACTCAGATTTCATGCCCAGCTAGGATGCTCCAGGCGGCGCTAGTCACTGTTACGGGGATTACGGTTTCCACGGTGAGACGCAGGACGTGTGGCGTTCCCAGTGGAGGGTTACAATGGATTTGTTGCCACGTTGTCCCATTGTGTTTCTTCGTGTTGCCGTTTTGTTTCTTCGTGTGCAAAATGTAAGCTTACTTAGGAGGCTCCCGTGCTTGCTCTTTCTACTGGAGGGCGCTGGCCCAGGCTGGCCCAGGGGCTTGTTCCCCCCGTGTCCGGGCAGCCTGTGGGAGCAGTTTGGAAACCGGGCCTCGGGGGCCGTGGTTCGCAAAGGTTAGGGAGGCTGATTGTCCCAGAGCGATGGTTAAGGCACACAGCCCTTGTGGCTGCGTTATTTATTTCCAACGGCCCAAAGGTACACACAGCCTTCAGTGGGTGACCAGCTACACAAAACGTGGTCCATCAACACAATGCAGTATTAGTCAGCCAGGAAAATGAGGGAGGCGCTGACACTTGCCACCACGTGGAGGGACCTTGAGGACACGATGCTCAGGGAGTGACAGACACCAGAGACCCAAGGCCACCCAGCGTGTGACTCCAGACAGCGGGTCCTCCTGGACAGTGAGGGCCATGACGTGGGGGCCATATTTGGGGCGGCCCCGCTGTAGGGCGCTTACCCCTCCCCCCCGTCCCGTCCCACTGGTGTCATGGGCTGCCTCACAGTAGGGGCTGCACACCCCACTCCTGACCCCCACCCCGCCTGGCCACGGGCACGTTGAATCTTAGAGACGCGAGTCTTGGCCGCCTCTGAGCCTTGTGCCCAGGGAGCCATGTATTGGCCCGTGAATGCGCAGCCAGAGTCCCCTGCAGCCCCCCTTAGGGCCGTCCCAGGACAGAGCCCCCCCATAATCACAGCTGTTCCCATTCTCGCTGATGTCGACGTGGCCTCACGCTCCCTCTCCAGGCAGGTGGGGAGGGAAGCGTTCTGAGCCCCCCCCTCACCTCGCCCCTTCTCTGCCCACTTCTGCCCCATCTCCAGCCTCTGCTGTTTGGCGTTCGCCAGGCCCCCTTTCCTTTCATAATTTGGGGGTCAGCAAGGTATGGTGACACGGTTACTGCAGTTCGGTTCTTTAGAGCGTGGCAAGGCAAGATGCCGATGGGCAGAGGGTCACTACACTGCAGCCGCCTGTACCTCTGGGAGCTGACGTCACCCCAGGTCACAGCCCCCGGGACACCCACGGGACAGCGGCTACTGGACCCGTCCTCCTTAACTAAAGACACGTCCTGGGTTGTTTCCATGCGTAAAATTCTGATCTTTGTCTCCTCATGGGCTTGTTGCTCTGACCTATAAACAGTGCATTAAAATGTCACATATCAGGGTGATGGGTGAGGGGTCACCCCCTTATACGTGAGTCTCATGCCTCACTCTCCTCACCCTACTCCCTGTGATGACAAGTCCTCTGTCCCCAGATGTCCCCAACTGATGGGCCATTCCGGGTCGTAGCCATTCTCCTGTCCCAGAGAGGGGTGTCTGGGGCCTGTCCCTGGCTCAGCAAGAAGCCCTCTGAGCGTCAGCATCTAGTGTCACATTTGTGTGAAAGTTGGCGCGAGCTGGGGACCATTGCCTGTCCCACTGTGGAGATGTGAAGTCCCCTGGGAGGCCCAGGACAGGGTGAGAGGCACAGGAGAGACCCCCGATGGAGTCTGCGTGGGGTCCCAGGATGGGGGGTCCTGGGAATGAATGCCCCAGTGACAGGGGAGAGTCTGTGGTCCCCTCCTCCCCCCTGGTCAGCATTGTACTGAGGGGATACTCTGAAGGGCCACGTTTGGTGTGTGATCCTGGGGGGCACAGAGAGCCTGCACCCCGGTGACCAGGCTGCCTCTGAAGCAGGCCAGCACCTCAGGCTTTACTGTGGGGTCGCTGCCTGTGTGCCAGGCCCACGCTGCCCCTGAGGCGCTCATGACGTTCACAGAAGATGACTCTGGGTTCACAGCTGTGGGCAGTGCACCAGGAGACCCTGTCACACACCACCCACTGGGCCAGGAGGCTGGCCACCAGGGGAGGGTCCAGCAGAGCCATCCTGCCGAGGGGGCTTCACGGGGACCCTGGAAAAAAGCCCTGGCTGGGACGCTGGTGCAGGACAGGCTTCCGTTACCGTAACTCGGTCCCTTCAGGAAACTCAGTCTCTGTTGATTTCAGACTTTTAATTACACTTCCTTCCACAGCTTTGTCCTTACAGCATTTCCTGGTGCTTTGCACGGTGTCTGCTTTCCTGCTTTTTGGATGGGCCGGAGCCCAGCGCGACCTCAAACCCCCGGGGCTGCTCTCTGTAAAGACAGGCTGACCTACACATGGGCACACACATGTGTACATGGCACCTGTGCACACACATGCACACGCCTGCATGTACACATACACATGCAGGCACAGGTGTGTGCAAGGCACACAGATACACACAGATGCACACACTGTATACACAGGCATGCACACACGTGCTTACACTCAGGGACATGTATGCACGCAGGTGCCTGGCATGCACACACTGTGTACACATGCACACATGCACACACAAGACATGCACACACGTGTGTACACTCAGGCACATGTATGCACGCAGGTGCCTGGCATGCACACACTGTGTACACATGCACACATGTGCACACAAAACATGCACACACGTGTGTACACTCAGGCACATGTATGCACACAGGTGCCTGGCATGCACACACTGTGTACACATGTGCACACAAAACATGCACACACGTGTGTACACTCAGGCACATGCATGCACACAGGTGCCTGGCATGCACACACTGTATACACATGCATGCACACACATGCACACACACGTGTGCAGCTAGGTGTGTGTGCAGAGACATGAGCAGGCCACACAACCTGCCACCTCCGTCCTCCATGCCGATGCCACCCCCACGGGTAACTCTCTCTCTTCTCTTCCAGCACCTGCCCTCCCAGCCTCCCGTGCAACCATGGCCTTGCTGTGGCTGGCGGTGTTTCTGGTGCCTGCCTCCTGTACGGTGCACCCAGACCAGGACGGCCAGCATGCCCAGCTCCAGGTTCTGTCTGCAGGTCTGTCCCAGTGCTTTGTGGTTTAAACTGTCTGTGTTGAGATCCCTGTAGACTCACATACAGCCGAACGAGAGAATACACAGGCTTCCCCGGGACCCCTCCTCTACCCCCCAAAAAAGGTAGGACCGTGTCAAAGCCAGGGCGTCGCACAGCTAGGGACAGTCAGGATGGGGGTGGCTCGAGGTCTAGCGTGTGCGCCTTACGTCTGACAGCTGTCATCCTGTTGTGGGGGAGGGAACAGGCTATGGAAAAACCACGGTGATGGGTGCGATTCTGTCCCCACCACATTCATGCGCTGAAGTCATAGCCTCCAGAAACGGGAGTGTGACTCCCTTCGGGCGTAGAATCTTTACAGATGGAATTAAGTTAAGAGGAGGTCATTTGGGGGGTGGGGGGCTCGTCCAATATGACTGGGGTCCTTAGAAAAAGAGGAAATTCAGACACATGTGGTGACAGGGGCAGAGATTTGGGTGATGCAGCCACGCGCGAACACACGCCAAGGATTTGGGGCAGCCTCCGGGAGGAACCAGCCCTACTCCTTCCTCCCGGACACGTGTGAGAATCTTAAGTGTTGCTTGTAAAAGGTGCTGTCCTCTCAAGCTTTGAGAGGCAGGTGAACAAAGGAGGTGCCCCACTGTTTTTAAGCCTGCGGGAAACCCCACCAGAGCCATGGGGCCCCCAGCTGTCTCTGTGCCACGAAAAGGGACTCCGCCCAAAGCCTGGGCGTCTGGGACAACAGCTGCCTGCATGTTTTCAGACAACCATGCCCTGGGCGGCCAGAGCAGCCACCTGCACGGGCAGTGGTGTCCTCTCCGTGGCCAACACTGGACACCACAGTCTGCCTGTTACAAGAAAGGACGTACCCCATATGTGATGCCCCAACTCAGGGCCCTCCCAAGCCCCCCCAGCATCTTCATGTGCTTTGCTTTACCTGTCGTCACCTACCAGTGAGAGGCCTTTCAGAGTGACAGGCCACAAGCGTTTATCTGAGATCCATAAGAATAGCTATTCGGGAAGCACTGATTCAGGCAGAAGCCCAGACAGTGTTCCGATGGGGACACAAAGGCCAGGGGTGTTTATGACAAAGGGAGGGGACAGTGACATCACAGAAGGAAGGCGTTGCTATTGGTGCAGATAACGTGACACAGGGACGCTGATGCTAAACAGTGTTTTTAATTTTCAGCCCAGAGTCATCCGTCCTGGAGTCACGACACCTGCTTTCTTGTTGTCTTTGCAAACAGCTCTTTGGGACACCAGGCTGCTAAGGCCCCGTCCTGAGGTGACTTTGTCCTGTTTCCACCTGCACAGGTTTGAGGCGTCAGACGTACCAGGACGGTTCTCTGGGGTGGCTCCATTTTAAAGTGGTTCCGTTTCTATTATTTTTCTTAACACTCTTTACAGTCTGAATATTGTAGAATAAAGGAGCCGTTTTTTGAAACCTGAAAGGGTCGTCCCCATCGACTCTTGGCATCAGCCAGGATGCGGTCACAGCCACGCATTTTGCAACCGTCCGAAGTCCATTCCTTTCTTAAAGAGTAGAGACGAGCAGATGTTGTTTCGTGCTGGGCTGGGGAGGGTGTGACATCTCCCGGGGGTGCTATCTTTGTCACCTCAGGTGGCCGTCAAAAAATACCGCAGGCTGCAGTGCTTAAAAAGAGACACTTAATTTGTCACAGTTCTGGAGGCCGGACGTCCGAGATTGGGGTGCTGGCGTGGTGGGTCCCCGAGTAAGAGCCCAGATCTGGCCTTGTCTCCATGTCGTCTCGTGGAGGGGGATGAGCTCTGCTCTGTTCCCGTCACGCGGGCCCCACCCTCAGGACCTCGTCTCACCTGAATCCCCTCCCAAAGGCCCCGCCCCACAGGGCCACAGCTTCCACATATGAAATTAGAGGACACACACGTTAGCCCATAACAGCTGGTGTAACAAAGCCACAAACCTGGGGCTTAAAACCACAGACACCCATCCTCCCCCAGCCCTGGAGACCAGGAGTCTGCCCTCAAGGTGTCCCAGGGCCACGCTCCCTCCAGAGGCCCCAGGGGACGGTCCCTCCTGCCCCTTCCAGCTCCTGGGGGCTCCAGGCGTCCCTGGGCTGGTGGCCGCCTCCCTCCCATCTCTGCCTCCGTCTCCACATGGCGTCTCCTCTGTGTCTGTGTCCCTCCTCTCCTGTCTCTGATGAGGACATTGTCATTGGGTTCGGGGGCCCCCTGATCCAGGACGACCTCACCTCAGATCCCTCACTCAGTCCCATCTGCAAAGGTCCCATTTGCAAACAAGGCGGCCTCCAAAGGCCCCAGGGGTTCACAGAATGACCCGAATCCTTCCTCGAGGCTCCCATGTGAGTTTGTGGGCGATTGGTACAGGGCAGAGCTGGTGGCACCACACATCACCTCTGTCCCACCGCACGGAGCAGTCGGTCACGGGGCTACAAGCAGCGACGAGGGGGACGACAGGAGGTCCCCAGACATGTCAGAACCCCACCCCAGGACCCAGCATGATCAGGGCTCCTCTCCTGCTTTGTGCCTTTGTGGGCCCATCGAGGGCTTTGTGGTCACTTCCGGCCGTGGGTAATCTAGGAACGCTGACCACAGGCAGGAAGTGAGTCGCTCTCTAAGACAGTGTGTCGAAAACTGAAGGAAGCGGCAACGTGCTCTACGATTCTGACACTTTCCCTCCCAGGTCCCTAAAGCGTCAGCCTGGGTCAGGTCGCAGGACAGCGGCCATCGGCCGAGGACACATGGGACAAAAGGTGTTGCAACCTCTTTTCCCTTGAGTCTGAATGATCTCCGGGGTTGCCATAGAATTCTTTTCCCAGGGTAAGGACGTGTGCTGTTACGCCTAGTTTGCCGAGTTTTTAATCCCAAATGGGTGTCTTTTTTTTTTTTTTTTGGTCTGCTTCGATGGAAAAAAAATATCAGTTTCTGTCTCCAGGGAGAATTCTTATTTATACTGCTGGTTAAAACGAGCTTGCTTTCCTGTAGTAAGTCTCTTGGGCTGCGACGTTTGGGAAGGGATTTTGTGTCTACATTTACAAGGGATAGCGGCCTCTAGTTTGCTTGTAATGGCCTTGATTTTGCCATCAGGATAATTAATGGTGGCCTCCTAAAATCAGTCAGGAAATGGTTCCTCTCCGCCCTGTTTTCTTTTTTTTGTTTTTGTTTTTGATGTTTTTCTCAGGGTTTCTTGGTCCATTCTCTGCTATTTTCCTGATTTCTTCTCCATTGGTTATTTTTTAATGTCCCACTTTTTTTTTCCTCTGCCTTTGGCTCTTGTGGCTATAGCTCTCTGTTTCATTGATTTCATGGCTGCTCTGGGATTAAAATATGCATCGTTGATCTATCACATACTGTCCTTAGATAAAATTACGAGATGTCACCTACAACGGAAAAAACTTGAAGCAGTTTGCTGTTATTTTCTGTCTCATTCTTTATGCTGTGTCACGTTTTACCTCCACCTCGCTTGTGAAGGTGACACTATACTGGGATTGTCCTTATTGAAAACAATTGTCTTCATTAAGTATTTACAAAATGACAAAATAGCTTACCGACATATTGACTATTTCTGGTACACGCCCTCTGTGTTCCTGTTCACGTCTCTGGCAAAAGATGCTTTCAGTTTTTGTTAGGCTGAAAATGTCTTTATTTCACCTTCCATTTATTGCTAGGTGTCGAGTTCTAGGTTGACAGGGGGTTTTGTAGGGTTTTTTTGTTTTTTCTGTCTTTCAGCATTTAAAGATAAAATTCTGTTATCTTCTGTGTCCCATTGTTTCTAAAGACAAATCAGCAATGATTCTTATCTTTGTGCTATAATATATAGCGTATCTTTTTTTTTCCTCCTCTGGTTGTTTTTAATATTTTCTTTACACCACTTTTTTTTTTAAAAAAGCATTTTCATTATGATGTCTCTTGGAGTTTTTGCATGTTTGTTTGTCTCTTTTTTGTTTGTTGATGCCTGTGTGTGTGTGCATGTGTGTGTGTGTGTGTCCTGTGAAGGCATTTTGAGTTTCTTGGGTTTCTAATTTCCATTAAATTTGGAAAATGTTCAGCCATTCTTTCTTCAAATATTTGTCCATCCCACTCCTCTTGGCTTCCCAAATGTTTGGATGCTAAACTATTTTGGATTATCATACGAAAAACGGAGGCATTGCCTTTTTTTTTTTTTCTTGGTGCTTCCACTTTCCCTTGCTGTGATTTTGAGTTTCAGGGAGCTTTTCTTCTTCAGGGTGTCATCTGCGTTGAAGCCAGTAAATGTTTCCATCTCAGATATTCGATGTTCTTCCTCTGGAAGTTCTGCTTGGTTCTTCCCTTACGGCTTCCAATCCTCACCATTACTGTGTTCATGTTTTCCTTTAAGTCCTTGAGCATATTTACAAGGGCTGTTGTGTTGTCCTTATCTGTGATTTTCATCAGCTGTCGTCTATAAGACAATTTCCTTCCCAATCACAGACAGCACACACATTTCTTCTTCTCTGTGTATCTAGTAATTGTTTATTGGACAGTGTAAGTTCTAGGTTGGTGAGTTTATGGGTGTGTTGTCTCCCTTTAAAGATGTGGAGGTTTGTTTTAGCAGGCCACGACTTTGTCACTGGGTCACCTGTTTCTGAGGTTTGTTTGGACGATTTCTCAAGCCGAGTCTAAAGGAACGTTTAGTCTGGAAGTAGCTTCTCGCAATACAAAGGCAGGACTCTTCTGGGGTCTCTAGTAACTCCTCTGGGAGTTCAACAAGGAATCTCCACCCTGTCTGCTTGGAACTTGAATGTCGCCACTTCTAAATAAATGCTCAGAATTGCTCAGCTGTTCAGAGTCCTCTATCACCTCTTCTCCCACTGAGGGGCCACAAATAAAACCGGAAGATGCCTGATGCACTTTTGTAGCTTTGAGTTACTGGCAAAAGGTGACTGAGTAGCAGCTCCCACGTCCTTAGAGAATCCTTGCTCACAGGCGTTAACGTGGCGAGCTGCCTGTGGAGACTTCCTTTCACGTTGACACCGGGGAATGAATATGTGGGCTTTCATTGCACTTCAAAATCTCCTCTGCCATGAAGTGAGCTCTCTAATAAGACAAGCATCCATCAGATACCCTACCAGCTGAATAATACTGAATCTGAACTATAATTTAATATATATATAGTCACAGGATGTGGGGTACAGCACAGGGAATAGAGTCAGTGGAATGGTAACAGCTACATATGATGTCAGAGGGGTAGTAGATTGGGGGAGGGGGGTTATCACTTTGTGAGGGGTGTGAATGTCTAACTATTACATTGCTTTGTACACCTGAAACTAATTAAAAAGAAAGAAAGAAAAAATCTCCTCTACTGTATGTCTCTGGGAGGTTTTCCAACAATATTAAGATTTTTCTCAGTCTGTAAGGACATAAAATGTATGGGGTCATTATGAGGCCTCCTATTTCATGAAGCAGAGAAAAAAAATATATATATCTATATATATACACTCCGTCGCAACTCGCAAACCATTCCCAGAGCATGGTCTGCGCAGGAGACTTTGAGACAAGTATCTAAGCCAGCATGAGTTCCCAGTGAGAACAACATATAAGGAGATGCTGACAGGGACATGTCACGTGCACAGTTGGCAGAAGGGGGTCTGCTCTTCTGATTGTGTTTTCCGTCACCGAGAGGCTGAGTGTTGGGTCATGGGTTCTGCCAGCTCTGGCAGTCACGTGGCCACAGAGAAATCTATGTCTCAAGGATATTGGCTCACTTGGTGGCAGAGGGACGTTCCCAGCGAGAGGCTGCTTCAAACCCCTCGGGAACCTCTCCTAACTCGAACTTATGAACATTTCAGATCCAAAGTCACCAATTGAGAACTTCAGAATGCAGACAAGAAGCAAAACGCTTTCCTGGGATGTCATTGGAAATGTTTCTAACGTTGAATGCTCCAAAAACTCCAACTCCCCCACAAAGGTAAACCACCTTCCCTGTATAACACACTAGATGGTTCCAACTCTCGGTGAACAGAGAACCGGTGGATGTAAAGGCTGAGCCTGTCTCTGGCATCATGGAGACCCCCATTCTGCCCTGGGCTCAGCTGCAGAATCTGGGGTGAGTCCTGCACAGGCTACGAGGCTCAGGGCTGGTCACCTGTACGATGTCTAAGAGGGTCACAGGGAGAGGGTTGGACCATTGCAGGTAGAGGACCAAGCCCCATTGGACATGAGTTCTCAGGAAGCACTGTTCCCCCCCCATCGTTCACCCCACCCAAGTCCCCTCCTGTGTTGTCTTCATCTGTGACCGTTGTCACAGGTCTTGGGGACTGTGACACATCTCATGGGCAGCCACATGAGAATTCAACCTATTCACAGCTCAGAGAGTCTCATGAGGAGAGAGACCCCATCGGCTTCCGTGAGAATAAAGTGGGTCTCCTCAAATTTCTCTCAGTTTCATACAGTCCAAATCAAAACCCTCACTGGTGTGCTTGGGCGGTCATAACCGAGGACCACAGACCAAATGGCTTAAACAACAAGAATTTATTTCCTCCCCGTCCTGGAGGCTGGAACCTGAGATCCAGCTGTCCCAGGGCTGGTCCCCCTGAGGCCTCTCTCCTGGGCGTGTGGACGGCTGTCTGCTCCCCGTGTCCTCACATGGCCGTCCCTCTGTGTGTGTCTGTGTCCTCATCTCTACTTATAAGGACACAATCCTATCGGATCAGGGCCCACCCTAGTGACCCCATGTTACCTTTGTCCCCTCTTTACAGACCCGTCTCCTAACACAGCCCCATCCTGAGGTCCTGAGGGTGAGGGCTCCAACCTGTGGATTTTGGGGGAACACAATCCATTCCCTGACAACCCCCAGTGAGATTTCAATAGAGCTCAACAAATTGACTCTGAACGTTTTCAGGTTTTCTTCTGCCTGACTAATCTCTGGGTCCTTCCTTCTGATTTCGGTGACATTCATTTGTTTAGGTCTCTCTCGGGTCGTTAGAGATTTTTCCCAGAATTCTGATAACCTCTGGTTATGTGCTCACGTTCAGCAGTCGGGAACTAAAAATCGAATGATAGTGTCTGAGCAAGTGTCCGGTGTAAGGTCTGAGAGGTCCACTGTCAGCTGTTCTAGCTGAGCAGATAAGGAAGAAAGCCTGATATCAGAATATTTGGGGGTTTCCTCTTTGGCTGACCAGAAAGCACGACTCCCGTCTTCTTCCTGGACAGAAAAGGCTCGGCTACCAGAATGCTGGTAGGTCAAGTGGACAAGGGGACTTAGCACAGTCCAGGAGAGATGGTCCCTTATCCTCAGCCAAGCCCGGACCGCATTCTTGATGATAAGGTCTCCTTCCCTGCACCCCCCTTTCCACGATTCCCGTGCATGAAGGCCACCGTTCTTGCCCCGACTGCTGGTGCTTAGAAGCTGTGCTCAGTATACGTAAGGCGTGTGGCAAAACACCTGTCTACCTCACATTTTGTCATTCTAAACGTTCTCTTAGACGCATTTCTCACAGGTAGTTTCCTGGGTCAAAAGATGACGGACTATGTTTGTGACACTCCCGTGCGTTATCTAAGAAAGTTTTATGGATCTGTCTTAATGTGTTAGATCACAGAGGTGCCAAGGTTGAGCACACCGTGATTTTAATCAAGCGTTGCTATGATGTGTTCCCCTCATCTTTGTTTCATGTCCGTTTCAGGTTTTATTTTACCACTTGCCATATTTCTTTGTCTTACTTCTGTCTTTCGAAAGGCATCCTCCCTGCATTTATTCATTTAAGTGGAATTGTGTTTTTATGCACCTTTTCCTGTAGCTTCTTTTATTAATTCATAAACTTTATTATTTAGAGCAGTCGTATGTTCACAGTGAAACGGAGGGGAAGGCACAGAGTTTTCCCGTGTATCCCCTGCCCCCCACCCCCACCACGCACAACAGCCCCAAGTGAAGGGGGTACATTTGTCGCAATGGATGAACCTACATGAATTCGTTGTTATCATGAAAAGCACAGTTGACGTCAGGGTTCACTCTTGGTGTTGTAGCTTCTATGGATTTGCGCAATGTAAAATGACATGACTCTACTGTTACGCGGTCACACACCCTCCCTGTTTACCCTCCCTCCTTCCTCCACCCCCAGGCCCTGGCAACCACAGATCTGTTCATTGCCTCTGGTTTGTCATTATCCACAAAATAACTTGCTGGCATTTGTTAGAGATGACGTTGACTTTGTAGATCCAATTGGGAAGAAACGTAGTTTTTGTTTTTTCAGTCGAAATATCGGGGGGAGGGCGTGGTGGATGAGGGTAAAGGGGATCAAATATATGGTAATGGAAGAACTGACTCTGGGTGGTGAACACACAATGGGATACAGAGATGATGTATCACAGAATTGTACACCTGAAACCTATGGAATTTACTAACCGTCGTCACCACAAGAAACTTTCATTTAAAAAAATTATAAATGGAAAAAAAAAGAAGCAATGTCATCAGTTTCAGACTCATGGTGTTCTCTCAACACTGAATATATTCTTATCCCTCTCTCAGGCACAAAACAATCATTCTTGCAAGTTTTATGTCCTTCCCAAGTGTGAACTGTCAAACTACACTGTGACTGCCACAGTGGCCAATGGGGAGTCGTTTTCCACGTGGATGCAATACCCTGTGCAAGGTGAGGGGCAAACACTCTTTGTGGTGACTTGCTTTCAATCACCGGTCAGTCTTCTGACTATGAGAATAATTGCTTTTAACTTGCATGGAGCTCCAGGGATGTAGGCTGTCACTTGAAGTGACAAAGTGTAGCAATGGAGAACAGACTGGTGGTTGGCGGGGGTGGGGTGGGAGGAAAGTGGGTGACGTAATTAAGGGGTCCCATGGGAGATCCTTGAGGGACAGGGAGGGTCCTGTCTCCTGAGCGTATGTGTGTCCACATCCTGGTTGAGATACTGTCCTGTAGTTTGTTCAAGGAGCTACCTCCCTGGTGGGGTGGAGAGAACCTGGACAGAAGATTCACGGGATATCTCTATAATCGTTGCTTATAACTTTGTGGGAATTCAGAGGGCTACTGAAATCCTAACATCACTCTAAAAGGGGTGCGGTTTTTTGGTTGTTGATTTCTTTGCAAGCCCAGAAGGGAGCCCTGGAGCGGCCGCCCGAGGCCTGAAGTGCTGGGTTCATGACGTGGATTTCCTGACGTGCAGTTGGGAGGTGGGCACGGAGGCCCCCAGCGACGTGCAATATCACGCTTACTTGGAGGCTGTGACGTATGTGTGGCCTCAGCATGGCAGGGCTGTCCTGGGTGGGGTGGGACAGGGTGCAGGGGGTGGGCTGGCTCATTTGTAAACATGTCCTCCTTGCAGAACTGAAAACAAGTGGGAGTGTCCACGTTACAGCACAAATGAGCTGGGGACACACATCCAGTGTCACTTTAAAGACATCTCTGCGTTTGCCAATGTCCAATACCGTTTCCTGGTGAACGGCACCAGCACAGAGTCCGGAATTCCCTGCTCTGAATTTATTGCCTACTTATCACATATCGGTGAGTAAGGATCCAGGACTCTTCTGCTCACCTACCAGTGAGAGGCCTTTCAAAGTGACAGGTCACAAGCGTTTATCTGAGATCCATGAGAATAGCTACTCAGGAAGCCCTGATTCAGGCAGAAACCCAGACAGTGTTCCGATGGGGACACAAAGGCCAGGGGTGTTTATGACAAAGGGAGGGGACAGTGACATCACGGAAGGAAGGTGTTGCTACTGCTGCAGATAACGTGACACAGGGACGCTGATGCTACACAGTGTTTTTAATTTTCAGCCCAGAGTCATCAGTCCTGGAGTCACGACACCTGCTTTCTTTTATCTTTGCAAACAGCTCTTTGGGACACCAGGCTGCTAAGGCCCCGTCCTGAGGTGACTTTGTCCTGTTTCAGCATCCACAGGTTTGAGGCGTCAGACGTGCCAGGCCGGTCCTCTGGTCTCTTCTCCTACAAGGGCACTAATCCCCTCCCAAAGGCCCCACCTCCTGTCCCACTGGGGTGAGGGCTTCCACATGTCAATGGGGGGTGGGGGATACACACACTTTCAGCTCATAGCAGCCGCCACTGTGTTCCTTGCACTGAAGGAAGTAAAGTGCTTGTAGGGCATTTTCATAACACACATAACGATGGCTCCCTGCCTCCCCCCTGCAGGGGAGATTCACCAGGAGGCTAGGGGCTGGGGGTGGGGAGCTGATCTCACAGCCCCAGCCCCCCTCAAGGTCCTGAGTTCACATGCTGACTATAGAACCATCTTAGGAAAGCTGTGTCAGTATTCTTTCCTTTAGACTAGACTCCCCCTGATGGTGACAGCTCTGAGACCCATGAAACCTGCCCCCACCCTGGTCTGTCCCCAAGTAGTCAGGAAGCACTTGACTGGGGAGGCTGCTACCCAAGGCCGGGGACCCCTCCTTGTCTGTGGTCTGCCCTCTTGACCTGACAGCTGTTTGATTTGCATCCGTTGGAGGCTGTGTCCCCACAGGCCTGGAATGCTTGTGGGCTGGGGCACACGTGCACGTCCAGCCTCACCGGGGACTCAGTACATGCTTCATCTGACCTCTGCGTACACGCCTGGCTCCCAGCAGGGCTGGAGGGCGCCATGGGCACGGGGGTGGGGACAGTGAGCTGTGCTGGCTCCTCACAGACCTGTTCTGGGCTGTCACAGGACTGTTCTCCAGCACGACAGACCCAGCTGCCCTTTGGGGCACCCCTTTCTTCCCACTCTCACTTCAGGACCCTGCCACTGTCCTGAAGCAGACCGCTTGCCTTACCTACTCCCTCTGAGGGGAGGACCCCAGAAGCAAGTCAGAGGGAGGGGCTGCAAGTCAATGTCAAGCTAGAATTTGGGGAGGCTGTTGGGTCCAGGGTGATGCCATTGATGGAAATGAGGTTGGGGCGATGGCAGCTGCAGCATCTGCTGAAGAAAGCCTCTGGGAAGGGCGCCGGGGTGAATGGGGTACTCCCACCACCTGCTGGTTTCTGAGCGCCTGGTCCCAAGGCTGATTCCAGCTGACCATCCCCACATGCTTTCGTCACGTGTCTCTGTCTATTGGTATTTTCACCCATTGTAGGACCCTGAAATGCTTTTCTCTCCCCCCCACCCCGTGACTGTGTAGGAGGCATATTTTAAAGTATCTCTGAGAAAAATATTTTGATTTGTTTTACTGATCAGTGTGGGGTTTTTTGTTTGTTTGTTTGTTTTTCTCCCCCAGAGGTGTTGAGTCCACCAACTATGACTGTCAGCTGTAATAAGTCCCATTCTGTCATGGAATGGAAAATGTCAAGCCGCTTCTACGACATGTTTCAGTATGAACTCGAAATACAAAAGGTAAACACTTGCCCCAGCGTTTGGGCTTTGGGGTCGATAACACACACACACACACACACACACACACACACACACACACACACACACAAAGAGAGAAATATAGGATCCATGATAAAAAGTTAGCTTTCACAAAACTAAAAGCGTTGGTTATTGAAAAGACAAGTAAACTTGAAAAGGCAAGTTACAGGATGGAAGAAAATATTTGCATACGTATGTGTCCAAGGAATGAGGTTTGCGGAAGATATGCACGTCTTCTGATGAGTCCTGAAAAGACATCTGTAAACGTGGGGGAAGTATTTAAACAGACATCTCCCCCTAGAAACAAAAAGAGTGCACGCTGTCACTGAAATGCGGAATCGGAAACCGAACACAACAGAAACAGACTCATAGATACAGGGGACAAGCTGATGGTTGCCAGACCGGAGGGGGTGGGGAATGGGAATAAAAAGAAATCCATCAAGAAGCAGACATCTCCCCAGAGAAAATGGACAAATGGCCAACAAGCACACAAAAAGATGTTCAACGTCCTTAGTCATCAGAGATGCAAATCAAACCACAGGGAGAAGGTAGGTCTAGGGTTTCCAGGCGGGAATTCCCGCCCATTCTCAGGAAGTTTTTCCGTTTTCCTGCTCCCGTATCCTGAGATATAAACTGTTTTCTGTTCTCCACGATGAATCGTTTCCACAAAGTGATGGCCAATACTTCCAACTACCTGGGTTCAAGGAGCCAATTTTCCCAATTTCCCGACCAACTTTTCTTGGGATTCAGGAACGGGAAACTGAAAGAAATTCCTGAGAATGGGCGTGAATTCCCACCTGGAAACCCTAGATAGGTCACATCAGTGAGACTGGCCTGACAGAGGACATTTAGCCAAACCGAGTGTCGGTGAGGCTGAGAGTGGAGTGGAAACCTCCTATGTGGCTGGTGACGGCTGAAAACGGCACAGCCCATTCTTTGGAAAACTGTGACACTGTCTCATAAGCCGGCAGATTCCACAAGGAGCATGAGCCGGACACAAGGTCCCCACTGAAAAATCCCATTTGTATAAAATGAAAGAACGGGGACTGACCCCTAGGGGTTGGTGCTCTGGGCGTGGGGCAGTGGTCGGGGGCACACAAGGACATTCGGGGGTGACGGAAACATTTCTTGCCTTGAGTGTCCTGGTGGTGTCACACACACACATTTGTCCAATCTCACCAAATCGTGTGTTTTCAACATGCGGTTTGCTCCAAGCCAAACACGAAGGATAAAGTCAGGAGAGAAAATGACCCGGGATCTTTGAGCTCAGCTGTTCTGCACTCAATTATTTACCATGTGACCTTTTTACGGATTCTGTTTCTGTCCTCTTTCTGCTCAATGACTGGTTAGTTCATCCACCCTTTTCCTGTCAACCTAAAACTACTCCAAGAAAATAAACATGTACAGACCAAAGTGACCAAGTATTTTTGAGCTAATTGGGAATTTTTCACTCAATGATTTACTACCTTTATCATTTTATTTACTGACTTATTATTTAAACTTAATTACTGCTTATACTCAATTTGTCTATGAACCTAAAACTCCTCAAAAACATCTATTAATTAAATTTAAAAAGACCAAATATTGCTGAGTTAATCAGAATTTTATGTTCAATTATTTACTTATATTTACTATTTTTATTTACCTATTTGTATGGTATTTAGAACTCAACGACTGATTAGTTTATACTCAATTTTCCTAGAAGCCAAAAACTGCTCAAAAAACTTAAAAATTTAGATTAAAAGAAAATGACTGAGTGTTTTTGAGCTAATTGGCATTTTACACTCAATTATTTACTTATACCTATTCATTATGTTTATTTACTTATGTATTATTTATACTCAAATGCTGCTATACTGAATTTTTCTGTAATCCCAAAACTACTCAAAAAAATAAAATCTATCAATTTTTAAAAAGACGAAGTATTTTTCAGGTACTCGGTATTTTATTCTCAATTATTTACCTATATTTATTATTTGTGCATTATATTTATATGTGATTGATACTCAAGTGATTCTACTCAATGTTTCTGTAAACCTAAAACTACTGAAAAAAAAAAGGGCTATTATTTTTATTTTAAAAAAAGACCAGGATTTTTTTTTTCAGTTAATCGATACTTAATTATTTTTTGTTTATTATTTTCATTTATTTATATCTTATATGTATTATTTGCATTCCATTACTGATCATTTTATACTCAAGTGTCTGTTGATATTTATTATTTTTATTGACTTACATGTTATGTTTATCATTTACACTCCGTTACTGATTATTCTACACCCAATTATTTATTACAGTGGTACCTCGGTTTTCGAATGTCTCCATTGGCAAACATTTTGGTTTACGAACGCCGTAAATTTTATGGAATTCTGGTATCACTAGATAGTAAAATTCACGCTAAATTGGCATTTTTAGGGGTTGATTTTCAAGGTCTGGAATGGATTCACCCATTTTGCATTACTTTCTATGGGGAAACCGCACCTCGGTTTTTTAACGTTTCAGAACTCGAACGGACTTCCGGACCGGATTACGTTCGAACACCGAGGTACCACTGCATTTGTACGTGTTGACTTACGTATGATACTTATTACTGATCATGTTATACTCAGTTTTTCTGTCACCCTCAACCTGCTCCAACAAATGGGAGCCCTTGCAGGGGACCAGAATGGGCACCCAGAGCTGTTGGCTTGTGTCTTGCAGGGCACAGAGCGTCCCTACGTACACAGGGAGGTAAGTGCCCTGCCCTCACGCCAGTGGGCATCGCAGCACGCAAGTCCGTGATTTCTATGGCGGTCCTGCAGCTCCCACGTGGGCCACTGATACTTACAGCAACGGCCGTACTGAGGGGTGGGCAGCTGGGGTGAACCTCTCTGTCCCTCTTCCCCTATTCCCTCTGCCTCCGTCTCCACGTGGCGTCTCCTCTGTGTCTGTGTCCCTCCTCTTCTGTCTCTGATGAGGACACTGTCATTGGGTTCAGGGGTTCCCTGATCCAGGACGACCTCGTGTCAGACCCCTCACTCAGCCCCATCTGCAAAGACCCTGTTTGCAAACAAGGTCCCATTCGCAGGTTCTGGGGGACACATCTTTCTTGGGGGGGACACCATTCAACAGTGCAAAACACCCCACAGATGGCACCAGTATTCTCAGCCTCCTCGGTGCTGGCCACGGATTGCGTACCTTGCAATGATTATAAAGAACTCTGGTGACCCCAAGAGCCTGGGCTGAGATGGAAGGGGCTCCAGGGTCCCCCCTCTGAGCACCAGACATCTTCCTGCTGATGCTGACGGGGGCGGACATCGTGCTCTGGGGCGGCCGTGACAAGTCCCACAACCGCTTGTCTTAAAACAACTGAAATCCATCCTCATTCCGTCTTGGGGACCAGGAGTGTGACCTCAAGGTGTCCCAGGGCCATGCTGCCTCCGGAGGCTCCAGGGGATGGTCCCTCCTGCCCCTTCCAGCTCCTGGGGGCTCCTTGACTTGGGGTCACAGCAATGCAGTAGCCACCTGCCATTCTCCCAGTACACGTGTGTGGGCCCCAGTTTCCCTTGTTTATAAGGACAGCAGCCTCTGGGATGAGGGCCCGTTCTGCTCCATCCGACCCCCTCTTCTCACACTGGCACGGACCCCGTCTCCCAGAATCAGGTCTCCCGAGGCACTGGGGGTTAGGACGTAGGAACCTGAGGACGGCCACTCAGTCCCTTGTAGGGCCCCGTCCGTCCCCCCCCACGGATCGGAACGGCCTATAGCCTTGATTTTGCTTTAAACTACAGGACTCGAAAACCTCCTTGGTTCTAAGCAATCCCGGAGCCTACACGGTGCGGATTAGAGCCCGAGTGAGGTTCTACCAGACCAGCCCGTGGAGCACCTTCCAGAGCGTTGGTGAGTGAGCGCCCATTCAGTCTCCCTCCTGTGTGTGCGTGGAAGGCTGCGGGCACCGCCCCTCATCTGTCCCGGACTCACGCACGCAGCCCCGTCCCTGCAGTCCGCAGGACTGTGCTGCTCTTCCCTGCTCGTAGGTGTCTGCCCCCGAAAGAGGGAATGGGTGGCACTCCGCCCGCTTCTTTGTCCCCAAACAGGGCTCTGAGGACAACAGGTGACCTTCCCGTGGGAGGGCAAAGGGTGGACACCGCCCCACTACGAGCTACCCGGGCCATGCAAGAACAGAGCTGTCCCCAGGCAATGAGTCCTTCTCTGCTATGCAAAGTCACCCTGGAAAGGAATGCGTCCAGTCAGTGCCTGATGACAAAGACCCCACCCCCACCCCCACCCCCGCCAGGATGAGAGCTCCCATTTCTCCCTGAGCAGTTCTGAAACCAACCAGTGCCCCAGGTTCCAGGAACTGTCCATTCCACACGTGGCTCAGCAAGAAACCTCAGTCACCATAGCTTCGGTCTTTTTCTCTTGGGGCCGTCAACTGATTAGACGAGGCCCACCCACAGTGTGGAGAGCATTCAGCTCACCTCAGCGTCTACTGATTTCAATATTCATCCCATATTTTAAAAAAGCTAACACCTTCCCGATGACATCCCGGCGGTGCTTGACCAACTATCTGGGTACGGTGGCCCAGACAAGTGAACACGTAAAATTTGGCACAGAAACCCCTGTATTAATTAGTTTGCTGGGGCTGGCATGACGAAGTCCCACAGCCTGGGCCGCTTGAAGAACAGACATTTGTTGTCTCAGTTCTGGAGGCCGGGCGGCCGAGACCAAGGTGTGGGCAGGGAGGGCTCCTTCTGACTGCATCAGGGTTCCTTCCACCTCGTGACTCACGGTCCTAGTGGTTCCTTGGAGGTCAGCTGGGGCCAGGTGATGCCTTCAGGCCTGGTTTGCAGACCTCCAAGCCCAAACCCATTCGGTACAGACTTTATGGAAAGGTGCAAAGGTGCAGGTAGGACAGGCTTCTCCTGCAACTGGTGCACAGCCAGCAACGGGCAACGTGCCCCTTCGGTTTCCGCTGCGCGGGGGCGTGGGGGGGGCATCACGAGGTCCCTTGCCTCCTCTCCACCCCACTTTTGGGATCCACTTCCTGGCTTCCTGGCCGACTTGCTGGTGTCACCCATGGCTTGTAGACATGGGTGTGTTTTCTCAGGCCCCGGGTACCCCTGGGGCGAGGCTCTGGCCACCGCCCCTTCCTTGCTGTGTGCCCTTGCTGGACTCAGTTTCCCCCAGGTTCCCCGTGTCTCCTGCGTCCTCTGCCTGCGCCCTTCCGTGGGGCGGGGGGCTGCCTGTTCTGCGCTGCGGGCTGCCAGGAGCTCACTGTTGCCCAAACTCTCAGTCATCCAGCTAAATCTTCTCCTGCAGTATTTTTAAAAAAATGAAAACGAATGCGAAAAATTCACGATGATCCCAATTATCAAATTCAAGGACCGAGGGAGGGAGCGAGGGAGGTGGCGTTCCCCGCAGGACAGACGCGTCTCCCCCAGTCCGCTGTCTGGACGCATCCCCTCCCCGTGGATGTGACTGACCCCTCCACCGGCTGCGGCAGCAGAAGCGCGCGCCAGAGGAGCGGGGGCTGCGTCCTAGGGTCCCCCCCACCCCGCACTGGCCATGCAGGACTGTGCCTGAAGCCGGCGCTACCAGCGCTCCGCTCCGCGCGTCCCTCGGTGGAGTCGCATCCGGCTTCTGGCGAGCGCCGCTCCGGGTGGGAGGGATGGTCGCGCGTCCCGGCGCGCAATTGGATGCACCCCGCTGCCGGCCTCCTGCCCTGGGGGCTCTGGGGAAGCGCCCGCGGCTGGGTGAAAGCGCCATGCCACCTGGCCCGGCCCCACATGTCCCCTCGGCCTCTGTTCCCTAGTGTGTCAGAAAGAGGAGGACGCGGACCTTCACTTCTGGCTCACTCCGTTAGTGATCGCGCTGGTCACGCTGCTCCTCGTGGGGTGCGCGCTTTTCCTGTGCAAAAGGTGAGGCTGTGCGGTCATTCGGCGATGCTGGGTGCGCCTTCCACCTACCGTGCGGCCACCCCCTGGCTCCCTCCTGGATGTCTGGGTCTTGGCTGCCCGGAAGCGTGCCCGCCTGTCCCAGGCCACCGGCTGCAGTCAGCCGCCCCAGCGGGGCTTTCTGAAACGTGACCCTGGTTTTGGCCATCTGGTCACTGCCGGGTATGGGATACTTGGATGCCTGGTCCCCAGTTCAGCACTGGGCGGTGGGAACTCTTGGCTCCCCGTATCATTAGCATAAGTGTGTGTCGGGGGCACAGCCAGGCTCATTTGTCCCCCCTTTTTGCTCCCTTCACACCTTGCCCAGACTCCCCCATGAACCAACCACACCCTTCAGGTCACGGAGGCTCTGGGCCCCTTCCCCCTCCCTGCAGGCAGCAGGCCGCAGCGTTCCCACGACCTTTCCCACGTGACCACAGCCCCTGCCGCTGGCTTCCTTCCTAATGCTTGGTGTGCAACCCAATTGCTGAGCTCTGCACGCCCCGTGCCAGCCTTGGGGGCCGTCCCACCGGCTGTGGCTCCTGCCCAGGTGTCTGTCCTGGTTTGACCCCCGGCCTCCCAGCTCCTTCAGGTCCCGCTGCGTGGCCCAGGGCCTGGGTTTTAGGAGCAGTCAGGGCACCCACCCCTGGTAAGGGACCACCGGTTTTTCCGCAGTAGCCGTTGGAGGGCGGGGTTGCCATGGCGACAGGCCCCATTTTTTACCGGGTCAGGCTGAGGAGCTGGTGACTGGGGACATGCGGGTACTGGCTCCGCCCCTGCCAGGACCGACCCCTCCTTCCTGGGAGCCCACAAGGAGGTCCCCGGGCTGTGTCTGCCCGGGGCCGTCCCACACTGCGTCCCTGGTGGTGGCCTGCGGCTGCTGCCGGATTCAGGGGCGAGTTCTCTCCTGCTCCCAGGTACTCGGTGCTGCAGAAGCTCTTCCCCCCGATCCCGCACATGAAAGACCCCCTCGGTAACAACACGCATAGCGAGAGGATGGTACGTCAGGGTCCTGCCTGCGTGTGTGTGTGGGGGAGATCTGGGGACAAGGCGGCCACAGCCCGGCCCAGGGAGCAGGACGCTGGTCCGTTGGCCCTGCTGGGTGCTGTGCACGGGAGAGGTGGGCTCCCAGCCTTTGACTGCGGGGCGGTGACCCGGGCGGGCCCCCCAGGAGGGCAGGGCTGGGAGCCCATGAGCTGTGTGCCCAGCTCGGGCACGTTTTGGCCATGCCAGGCCCCTGCAGCTCTCTCAGGGTGCACTTGCTGCCCTGTTGGGAGCCTTGGGCTCACCCCGACCTCCGTCACCCCACAGTTGGCCTGTGAGAGCGACAGAGCCGGGCAGGAAGAGTGTCCAGTGGCTAAGGTGCAGGTTTTGGGAGAAAAATGAAGCTGGACGTCATTTCCCCCACCCAGGGCCGGCGCCGCACAGCCTGGTGGCGTTTGGATGAATGGATGTTTGTAATGGGGCAGGGGTGGGGTGGGAATGGCGGGGGAGGAACCCAAATGCTGTTTTCAGGAGCTGCCACTAGGGAGGAAAAAACCTCAATAAAGAGCTTTGTCAACCTGCTCACTGGCCCCGGGAGGCATGCGGCCCATCACTATAAGGCCCCCAGACCCCTTCGTTCCAGCCTCCTGAGTTGGTGGCACAGACTCCCACTAACGGGTTATTCAGCGGCTCTACGTGGGTCTTCTGTCTTTAATTGTACCACATGTATGTTTGCTTGTAAGCACCTTCCAGCGCTTCTGTAAGCAGGAAGGGGCAACATCTCTGCACGAGCCCCGTGTGGGACGCCAGGGAAGGCACGCCACACACGCAGGAAAGGGGTGTTGGGTGAGGCCTGCGGGGGGAGGTGGAAGGCCGTGGTGATGGGCTTTAGCCAGGGATCCAGGCAGAGCTCCACCGCCCACAGCATCCATTGCTATCACTGAGCCCTCCTGGAAGACACCCGTGAACTCACAGAAAAGAATGCTGCCCCCACTCCCACCCCATGGGCACCCACATCTCTGAGGCCGGGCTCACTTAACACGGCACCTGGCACGATTGCTGGAAAAGTGACCTCTAACTTTTAACTGTCTGCATGCTTCACATTTCCAGAGTGCAGGGCACGCCCCACAGTACAAGTTCCCACTGTTAACATGGAGATAAGCGGCCCCAGGCAATCACGCAAACAATTTGCTGACCGCCCTTCTCAGCCAAGGGCATCGGCAGATACACACACATACAATTCCATTGGGTGAACTGCTCATTAATCCAGACCCCAGTTACCTGCCTGAGCAGGCTGGTCTCAGCCAGGTGAAAGTGAACAGGGCATGAAACTAAGTCCCAATGCAAGGCCCAGCAGTCGGCACAGCTCCAGGTAGGACAGACAGGTGGCATCCAGGTTCAGGTACCACACCCCAAAGCCAGGCTGTTAAGTGGGGCAGAAGGCAGGTTGCTCTTAGGAGCCAGGCAGGGGTCCCTCACCAGCCTGCAGGAGCCAGCTCAACTTGGGCCAACTCTGCTGGAGAATTTCATGTCTAAGCCGAACTCCTCACGGGGCCGGAACCCAGCGTTTGCATTTGCCCAGCTCTGGAAACCTAAGACAGGCTCTGCCCGCCTGGTCGGACAGCGGGCATCAGCATCCAGGGCCCCCTCTACCCCATGTGCACTGAACAGGCCCAGAGGGGACCAGCACCCCATGTTCAGCCTGGGGAGATGCTCCGTCAGCGGTCCTGCAACGAGCACCCGCCTTGTGCAAAGCACAAGGAAGCTGACCTACCAGCATGTGTGCACCCACCTTGCAGGGGCTTCTGGGCCAGAGGTGCTGTTCCTGGGAACACCTGAGCTAGTTCCTGCAGGAAAGGGCCCCAGGAGCTGGGAGCAAGGGAGGCCAGATGTGGCACGAGGGTCCCCATACCTGTTCCCCTCATAGGACAACCAAGGGCCCTGCTGCCTCCCCCACCCCAGGTACTGAATGGGACACCCACGGACCCCTTGTGTCCATCAACTGCTCGCTGTGGCCCCGCCCCAGCAGGCCGCTCGGATGAAAACGCAACCATCGGGAGTCTGTGTCCTGTTTTTATTGTCTGCAGCGGGATGCCCAGCAGAGATCATCGCAAGTATGGAAAGTAAGTATCGCTGTGCAAAGGAGGATGGTGCTTAGGTACAGACGAGAAACATGATTTCCTTTAAATAAATACTCAGACACAGCTTGGTCCTACAAAAGCACGTGGGCCTCCGGGTGCCAGGCTGAGCTGCCCTGATGGGGGCCCAGAGGACGTCAGGATGCCCGTCCCGGGATCAACGCGTGGAACCAGGTGCCAGGGGGCTCAGTGAGCCCCGTTTTAGAGCCTCCCCAGCCCCCCACGTGATCTGGCTGGGCGAGGACATGGGAATTTCTGGAAGGTCAATGGTCCGAACCAGTGAAGGATTCTAGCGAGCGTCCTGGTCCCCGGGGCTCAGCGGGCATGCGTCTAGATGACCTTCTTCAGCTCGTCGTATAAGACCAGCACAAAGGCGCCGCCCATGCCCCTCAGGACATTGGACCAAGCGCCCTTGAAGAAGGCCTTGCCGCCCTCGTCCTTGAAGATCTTCCGCCAGCAGTCCACGGTCCCCCGGTACATGATGTCCGCTGCGGGAGGGGAGTCATGGGAACAGGCATCAAGTGACCACTGACACACACTGAACCCCAGGCGCCACTATCGGGGGACCCCGAGTGCCGGGCCCCAGGGAAAAGCAAGGTCCTGGACCCAGCAGCTGGCTCGCGACCTCTGCTGGGGGGTGGGAGGGGATCGAACAAAGACCCAGCCACATCCACCCCCTGGATCCATGCAGGGTGAGGCCACCCCAGTGGGGTCAGAGGGCAGGACCTGGGCCACCCACAGGTACCCGGACAAGGGCCTAGAGAAAGGACACTGCCACTGAGCAGGCCTCCCCACTAAGGGCCTCATCGGATAGCTCCACGCTTAAGGGCCGAGGCCAGAAGGCCAACGGTGGAGCCAGCGCCCCCTCAGCAGCAGCCACCACCAGCAGTACCACCGCCACCAGCACCACCACCACCAGACCAAGTACCTCCTTTGCGCCCCGACTGCATCATCATGCGTCGCCTGACGGTGTCGAAGGGGTAGGACACAACTCCGGCCACGGCCGTCACCGTCTGGGCGATCATCCAGCTGACCACGATGTGGGTGTTCTTGGGGTCGGGGAGCATGCCTGCAGGGTCAGAGCAGTGTCAGCCCCAGCGCTGGGCCCCCACCCCGGCCTGCCCGGCCCTGGCCCGGCCCCCAGGAGCAGGTGACACTGGAGATGAGAGCAAAGCTGGCGATGGGGCCTGAGGCACGGAAAGCCACCTGCAAGCTGCAGTGGGGGCCAGCTTAGTCCCCGGGAGTGGCCTCTCTAGACCTGGGGTGGGGGGGAATGAGCTTTGGGGAGGAGACACAGCACACGTCTGAGGCCTGAAGCTGTTCCCTGTAGTTACCAGCAGCCCTGGGCTGGCCCTCAGGACGGCTTACTGTAAGGGGTGGAGCTATGCACTTTCAAACCCCCACAAAAGCCCCAACCCAGGACCTCAGCATGAGTGCCCCTGCAGATGCGTCATTAAGGAGATGATTAAGATAAGATGAGATGGTGTGGGTGGCCCTGATCACGTGACTAACGTCCATATGAGACGAAAACAGACATACACAGAGGGACGACCATGTGAGGTCACGGGGAGCAGACGGCTGTCCACACGCCCAGGAGAGAGCCCTCAGGGACCACCCTGGGACACCTGGACCTCAGACGGCAGCCTCCAGGGCTGGGGGACCCCAATGGTCTGCTGCTATGTCCCCGCCTGTGGCCCCTGGTCACAGCCCCAGGAGAGCAGCACGCACCTTTGGCCGTGTCGTACACGCCGAAGTAGGCGGCCCGGTAAATGATGATGCCCTGGACGGACACGTTGAAGCCCTGGTACAGGCCCCGGATGCCGTCGGACTTGGTGATCTTCACCAGACAGTCCCCCAGGCCCTTGAACTCCCGCTCGGTGCCCGATTTGCCCACATCAGCTGCCAGACGGGTTCTGGCGAAATCCAGGGGGTAGACGAAGCAGAGGGAGGTGGCGCCGGCCGCACCGCCAGACGCCAGGTTGCCGGCGAAGTACCTCCAGAACTGCGTGTGCTTGTCCACGCCCCCCAGGAAGACCTGCTTGTACTTGTCCTTGAAGGCGAAGTTGAGGGCTTGCGTGGGGAAGTAGCGGATGACATTGGCCAGGTTGCCCCTCCAGAAGGACAGCATGCCCTGCTCCTTGGGGATGCGCACGATGCAGTCCATGATGCCCTTGTACTGCTGGTCCACGGCGATCTGCTTGCTGGCATGCTGCACCTGAAGGGCGGGCGCACGGAGAAGCGTCACAGGAGCGCCCCGGCCCAATGCCCACCGGCATCCCCACCGCGAGCGTGTGCTTACAACCCGCCCTCCTGGAGCACGAGGCCGCTGCGCCGTCCTAACGCTTCACAACCTGATCAGCCCGTTCTTTTAAGCCGTTATTTGTCACCGCAACAACGTTGCAAGTGGCCCCCTTGCAACAACGTTGCAAGGAACGAGCTACACTTACAATTTCGCAACAAACGAGTGCAGTTCGTTCCCGTTTAGGAACCCAAACGACTACAAGAGGAAAGGACCAAACTCCCGCAACAGGGCCTTAATAGGGCCCCGCTCCCCGCCACCCGACCACCCGGGATCCGCTTGCACAGCACAGCGCGGGCGCAGGAAATGCGTGCGCGCCCGCCCGCGGGCCCGTCTCTGCGCATGCGTACCACGCCCGTAATGCGCGTCCAGCCGCCCCCGGAAGTCGGCGGCGCGGACAAAGCGGTGCTGCCTCGCACTTCCGGCGCCTGCCCGCCCGCCCGCCGGGCCGGTGCACGCGGCCGGCCTGGCTCGCCTCCCCGGTGCCCCAGCCCCGACCCCCTGCTCGAGTCCGGGCGTGCGCACGCCGCCCCCACCTGCAGCAGCAGCTTGACCCGCTCGATCGGGGCCACTGCCGTCTTGGAGATGGCGGCGGCGATGCCTCCGGCCAGGAAGTCCTTGGCGAAGGAGATGGCCTGTTCCGTCATGGCGGCACAGCGGGCGGCGCAGCGGACACAGAGTGGAGTGGAGGGCCGGAGAGCCGGAGAATGGGAACCGCTGGCCCAGCGCTGCCGCCGCCGGACCGAAAGGACGGGGTCACCAGCGCGCAGCCGCTAAGGCGCCGACGCCCCGCCCCGCGCCCCCGCGCGCCAGCTCCATTGGCTGCGCCGCGCGCCTCCGCCCCGCCCCTTCCGAGCGCCGCGCCCCCGCGGGCTGCCGGGAGCCTTGCTGCGCCCCGCCCCGCTGCCCCGCGCGCCAAGCCCATTGGCTGCGCCGCCGCCGCCCCGCCTCTTCCGGCGCGGCGTGCCCCGGGGCCTTTCGGGAGCCTGGCCCCGCCCATGCGCTGTGCAGGCCGAGGGGGGTTGTTCCGTGGCCGCCGTGACCTTGTCAAGGTCACGTTGGAGCCCCAGCGGATATTAGAGGTGGCGGCGGTGGCGGGGGGCGGCCGGGGATCACCACATCTCCGAGCCCGGCCTCTCTCCAGCCCGGACCCCGGGTCGCCCGTGGGAATAGCGTCCGGTCGCGGGCCCAGGGCCGGAGCAGGCAGCCGTCCGACACGTGCCGTGCGGCCCCCTGACGCCCCCGGGGCCCCGAGCCTCCCACAGTCGGTCGTCCCGAGACGCCCTCGCTGCCCCGCCCTGCAGGGCCCGCTCCCTTCGTGCCCGGGAGACCCCGGCCCGGCCGTGTCCGTTCGAGTGTCCTGCACGGTTCCCTCTTCCGCTCCAAGAGGACCCGCCCCAATGTTGGGTGTCCCCGAGCCGTGGCCCCGTGGCCCCTGGTGGCGCCGCACCGGGTCCTGGGCGGGCCCTTTCTGGGCGCCCCGCTGGCCTTTGGGTCCCCTCGCCGGTGGGGTCCCCGCCCCCCAGAGGGGCTGGAGCGCGGAGCTGCCCATCACATCCGCCTGCGCAGCCCGGGGCACAGCCCTGGGGGAGGGAGGCCTCACCGGCCCGGATGGTGTGCAGCTTTGTGAGCTTTTTACTGAGTCGTAACTAAGGAGCACACGCTAAGTTGTAACTAAGTTAGTTACTAAGTTGTCACTAAGTGTCACTGGGTGAATTTTCACAGACTGAGTACAGCGGCGTAAGCAGCGCCAAGCTCGAGTAAAACCTGCTCAGTAGCGACCCTGCAGCAGCAACAAGGGTTGTTTTCTTCCCCTTCCTCCTCTTTCGCTCTGTTCACCCTCCTGTTCTTTCTCTGTTGTGTTCTGGGTCCCCACCAGCAGCTAAAAAGCCCAGGCACTGGATGGGTGGATGCTGAAAACCACGCAGGAGGCCCAGGGCACCCAAGCATGCGACACGGCCAGTCCCCAGTGCCCTTGCGAATGCCACCCCCCCCCCACCGGGTCCTGCTCGGACCTCCAAGGACAGCCAGGTAAGGGGCGGGGCCTGAGATGCCAGGTCGCAGAGGCTGGTCCCTGGGGGGGCAGGGAGGCCCAGAGTCACGGGTGGGGTGAGACATCTGGCCCTGGCACCACTGCTGTGGGCATGGCCTTGGAGGTTCTGGCACATTCCGGAGGCTTCAGGAAGCCGGTGGAGCGTGCACCTGGAGGGCCCATTCCGGCTCCTGCCGGCAGCCACCAACCAAGGGGTTCTGGAGTGGAGGGCAGAGGGAGGTCGTGGCTTGTGGGCTGGGCAGGGAGTTGGGTCAGGGTCGGGGGCCATGTGTGCCCCCTGGATGGGAAAAGCATCTCCTCTCCCTTGGGTGTGTTCCCAGCACCACCCTGTCTGGGCCCGGGGGGAACGCTGGACGCAGTTGTCCCTGGTCCCCGGGCAGCAGGGGCCAACCAGCTGAAGCTGCCCACTCTGGATCACGTTGGTCGGCGTCTGCTCAGGCCTGGACTGCAGGGGGTGGCCCTGGACCCAGGTGCTTGTGCTGCAGAGGCCGTGACCTTGGTGTGGGAGAGCCCAAGGTGCCTCCTCTCCCCTGTGCCCTGCCCGTGGGGGTGGGGGTGGGGGGTTAAGCGCTGAGTGTCCCGCCCCCTTCCCCAGGCACGGGCCTGCGGGGCAAACGGCCTCCACAGGTCAGCGCTACACGGCTGCCGGCTCCGCGGACCATCTCAGGGCCCCTGGCACCTGGGTCTGGCACCCAGCTCTGCAGATGCTTCTGGAATGAATGGGACTTCGTCCCCTCAGTGATAACTGGGGTTCAGAACATAGAACCGTAGAAAGCACTGCGTGTGGGTGTCAAGCTCAGACCCCCACCTGTCCGCCCCGTGTGTGTGTGTGTGTGTGTGTGTGTGTGTGTGTGTGAGTGAGTGTGACAGAGACACGACTCCCCGATCGCTAGGGCATGACTGGAGCAGGCAGTGGGGCCTCACACACGGAGCCAGTGCTAAGTGGTGGGTTGGTGGGGAGAGCAGGGTCCTCCTAGGGGCTAAGTTCTAAGTCCCCGGCGGGAGACAGAGCTGTCCCCAGATTTAGTTACAGCTCAGATGGGTTACAGATAAGCCGCTGCCAGGCCAGCACACACTCTACTACCTGTATGTACAGCCTGAAAGATGGTCTGGAAAAGAGGCGGGTGTATAAAAAACGGGGCGGGGGCAAGTTTTAAAAGATTTCAGGTCTCAGCTCATGGCACAGAATGAGTCCCGAGGTGGGGAGGGGGCTGTGAGAGTCAGTCCTGAGGAGCCCACAGGCTATCCTGTGAGGCTCTGCCTGTAAGTCACTGGCCTGCTGAGTGGTGAGGGGCTGCACAGCATGGGACTTTCCTGAGACCCAGGGGGACCTGCGAGGGAACAGCAGGGGCCGAGGCCACGCTGACTCAGTGTCCTCATGGTCAGATGTCCTGCCGCCTTCCCCGCCCCCACCAGGCAGGTTTTCCCCAGTGGGGCATCCAGGCAGCCCGTATGCAGTGGGCGCTCACTGGATCTGCTGAGTGAACACGAATGAGTGAATGAATGAATGAATTCCACCCGTGGGGCGGCGGGCAGGTCGGGCGAACGATTCCAACCTTGGGATCAGTACTGGTTCCTAGAGAATAAAAAGCCTTTACAGAAACGCACCTGTGTGTGCCCCCACCTGTATCCTTGACGTGAGACTCCCCCAAAGGACTGTTTTTGTGGAGCATTCCTAGTAAGTGGGAGGACAGGTAGTGGGTAGGTCAGTTTCTCGTTACAATTTTGACGTTTTCCTACGAAAAGTTCCTACAGACATAAAGGGATAGCAAGTGGTCTGAGGTTTCTACAGGTGGAGCCCTGAGTCCCTCTGCAACCTGGGGGGTCCTTGGTGTAAGGGCCGTCGTGGGTGTGGAGATAAAATGTGTCCATCTACAATTATGTGTTTGTACATATTTGTGATTATAGATTATGTAAATACAGTATACAAATGACATGTATAGCTATGCATTTATATGTGAGACACATAGTTCATATGTTCTATATAAAATACATTCGCACACAGAAAATTCTCTCTCTACATCTTAAGTTTCCCACGTATGTAACAATCTTCTAGTTTTAGCTGGAAAGCACGAGTGAAATATGGACAAATAGGTCGCCTGTTTGACGGTGTCCCTGTGACAGGCAATCGGCATTTTTTCTAATAACAATGTATAAATCTACATACCAGGCAGCCTGGAACTTGCTACATACTTACTGTTGCTTAATACACGAAAGAACGTGCAGTTGCTTGCTCTTCTAGGAAAACGGGTCGTTACTGAAACGCAAAACGCCTGAGACTCCCTCAGATGAGTTGTCTGGGGACATGTGCGCCCATAAACCACCGTCCCCCTTGAGCTAACACCCGGCGGGGCCAGGGGTGCCCTGCCTCCCAGACATGCAGTGACAGCTCGAAAATCTGCTCTCCAGCAGGGGTCCTGCAAGACACCAGCTGTGACATCACAGGGTCAACACATGACACGGAAAAGCATTCACAGCCAGTGTGAAGGGCTCAAGGCTGGTGGGGAGGCAGGGCCGTGTTCAGACGCGGGGTGTGTGTGTGTGGGGGGGGGCGCCCTCCGTGGGTGCACCAAGTGGTCCAGCGACACGGCCGAGGATACACCCGGCTGGCGCTGCCACTGTGGGGACAGCTGCTGGGTCTTCAGTCGCCACAAAGGAGCCGGGGCCAGTCAGTGCTGCTGACGTTCTTTAATCTGTTGGTTAGACCCCCAGCCCCTTCCAGTCTGCTTTCCACCTGGCGTCCATGTTAAGTAAGGCACAGCCGGCCGGGGCCTCCCAGGAGACCGTCCTCGTGACCGCATGCGAGCGCGGCCCTCAGGTTGCAGGTCTGGTGGCCAGGACCACGTTCAGGACGTCCCCCGTGCGTGCCACCTGCACGTCCGTGAAGCCGTGTAGCTGCAGCAGTTGCCGGGACTTGGCCAGGCTGCGCTCCCCACCCTGGGTCTGTAGCAGGCGGCTCAGGGACCTCAGCAGGCCCGGCTGGGCGGCCCGCGGGTCCTCGTCCAGGGCCACTTCTGCCACCAAGAGGCCACCGCCTGCAAGCACAAGCAGAGCTGCTGGGGTCCTGCGCACGCCAAGGAGGGAAGGGGCCCTGGGGGACATAGTGCTGACCAGGAGGAGAGGGAGGGAGGGGGCAGGGGAGATGGGGACGGAGCCTGGGGGAGCCTGGCCCCCTGCAGATACCGGCCCGGCTCCTGAGGGAATTCACTGTGCAGGGAACCCCGTGATGCAGCTGACGGCCGGAGAAGCCTCCGTGAGCCCATCGGGGACCAGGCCATGCATTCATAGATGGGAACCTGGGCCGGGGCTGCTTGGGCCACAGCTGGCACCAGCCACGCCGGCTGCAGGAGGCTGCATGACTTGTGGGGAAAGTGGATGTGAGAGCTTTGAGAAGTAGATGGTGTGCGTGTGACTGCGTGTGTGAGAATGAGTGTGTGTGTGTGTGTGTGTGTGAGCCTGCGCACACGTCTGGCCGCCCCTCGTGTGTGCATTTCCACAGGCAGCCCTGAGGGGGAAGGCAGGGGCGTGAGAAGCCGCCTGGCAAGCCCGGGCAGGGCAGTCCTGCGTTGCTTCCTCCTGTTCCGGTTACTTGGGAGAAGCGGGAAAAGGCGCACGGGCCTCACCCCGGAGCCCTGGCTTACACGGCGGTGACGTCACCCGGTGAAGTCTGTGCCTCTCCCTGGTGGTGCAGCCATTACCACAGTCACCAGAACTGGGGGCAGTGTGCTCACCTTCCTCTGTCACTTTTTATATTTTCCACAGTAATATGTGACGCGACTGGCTCCAAAAGGCACCACTTCCCACTCTCGTCTGTGGCGCCCCAGCCCCCACGCAGGTAACCACTGAACTCCCAGCAGGGGGGAGGGAGGGAAGGCCCAGTCCAGCCTGTCGACCAGTTTCTGTGGGGGAAACAGTCCTCACAAGGCCGACATCACGCCAACCACGTGGCATGAGGGGCTGGCAGGACTCCTGACGAGGTAACACGTGGTCTGGTCAGCAGGTCAGAGCTCCAGGCACCCCGAACCCCAACCCTTCACAGTCAGCATCGCTTAGCAGCACATCTCACAGTTCCTCTGTCTTCCCAGGGTTGCCAGGATTCGGCTCCCGTACCCCCTGGGCCGCCGGCCCCGGGGATGGGAATGCCCGACTTCTGTGACACTTTGCTTCTGTCCATTCTGAGCTGGGGTTGGGGACACAGCAGGGAGCAAACAGGCCGAAACCCGCCCTCCTGGGGCCACAGTCTCCTGCTGGGCAGCCCGAACGTGTGTGTGTGTGTGTGTGTGTGTGACATCCCTGTGACCGGGTAAAACCCTGCAGCTCAGATGCCATCTGTGGCCTCGGTGACCGTGACAATGACTACAGGCAGGGGCTCACAACCACAGACCTCATGTTCCCCCAGCCTTGGAGACCGGGAGTCTGCCATCAGTGTGTCCCAGGCCATGCTCCCTCTGGAGGCCCCAGGGGACAGTCCCTCCTGCCCCTTCCAGCTCCTGGGGACTCCAGGCGTCCCTGGGCTGGTGGCCGTTTCCCTCCCACCTTTGCCTCCGTCTCCACGTGGTGTCTCCTCTGTGTCTGTGTCCCTCCTCTTCTGTCTCTGACGAGGACACTGTCATTGGGTTCAGGGCTCCCTGATCCAGGACGACCTCATCTCAGATCCCTCACTCGGTCACATCTGCGAGGACCCCGTTTCCAGATCAGGTCCTGTTCTGAGGTCCCAGGTGGACATGAATTTGGGGGGACACTCTTCATCCTGTGACACAGACCAAGCAGGATGCCCTGACTTCCCATGCAGCTCAGGTTCCTGTGTCCCCAAAGCTCGGGCCGGTGAGCCAGCGCACAGTTACCTGTCCCTACACACGCACGTGTGGGGGACCATGGAACCGCTACCCCGCCGGGTTCACAGCGCTGGCTGTGGAGAAACCCGTCCACGCCTGCTGCCCGGTCACGGTGGTGACTCGGTGGCTGTCCTCCTGAATATCAGGCTTGTCCCTGGTCCCCAATATCCTGGAACGTCCACTTCATGCGGCCACAGGTAGGGGCGGCTTCCTGTTCCATCTCGGGGCCTGGGGCCCTTGTGGGTCAGATTTCGGGCTCAAGGATGCATCCCCGAGTTGTCTCTTGTTTTCCATGCCTGTGGCCTGCGTGTCCCAATCCTTGACGTCTCACTGCTCAGCTCCTTTCCAAGACCGTTCTTTCTCTTTGCTCCTCTGTTGCCGCTTTCCGTCCTTGAAGGGAGGATGGATTGACACACGCCACCCCGTCCGTCTGCAGGCGTGCCGGCTGCCACTGTCCCATGGTTCCGCCACCGCTGCTGAGTCCTAGGCACCAGTGCACCTGGGAGGACGGGGGCTCGGCCACGGCTGGCACCTCTCAGAACCAGGAGACCCCCGCCGTCAGCTGGGGGGACAGAGTGGCTGGCTATGGAGGCCCTGGGACCCTCCGTCTGGTACCAGATGTTTCCGAGCCACCACGTGGCCCTGAGCCTTAGGTAACTGGACACACCAAGGATCAGAGCCCAGGGCTCAGTGGAAGGGACGGGTGTGATGCTAAACAGTTGGGGACGAGGTCATTCCTGGTGGAGGCTGGAGGCCAGGACGGCCACCAGGTGGTCAGTGTCTGCAAAGACCCTTCGCTGTCGCTTTGCTTTTGGTCTGAAACAGGAGACTGGGGACGACGGTGCTTTCCCCAGATGTGGGAGCAGAAGCGGCATCACAGTGTTGAAAACGATCCCAAATTGCTAAATAGTTCACGTTCCGAAATGGCACAGAAGAGGCCCAGGGTGTGCCGTGCAAACGGGGGAGACGTAGGATGCAGGCGTGAGAGCGTACATGACGGAGCCCGGGAAGGGGCCCAGGCCGCCAGGTCTTCTCCGCTGCACGGCCTCATGGCCCACGGAGACAACCAGGAAATCCACCAGTGGGGATGGGGACGGGAGACACGGCTGGGCTGTGCAGGCACATGATGGGGCATCTGGGAGGACGTGGGGCCACGACGACGACACTCAGGAAAGCCACAGCTCGGGGTCTGTTGCCATCAGGTTCAGCAGCTTGTTCCCACCACCCATGACCCAAGTGCGTCCTCAGGGAAAGAGTAAACCAGGCGCCACAGGCTGGGCGGGGGGGCGATGTGTTCTTTGGAAAACTTCCTTGGTTTTTGTTGGTTTCTTTTAATAGAAACAGACTTTATGCTTTAAAAGAGGTTATGGGGTGACAGGGGCTCACCTGGTTTGCAACTCCCTGAGATCCGGCTCAGCAACCTGTGCACTTTCTCGTCCGGCCAGTCGCGTAGGATTCCAGACAGAACATAGAGGTCTGCCTCCGGGAGGCTGTCCTTGAGAAAGTCACCTGGTTGAAAACAAAATGTCATAAACCTGTCAGGGGCACCAGAACCGGTCCTCTGCCTGAGGGAAGTGGGGACTGCCGCTGTCCAGAATTCAAAAGAGACACTACTTGTAGTGGGGACAGTGTGTTCTCCCATAGACGTGCCATGTCACAACCCCTGCAACCTCCCAATGGGACCTAGTTAGTAAATAAGACCTTCGCAGACGGGACTGAGTGAGGGGTCTGAGGTGAGGTCGTCCTGGATCGGGGGGCCCTGAACCCAATGACAGTGTCCTTGTCAGAGACAGAAGAGGAGGGACACAGACACACAGAGGAGACACCACGTGGAGACGGAGGCAGAGATGGGAGGGAGGCGGCCACCAGCCCAGGGACGCCTGGAGCCCCCAGGAGCTGGAAGGGGCAGGAGGGACCGTCCCCTGGGGCCTCCGGAGGGAGCGTGGCCCTGGGACACCTTGATGTCACACTCCTGGTCTCCAGACGGGGGAGGATGGGTGTCTGTGGTTTTAAGCCCCCAGTTTGTGTAGTTTGTTTTTGCAGCCATGGAAAACTAATGCCCACAAACTTTTATTAGAAGTTAAGTTATTGCTCTGTGGTTGGTAAATGTTAAATTGTTACTGTGTAGTTAGGCTAACATGGCTGCGTCTGTACTGAACAAGTACAGACTTTTTCTCTTGTCATTATTCCTGAGATGATACAGTGTAACCACTCTTTACGCAGCAGTTACAGTGTATCTGGTGTTATAAGTAACCTAGGGATGATTTTAGGGAGGCTATGTGGAGGGTCCATACAAATACTGTGTCATTTTTCCGTAAGAGACGTGAGCACATGTGGACTTTGGTGTCTGAGGGGGGACCTGGAACCACGGCCCAGCAGAGATGGGAGGATGACTGTACAGGTAAGCACATCACACACGCACGCAGACACACTCAGGACCAGAGATGAATACGGTGGGCAAAGGGCTGACCCAAAGCAAAGACACAGCAGCATTTACCTGGCACGAAGCTGACCTGTTCTGTCTGTGGTCCCGAGGGTTGAAAGCACGTGACGTGCTCAATGACCTCTGGGAGGTCAAACACGGTCACCTTCAGACGTGGGTACTCCCGGGCGAGCTCGTGGGCCAGGGCACCCGTGCAGCCTGTGGATTGCAAACACACACTCTATGATCCGACCCTCCCAGTGCTCAGGAAACACTGGGTGGGTCGCCAGAGTTCGACCTCAGCAAAACCAAAATGATGTTCTAGAAAAATGGATTGAATCCAGCGCTGTGACGTAAAGGCAGGTGGAGGTGTAGATGGCTGGTGTCTCAGGTGGGCCTTGGGGCCTCCCAAAGTCGAGACCAGCAAGCTGCTGTGCAAATGCAGATGAGATGGCTGGTGCCACAGCAGCCACTCTGGGCCCCCAGAAGGAAGGCTGTGCACAGAGGACGGGGATATGTAAGCTGCCAGCTCAGGACTGCTCTCAGGACCTGATCGCATTATACCCCCCAGGCATGCGCCTGGCGGGGATGGGGCCAGAGAGAGGCATGGCGAGGCCCCTGTTGCTCCTCCCTTCACGGTCCTGGGCCGAGGTGGGGTGAAGGGCGTGTAGGCCATAGTCAGACCAGATAAGATGGGGCAGTGTAGCCATCTGTCCCCTCAGCAGCCACCAGGAAGGGCCCCATAACCTCTACAGAGACCCTGGACCGCCCCCAGGACCTCCTACACAGTGGGGCTACGTGGCCAGACCCACACACCTGGCCCAGCCAGATGTGTTAGGGGATTTGTTCAGAGAGAAGCCCGTTGTTACAAGCCTTACAAGCAGGTGATGGGCCCATGATTTCATACAAAGAAAGAGGCCCCCGGAGTCGTTTGTGCCCGAATCCAGGAGGGGTGCATGTACCTCCCAGATGGCAGGCGGAGGAGAATCGGGACAGGTCCAGGGCTGTGGCCACCTGGCGAGCAGTCAGCTTGGCGAGGCCATGCTTGGCCCTCATGAAGCACAGCCTTGCATCCCGGCCCGGGCAGGAGTCCTACAGCAGAGCAGGGTCTGAGCAGGCACCAGAGGCCCAAGGGTCCCGCACCCCAGACGCTGCAGCCACCAGCATGGCGGCATGGGCTGAGGGGTCCCGTAGGCGGGCAGCTCCATCCAACCCACGTGGTCCGAGACACCAGGTGTCGCTGAGGCTGGGCTGCAGTGGTCACAGGGACGAGCTCCAGAGGCAGCCGGCACGGAGGCACCGTGTCTCCTCACCTCACCAGCACCTGTGTTCATGCTACCCCTCCCTGTCTGTCCATGGCCCCCGTCCATGCCTCTGTCCCCTTGCTCTGGAGGACAGAACAGCCTGGCTCCTGCAGGGTCCCACGGCCGTGGTCTGAGCTGTCCCCTAACACCACAGCCTTGCTTGGCTGATGTCACACAGCCTGGCCCCCGCGGCTGCAGCCCTGACCCACCCCCACTCACACCCCATGGCCTGAGCTGTCCCCTCCTGCCTCTGCCAAAACCCTGCTCGACCCACCTTGCGCTGACCCGAGCCAGCTGCCAAGCCCCCCACAGTGTGTTCTCAGCTTCCTGCCGGCTGGAGCGTTGGCTGCGGTTTGCTGTGTGACACTCCAAGGACCTGGCCTCTCCTGGGTCCACCCTGGGCCACGATGCTGGGACAGCCTCACCGGCTTCTGTGTGACGCCTGTCTTGCTGTCTCTCCCTCTCTGTCTCTCTCCCTCCATCTCTGTCTCTCACTGTCTCTGTCAATTCGTCTGTCTCCCTCTGTCTCTCTCTGTCTGTCTTGGGTCTCTCTCCTTTGTCTCTGTCCCCTCATCTCTGGCCCTGTCCTCCACACTTGACATCAGCCCCACATTCCGTCAAGTTCATTTCTGTCATGTGTGCTCTGCCTCAGCGGACGCAGCTGGGGAATGGCCTTGCCCCCCAAAACCACCATCCGTACTGCTCTGCAGACCCAGGACCCCCCACAGAGGTCTAGCCGGAGGGGGTGGGGGGCACTGTGCAGCCTGAAACCCCAAGTGCTTGTACTGTCAATGCCACTATGACCGGACAGCACCCTGCTGTCCCCCACCGCGGCCGGTGCACGGCCTCCCACCAGGACTCCCGGCACCAAGCACACAGACGCTCTCTCAGAGGCCCTGCCTCTCCCCAGGCCCCCAGGGATCCCGAACCCAGCCGTCCTTTCACTAAACACATGTGGCCTGAAAGCGGGGCCGTTCAGGACGGTACCTGAAGCAGGCCTTCTGCCTCGTCTCCCACAGCCTGGTGGTCCCGGCTGCTGCCCTCCCGGACGGCAGACTCCAGGTGGGTAAAGGCTGCCCAGGTGTGTCCGTCGTTCAGCTCGATGAAGCCACGCAGGGAGAACTCGCTATCCGACAGCAGGTACAGGGCGGCCAGGTCACTGTTACTGTAACCTGAAGCCACGGGCCGGGTCACGTCCGGCAGGGACGCCCACGCTGACCTGACCCCAGGCAGCGGTGGGAGGGTCACGTACATATCACCCACCTGGCCACAGCCCCGACCCTCGTAAGTTCCCCGGATGGACTCGTATTCCCACAGCCCATTCCTGCTGAGGCCCTGGGATGGCCATGTCACCGGCTACAGGCCCCAGTGGGTCAAGCCAACCCCAGGCAGCATGTTGCCACAGAGGTGTGTGGCAGATGTCATCACCGTGGGCCATCATCTCACTGTAGGTAAAGACACCACTCGCTCACGATGGGGGTGGGTGGGCAAGACGTCTGCTGGGAAGGCTGGGGGAGGCTTCCAGGGCCCAGGGAGGGGCTGCAGGTGGCCCCTTTGTCTGCCCTCACTCATGCTTTTCGGGGCACAGGAATATGACTAAAAGCACCCGTCTCGGGAGGAAGGGCTGCTTTCTGTGCTTCAGACCACGGGCATGTAGTCGAAATCCTCTTGCCTGAAGAGCAGATTTGGGGGCCTCCACCAGCACCCCACTTTATTTCTTCTCACAGAAGCAAACCTGCCTCTCCTGTCCTGGGGCCTTCTGCCCGCTGCTCATACCAAACTTCTCAGCAACCGTCCATGGGAGCCTCTACTGCGAGACCATGCTCCAATGTTCTGTTCAGTTCCTCAAACACGTATCATCCATCATCCATCCATCCATCATCCATCCACCCATCCATCCAACAATTCAGTTGTCTAATCTGTCATCTATTATCTATCCATCCATCCATATCTTCCACCATCTATCATCCATCGATCAATCATCTATCTTATCTACCATCCACCCATCACCTATCGATTTATCCATCCATCTACATATCCATCCATCATCCATCCATATCTTCCATTATCTATCTATGTATCTACCTACCTACCTACCTACCTACCTATCTATCATCTGTCTATCATCTACCCACCCTCCATTTCATCTATCTAAATAAGTAAAAACAAACATCTACAAGGAAAAACAAACACACACACATATATCCTGTTGGTCCTGTTTCTCTGCAGAACCCTGACTATTTGAGCGCCTCTAAGACCAGAGCCCATAAGAAGTGGCTCTCTTAACACACATGTACACAACTGCCTCTGTTTCCTTTCTTCCATCCGTCCGTGCTTCTCACTGTCTGGGGAAAAGTCACGTTCCCGAGGGGAGACAGTCGGGCCCTCCCTCCCTCAGCTCGGAGGCGCCCTTTCACCCAGGGACTGGCATCTTTCCGCCTGCTGAGAGTCTTAGCAAGTCACCTGAGAGCGCCCTTACCTCTCTCTGTCTTCTCCAGTAACCCCAGGGCCACACAGACGTCCAGCAGACGTCCAGTCCCACGCTCAGAGGTGTCAATTTTGCTGGCGATATCCACGGCCTTCAGTGGGGCCTCACGTTGTAATAAATCAAACACCTTCAGCTTACAAGCCGTGAACAGGGCCTGTCGATGAAAAACAGGAACAATTCGACTTACCACGTGACTTACCCAATGCCTTTTACCCCCACGGACTCCAAAGGTGGAGGTTAGAAGTGACAAAAGTGTGTAATCATCAACGGACCCCTCTTCTCCAGAGAGGAGTGGGTTTCGGCTCCAGCTGGTACCAGGTTTGCAGAAGGTGAAAGCAAACTGGTGAGTGTCCAGCAGAAAGACTGTCCCCTAGGAGATAAGCCACTATGCTGCTGTCTGCGGCTGAACGGTGTCCCCACCCCCACCCCAACATCCGTATGTTGAAGCCACACGCCCAGGACCTCAGAATGTGACTGCATTTGGACACAAGAGGTCCGTTCCCAGGCTCACTGGCTCCTTACGGGGCTTGGGACGCCATCACGTGACACTGAGAACTGTCAGTCAGGCTCTCACCTCGTAACGCAAAAATCCTCTGTGACAACGGAGGCCCTTCCGAAAAGGGCAGGACACAGGCGTGTGTAGAATGTACGTGATTGACCTGGAGAGGTGACACATGACCCGTGACTCCCTGCAGCCCCCCGTCCCCCTTGGTCAGTATGTGCAGCCAGTGGGAGACCTGTTATGTGACCTATGTAACAGGTGGGTGGACGGATAAGTAGGCAGGTAGATGACAAACAGGTAGGTAGATAAATGGATGGGTGGGTGGATAGATGGAGGATGGATAGATATGCTACATGCATGATGATAGATGGATGGATGGATGGATAGATGGATGGATAGGTGGGTGGCTGGATAAATGGATGAGGATGCAGAGTTGACAATGCCACATACATAGACGATGGATAGATGGCAGTGGATGGATGACAAAGGACAGACACATGCGGAGACCACAGTGCAGCTCAGGTGTGGCAGTGGGATGCACGGTGGAAGTGCTTTTCTTGTTACTATGTTTAGGTAACAGAGACTCTGAGGCCCGCACAGCATGACCACCTTTCTCTCCTGATCACTGCAAACTCTGTCCTGATGACGGAGGTGGCTGAGGTCCCGTGTGGGAAGGGGCAGCCTGAGCCCAGCACCCAGCACCTGCCCCTGCCCTAGCTGTGGCTGTGGCCCCCACTGGGCCCCAGGGATGGGGGGAGCTGCCACTGACTGTCCCCAACTCCCCCAGGAGCTGGAGTTGCAAGAGCAGCTGGCAGGTTGGCCTTGTGGGGAAGGCGGGGAAAGCCAGAGCTCATGTCAGAGCCGTGTCACAGCCGTGGGGCACGAAAGGGTAACTGCAGTTGCTCACGGGCCAGCTGCTGGCCGAGACCCTCTCCGGTCTGGCCAGAGCCCCTCTGGGGGCTGTGTGAGTGGCTGCACCACTCAGGTGACTGTGCAGGACGGACGGGGGACTGCAGCTAAGACTGCCCGCTGTCAGCTGGTCCTTGCTCCAGCGGGAGGCTGTCTGGCTGGCACAGCTGAGCTCACACGGGGACCGAGGACACAAGCTGAGCTGGTGGGCCTGCTTGCACCTGCTGACCTGTGCCACAGTCCACCTGACACCTGGCCAGCTGGACCGGAGGGCGCCCCGAGCCTGCTGCATGGTCAGCGTTCCGGCCTCACCTCCTGGGGCCTGCAGGCCCGTGAGGACGGCTCGCCTTCAAACACACAGAGACCCGGGCCGGGCCGGACACTGACCACAGCCCCCTCGGCCCGAGCATGGGCCTCACACAGCAGGGTGTGCGTCCTAGGAAGTCTGGGCCGATGACTCCACCCCCTGCCAGTCTGGGCCGATGACTCCACCCCCTGCCAGTCTGGGCCGATGACTCCACCCCCTGCCAGTCTGGGCCGATGACTCCACCCCCTGCCAGTCTGGGCCAATGACTCCACCCCCTGCCAGTCTGGGCCAATGACTCCACCCACTGTGGATCACAGAAGTCCCTGTTCTGTCTCGAGTGACTTAGGGTGGCAGCACGTCAGTCGCGACACTGTTACGGTGGCCTCAGAAATACTGAGGTCCTGTCCCCAGAAATTGAGAGCGGACCTTATCTGGAAACAGGGTCCCTGCAGATGGGACTGAGTGAGGGATCTGAGGTGAGGTCGTCCTGGATCAGGGGGCCCTGAATCCAATGACAGTGTCCTCATCAGAGACAGAAGAGGAGGGACACAGACACAGAGGAGACGCCACGTGGAGACGGAGGCAGAGATGGGAGGGAGGCGGCCACCAGCCCAGGGACGCCTGGAGCCCCCAGGAGTTGGAAGGGGCAGGAGGGACCTTCCCCTGGGGCCCAGGAGGGAGCGTGGCCCTGGGACACCTTGAGGGCAGACTCCTGGTCTCCAGGGCGGGGGAGGATGGGAGTCTGTGGTTTAGGCCCCGGCATGCGGTCACTAGTTCCGGCAGCCCCAGGAGTTGCACGGGTACCTTGGATGCTTGGAAGCCGGCTATCAGCTCCAGGAGGCCCGTCGGGAACGGGGGCAGGCTCTCCGCTGTCCTGGCGTGACCTGCGTCCTGCGTGCCCCGAGCCTGGGACCCCCTGCGGTCTAGGCCAGCGCCCTCCTCTTCGCTGAGGTTTTCGAAGGTGTCCACGGCGGGGATGGAGTCGTGCTTCACCCGCTGCAGGCCCACGGCGCCCGGCGGGAAGTACAGCTCGGCCAGCTTCTTGCAGAAGTGGTTTAGCGGGAAGCCCACCACGTTGAGGAAATCTCCGTGGATGGATTCCACCAGCATGCCGCCCAGGGCCTGGATGCCGTACCCTCCGGCTTTGTCCCTGAGCGGGCGGGCAGGGGCCAACCCAGGGAAGGACACAAAGACAAAGGTTACAGGACGCAGCAAGGTCCCTGGGTCACAGCGGCCAGCGCAACTGTTTCACTGCAACCAGATGTGACGCATGGACCAAACCCAGCGAGCCGTCTCCAGCCTGGGTGGCATGCTGTGGGGGAGTCCGGCTCCGGGCCCCAGTCTCATGTGGTGTTTGGTCCTGACCGGGGGCCGTCCCACGGCGGCCCCACAGGGAGCTGTCCTCCACACCTGGTGCCCGGTGGTCACTGGGGGATGCCCGTAAGACCCCAACCCCCTCCTGGCCCTGCTCTTCTGCACACGGCACCCCTGGCCTAGGTGGCTCATCCTCACGTCTCTTTATGGGGTCCTGGGCCCTGGTCTTTCCCGGGCACCTCTGCTGAGACCCCCTTAAGGGGAAGGGGGCCCTGAGCCCCCAGCACTGTTGCATCCAGGCCTGCTCCCTCCCCGAGACCCAGGCCCCGATAAAGGCAGCAGCCTTTTGTTGTGCCGTCGCGGGTGGTGGGAGTGGGTGCCCGTGGCCTGCAGACCCTGCACACACTCACATGGGCTCCCCGCTGTGGATGTATTCCCACAGGAGCTCCTCTGACAGCTGCGAAAACATCACCACCGTCTCCTCGTAGAACTGCGAGATTTCCACATCCAGCTGGCCGTCTGCAACGACAGCTCTGCAGGTGAGGGCACGGCCGCACGTGGCCTCGGCGTCCTTGCACACGGGGGCGGGGGGCTTGCCTGAACTTGGTGTGCAGTTCAGATACTAATCGTGCATGGGCGTAACAAGGTTTGTTTTAGACAAGGGAAAGAAGCATGAAAATTACAGACAACACAAACAAAGTCAGCAAAGAGGAGAAAAGGCTGCAGACTGCACGAGATGGGCTCTTGGTTTTCTGCAATAATTTGTGGAGTGGAACTTCTGGGTCGCCAGGCCTCACCTGTGGGGTTGGGAAAGCCCCGGGCATGGCAGCTTTGGGGTCACTTGGGAGATTCCCCAAAACTAGCTGTCTTGGGGTGAACGGCATCCCCCAGAATTCATTTCCCTTGGAGTCTGTGAATGGGACTTTAGCTGGAAACAGGTTCTGTGCAGATGTGGCCAAGTGAGTGAGCTAAGGGGACATCGTCCTGGATCAGGGGGGCTCTGAGCCCAATGACAGTGTCCTCATCAGAGACAGAAGAGGAGGGACACAGACACAGAGGAGATGCCACATGGAGACGGAGGCAGAGATGGGAGGGAGGCGGCCACCTGCCCGGGACGCCTGGAGCCCCCAGGAGCTGGAAGGGGCAGGAGGGACTGTCCCCTGGGGCCCCCAGAGCGAGCGTGGCCCTGGGACACCTTGATGGCAGACTTGTGGTCTCCAGCACGGGGGGAGGATGGGTGTGTGGTGGTAAGCGCACAGGTGAAGGGTGACATGGAATCTCTTGGGCCAGGGCTTTGTACCCAAAGGGCCCAAATGAACATCCCTGCTGGACAAGAGGGTAAAGGTGGCCCCGTCACTGATAAGCAGACGTGTGACCGGCCATTGGTGAGATATGGCGAGGCAGCCCCAGGGCAGGAGGGCAAAGTCTGTCTTGGGGGCCTTTCCCGACCCACAAGGACTTCAGAGCAGCTCTGACATTAATTATTCCTCAGGATTTCGGTGCGTTTTCAAAGACTTTTCATCGCTGTGGCATAACCCACACCCACCCGCCTGGGCCCACCCCCTCCGCCGTCCAGACCCAAAGATCTCAAAGGAAATGCATGTGGGGCTCGTGTTGGGTGGGGTCTTACGAGTGGGGCCATGTGTCTGCCACTGGACACCGCACGTTGACTTCCACATTACTGACTTTCCCCGGTGGGGGGGAGGGAAGGGCTGTTGCCCCAGTGACCTCTGAGTCTATCCCTCAAGCCCCGGTCACCATGAGCGCCCCAGGTCCCCCCTCGTCCCCAGGGAGGAGGTGGCCGTGAGTACCTTGGCTGAAGCAGTGGATGATGGCGACACCCGTGAACACACTATGTTCTTTTCCGTTCAACCTGCAAGACACAGCCGCACACACGACACATCTCAGGTGGGAGCCGAGACATCAAGCATGCTGCCTGCCAGCCACAGGCTACACCCTGCTATCTGGCTCAGGTCCTCGCTCCCTGTCCTCTGGTAGGTCTCTGCCCCCAGCATCCAGCCACTGCGTCTCCCAGGAAACCTTCCCAGAGGCTGGTGTAAGTGATGTCAGCGGTATCAGCAGGAGAGACCACCAGAGGTGTCACTTACAAGACTCAAGGTCTGGGTCATTGGAGAACACACGACCCCAACAGGAGAGGCCAGCCATGCAGGCAGGACCCAGACGGGGCAGCTCTCTGCCGGCTCTTTCTGGAGGTCTGTTTGCTTTCCTGAGACTGAAGTGATATGCCAACCCTCTAGACACAGCACGCTGACCCAGGCCCATCTCCCCGTCACCTGGGCAGAAGCTCAGATGTGCTGGGCTGTGGAGAAAGCTGGTCACATGTACACAGGCATGGGGAGGATGCCAGCGGAGAAGGATGACAAGGAAGCAGAGATGGAGGTGATGGAGGGAGCAGAGAGAAGGTGATGGAGGGAGCAGATGAAGGTGATGGAGGAGCAGAGAGAAGGTGATGGAGGAGCAGAGAGAAGGTGATGGAGGAGCAGAGAGAAGGTGATGGAGGAGCAGAGAGGTGATGGAGGAGCAGACAGAAGGTGACGGAGGAGCAGAGAGAAGGTGACGGAGGAGCAGAGAGAAGGTGACGGAGGAGCAGACAGAAGGTGACGGAGGAGCAGAGAGAAGGTGACGGAGGAGCAGACAGAAGGTGATGGAGGAGCAGAGAGAAGGTGATGGATACACAGATCCCAGACGGAGCCCGGGTCTGCCCAGGACACCGCATATGTCCGGTGGGGAGATACCAAGGGCACCAGCTCCGTCCTGTGACCTCACCTGGGAGGGTGAGCAGGTGGTGACGCACTGATCCACCAGGACCCTGCCCCTTCCCCCACCCCGGGCTCTGAGGCAGGGCTGGTCCCTGGCAGGCCGGCCACAGGGCACCCACCGGGACAGCATCCGGTACGCGTCCTGCTTGTCCACGGGCTTCTCCAGGATCAGGCCCTCGATGGTCTGCAAGACAAACGGGAGGGACACGGTTGTTTCCACACCTCCAGCTGGGTCTCTGCATGCCACCGTCCACGTTTTACACTCCTGCTTTCTTGTGTTTGACGTGAGAGTCACGTAACATAAAATTCACCATTTTAAACAGTTTGGGGACATTTTAGCACATTCACAATGTTGTAGTAGTATCACCACTCCCTTGTTCCAGAACATCTGTCCCGCCAAGGAGACCCGTCCCCATGAGCAGTCACTCCCCCTCCCCCACCTGCTCCCCCAACCCACTTCTGTCTGTGGAGGAGCCTGTTCTGGACGTTTCACATAAATGGAGTCACATGCTGGGCAGCCTTGTGTGTCTGGCGTCTGTCACTCGTATCCTCAAGGTCCCTCCACATGATGGCGAGTGTCAGTGCCTCCTTCCTTTTCAAGGCTGAGTCATATTCCACTGTGTGGCTGGACCCCCTTGTGTTTATCTGTTCAATGGTTTATGAGTATTTGGGTCTTTCTCTTTTCAGCTATTGTAAATAATGCTGCCATAACCATGTGTGTACAAGACTTTGTTTGAATGCATAAATATTTTCCCCATCCCCTTACCAGCCTCTCCTTTAGCATCTATCAGTTTGTTTTCTATTATCTGTGGGTCTGTGAATGTGTATTTCTTCTTATTTTTAGTACGTACGAGCTCTGACAATTAAGTTCGTGAACTTATCCTAGAAAAAGTGCTACACACCTCACTGCTGAATATCACTACGGTCACCTTCGAAGGGCTCCCCTTGGGAAGCTATCTACTGATGCCAGTGCCTAGTCCACCCTTCAAAGCCATTTTGGAACTCTTTTCTGGAATGGCCATCAGAGCTGTCGTCGTATTACCCTTAATGTCCTGAATGTCATGAAAATGTCTTCCTTTCACTATTTCCTTTATCTTCAGGTAAAGAAAGAAGTCACTGGGGGCCAGATCAGGTGAGTAGGGAGGGTGTTCCAATACAGTTATTTGTTTACTGGCTAAAAACTCCCTCACAGACAGTGCCGTGTGAGCTGGTGCATTGTCGTGATGCAAGAGCCATGAATTGTTGGCGAAAAGTTCAGGTCGTCTAACGTTTTCACGCAGCCTTTTCAGCACTTCCAAATAGTAAACTTGGTTAACTGTTTGTCCAGTTGGTACAAATTCATAATGAATAATGCTTCTGATATCAAAAAGGGTTAGCAACAGTGTTACAACAAGTTCGTGAACTTAAATGTCAGACGTCCTACATAAGAGGAGGTATGAGTTTTCTAGGGCTGCCGGAAAGCACCATAGGTTGGGCAGTTGACCCAACACACATTTCTCTCTCCCGGTCCTGGAGGCTGGAGGTTGAGACCCAGGTGTCCCAGGGCTGGTCCCCCTGAGGCCTCTTTCCTGGGCGTGTGGACGACCATCTGCTCCCCGTGTCCTCATGTGGTCGTCCCTCTGTGTGTGTCTGTGTCCTCATCTCCTCTCCTTATAAGGACCCCAATGCTATTGGATCAGGGCCCACCCTAGTGACCTCATGTTACCTTAATCCTCTCTTTAAAGCCCCATTTCCAAACACAGTCCCATTCTGAGGTCCTGTGGGTCAGGGCTTCAACCTGTGAATTTTGTGGGACACAGTCCAGCCCACAGCAATGGAACTGCCAGGTCACGTGACAATTCTGTCCTTAACTTTTGGAGGAACCAGCGTTGTTCACTCTTAAACTTCCATGTAGAAACACCCTTATCCATGAACGAGAAATGTGTCTGGTTCTCGGCAAAACCACCAAGTCGGGCTGCAAGGACCATGCAACAGCAAGGTGGGCCCTGGGATCACTCTGTCTGGATATTTTCAGACCCTGGACTGTGTCAAGATTCAAACGGGTGACCCCTCGCCAGGAGACTGTGGTGGCACCTTGGCACTTAGGCCAGCGGGCCAGTCGGGGGTGTGGACAGAGGGCTGTGCCCAGCAGAATTTCAGTGAGGACCGATCCACGTGACCTGCCTTCACGGAGCACAACTCTCAGGCCCAGATCCGTGTCTCTGGTATAGCGGTGTTGCTCCCCCCACCCTCCCAATGTGTCCAGGTCCTCACCTCCGGCCCTATGAGTGACACAATGTTTGGAAACAGGGTCTCTGCAGGTGTAATCTAAGTTAAGATGAGGTCCTACTGAAATCGGGGGAGGGGGGAGGCCTCAATATTATGACCGGTGTCCTTACAAGAAGTGGACCATTTGAACACACACAGAAGGAGAAGCCACATGAAGCCTGAGGTAGATGACAGGTGACACCGCCACAAGCCCAGGTACACCAAGGGCTGCCGTGAACTCCAGAAGCTGGGAGAGGGGCCTGTGCCAGACCGTCCCCAAGGCCTCCAGGAGGAACCAGCCCCACCCGCACCTGGAGTCCAGTTGCTGGGGACACGTGAACCAAACGGGAGGCCAGAAGTGGGACTCACCACGATAGTGTCTGCTCCGATGATGATATCGGGGGCCCTGAGGTCTTTCTGCAAGAAACGCAAAGTCAGCTTTAGAAGGGAGGCCCTGCGTGTCTTACAGAAACACTTCTGTGACGTGATGCACGTGAAACGTCATCAGCGGCAGGAAGCCAAGCTTAGAAACCGAGACCTACGTGTCCTCTCTGTGCCGAGTAGGCCAGGAGAGGACTGCAACCATGACATGCTCACCTGAAATCTGTATGCAACCTTGAACCTGGGTTGCTCTTAAATACTACCTGTCTGCTGTCGAATATCAATGTCAATATCCTTTTATTTATGCCAATAATTCATGACAGCATTAACTACAATGCATTTATTAATTGCTATAGGATGTTCTTATAATACATAGTAATAGATAAGCTATTGATACATTAATTCTATGTAATAAATGATGCTATTATAGTAACTATATTAGTATATAGTAACACCATAATAATAGGCTACATTAATTCTATATAATAAATTAGCATATGTGAATCACAGTGGAATATTACAAGTAACAAAGTAACTCATGAGCTATATTATATAAATGATACTATTATGTTAATTACAATAGTCTGTTACAAAATAACACACAGTAATAGATAAACTACGTTAATTCTATATAATAGATACTATTATATTGGTATAATCACAATGGTATATTACACAGTAACAAAGTAACTCATGAGCTATATTATGTAACTGTCATGTTTATTACAATAGTATGTTACAAAGTAACACAGTAATAGGTAAGCTACACTAATTCTATGTAATAAATGGCATTATCATAGTCATATTAGTATATTATATAGTAACACAGTAATAGATAAGCCACATTAATTTGCATTGTAAATGGTACTGTTATATTAATTACAATAGCATGTTACATAGTAGCAGAGTACTAGATCAGCTCTGGAATGGTACACTGCACTCTAACCCTCAGCACTAAGCTCCATTCATTGCACATTGTATTAATAACTGGCACTTATTTATAGCACGTCTGTTTGAAACCTGGAAAGCCTTCCTGGCCAGAGAACCCAAGGCAGCAGCAACCCAAGCCCTTGCCTGGTGCATTCTGCGGGCCACATCCAGTGCTTTCTGCTTCGCTGTTTCGATGGCATATGCGTGAGGGGTGGGGAATGACGCTTTATTCAGCTTCTCTTTAAACCTGGAAGGCACCACCTCAAATCTGAGACCCTACAACAGGAGAAAAGGGGTATTGAGACTTTGTCAGAAGAGCGCAAGGATGGGGGACAGAATGTGCCAGGGCTACAACAAATGTGGCCTTTTCCACGCGCAGTGGGTCTTCCTGACTATCTCATCTGTTCTCTGAATTTTCACTCAGTGCCACGCAACCACCAGACTGGCCGGGGCTGGCAGACCTGGAGGGAAGACATCTGCACACAGGTCAGTCACATGAAGGCCGGGGAGGGTGGATATTGATTGAGGTGCAGATCCTAGGGGTCAAAGAGCTCCCAGAGTGTCCCAAAGGCCAGTGCTGAAAATATCCTGCCCCCAAGAATTGCGAAAAAAAAAAAAAATGCTACGTGGGAGAAATATGGCTGCTTTAACTTGCTCCCCTCACACTATCAGCAGGTAAGACAATCGCTGCAGGAGACTGGTCGTGGAGAGACTGATGTCCCAGGGTTGGGAACATGGGCCTTCAGCAGAGAGGGTAAAACTCCCCGTCCCCTTGGGCAGCCCGACAGAGCACCCCCTGTCTGTGTGCCTCCCCCACCACCAGCTCCGGGACACTTGGACCTGGCGTGGCCTGGCAGCCCTGCACACTCACTAGGCCACCAGGCCTGGCCTGAAGGGGGTCGCCCCCAGATCACGTGGACTCCTAGTTCCCCCAGCCCACAGACCTGGAGCCGGGTCACTAAGTCCTGGCCCGCAGACCCAGCCCGGTCACTGGAGGCCAGTCACTGGGTCTCAGCCTGACGACCGTGGCCCTCAGACCCGTCAGTAGACCCACGCCTGCAGACCTCAGCCCCCAATCACCGGCTGGCCCTCGCTCCACTCACTGCACCCCCTGGTCACTAGGCCCCAGGGTCCCTGGGCCCCAGGATCCCCAGGCCTAGGCCAGCAGACTTCGCCCCCGGTCACTAGGACCAGGCCTCCAGTCAACAGGACCCGGGTCACTAGGCCCCAGCTGGACACCCCACCCCCTCCCATACCCGCCTCCACCTTCCCAGGCCCCGGCCACAGACCCCAGCCCAGGGCCGCCCCGGGCGCACACCGCTTGACTGAGAATCTCCTGCCGGCGCGGGGAGGCGCTGGCCAACACCACTCGCTTCTGCTGCAGCTTCCGGATGACCGGGTACATCATCCTCGCGCCCGACCCCGCGCCCGACTCCTGCACCCCAGCCCGCTCCCTGCGCTGCGCAGCGGTGCGCGTGCGCTAGCGCGGCTCCGCAGCTCCGAACCAGGCCCCGCCCCGCCCGCCGGAGCCCCGCCCCGGGTGAAGCTCCGCCCCTGGGCCCGCCCAGCACCGCTTCAGAGCCGACTCCAGTGAAGCCCCGCCCACGCCTGAGCCCCTCCCAGGATGAAGCTCCGCCCCCGGGCCCGCCCAGCACCGCTTCGGAGCCGACTCCAAGAAGCCCCGCCCACGCACGAGCCACGCCCCGGGTGAAGCTCCGCCCCCGGGTCCGCCCAGCACCACTTTGGAGCCGACTCCAACGAAGGCCCGCCCACGCCCCCAGGTTGGGTGGGGGGAAGATTCCCCCAGAACCCCCACGTCGCGAGGTCCCTTGTGAATCGGTGGCGGGTCCCCGGGGCGCGGTGGGGGGCGGAGATGAGTGGTACCATATCTATAGATAGATAGATGATAGGTAGGTAGGTAGATAGATGAGAGATGACAGATGAGAGGTAGGTAGATAGGTAGATAGGCAGAGTCTCTCGTGCTAACGCAGGGCTTCTCAACCTCAGCACTGTGGACCTTTGGGGCCACCTCATTCGTGCTTTGCAAGATATTTAGCAGCATTCGTGGTTTCAGTCCAGTAGATGGCAGCACCTTTTCTCCAAGTTGCAACGACCGAAAATGTCTTCAGACACCGCGATTTGTTCCCTGATAACAGAATCACTGTCAGTTGAGAACCACGTCTGGAGATAGATGATAGACAGATTGGATGGATGGGTGGGTGGGTGGCTGGATGGATGGGTGGGTGGGTGGGTGGGTGGATGGATGGATGGGTGGGTGGGTGGGTGGGTGGATGGATGGATGGATGATGGATGGATGGATGGATGGATGATGGGTGAATGGATGGGTAGATAGGTAGATAGGATGGATTGGCAGATCCATAGATTGCTAGATATTTATAATACATAGGTAGATGATAGGTTGGTAGGTAGTGACAGATAGATGCATAGAGAATGATAGATAGAGAGTGATAGGTAAATAATAGCAGATAGAAAGACATGATAGATACAGACACATGGTTGACAGACAGGACGGATGAGTCTGACGTCTGGGGCTGGGTGCCTGCTGTGGGGCGTCCGGGGCCCTGTGGGGCTGAGCAGCGTCCCTGTGGGTGGGCATCCACCCAGCATATGCCAGGAGCACCCCACTGTGACACCCCAGTGTGATACCCCAGTGTGACAATGATACAGATACACACATATGCATGCATGTGTACATGTGTATGTAGGTGTGCATGTGTCTGTATGTACACCGTATATGCGTATGTTTGTGGAGTCCTATTACATTTCTGACGGTATTGTTACCTCCCATTTTCTTTCCTTAACCTTTGGCACTCAGTGGTCCCCCAAAGGCATCGGATTGTCCTTCACACCAGGCTTTGATGCCTGCAGACCATGCCCTGATACAGAACCAGAGGTCAGGAGGTCAGTGACGGGTCTCAGTGGCTTCCTTGTGGGTTGGGGGCTGGTGGGGGGATGACCATGGGCCCTGGAGCCAGCGACCCTATGCCCTTGACCCTCACGGCTGAGCTTTCAGCCTCAGAGCAGACCTGAAGGTCCCTTGGCCTGTCCCTGGTGCTTTCCCTACACAGCTGTGAAGTACGAAGATGGGACACAGCTGTTCCTTCCCCCTCCTGCACCATCCCTGCCCCTGTCCACCCCGGGCCCCCAGACCTTCACACTGACCCCCTCCTGCTGACTTCCCCTGGGGGAGTGACCGCCTGCTAAGCAGTTTCTCAAAGGTGGGTTCTGAGCCACCATTTGGCCTCACCGGGGAGAGTCTGCCCCAAATATCCCATGTATCGGGGGGTCATTTCCCAACTGACTGACGTTTATGTTTCCTCCAGATTTGAGAAATAATAAGTTATTATCAAATAGTTATTACATTAGACACGAATTATGTGTCATTCACATTTATCATCAACTACCCAATCAATTAAACGTTAACCATTCATATTTAATAATAGCAATGATTATTTCTAGGGACGGCATTCAAGGAGTACCTACAGCTCAGTTATGAAGGGTTTGTAACCGACTCAGCTCTCCCACGGCGATTTGGGAAGGTTTGAGATAAGGGGTACGCCCCTCTTTCACATTGCGCACCAGAGATGGGGTCCAGTTGCCCTCCCGCCAACTGAGTTTGAGGGCCCCCCTCTCATTTCTCCATGGCCAGCAATAGTCTCACTTAAATGTCATTATGACGAAGAAAACAGAGCATATATTTCAAAGAAAACTCTCCTAACTGTTTATTGAAAGACCCACGTTTTCGATAACTGGTGCCTTTTCCCCCTCTCCCGACCGTGCTTGAATTTCGCCAGTTTTGACACCATCCTGTCGGGAGTCAGGTGGTGCATGCCACTTCTCGGATGTCCCAGCTTCCTTGTGTGTCAGGACTGCTGAGGAGAAAGGCTACAAAGCCGACTGGCACTTCATCATGTGTTTACTTTGTGTTTATTTGCACTCCAGGATCATGACAGTGAAATGACGCAACGAGAGGCAGACCACCAATGCAACGAAGAAATGGCAACAAAAAAATCTTTACAATTAAAACACAAAGAAGCGAAGGTCCACATTTGAAATTTTCCAACCACCAATCTGAACCTGGATGATTTCCACTTTGGTCAAACACCCAACAGTGACGTTCTCCAGGCCTGGTGAATCTCGGACATGCTTTCTGCGCCGTCTCCTCCAGAAAGGGTGGGAGGAAAAAATGTGTGTGTGGCCCCCCATCGCAAAAGGGAGGGTTTGTGGTGCCGTGGACACATCAGCTTGTAGGACAGACCCCTACACACAGGGAGACCATTGCTGGAAGCTGCAGCTTCTGCATTGAAACTGCCGCCATGCCAAAGACCCTGTGGGTCCCCTAGTAACTTGAGTGGCACTGAGGGTGGGTCCCTTCCCCGACACAGAGCTAATGGGGGTGTTGGCCGCCCTTGCTGGCCGAGGGGCTGCAGAACCAAATAATAATAGTAATGTGACAAAACCCCGTGACTGGGATTGCAGCACCCCGCGTATGTGGAGGGACAGAGGGACCTGGTGTCCTCAGAGGACATTATTACCCGCACAGGCCTCTCTGAATTCAGGCTCTGCACCTGTTCACAAGGCAGCAGGGGCGACCAGTGCAGGAGGAGTAAGGTTTTTCACAGCTTTTTGTGCATTTGACACGCGAGGCCCACGCCCAGGGCTTGGGTGTGGGCATCTCGCTGGCTCAGGGTTTCCCACGCTGGGTGTTGCTGAGATGACATTGCTCTCTAGGGTTCAAGTTTGCAGCAGTTGGGAAGAGCAGGTGTGACACCTTCGTGGACAGGCTGGCTGCCCAACGCTGGCCTGTTTGCCAGTCGCCTTCGCCTGTCTTTTGAAGTCCTTATTCGGGTGTAAGGCCGTCCCACGTGTGTCTCAGGCCGTCCCACAAAACCTCCCGCTGTGGCTGTCAAGAGTCTGCAAACTGGTGGACATTCACGACTGACTGGCTGGGACACCGACCCCTGTGGGGATGGCCCAGTTGCAAGGCTGTGTGTGATGGTCTTGTGCATCCCTGGCCTGTGGCAGAAGGCAGTTGAGGGGACCCTGAGGCCACCTCTCGGGTCCCAAGGGTGAGTGTAGTACAGGGTCACGGACTCTCTCCCTGCACATGCCTCTGACCCCCAAAGGACACGCGTGGGCAGAGGACAAAGCGGGAACGTGGGTTTGATCCTAGGACAATGCACAGGGAGGGCATGGAGGCTTCCGTGGGTGGGTATCGGGTCCCCCATTTATAAACTAACCTTGGGGTCCACAGCACCCCAATACGCAGACTCAGAATAGGAAACCCCACGTCCCCTTCCCTCTGGGAACCCCTGTACTTCACAGTCTCCTTCCTCAGAACTGCTGTCAGTGTCCCTGGGGACGCCACATGGAGAGTGCTCAGCTTGTCCACACAAGAGCCCTCGCCCTGACACAGGTGTGGTCCAGGGACGGTCCCTCACGCCCCTTCCAGCTCCTGGGGGCTCCAGGCGTCCCTGGGCTGGTGGCCGCCTCCCTCCCATCTCTGCCTCCGTCTCCACGTGGCGTCCCCTCTGTGTCTGTGTCCCTCCTCTCCTGTCTCTGATGAGGACGCTGTCATTGGGTTCAGGGCACCCCTGATCCAGGACGACCTCACCTCAGATCCTTTACTTTATAACATCTGGAAAGTCCCCATTTCCAGGTAAGGTCCCATTCTGAGGTCATGGGTGTTCATGGATTTTGGGAACACTAATCACCCCAGTACAGGTGCATCTTTTTTGTTCCAAAGCAATGGTGTCAGAGGTCAGGCACTCCCAGAGTCCCCCCTCCCCCACCGAGTGGCAGCTCACAACCCCATCAGCATCTGGGGCCCCGTGGGAAGGCTGCCTGCCCTCCGTCTGCCACCAGGCCTCCCTGTTGGCCCCTGAGCCCGGCTCTCTGGCCCCTCCCAGCTCTCGCCTTGCAAGCTCCAGGGCTGCTCCGTCCCAGAGAAGCCCCGCACCCAAGGCGGTGTGTCCCCCTGTGATATTCCAGGAAAATTCCGAGGTCCTGAGAGCCCACTGTTTTGGTATTCGGGTCACTCCAGGGGCAAGTGTCCTCATCTTCCCAAAGCAGCGTGGGTATGGGGCTGGTACAGGTTCATCCGGGTGCAGGAAGCCCGTCTGCTGACCTGGGCAGCGGGCACAGAGAGGCTCGGCCGCTGACACTCTCGCGGGCTAGTGCAGTCAGCAGTCTTACAGGCGCCCGGTCCCAGAAGGGGTCCTGGGTCCGGCTGGGTGCAGGCCTGTGGAGAAGCCACCTCGATCTGGGAGGGCTTGCCGTGGCCCTGGGCTCTCAGGTAGGGGCGGGAGCAACAGAACGGCCACAGGGAGCCCTCCAGGTGAGCTGCACCCCCAGACATCACGGGGATCCCCCCTGTAGCCGGTGGACACTGGCCATCCTTCACACAATGTCCTCAACAGCTGCTTGCCCGCCTGGAGACCCTCGGCCGCCAGAGGTGGGGGTGGGCTGACCCACACCTACCGGACGTCCTTCCTTGTCACTTGTGACATTTCAGTAGCACACGAGCCCCCACCAGTCTGAGTGACCAACATCTCCACAAGACCCTGTGCTTGGCTCCCAGGGGGACAAGGTGACATGAAGAGACCTGTGAGCTTCCTGCACTTTGGGACGAAGAGGTCTGTCCACGGTCATCCGGTCCAATCCTGGCACCCAGGGTGACCAAGAATGAAACACCAAGGTCTTGGGTCCGTCAGGCTGGAGGAGCAGGGGGTCTGGTGGGGGTCCCAGGCTCGGGAGGTATGGAGAATGAGGCAGGCAGGCGGCCCACTGGGATGTTGGGGACCGAGGCGGACACAGCTGGGCTGGCCGTGCTTGCTGACCCTCAGGAGGGGAGAGGCTGGGCCATCATCCTCGGGAAGCAGGAAGAAGCCTGCCTGCCACACCGCTGCCACTGTCTCCCGAAAAACCATGGGATCTGTATGAGCCGCTGCTTCTGTCCCTGGGCCAGCAGTGGTGTCTGGACGCTGGGCGACGGGGCTGGCCTGTGACACAGCCTGGGGACCCCTCCCTGTGGCTCCTGGACTGTGGCGGCGGTGGCAGCAGCAACAGCAGGAAGCAAGGGAGGGATGTCGCCACCGCCTCCCAGCTGTCCACCTGGATTGCCCAGCTCAGAACACGCTCTCCTGTCTCTTGAGGCAGGGCCGGACTGCCGGCTCCAGCCCGTCGGCGTGGCCGCCAGACATCGAGGGCGCCGACAGTCTCCTACCAGACAGCAGGCTCTCCCTGTGCGTCGGCAGGCTGTGCGCCGACCTTCCCGAGCCCAGGTAGCGCCGCAGCCGGAGCTGGAACTCGCGGGAGGCAAAATAGTAGACGAAGGGGTCCAGGCAGTTGTTGAGGCAGCTGAGGCAGAGCGTGAGCTTGTACACGTGGTAGAAGCTCCTGCCCAGAAACAGCCGGGCCACCATGTGCGCCAGCAGCACGAAGTTGTTGGGCGCGAAGCAGGTGACAAAGGCCAGCAGCACGACGGTGGCCAGGCAGACGGCGCGCCGCCGCTGGCCGTGGCCGTGGGGGTCGGGCGTACGCAGGAGCTTGAGGATGGTGGCCGTGTAGCAGGCCACGGTCACCACGAAGGGGATGAGGAAAAGCGCGATGAAGAGCGTGAACAGGAACATGGCCCACATGGCCACGCTGGGCAGCATCGTGGACTTGAGCACGTCGAAGCACGTGACGATGCCCAGCTCCTCCACGGCGTAGGTGAGGTCCGTGCGCGCCAGCGGGGACAGCGCGGCCAGCAGCAGCAACCACATGGTGGCGCAGGTGGCGACAGCGTAGCGACGGCGCCGCCAGGGGGCGGACGCCAGCGGGTACACCACGCCCAGGAAGCGGTCCACGCTGATGCACGTCATGGTCAGGATGGACGAGTACATGTTGGCATAGAACGCCACGGTCACCACGTTGCACAGCCACTCGCCAAACACCCAGTGGTTCCCGTTGCAGTGGTAATAGATCTGGAAGGGCAGCACGCTGGCCAGCGTCAGGTCCGTGACGCTCAGGTTTATCATGAAGATGATGGATGGGGACGTGGGCCCGATGTGGCGGCACAGCACCCACAGCGAGAACAGGTTGCCCGGGATGCTGACCACCACCACCAGCGAGTATACCACCGGCAACACCGCGGCGATGACCGGGTCCTTCAGCATCATGATGGTGGCGTTGTCGGGACGCGTCACGTTCATGTCCATCGTGGAGTGCGTCCGGCGAGGGCTCGGTGAGGATCTGGAAGGCAGAAGACGGGGGTGACAGGGTCAGAGGAGGGAAGCCCGCGATGAACCCACAGACGCACGGACAGACGAGGGCCACCCAGTGCTGGCTGGGGAGGCAGCTCCATCTCCCTCCCTCTGTCCTCCTCTCTCCTCTCAGGGAGCAGGTGTGTCATCATCTCTGCCAGGGACAGAGGACACGGGACTCTTCCTCTAACGGCCCACGACCCTCGTCACTGCACACCTGGCCCTTCCTTCCCTAGCAACTTCCTTCGTTCCTTTTCTTGGACGCGCAGGGAGCGTGCTGAGAGGCGTGGAGCAGTGGCTTCACCATTGAGGTCATGAGGATGAGGGCAGCACTTACAAGGTTACAAAGTGACCAAGTGACTCATCCTGCAAGAGACCCTGTTCCCAGTTGCAAAGCAGTTTCTCGCTCAGACTGCTCCTAGCCGGGTTGCCTCATTTGCAGAAGGTGAAGTAGGGGTCTGCCCCCAGGGCCATGTTGGGTATCACCTGCTGCCCTCCCCAACCACAGGGGGACACCGTGCCACCGCCATTGCTGTCCCAGCAGATTCCTTACACTATCTATCATCTTGTACCTGACCTCCCTCCCTCATTCTCCTGCTGATAACAGCTCATTGTCCGGACACCATGGCTTCACCCAATCCTGGGGTGCTTGTAGGGGGGCGCTCCTTAGGGGCTGAGGTCACCTTGGAGACCCCCCAAGACATCATGCCTTGTCCTCCCCCCCTGCTGTCCCCCTGGGATGCTCCAAGGCATTTGAGTCGATGGCTGCAGTTGGAGGGAACATCCCGTCGACGCTTCAAGTCCATGCTTCAAGGTGAGACACCAGTGCACCCTAGCTGACTAGTGTCACGTCTCCAGTGTGGTTTGGAAGCCGAGCGCCCGCCAGCCTCCCAGGAGGGCACAGTAACACAGGAACAGAGCTGCCTGGTGACTTACCACGACCTGCCCGCCTCCTGTGAAAACCACAGATCGCAGGGCACCTGACTGGCCTCTACAGTGCCATTAGCATCCTGTGTCTTTCCTCATTTCTTGTTTTCCCAAATTAGCACCGGCTGGTTTTCCCGATCATGTAATTGGCTCTTTGGGGCAGAGAGCCATGCTTCTGAACACGTAATAACAGTGGGGGAAACTTCAGACTCTGGGGATTTCGTTTACCCACGGTTTCAGCGAACAGTGATTTATTGGTTTGGCTCCCAGGTTGCTCTAAGCCTTCATATCTCACCCCCATGGCCCCCACCAGGTTTACAGATCCCGTCCCACCTGTGGCCTGTCTGTGAACCGGTGCTGACCACACGGAGCTGGGCCTGCTGAGGGCCCGGGTGGCGGAGGGGCGAGTGTGCCCGTCCTGGGCTCTGCCCACCCTGGGGGGTCAGCCCTGTCTGGTCAGCAGTGATTTGCAAACATGGCCTTTCGTTTTCTGCCTCTCACTTGCTTCTGGAGGGTTCTGCCAGACCGTTAGACACAACGAAGGGGGGAGTTTCCACAACGTTTTCATCAGCCGGAAGGCGATGACAATGTGGTGGGAATAGATAGAGGCGGAGGTTGCACAAGACTGTGGGTGTGCAAGGACCACGGAGCTGTACTCTTTGAAGCGACGGACATTATGAGCATTTCGCTCCAACGGGGAGGAAGGGATAAAACAGGAAGGAAGGCTTCAGCATGCTATTGCGTGCATTTGCATGTATGTGTGCAAGCATGCATGTATACACACATATCCTATTGTGTATGTATTGTTATTCTGTTGTGCACGCATGCACATGCGTGTCCTACTGTGCACCATGCACATGTGCTGCATAGATGCTACCGAACGTACAGGTGTCTGTATACAGACACCCATCACATGTCCTATTGCATGTATATGTCCTATTACATGTCTGTCTACCTATATTTATCTATGTCTATATCTATATATCTATGCCTATATGTGTTTATCTATCCCTGTATCTACATGCATCCTCTCTCTATGTCTATCTGTATATGTCCTGTTACATATCTACCTATGTTCCTTTATCTAGGCCCATCTATACCTCTAGCTATACCTGCGCATGGCTACCCAGCTAGGAATCAGCTGTGCGCTTGTATATGTGTAAGCATCTATCTGCATCTATCTATCTCTCTATATCCCTGTACTTATTCTTACACACCTATCTGTCTCTATTGTCTACGTCTCTCCATAGCTGTACCTGCATGTACGTGTACATCTATGTGTACGTCAATGTGTGCGTGTACATCAAAGTGTACGTGTACGTCAATGTGTGCGTGTACGTCAAAGTGTACGTGTACGTCAATGTGTGCGTGTACGTCAATGTGTACGTGTACGTCAATGTGTACGTCAATGTGTGCGTGTACGTCAAAGTGTACGTGTGCGCCAATGTGTACGTGTACGTCAATGTGTACGTGTACGCTCACGTGTATCTGTTCGCTCACGTGTACGCGTATGCAAGCGTGTACGCCAATGTGTACGCCAATGTGTACGTGTATGGCTACGTGTACGTGTACGTCACTTATATGTGGACGCCTACGTCGACGTCTGCGTGTACGTGCGCGTCTACATCTCTTGTTGTTCCCGGTTGCGTGGAGACGGCCGTCTGACGCACGGCGTGTCCCGCCCTCTGACGCACAGCGTGTCCCGCCCAGGAGCCCCGGGCGGCTCGGAGGACCCTCCCTGCAGGTGCGTGCCCCTTATGCCCCCTCGTGTTAGGAGACTGGGGGCAGCGCGGCCCCTCGCGGGCCTCCCCGTCGCCCGCCTCTGCCCGCCCTGCAGGTCCGCGCAGACGCCCGTCCCCGCTGCTTCCTGCCTGCGCGGAGCCCGTGCAGCCCTGGGGACGGGAGCCCCTGCGGTGCCTGCGGCCCGGCCCCCGCGCCGTGCTCGTCGCCGCGCTCCCCTCGCTCCCTCCGTCATCACGCGGAGGCCGCCGGCTGCGCCTTCCCCGCCGGCTGCGCTCGGGCAGGCGCTCGCCCTGAGACGCCCCGTGTGCGCGGCCCCGTGTGCGCGGCCCCCGGCACCCGCCCCGCGCCGGGACCGGGACCGGGACCGGGACCGGGACATGGGAAGATGCTCCGTACGCGCAACCTTAGCCCCTGGCCACAGGTCCTCCGTGAGCGCAGGCTGTTCCAGGGGCCCCACGGCGTCCGTCCCCATCTCGCGGTGTCCTTGGGACCCGGCGCCGTGGGGCCTGGCGGGGGCAGGGGCGCCAGCCTGCGGGGTGCTGCGGCCGCTGTGCCCGGGCCCACGGGGGGACCTTGGGCAGGGGTGCGAGCGCCCGCCCGGTGATGCTGAGCTCCGGGGGGCCGGCGTGGGGGTCCTCGCAGCTTCCGGGGGCCGAGCCACAGACTTGCGGTCACCCACGGACACGGGTGGGGTCCCTGGGAAGCCGCGCGCGCTCCCCGCTGGGCTTCCGTTCGCTGTGTCACAGCCGGAGAGCGCACGGGGTCGGGGTGAGCAGGGCCGTCCCGCCGCTGTGACGTGGAGGCCGCGTGGGGCAGCCCCGCGCCCGGGGCCAGGGCGCACCCAGCGGGCAGGGGCTGCCTGGGCCGTCCGTCCACTTTCCGCCTTCTCTGCGCCGTGGGTCCGGGTCCACGTTCTTTGTACCTGCAGCTCAGACGGCGTGGGTTTCGGGTCAAAACGTCTGGGCTTCGCCTCGGTGACGCACTTCGTCCCACTTGTAGCCACCTGGACTCGGGTCGCTCCCTCTTTGAATAAATGCTGGAGAAAAAAGAACCTTCCCGTTTCAAGGAGGGAAAAGAAACAGAAAGGCACGGCGGTGTGTGTTTCCTCGTTTCCCCAGATGACGGTCCCATCGGGTGACCTGCAGTCAGCTGCTGTGCCACGTGGAGGACACGTGGGGACTCCCGGTGGATGTCGGCTCTGATTTTCTCACCTTGCGTCCTGCTTGAAGCCCAGCACTGGGTCCGTGCTTTGCCGGGTCGCAGGTGGCCGAGGCTCTGCTTTGCCTGTTGGACCCCAGTGGGTGCGAGATCGGGCGCCTGACACCGGGCCGTGGGGCTCAGGGTTCAGCCAGGCCTCAGGTGGCCTCAGACCACCGTCCTCACGTCTGGCTCGTCATCCAGCCCACACAGGAGCCCCAGAGCCACCTTCTGCTCCACGGTCGTCCCCGCTGTCACTGGGCTGGCCGCAGTGGGGGAGCCTGGACCTCGGTGTTTAGTCGTAGGTGTGTGTGTGGGGGGAAAGGGGGATCCTTCCTGACTGTCTGTCATCAGGAAACAAGGTCCATGTGCTGGACAGCCCCTCCCGCCCCTCCTACCACATCTAGGTTTCCACTCACATTTGAGTCCGTCCCCGACCTGGTGTGTCTTCCTCTGGAGAGGACGCCCCATCTGTCACCAGTGTCTGCACCATACAGCTTCCTCAAAGCCATTTTAAAACGTCCCAAGTTTCGCTTTGAGTGAGCACCTTCCGCCCCCTCACGCACGCCCAGGTGCAAACCCCACGGTTATCTGTGCGCCAGCCCTGGTCCCCGGCCACCCAGGTCCATCCTGGCTTCAGGGCGAAAGGGACCTGTGCCTCTGCGAGTCCCTGTGGAGCCGTGGGTGGACACCCAGGAGGGACACGGTGGCGGCTTACAGGCACAGCATGGGGGTGGGGGCTGCATATGCTTCCAGGACAGGACACAGGAGCACGGTGCCTCTGAAATGTGTGGTGCCGAGGGCGGGTGCATTTGGGGGAATTCTTTCCATGTCTGCTCCAACCCTGTGGCCGGCCGGGGTCTGTGGTTGTCGCGTCCAGCGGGGAGCTTCCGGAGAGGGCAGATGTGCATGCCACATGCTGTGACAGGTCCCCGGAGGGGAGCCCAGGCAGGTGATGTGAGGAATGGCTGTGGAAAGCCCTGTGGGCGTCGCAGGCCCCACTCACCGTCTGCAGCCTTGAAGGAGCCCTTCCCCAGCTGGCCATGTGCTCTCATCAGTGTCCCCTCTTGTCAGACAGGCGGCCCACTCTGCACCCATAGCACCGGCATGTGGCCTGGTGGGTCCGGCCCCAGGAGGACAGCCCAACGGCTGAGCAGCACGGGTGGTTATTAATAATGGAATTGCCTTCACAGACATGGCTCACTCACACTGTGCTTGTGGTTTGCAGGGGGCCCCGGCGGCAGGATGGAAATTTTGTGAAATGAGCACAAACGGCTGCTCTCGGTGGCCGCCAGACACTGTCAGGCAGGCGCTGGGCAAGCGGAGGTGGCTCTTGTAAAAGCACGGGTCTGGGGCTGCCCGGAGCGGCAACCGACCGACCGCAGACGGGGGCGGGGGGCTGGCAGGCGGGAAGATGTGTCTGCTGCTCCACAGGACAGTGCACACAGGTCTGAGAGCCAGTCCAGCTGTGTGTCTCCGCTCCCATCTAGGTTGTTTCTTTTGTTCTTAACAGCTTTCTTGAGGTATCATTTACATACCATAAAGTTTACCCGTTTAAAGTGTGCAATTCAGTGGTTTTCGATACCTTTGCAGATGTGCAGCCGTCATCACAATGCCATCCCGCAATATTTGCATTGCCCCCAAAAGAAAGCCTGCATACCACAGCCATCACCCCCCAAACACCCCACCCAGCCCTTATTTATAAACATTTTCAAATGGAGGTCAGCTTCAACTATCGTCACCATTTCAGTGTGAATGACTCAGTGTGGTGTTTAGCACGGTTGATGATGTTTGCAACCATCACTTCTATTTGTAGAAAGTTTTCATCATCCTAAAAGGAGACCCGTCCCCATCAGCTCTCGCTCCCCACTTCCCTTCCCCCTTCCCCTCCCCCTAACCCACTTCCTCTCTCTGGATGTCCCTGTTCTGGATGTTTCACATAAATGGAGTCATGCACTGCGTGGCCTTGTGTGTCTGCTTCTGTCGCTGAGCGGCATGTTTTCAAGGTCCATGCAAGTGGTCGCAAGTATCAGCGCCTCCCTCCTCTTCATGGCTGAGTAATATTCCACTGCGTGGACGGGCCCAGTGTGTTGATGCAGTTGCCCTCTGATGGACAGCTTGTTTCTGATCCTTGCCTACTGGGAACAGCATTGCTTCTCTCTAAACCCCCAAGCTCTTGGACCCCCATCTGAAGGCTGAGGATGCTACTGCAGTGGTCCTTTGGGTTTGGTGGGCGTGGGTCTTAGGCAGGATGGTGGAAAGGCAGCCAGCCAGCAGAAGCACAGTCACTGAGGACTGCTCCTTTCGGATCCCCATAGCGTTCTCTCCAAGCATAACCACCCATGTTTCCTGAGTGCTGGGGGCTGTCCCGGGGGCTGAGCTCACCTCGGGGACAAGAGGGTCCCGTCTCCAGGAAGCCATCAGCCGGCCAGTGCAGTGTGGGTGGGTCTCGCCTCTGGGTTTCTTGGGTTTTTGTGTATCCAGGTTGTGGAGCTCTGTCAGGGCAGCCCTGGGAGGCCAGGCAGCCCCAAAGCTTTCAAGGGCCTCTGCTGTGGGCAGCAGGCGACGGCCGAGAATTCCAGCGCACGGTGCCTCTTATATAGACCATAACATCCCGTCGCTCGCTCGCACGCACGGGCTCAGCTCCCAGCGAGTGCCAGCCTCGATTTCTTTCGCTTCCAGGACAGCGCTCATTGCGCAGGTGTACACAGGACACTCGCCATGAGGGGTGCGGCTGTCCTGACCTCACTAACTGCCTAGGCGGGAAACACTGGTGCGGACCCCGGGGGAAGCTGTGTGTCCCCACCAGCGGCCGCGTCTGGGACGCCCCCTTCTCACCCACAGCCAAGGAGGTGGCAATGCTGTGATCTTGCCCAGGAGAAGAAGCTGCCTCGGGTTTTCTGCTCAATCATGGGCAACTCACAAAAGACACAAGACGCTCTGTGGCTGTCATGGGCTGAAATGTGTCCCCCACATTCACATGTTTGAGTCCTCACTGCTTGGGCCTCAGGATGTGACTTGAGTTAGGAACGCGGTCTTTGCACATGAGGGCCCACTGCAGTGGGGCGGGATCTGAGTCCAGTAGGACGGTGTCCTTCTGAAAGCGGGAATTTGGACAGAGACATGTGCACACAGGGACAATGGCACGTGGACATGTAGGCAGCGACCAGGTGGTGTTTCCACCAGCCCAGGAGCAGCAAGGATTTCCAGCGAACACCAGAAGGAACCAACCCGCTCAATCAACCTTGAGCTCAGACTGCTTGTCTCCGGAGTTGAGAGACAATGCATTCTGTGGTTTAAGCCCCCCTCCCCCAGGTGGCGGTACTTTGTTACCACCAGGAAACTGATGGACAAGGAAAGACAAGATGGGTTTCGCCTGCAGACTCCACAGAACCGAAGAAATGAGGGAAACCATGATCGTGTGAAACAAAACCCAAGGAAACGCCTCCATGAGAAGATAAAACAGGAAAGGGTGAGATGGTAACTGAAAGCGAGGAGGGTAGAAATAGTCAGGTACAAGAACTGGATTGCGAGCAACGATAACAGCAAAATGCATCCGTGTGACCCCCTCTTCTGGCCAACATGTGGGGGGGCAGAGTGTATACACGATGACAGGCTTTGAGGGAACCGGGATGAACGGCTACAGAACATCCTTCCCCACCAGGCACCGCGGAGCTGCCCCCTGGAACCGCAGAGAGACTACAGCTTCTGCTGCTGCTCAGTCCTCCCCCCCCACAGTTGGTGATGTGTCTCAGCCCCCCCGGTACCCCTTAGCAGGATCTTCAGGGCTGGGACACCCCACAACCCAGACACAGCACCCCTTCCAGCCCTAGTGGGGGAGGGGGACAGACCCACGCTGGCCTCCAGGAGAATTCAGCTTGGGGCGACTCAAGACTGGGATGACCAGGATGGTAGGACACGGTCCCACGGTCACTCACTGCTCCGAGCAGACTCTCCATTATGGGCTGAGAAGCAGGAGGGAGCATCTAGACGGAGGAGCGGTCCTGCACGGCTGCAGGAGGTGGACGCAGCCCACAGGTTCTCACCCAACCAGCTTTGCCATCCCTGCCAGGGGACACTCGGTGGTGTCTGCACATCTCTGTCTGTCACACTGGGAGAGTGGGAGCTCCTGGCACCTGATGAGTGGAGACCAGGGACACTGCTCCCCTACAGGGCCCAGGACGCCCCACATCAGCGCGTCATCTGGCCCCAGATGTCAGTGGTGTGAGGTTGGGAAAGCTGCCTTACTATGAGAGACTGTCTATCTGTCACCTGTCTGTGTGCCTTATCATCTATCTAATGTGTATATTTACTGTGTCTCATCAGTTTATTAATCTAGCTATCCATCATCTAATATCTGTTGATCCATCCCACTCATATCTCATGTATCTGTCTCTATCGTGTCTATGAATCTATTGATTGATCTGTCTGTCATCTATCGATCTATCTGTCAATCACCTATTTTCTATCTTAGTGGATAGCAAGTCGGGATAAGTCTGCCCCCTAACTGCCCACTGTCTTGATTAAGTCTTGACATTGGATGATGTCTGTTCTCTAACTTTGTTCTCCCGCAATCTTGTGCTGGTTACTCTTGGTCCTGTCAGCTTTCCTGTCATATATACTGCAAACGGTTCTCTCTACCTGCCCTTCATCTGTTAGTTTTCGTAGTGTCGTCTCACGCGTCCGTCCCGTTTTAGATCTTTGTGCCACAAAATCTTTCCCATTAAAACGTCCTTTTGCTTAGGAACACCTTTTCCATCCCGTAATTAGAAAAGGTTCTCCTCCCTCTTCATGGTTTTTATTTTCCGAGTCTCACCCTCATGCTGTTCCCTAAGCTGCATCACGATTGTTCCTGCTGTCACACACAGGGATTGTCACCGTGCCCACTCTTAGCAGAGGCTCAGTGTCTGCACAGCAGTGCAGAGGGCGTCCAAGAAAACGGAACATAAAGTCACAGACTCTCAGAAACCAATGGTACCTGAGAGATGCCTCAGCTCAGGTAGCCGTTGAGCCTAACTGTCCCCTGAACTGGGGCTGTGCGCCCTCACCTGGAGGTGCTATGCTTTGGATGGGGTACTGGAGACACACCTCCAAGCCTAAGACCTCCTTACAAGATGTGGATACCAACCACCTGATTCTAGAGTTTATCGAGAGGGGCGAGAGACCCGGAGCAGCCTACATGACACTGACGCGGAAGCACAGAGTCAGAGGATTGACCCGGCCCGGCTTCAGGACTTCTTATATGGCTGCAGTAATCAGCCCGGCTGGTGTTGGCAAGAGAACGGATGAGGAGATCCATGGAGCAGAACAGAGAGCCCAGGTATCCACATCATCAATATAGTTGGCTTCTCTGACAAAGAAGCAAAGACACCATGACACCTAGAGGGTCACCAACAAGCGGAGCTGGAACAGCTGGACAGCCATGTGCAAAAACATGAATCTAGATTCAGACCCACACGTAGCCTTTGGGAAAACCCAGCCTGGGTCACAGACCGAAATGTGAAATCCCAGCGCACGAAACCCCTCCAAGGTAACACTGGAGAAAAGCTAAGTGACCACAGGTGTGACGACAGCCCATAGACACAGTCCATGAAAAACATCATTAAAAAGAAACACTCTGGCTCTATAAAGGGCACGTCAAGACAATGAGAAGACACACCACAGACTGGGAGAAAATATTTGCAAAAGACACATCTGAACAAAGACCGGTCTCTCAAATATAGAAAGAACTCTTCAAACTCGATAATAAGAAAACAAAACAAAACAAAAAATGAATTTAAACATGGGCCAAAAACCTGAACAGACGCCTCACCAAAAAAGACACACGAAAGGCAAAGGACCATATGAAAGGGACGCTTCCCATCCTGTGTCATCAGGGTCTTGCAAAGTGACACCGCAAGGAAATAACAGCGTGCAAGTGTCAGAATGACAGAGATCTGAGAACTGACACCACTGAGCCTGCAGAAGGAGGCCGCACGGGAGCTGTCACTCAAGGCTGGACCGTGTGAGACTGCCCTTGCATCACAGGTGGCCTCCCGGTCACTTCAGAGGCTGTCGTCACATTGCCTTTGAGTGACACCCCTTGAGGGCTTTGACGCCTGTCACCCTCAGCGTCTCCTATCTGTGTAGACCCGAGACTCCCACGCCTGCTATCTTGTGTCCGAGGGAACAGTCTGTTCTACTGATTTCAAAGTGACGATGAAGCAGCAGTCACTGGGCCGCTGGTGGTGACGGCAGTTAAAGGACCTGCCGTGTGCCATCTCCGCAGAACCCTTAGATCGCAGGGTGAGAGCGTTGCCCGTGGAGCACAGACGCATAAACAGCACTCTTATCTCTGTCCCCTCGTTCATTTTCCTCGGGATTGCACAACCCAAGCACACAGCACCGGGTGACCGGCTCACTGTTGTTTGTCTGCGGGCACATAGATTTTGATGTCTATCTCTTGCAAGACAGTATCCTGTTCGGGGCTCTTGGCCTCCTGTCTGTCTCTGCCAGTGTAGTTACGGCACAGCCAGACGGGTCCCTAACTAGCCAGAGCCCAGATTCTGGGAAAAACCAAGCCCCTGCCTTCAGTGGGCCACACACGGCTTGTTTTCCATTTTCAAGCTGCACCCCTCCCACCCCCCGCACATGTTCCTCTCAGCGGCCGTCTGACCTGGCAGCTGCAAAACCTGCCTGTGTGTGTAAGGCAGGAAGCTGGCCCAGGCAGATGAATTAATTAACGCGAAACACCATTCTGTGGAGAAAAAAAAAAAAAAGCCCAAGAGGGCCTGGCGGCTGCGGCCTGCCTAAAAATAAGAGTTTGCAAGTAGCACACACTCTGCCATTCAGTCACAGGGAGCAGAAATGAGCCAGACAGCGGCATGAACGAGTGGGGAGATTTGCTTAACAGCGTGTGTGTGTGTGTGTGTGTGTGTGTGTGTGAGAGAGAGAGAGAGAGAGAAAAGGAGAGCGAGAGAGATAATAGATATGGAGAAAGACAGAGAGAAAGTGAGAGAGACACAGAAAGAGAGACAGGTAGATACATACATACATACATAACCTAAATCAGTAAATGATGGATGGATGGATGGATGGATGGATGGATAGATGATTAGGTGACAGATAAATGGATGGATGGATGAATAGATGATAGAGAGATAGGTGATAGAGACGTGATAAAGACATAGATGGGTAGGTGGATAGACTGATAGATGATAGATACATCGATAGGTGGAAAAGTTAAGCACCATTACCCCGAATGTTTGCCTGTTGATGGTCTCATTTCAGTGCAAATTTGTCATCTCCTTTAAGACAGATCTCACCTGGTAATTGAACCCAATCTGTTCTAAGTGTCAGCAGTTAAAAATTATATGTTTACATATTTGTTGTTTCATGAAAAGCGCAATGTCATCAAATGAATGGAAGGAGAACTGAGGGCGGTGACTCGGGGGTGGGGGGAGCGGAAAATCCCCAGAATGGACCCATTTGCCCTTACGTTCCATGTGAAACAGATGGCCTGCCCCATCGTGCGTCCACGCCTCCAGGGTGGCTCGCTGCTGAGCAGTGGACTGCAGGGTCAGCATGAGCGGGTGTCCAGTGCTATCTCTGTGCATGGGGAGCTGGGTGACCTCGGACAGAACCTTCCCTCTGCGAGCCCCGTGGGGTCCCTGGAAGGCAGGGACTCCATGCCTTTCCTGTGGTTACTTGAACAAATGATCACAAATTGGGGGCTTAAAACAACGGAAATATATTCTCTTCTAGTTCTGGAGGCTGGAAGTCCAAAATCAAGGTGTCCGCAGGGCTGCGTCCTTCTGGAGCGAGGTTCAGTGGACAAGTGAAGTCTTTTTTTAAGTAAGATGACAAACTGTGCATTGCAATGAGACAAGCAAGGGGGAAACATTCAAAGCAAATGAGCTTAACTTTTCCACCCATCTGTCTGTCTAGAGAATCCACCCACCTATCCATCTGTTATCTGTCTGTCTATCAATCATCTATCATCTATGTTTTAGCTATCTAACCGTGTCCTTTCTCTAGACTTTCCAATCTCTGCCTCCGTCTCCACGTGGCTTCTCCTCTGTGTCTGTGTCCCTCCTCTTCTGTCCCTAATAAGGACACTGTCATTAGATTCAGGGCCCCCCTGGTCCAGCATGGTCTCATCTTGAGATCTTGAACTTAATTAAACCTTCAAAGACCCTCTTTCCAAATAAGGTCCCATTCAGAGGTACTGGGTGGGACATGAATTTGGGGGCACACGATTAGCACAACACGGGCGCTGATAACCCAAAAGATGGTTGTAAGACCTGAGTCAGATCGTCCCCAGACTTTGTGTGCTCCCTCCCAGGACAAAATTCTTCACACATTGATTGATTATCATTACTTCAAGAAAAGCCTGGGCTCTGGGCTCTGCAGCAGGTTGGCCGTAGGTGACGCCCCACCATCCAGGTGTGAAGTGTGGCCCCCGATGAAGTAGGAAGCCTTGGCACTGTGAGCAAGGACCCGACTCACCCTGAGCGAGGAAGCCCACCCACGCCTCCCTGTCTGCAGATTGCTCCCTGGGAGCAGTCAGGTGCTGCGTCCCTGAAACAGCGTTGTATGACCCAGCAATTCCGCTCTTAGGGGGAGCCCAAAAGCAGTGAACACACACGTCCACACAGAAACGTGTACGTGCAGGAGCATAGCAGCGTTATTCACAGTTGCCGAAAGGGGGAAACAACCCATGTGCTCATCCGTGGACGAAGGGCTGAACGGAACGGGGTCCATCCAGACAGTGGACTATCACTCAGCCATGAAAAGGAGGCAGGCACTGACACTCGCTGCCACGTGGACGGGCCTTGAACGTGCGGTGCTCATGAGAGACGCCAGACGCACAAGGCCACCTATTGTTGCATCCCATTTGCATGAAATGCCCCAAACAGGCAAAGCTATAGACACAGAAAGTGGATTAGTGGTTGCCAGGGGCTGGGAGGGGAATGGGGGTTGGTGGTTAGTTACTTAATGGGGACAGAGTTTCCTTAGCCGGAGATGAGAATGTTCTGGAACTAGAGAAGGGGGTTACACAACAGTGTGAGTGTGCTCGAGGCCAGGGACTTGTGCGCTTTTCAGGGTTAATTGGATGTTGTGGGAATTATATCTGCACGACAAAAATGCCTCTGTTTGCAAGGAAAAGGCTGACGCCATTTCTGTTTTACTTCCCTGTGTCTTGGTGGGCCTCTTCACCCTGGAACGCCTGGCTCCTTGCTCACCCCACATTCTGAGGCTTCCACCCTTTGATTCCAGCATCCTCACCCCTCGGGTCATTGCTGTTGTATCGGGAACCGGCCACTCTGTGTGCACTGAGGCCGACTGACTCGCAGGGGGGACCTGAGTCAGGAGGAAGGTGGCCTGGCCATCTCGCTGATGACATAATGCTCTCAGCCAGGAAGCCAGTGTTGGCCAAGACCCATTCCCAGGGGCTCCTATTGTCGCATTTCCTCCCTTTCCCAAGGCCGCAGACAGCTTTCTTCCTGGCACCAGGACCTGGGACGGCTCAGGCCAAGCGTTCTGTGAACTCTCAGATGCATGCACCACGTGAAATATTGGCAAACGTTTTCTCCTGGGGCCTCCTGGGCAGGCGCACTTCCCATACGAGGAGTCGAGGCACAGAGGGCCGAAGGGACTTGCACTCAGGCCCCCGTGACTGACCAGCCCCACTGTGTGTGCAGCCCCACTTGCCCTCCGTGATCCTGGCCCGCTCTGCTCTCTGAGGCCCGCTCCCTGCACCGTGTCCAGCTATGGGTCTCAGCCTGGGCTCCTGGCGGGGGTTTCTGGGACCACACTGTGTAGAGAGGGTTCCCCAAGTCTACATTCTCCATAAATGCAGACTAAGTGAGTGAACAATGCACAGAGCATTGTCCATAAAAGCAGAGTAAGGGATGGATGGATGGATGGATGGATGGATGGATGGATGCCACATACGACAGTGGCCATCCACGTGGAAAGAATACAAGGTGCACAGGTGTTCTCCCTAAATGCATGGATGAATGTGTGGCTGAGTGTACAGAGGGAAGGGGGCAGCGTGGATTTCGGCCCCGCCCCCTCCTGTGCCCTGCACGAGGTCCCCAGCTGCCCCCTAAGGTGCCCCTGCTGCAGTGGAACCTGGTGTGCTGCTCCCCCACCCCAACCTGATCCTTCCTGAGCTCTGTGGTCTATGAGATTGTCAATCACAGGAGTCAGATGTGGCCCAAGCCTGACCAATCACAGAGGCCCCTCACTCTGTCCACATAAGGATTGGTCCAAAGAGTGGTCATCCCACCCTGCCAGGGCCAATCAGAACCTTCAGGAGGTGTGGCTCGGGTGCTGGGAGAGAGAGACAGGGACAATGTCTGTTTTCCCTTTCCCATAAAGATGCGGGCAGACGCTTCCAGGGACCACCTTTCCCTCCACACAGAGCAAGTGCCCTTCCTCAAGCGACACTAAAGCCTGCAGCTGTGGGAGGCAGGGGAAGGAAGGTGGGGCTGAGACAGGGAGGAAGAGCGGGAGCGAGAGCCGGTGACCACCACAGCTCCTGGGTCCAGCCATGCCTGAAGCTGCCTTGGAATACCTAACCGCCCAACGTAGCAAATTCCGCACTGGCCTAAGCTCACACCAGTCCTTCCTGTTGCTCACCACCGAAAGTTACGACTCACCCAGTAGGAGCCAGCGTGCCCCCAGTCGGGGGCAGACTGCAGAGGGGCCACCCCCAGGGCCCCTGCCTCCTGCCTCTCCAGCATGGACAGTTCCAGGGTAGCCAAGTGCCTGAGGCACCCAGGACCCCCCTCTGCCCCGTCTGGATGTGGGTGTTGGGGAAATTCCTGAACTCCTGCGATTTCCTGGTTCAAATGACTGACAGGTGCAAGAGTGAGGGATTTCCATGGCAACCGCAGCCATCGCGGGCACCCCCACCCAAGTCTCGGGATTCCTTTGCAGACCCGGTGTTCTCTCTGCACGTCCCACAAACACTTTGCAGGACTTTGGGGTGCCCGGGTTAAAACAACACCCTGAACGTGAGCTGAACTGAGCCAAGGCACTTTCCCCTCCAGTTAAAAGGCATCTTTCAAACAGACACGTCCCCTCGCCTGGGTCTGCCCTGCCTCCCAGGGGACTCCGTCCTGCCTGCTCCTCTCGGGTCCCGTGACTTACGGCCGAGGTGTTGGGCGAGCTGGACCCTCGGAGCTGGTCTGAGCCGGTTGGCGGGGAGCCTCACCTTGGTGTGGACGAGGTGGACCCTTCAGAGAAAGCTCCAGACAGGAACCGGGCCCGGGCACAGCTTCCCGCTCTCCTGGGGACCCCGCTGCCGGTCCCCCCACCGGACATGCGACTGACACAGCCCCCAAGCCTCTAGGGACCAAGCGGGAGGCTTGTAACGGCAACCTGTCATCTGCAGACTTAATTAAATGCACAAAGGTTACGAAACAAAGAGTCACAATGGATTGAAAAGTTCCTCTTTTTCACGGTGGGGCCCAGGGTGGAGGAGGTCAGCAAACGGGACTTTACATATTTTTAAATTATATTTTTCAAACAAGGGATTCAAAAAATAAGGTCCCCCTCAGTATATACACACGAATCATTTCATGAGGGTTACTGTCTGAGGAGAACATTTAGTGTGAGTGAAAGACGCGTGGCTTTCTTTGACTATGTTTAACATTAGTTTAGTTTTTAAGTTAATTTAAGAAAAAACTATGTTAATATTAACGTCTGAGAAGCTGTTAAAGTGTGATGGGCATGTTAGTTATTCTCAAGTAGGCAGCTGGGCGCTTACATATTTGCTGACGTTTCCCTGTTATGTACCGGATTGTATCCGCCTCCCCCCCAAAAATATTTCACATCTTGAAGCCCTGACCCCCAGGACCTCAGAATGGGGCTGTGTTAGGAGACGGGTCTGTATAGAGGGGACTAAGGTGACATGAGGTCACCAGGGTGGGCCCTGATCCAACAGGACTGTGTCCTTATAAGGAGAGGAGATGAGGACACAGACACACACAGAGGGACGACCATGTGAGGACACGGGGAGCAGACGGCCGTCCACACGCCCAGGAGAGAGGCCTCAGGGGGACCAGCCCTGGGACGCCTGGATCTCGGACTCCAGCCTCCAGGACTGAGGAACATACATGTCTGTTGTTTGCCCAGGCTGGGGTCCTTTGTCATGGCCACCCTACTAAACACACACATTGGTCTTTCTCCAGTTAAAAAAAAAACAATTAGAAACAAACTAATCCCACAACATCTTTGCTAAGATCCTTGCAAAGCGAAGGATAAAACTCCAGGCTTATCTTTCTTTCTTGCTTGCTTTTTTTTTTACTTTAGGGAGAAATGACCTCGAAGGAGTGTAGAAAACTGCATGGGACACCGCCTTCTGCACAGTAAGGGACGTGGAGATGGTGGCATCTCTCCGTTGGGGGGTAAGTCAAGCAGACGTTTACGTCCGCTCCCCCCAAAGTTCTCCTCAGGGCCCTGAAAGTTCAGACGCCCCTTCGCAGGCCCGTGGCTTTGCAGGTTGGTGTTCATGCCGGCCTGTGCCTGCCCCGCCGGCCTGTCCGGGGGCTGGTCTCCCTCTGGGGGAGCTCCGGTGCAGCCCTGCCCGTTTGTTGTCTGCCACTCTCCACAGGACCGGGCTGGAGGGAAGACCTTCACCTCCATGTGGTCAGGGAGTACAGGGACCTGGGGCGAGCTCGCTCACAGCTCCCCTCGACAGTTCTTATTGTAAGTTAGCACTGGAGAACCTAAGTCACTGCCACCTCCAGCCCCGTGGAGGGAGAGACACTTTACATAATTATGTGGTCAGTACTGTGTCCTATTTTTAAAGGGTGGCATTCCCACTGCAAGGTATGGGCGGAAACGCAGCCGGGAGAGAGGCCAGGGCGTTGGTTTCCTGTGGCTGCTGTGGCCCAGTGGCTTAAAGGGGCATCTGTCCTCTGCTGGGAGGTCCTGGTCCGTCTCTGCCTTTGTGCAGCTTCGGGAGCCAGTGAGGCCCGGCCGCGAGGCTGCAAGCAGCTGCATAGTCTTCTGCCTGAGTCTCTCTGTCCTGCCTTCCTCGTCCTCGCTGAAGGACCCTGATTTGTCACTGGGCGCCCACCAGATCCCCAGGTCCCCTGCCCATCTCAGGGTCGGCCACCTCAACGCCCCCTTCACCGAGTAACAAAACGTCGCTGCAGGGGTAGGATGCATGGGTCTGGGCGGGTTCTGTGCTTCCACGGGCAGGGCCGCGCTGAGTCCATTTGGAGCCCAGCGGTCAGCGGGTGCCTGCCTGTGGTCATTGCCCTGTGGGCGAGCGGGCAGAGCAGTGGGCAGGGACGCAGGGCGGGAGCAGGAAGTACAGTGAGAATACGGTGGGGGTGCCCTTGTCTGGGGAAGCGCTGGGGCAGGACCGGCCTGAGGTCAGTAGCCTACACCTCCTGGAGCTTCCCAGCCTTTCGGGACGCCCCTGGCGAGGACGGTTAGAAGGCGGCCTCCAGGGGCTGTGAGGGCAGCAGGACACAGCAGACCTGTGCACAGGGCAGGGGGCCTTGGGTTGACAGTGGCCTGGGGAGAAGGGGCGAGGGTGCAGGAAGGGACAGAGTTAGGGCAGCCGGGGGCCTGTGAAGGCGTGGCCATCTCCATGGGGTGACGGCAGCCAGGGGCCACTTCTTGTGCCTACGGGGCAGGTGTCTGTGTGTCTGTGTGTGTGTGTGTGTGTGTGTAGCCCAGGAGCCCTGGGGTGGGCAAGACGAGGGGCCCTCCCTCAGACCTCTGGGAATGGCTGTAGTGCCGCGTGCTGCTGTGGAATGGGGGTGCAGACAGCTCCTCCCGGTCCTGACGTCAGTTATTTTGGGGGTTTCTCCAAACTGGGAGGTCTGGGTCACATGGCAATTGTATTTCTAACCATCCAATGAACGGATAAACAAAACGCAGAGGAAAGTCTGACACCTGCCACAGCAGGGATGGACCTTGGGGACAGTATGCTCCGCGACATCGTCAGACACACAGGGACAAATCCTGTAAAGTGCACCCATCTGAGGTCCCCAGAGGAGACAGGAAGCAGGATGGAGGGTGCAGGGCTGGGGTGGGGGGAAGGGAGGGGAGCGAGTGTGTAATGGGGACCAAGTCTCAGCTTCTGGGGACGGTGACACACCTGCAGCTGTGACGTACAGCGTATTGCCTTTAGATATCAATACTTCAAGTTTGCTAAGAAAGTAGGTCTCCTGTGAAGTACTCTCACCATAGAAATAAAGTAAAATAAACCAAAACAAAGTGCTATCCAGGTGGTTCCCCTTGGGTGGAAACAAGGGAATTTCTACACTGACGGGAGGGTAACCGCTGGCTTGCTGAGCCGAGAGCAGGACGCTGCCCACACAGACGTGCGTCTTTCCTGCTCAGGGGCTGCCCTGAGATGGGGGCTGCTTCTGGGCCGTCCAGTGGCCCCGGGAGCTCACAGCTTTGTCCTTATCGGTGCCCGAGACGGGACAGCTGAATGCTGCTGGTGACGTCTGAAGGGCAGGAGCTGCTCCGAGTTTACAAGTCAAGCCAGGCTTCAGGGACGTGCTGGTGACATTGTGTCAGTTCCCTGCCCATGTGCCCACAGCCAGTGTGACAGTGGGGACCCCCTGGGCTCCGTGTCCGAGCCCTGGCCTCCCTGTGCCATCCAGCCGGACACACCCAGGCAGGCGAGTTCATCCTGGAGCCCAGCGAGCCTCAGGCTGTAGCCACGAGCTGTCTGGGAGAAGGGACTTTCAGGGCTAGACTGGGAGACTCCCCAGCAGCAGGGACAAGCCACTCACCCCTCTGGGTGGCAGCCGCCAGGGAACATGGGGAGGGAAGTGACCCTTGCCTACAGCTGCCAGTGTGCCAGCCACCATCCAGCGTGTGTAGCTACTCTCAGTTCTGTCCTGGGAGCTGGGAATTTTCAACCCTGACCTTTGAACGGGTCATGAGACTGTGCCAGACCCAGCGTGACAGTGTGAGGCGTCCCTAAGACCCTGGGCTGGCTGGTAGCTCTGCCCTGGCCCTTCCCTGGGTATGGCCTGCAGTGTGTGTCTGTGTGGGGGGACACGGTGTTGGGTGGCAAGTGGCGGAAATGTCAGGCGCGGGAAGACGTTTGCAGCGACCTGGGAGGGACCTTTGTGGGCCCGTGAGTTTCGGTTTGGCTTTCATTTTTGTGTTTGGAAGTCCAGTCATTTCTAGGCTGGTGATGGTGGAACCACCGCAGAGCGGGACTTCCACAGAGAACGCATTTCTTGGTACCATCCCTTATCCTGCCTCCTTCCCTCCCCCACTCCTGACATGGAGTTTGTGTTGGTGACAGTCAGACGGGCCCCACCGGAGGCAGTTCCTCTTTCTACTCAATCTCAGGGGACCGTGCTAGAGGCCCCGTGCCTGCTGCCACATACCCACCTGTGCAGCCTCAACCTGTTGTCCCTTCCTGACACAGGCCTCACCCAGGCGCCTACAGGAACGAAGCCACGCTCACAGCCTGCATGCAGCGAAGCTGAGTTGTGGCTTCCGGTCGTGTGAAAGGCTGAACGGTGGACCACAAAAGATGTGTCCACGTCCTGAACCCCAGAACCTGGGGATGGGGCCCTGTCTAAAAACAGGGTCTCTGCAGACGGGACTGAGTGAGGGGTCTGAGGTGAGGTCGTCCTGGATCAGGGGGCCCTGAACCCAATGACAGTGTCCTCATCAGAGACAGAAGAGGAGGGACACAGACACAGAGGAGACGCCACGTGGAGACGGAGGCAGAGATGGGAGGGAGGCGGCCACCAGCCCAGGGACGCCTGGAGCCCCCAGGAGCTGGAAGGGGCAGGAGGGACCGTCCCCTGGGGCCTCCGGAGGGAGCGTGGCCCTGGGACACCTTGATGTCACACTCCTGGTCTCCAGGCCGGGGGAGGATGGGTGTCTTGGGTTAAACCCCTGCTACGTGGTCCTCCATCCCCGCCTCCCTGGGGAATTAGCTCGGAAGGCTTTCTCTGCACATTCGAAAGTAATTTCAAGATCAACAGCTAATATTCTAAGTTGTAAGAGATGCAAACGATTTCCGACACATCGGGAACATTACTTAAAAATACCGCTGCTCGGGGTCCCTGTGGAGGGTCTCGGGCAGCCTTGGGACTGGATGGGTGTTAGAAACGCCGAGCTGGGGAGGGGCTGCTTGTAAAGATGGGGGATCTCGCACCCTGCCCTTCCCTCCTGGAGCGCGTTTCATGTGTACTTGTGTTTCCGGGTTCTGATCGCAGTGTCAGGTGCAGTCTTTTGTTTCAAATGGTTTGAAACCATCAAATTGTGACGACAAAAATAGGTGTGTACCTGGAAACACAGACACCTGCTTCGTTTCCTGTGCCGTGAGGCCCCCCCACGCGTAACAGCTTCTCCTGACTAAAGGGTCATGTGAGCACAGCAGATCCAAGTGAAATAAAGGTATGGTCGCTTTCACACACAACCATTGAACGTAAACGTAAACTCCGACGTGGTGGCCGCTGCTTTCTCAGCGAAGTGACCCCTGCTCACCGTATCCTGACCCGTCTAGTGAAGGGGACGTCCCTACAGCTTGTGCACCTGCTGGGTCGGCCCCCCACCATCCCCGCAGAGGTCTGCCGGAGGCGGACGCGGGGCCCTCTGGGATTTGGGGGACCTCGGCTGAATAATAAGGGGGGTTCCCATTGTTGGGGTCCTGAGGACACCCAGAGTAGGAAGTACCCTGGGTGAGGGGCGCTTGTTTCCTGTTCCCCCAAACTTGGACAACTTGCTTGAACTTGTATTTCAACTGTAGAAGATCTGAACGCTCATCCAAAATAAAAAAACTGGACGGGGTGACGAGTCAGGGACTTTGAAGCATAGGTCACTGGGATGCTAGGGCGCCCGTGCACCGCAGGGGAGCTGAACGCTGATTGTCCTGAGAACCAGTGTGGAGTCTGGTGATGGTCGAGGCGTCCAGGCTACACAAGGAAATCCTGGAGGCCTGGGGCCAAGGCCTGGCCACATATCTCCCTGTGTCTTCTGACCCACAGGCTGCCCAGCTTCCAGGGACGACGTAAAAGAAGACTCTGCAGAATGACATGTCCCTCTGTCCCAGACATGGCTGCAGCTATGCATGGCCGTGGGTACAACAGGTGTCCCGAAAGCCGTGCCCAGGCCACACTTACTACAGAGACCAGCGCGAGGCGTGGGGGCAGAAGCACCGCCCAGCCTCTCGTCCCAGAGTGGTCACTCCTTTCCAGGAACGACAGCTTAGGACGAGGAGCAGAGAAGAAAGCAGTGGCCGGGGTCTCAGTGCTGTGTAGGAACGCGTCCCGTCCCATCCGTGTGGGTTTCCGGGGCTGCCGGAAACACAGGGGCACAGACTGGAAGGGATTCTCTCACAGAATAACAAACAGAAATGTGTGCACGTCCAGATTTGAAGACCAGAAGTCTGAGATCCAGGTGTCCAGGGCGGGTCCCCCCTGAGGCCTCTCTCCTGGGCGTGTGGACGGCCGTCTGCTCCCCGTGTCCTCACATGGTCGTCCCTCTGTGTGTGTCTGTGTCCTCATCTCCTCTTCTCATAAGGACACAGTCCTATTGGATCAGGGCCCACCCTGGTGACCTCATGTCACCTTAGTCCCCTCTTTACAGACCCTATTGCCAAATAAGGTCCCGTTGTGGGCACTGGGGCTTCCACCAGCGACTTGTAAGACACAGTTACACCCATCCACAGCCCGTGTCTGAGCGGTGATGTCTCTGCACCACATGGGGACTAGGTATCTCATGATCCTGTTGCTTCCCCAGTGAATGAATGACGTAACACTGCCCCAGGTACCCAGTGTTTGGCTCTTAAGGACTGGAGGTGTGCTTCTGCAGACACAAAATATCATGCCCAGCCTCCCACCTCCAACCCTCAGCGCCTCTGAGGGAGAAGGGCTGGGTTTCCCAAATGGGAAAGGCCCCTGGGCCGAGCATGGGAAGCCTAGAAGCTCCTGTAAAGCAGATCTTTATCTTTCTATGAAGGGACTGACAACCACCTCACAGCAGGCTTTCCTGTTTATCTTGGGGTCCTAGTGATCGGCTGGATGCTTGCTCTGCTGCTTGCACAATGCATTTCCTCGCCTTGGACAAGGTGGGGATCGAGACATTGAGTCAGTCTGTCCTGACACTCTTTGCAGAGGTAAAGAAAGATGTCAGTTGGCCTGTGACCACAACTTTCAGAGTGTTATCAGTTAGCAGAAGACGTAAAAAGAAAGTGGGAAGGGGTTTGCAAACGAGGCAGCTACAGTTCTTGATTTCTAATCCTGGCTGAGGCTCCTTGAACTTGGATTCTGTCATCATTTCCCTCCTCGGAATGTTACAACAGAAAGCTACATGGACCCCTATGAAACAAAGTATGCTTTCCTTCTTAGAACACAGGGCCATGCACACGAGGTCGAGGTCGGAAATAACTCACCCTAGAAAAAGGGCTACACACCTCATTGCTGAATATCACTACAGTCACCTTCCAAGGACTCCCCTTGGGAAGCTGTGCACTGATGCCAGTGCCTAGTCCACCCTTCAGAGCAATGTTGGAACTCTTTTTCTGGAATGGCCATCAGAGCTGTCGTCGTATTACCCTTGACGTCCTGAATGTCATCAAAAAGTCTTCCTTCCAGTATTTCCTTTATCTTCAGGTAAAGAAAGAAGTCATCGGGGGCCAGGTCAGGTGAGTAGGGAGGGTGTTCCAATGCAGTTATTTGTTTACTGGCTAAAAGCTCCCTCACAGACAGTGCCGTGTGAGCTGGTGCATTGTCGTGATGCAAGAGCCATGAATTAATTGTTGGCGAAAAGTTCAGGTCGTCTAACTTTTCCACACAGCCTTTTCAGCACTTCCAAATAGTCAACTTGGTTAACTGTGCGTCCAGTTGGTACAAATTCATAATGGACAATCCCTCTGATACCAAAAAAGGTGAGCAACATCGTTGCAACAAATTCGCGAACTTAATTGCCAGACCTCGCATATTATATCATACAAAGTTACGCGTCAATTATATCGCAACAGAACTGGGGAAGAAACAAAAAGCTATGTCCACACAAAGACTTGTACAAGAAAACCACACACAGCCACGTTCTCTCGTGCCCTTACCCACCCCCTAAGATGAGCTGGGTGGTCAATTGCTTGGGCAGGAGGGTGAAGCTCACCTACTTAGTGATGACTTTGGGGGTGCCCCCAGCCCCCAATTCCTGAGGCCCCTTCACCGAGCCCCTCTCCATGCTCACACAGTGACAGAGGCTTAGCCACCTCACCGTGGCGCTCAGCATTTCTGTTCCCTGGGCATTGATGCTCCTTGGGGCATGGGGAGACCCTGCACATCGGATCCGGGGGGGCAGCTGAAAGGAGAGTAGGGCTTCAGCCTGAGCAGCGAGCCTGGGGTGGACATCGCATGGGCGGGCCTCATGGAGAACACAGCAGAGACTCGGGAGGGTGGCCGGACCCTGGGAGTTGGGCACGGCTGGGTGAGTGGCAGAGTGAGCCCTGAGCAAGGCCCGGGAAGCAGGTGTCAGCCAGGTGGTTGCTACCAAACTGTGCCGGTGTCACCTTGGTCAGGCCGCCATATCCAGATAGGGGGTCAAACAGCAGTCTAGATGCTGCTGTGAGGGTACTGTTTTGGGTGAGATGAGCATTTAAATCGGTGGACTTGGAGGGAAGCCATACTGTGGGTGGGCCTCGTCTAATCAGTTGAAGGCCTGCATAGAGCCAAGCCTGACCTCCCTCCTCTGAGGGAGAGAGAACTCTGCCTCCAAGGCCTCTGGATTCGAGCTGCAACATCAGCTCTTCCCTGGGTCTCTGGCCTGCTGGTCCACCCTGCAGAGTTGGGACTTGACAGCTTCCATAGTCCTGTGAGTCAGGTCCTTAAAGTAAATTCCCTCTCTCTCTCTGTCTCTCTCTCCGCCCCATCCATGTATGTATGTATGTATATATGTGTTTGTCTACCATCCATCTATCTGTTTCTACGTTTCTGTCAATCATTTATCATCTATCATCTATCTGTTTCTATGTTTCTATCTATGTTTCTATCTGTATCTGTCATCTATTTATGTTTCTATGTTTCTTTCTATGTTTCTATCATCATCTATCTATCTATGTGTCTATCATGTATGTATCTATCTCCCTCGACCCCCTTTTGTTCTCTCAGGCCGCCAGCAGATTGGACGATCGATGGGGACCACCCACACTGGGGAGGGCTGGCTGCCTTACTCAGTGTCTCCATTCAAATGCTGGTCTCACCCAGAAACCCCCTCACAGAATTATCCAGAATCCTGTGTAACCAGTCTCTGGGCCCCCTGCGGCCCTGCTAAGTTGACACATACAATCCCTGTTTCTGTGGAGAACCCCAGTAGGCAAACCCTCAGACCAGCAGAACCCTGGCAGACGCTCCGGACTTTCCCAGCGCGGGGCCAACGCGCCTCTCTGACTCCTGAGACAGCTTCTTTCCAAAGACACACTCCCCCCCACGTCTGAACCGACACGTTCTCCACCCACCAGGCCCCTGGAACTTCAGCGCCAAGACCCTCCATCAGTGGCAGAATCGGGTCACTTCCAAGCACACGGCATGAATGACAGATGAGGATGGGGTGATACTAAGAAACAGTATTTCTAGGTGTGGCAGACTCGGGGGTCCCAGCCGCCTGGCAGGGCCAGAGACGACATCTTGGGCCTGGGCATGATTTGAGGGACCGGCTCCCTCCATGTTGGGATCAGAGGCCGTGCGGGTCACGGGCCCCACCCATCCCACCGCCACGAGCAGAGCGCGGGGGTCGGGAGCGAGGAGACACGGGCTGTTGCCCTGGGCAGAGTGCTGAGAATATTCACAGGCTGCGGCTGGCTCACCTTGACTCGCCTGCAGCATGGAAGCTGAATTCCACCCTATCCTTGCAGACATTTGAACACCACCTCCTGAGTCCTGGAGGAAAGGAGCCCCGGCCCACCCTCCTCACTCATCAACCAAGTTGTCGGGTGAGGAACCTTGGGAACCCTTCGCATCCCCCCCACCCCCACCCGCCGCCTTCCTACTAGAAAGGTGACTGAGCTGAGAATAACTATTTCCTAATTTACGTGTGTTCCACCACAGGCACGCAGCTGATTTAACACACAGGCCTGCAGCAGCGACACACCCATTGTATGGATTGCTAAACTGAGGACAGTGCGTCCTGAGCCAGGAAAAGGGCCCAGACCTCCCCACTGAGCCCCACCTTGGCGGCGGCGGTGCTACCGTTCAACGTCATCTCGTTTCATGGGTGGACACGTCGTATCTGTGCAGCTCGGTCCTTAGGGACGCCTGATTATCAGCACAGCACCCTGGCAATGCAGGTAGGGAATCTATGGCTTTTCGAGGTTGTCAGAAGAGGAAATTGAGGTTAAGCCATTAGGTCGCGACCTAGCCATGGTCAGACGCACCGCTGGTGATGTTCAAAGACACACGTGCAGGAGGCGAGCCCACGCCCGGCCCACCACGCACGCCCGGCCCATTACGCACGCCCAGCCCACCACACACCGCCAGCCCTAGCACGCAAGCCCGGCCCACCACGCACCACTGGCACACCCACCTCCTCGTGGCCCACCACGCAAGCCCGGCCCATTACGCACGCCCAGCCCACCACACAGCCGCCAGCACGCGCCACCGCGCACCCCTGCCACACCCGCCTCCTCGTGGCCCACATCGTGACCCTAGAGGTGGCCCCGTGGTCCCACTTCCCACCTCCTCGACCTCATGCGGCGCAGAGGCCGTGTCTGAGGCACTGTGACCACCAGCCCCAAAAAGACACCTGTGGGTTTGGGGGAGAAACCGACGGCTGGCGCGCTGTCCTGGGAAGCAGTGTGCAGTCACTGCAGTTGCAGCCACGTTTCGGAAGAGGGCTGCTGTAGCCCTTACCCTGCATCGTGGCAGGGCGTGGGGTGGTACTGGGTCACAGGTCACTCGGTGTTTATACGGCGGTGTGTCCTGGGCTGTGGCAGGGCCACCGCACAGCCACATGTCACAAGAAATGGGCACAGAGCCAGGGATGGACCGGAACCCTGAGCTGGCACTAGGGAGTGGGGAGGCGGGGCCGGGCGCTCAGCGCGCACCTGGTGGCCAGGTGAGAGTGGCGGTGCGGGGCTGGGGCTGGGTGGTGCGTGTTGGGTGTGAAGCTGCACATTCGGGGGGTGGGGGGCAGTGACCTCTGAGGACAAGCCCTGACCCTGCCACACACGTCACCCGTCACGTGGAGGGCGGCACCAGGCAGGGGTGCAGCGAGCCACCAGCCCTGCCTCACCCCTGCGCCCCACAGAAGCCCAGCACGTGCCCTGGTTCCGATGGCCCGCTCCCCAACCCCCCTGAGTCTGGGGACCAAGTATAAGGCGCTGAGGAACTTGTCTGAGTCTCTGAGTGAAAGGGCACCCACTTTCAGTGGAGAAACAGGGTGTGCGGCTGGTCTGTGTGCTGGGCTTTGGCACACACGAGCTTTCCTGGGTGGGGCCGTCCAGCCCGGGCACAGACTGCCCGTTAACATCTCGGGGTAACGTGGACTCGGCCACGCCGTGACCCAAATGAGATCCCCGAGGGGTGGGCAATGAGGCCGAAATCTTCGGTGCGGGCCCCCAATGATCTGCCTGGTCCCCAGTATTTTCTCTGGTCCCCCAGTAATCTCGTTGGTCCTCGGTAATCTCTCTGGTCTCCATATTCATTCTGGTCCCCCGTCATCTCTGTAGTCCCCAGTATTCCCTCTGGGCCCCAATAGCCTCCCTGGTCCCCCTTTCACCTCTGGTCCCCAATATCTCCTCTGGCCCCCAGTATCCTCTCTGGTCCCCAACATCCCCTGTGATACCCCGTCTCCCATCTGATCCCATCATCTCTCCCATCCGGCACATTTTAGTCAAGGGCGATTCGGACAAAGGCTGGGGTTATTAACAGCAGCCAGCATGGCCCCCGGGGGTGTTGTGAACTGGGAATCCAAGCCACCAGCAGGACCTGCTCGCCCAGCCTCACCCGCCTCGGGATGCCCAGGGCGGGATCCTGGCCCTCCCCTCATTTGCATGGCCCTCATTTAGAACGGGGCCCGCGGTGTTTACTTAGAAGGGAGCTGTGCGGGTGGACAGGCGCCCAATGCTGGGCTCTCAGCAGCACACTTGGGCGGGCTTCCTGTGAGCATGACTCGGAAGCCAGAGCAAGCAGAGCACCTTGCGAGCTGTGGGGGCTGAGGAAGTAGGAGCGGCCATCAGATGGCAGCTGCTCTGCTTCCCTCTCTGACTTTGTCAGATCGAGACACAGCCCCTCATTCAGTGGCATCCGCTGCATTCACCACATTGTGCAACCACCAGCTGTGTGGGGTTCTAGAACATTCCCACCCCCCCACACGGACGGGTCTTTAGCTTTAAATACGGTCGTCAGACACAACACTCAGAATCCTCAGGCATGAAGTGATGATGGTGATAATGTAATAATAGCAGGAACAGGAGCAGGCAGTGTAGACCACTGACTGGGGGGGGTGACCTTGCATGTGTCGCTTCGTCTCTCTGTGCCTCAGTTCCCCACGTATGATGTGATGCCAGCAACTTCCTCACAGGGCCATCGTGACCATTCTGACTCATCTGAGTTACGCACCCAGAACCTGCAATCCTGAATGGTTTGGGATGAGCCCCCCAATCAGAATGACATTTATCAGGCACTTACTCTCCACGAACAACACCCATCCATCCATCCATCCATGCATCTGTCAATCATGTATCATATCCATCCATCCACCCATCCATCTGTTAATCATCTATCCATCCATCCATCCATCCATCCATCCATCCATCCATCCATCAATCATGTATCATATCCATCCATCCATCCATCCATCCATCCATCCATCCATGCATCTGTCAATCATGTATCATATCCATCCATCCACCCCTCCACCCCTCCATCTACCCATCCATCCATCCATCCATCCATCCATCCATGCATCTGTCAATCATGTATCATATCCATCCATCCACCCATCCACCCATCCATCCATCCACCCATCCATCCATCCATCCATCCATCCATCCATCCATCCATCTGTCAATCATGTATCATATCCATCCATCCACCCATCCACCCATCTATCCATCTATCTGTCAATCATCTATCCATCCACCCATCCTCACATCCATCTATCCATCTGTCAATCATCTATCATATCCATCCTCCATCCTCCACCGACCCACCCATCATCCATCCAGCAAGCCAGCCAACAGTTACAAGTGCTTGGTGATCCCTTGTGGTCTCATTTACAAAGTCACAGACACCGGCCCATCCTACCCCACACGCCTACCGCACAGGCATGAATGCCTGCCGGGCTGCCTGCCGGTTACTCCCTTTCTTCAGTGTAGGGGTGGTCTTGTGTATTAAACACCTGGCAATCCCAGGCCTCCAGCCACAGGCTTCCCATTTGTCTCCTGGGCAGGGGGTGGTCACTAGGATTTGGTGACCACGTCCTAGGTGGACATCACCCTCCCTGCACGACCTGTGGCCTTGGCGGTGCCCAAGGGGAAAGCATTCTTCCCGCATGCAAACGTCTTAAAAGGCAAAAAATGTATGGTGACATCCGGCCCACGGGCCTGATGCACATTGCAGCTGAAATGCACATTCCAGCTGCACCGCTGGGTTGTGAGCGGGGCAATGGGAGATGGTGCCACCTGGACCCAGTTCCTGCTTTTCCTGCGTTAGAGCCCCGCTTCTGACCATGCATATGACAAGGACGGGGAAATACAACAAGCTGTCCTGTTTGAAAACAGAAGCACGCGCTCTGTCTGTGGTTCCTCCTCCCGGGACTGGGAGCCACACCAGTGCAGCTGGCCTGCCTGTACAGCAGCGGGAATTCCCAGGCCGGCTCCCCAGGCAGCACGTGGCAGGGCTCGCCTCCTGCCCAGAGTCCTGGGGGACGGTTTTGAACATGTACCAAGAAGCCGCGCTCCTAGGTGACACCGCGTCCGTGAGCCACCTGAGGTGTCCGGTGCTCAGCGGCCCCCTTCGTGGCATAGAACCCTAGCAGCCCGCCCACCGCCCCCTTCCCGGGGCGTCTGGCTGAATGGGCTTTGAAGGGCAGTGGTTTTATTGTCCAGCTGACTGGCTGGCAAAGCCTTTCTGGAGGTTTTCCTTGTTCCGTCTACACCACAGACAGGAGGGTGCTTGTTTGTTCCTGGCACTGCCCGTTTATCCCACCTTTGCACCTTAGGACCCTTCCTGGACACCCCCCCAGACACACACACACCCTGTTCCTGACCGTGCACTTAAGCAGAAGGGGCAGAGAACCCACCTGGAGCAGCAGCCGGAGCGCGCGCAGACCACAGAGTCAGGGGGCAGCGTGCAGCCGAGCCTCAGAGCCCGCTCTCAGGATGCCAGCTGTCATTCCGCACGCACAGCCCTCCTGTGCACAGGGCTCCACGTTAGCCTGGGTTCCCACGCACAGCAGCAGTCCCAGCGGCCGTCGGGTGCCTCCTGCACGTTGCAGAGGTGGCATGGTGCCCTCACCAAATGCGAATTCTCTGAGGTCCTCCTCGGAGGTCACGGCCCGCGGTGCAGAAGCAGGGCAAGCACAAAGGAAACCCGCGTTGACGTTTCCTGTATAAATAACGTGCATGTGCCAGCGTGGAGGGCCCAACCCTGAGGGCCCCCGCCTGCTCTCTGGCGCCTGCCGCCTCAGGACGACTGTCAGGCGGCTGCAGGGAGACGCTCCTGGCCAGGGCGACGGACGTGTCCCGGACGTCACAGCAGCCGGGACACTGAAGTTCCACTCCCAGGCACGACCAATTCCTGTTTTGATTTTTCTCTATTATTAAAAAAAAAGTAAAAGAAGAACGTTCTAAGAACATATTTCCTTTCCTGTTCTAAAGCTGTGCACATTGCGACATCTTTTGGTCTGCAGCCGGAAGGTGACACGCTGCAGGCCAGAGGCATAGATGCTGTGTGTATGTGTCACCCGTCTGTCAATCACGTGTGCATTCTATACACTGTGTACACGTGTATCCATCCGTCTATCATTTATACTGATCTACATCTATTTATTATCTGTAATTTGTCTGCATCTGTCTGCATATCATCTGTTCTTCTACTTAGGTGTATCTATCGATTTATATTTACCTGTGTATCATCTGTGTGCCATCCATCTATTGATCTCTCCATCCATCCATCTGCCTATCGTGTATTTATCTGTCGTCCATCCATCCATCCATAAGGAGGGGAGGCAGCCTACAATTCTGCCCGTCACACTTGATATGTTCAAATGATTCGTGTCTTGAGTTAGCACAGGATCTGCATTTTCAGAAGCACTTTTTCCTGGTCAGGGCTGAGAAATCAAGGCCATTCTGGGGCGGGTGGGGACACAGGTCCACCCGTAATGGGGCCACTCAGTCACTTGAAGGCAGGTACAGGATGGCTAGGCTGAACATGGGGATTGGTCTCTGGTGGCTGATTTCAGAAACGCCTTATGAGGGAGGCCCCCTCCCAGAGGGCTCATGGTTGAGGGGTCAGTGTGGTGTCTTGTGCTGAAATGGGGCGTCCCCGTGGCCAGGGCACCGTGTGTGAGAAAGGGACCATGTGGATTGGGAGTGCCCGGGCGTGGTCACAGGGCTGACGGGTCCCCACGGCGCAGCACCTCTGGCTGCGTCTTCCAGGTCCCCGCTTGTCAGGACCCTCGCTGTCCTCGGTGAGGCAGCCCCCAGGCGGCCCTGCCACCATGGTTCCCAGCCAGGCTGGTTTCCCTCGTCACCTTCCTGATCCGTTCTCTCGTCTCTAAACACGCCAGGGGGCATTTACCTGTGGGCAGTGCCCCGCGGACGCAAAGGGGGCGGTTTCGAGTGGCCAGTGATAAAACTATTGTTCACAAAGAGTTAAAAGTGTATAAAATGACGGGGTGCATGCGTCTTTGCTGGGCCTTCTTAACCCAGCAGAGTCATAAGGGGCTGAATGCATCGGGGACCCTGCAGTGGACCCGAGACCTGTGAGTGGTCGGCCGTGCAGCTGTCAGGCAGGGTTGCAACACTGTCCGTAAGGAGGAAGGTGGGAAATCCTTATGCTTTGAGGTCCATACAGTCTTTGTTGAGATGGCTGGACTCTGCGGCTATAATAAAAGCAGCCAGAGGTGATATGTGACTGAATGTGCACAGCAGCGTTTCGATAAAACTTTATTTACAAAAGCAAGTTGGGGGCCGATCCGGCCTACAGGCCTGGGTTTCCCCACCACTGCTCTGTGGCCCCAGGGAGGTGATTGGTCTCTGGTCGATCAGCGGGGACCCCACAGTTGCAGGCTGCACCCCAGGGTGGTGAGCTGGGCTGGTTCTGAGCCCCACGATGCCGTAAGTCATGCTGTGTATGTGGGGAAATGCAAATATCTCTGTCAGTGGGTCACAGAGGTGTCCTGGGTCCCAGGGCCGTGGCAGGGTCACTCTCAGCTGCTCAGGAAGCTGCTGGGCAGGGGCCCGGGTAGGCGCCGCATTTCTGTTGTGTGGAGCTGGCTCTGAGGAGGGGAGGGAATCCCTGGGCACTGGGGACACAGAGCTGCAGGTGGCAGGTGACAGGGAGGATGGAAGGAGACGTCCCGGCCCTGCCATCTGCCCTCAGAAGCCAGCCTTGGGCTCCAGAGCATCCTGTCACGTGTGCTGTGGACACACGGGGCCTCAGACTGCTGACCGCTCACCCAGACGCTGACCGACGGACACAGGGCAGGTGTCCGGGGCTGAGGTCTGGCTGGGAGCCACTGCACCCCAAGCCTGAGCCTTTCAATGCCAGGGGTCCCCTCTTCCAGGTCTGTGTCACCCCCACCAGCTCGTCATTGTCACCTCCACAGGTGGTCATGTTTGCCCGTGACTCTGCTTAGTCCGTAGCCAGCAGCACGCCCACCAGAGCAGGGGCGCTCCCCACCCATCCCGTCCGTCCCCTGGAACCTGCACCTCCTGGAAGGGCTCTGGCGACGCTTGTCATACGAGGGCTCATGGAGGCGGCCTCTGTGGGCTGGGCGGGCGGGCGGGCGGGCGTAGGAGGGAACGTGCGCTTCTGCGGGAGGCAGTTACCGGCTGGGAGGTGGAGGGCAGCTGGGATGCAGGGCCCTGGAGCTGATGGGCTCGGGGCGTCTCCTGGGGCGTCGGAGCTTGTGCTGACGAGCCCAGGGCAGTCACTGATCGGGGGCGTAAGGAAACCCAGGGGAACAGGCAGAGACCCGGTCCCTCCTAGCGGGCGAGGTCCTCGGTGGTCGGGCATCGCATCCCGGTGCCACCTGGACGTGGACAATGGCGCTGGGCGATGAGCGGGGTTCTTCATATCCAGAGGCGGGACTCACCCAGCGCTGGGCAAGCATGTCTCTTCCTTCAGCGCAAACAGCGATGCTTGCTTAACAAGGGTTTGGGCAGCAACTCACGAAGCGGTGGCTTAAACCACAAGGAGGTTATTATTTTCTTTACTTAATAAGAAACCCAGAGACGAGCCCGCAGGGTGGGGTTGACAGCTGCATGCCGTCATCAAGGAGCCCTCTCTTTTCTCTTTTCCTCAGCCTGTTCTGCTCTGCCTTCCTCACCTCTGTGCCTCCGTAATTCTTGTTAGAATTTCAGATACTGCTATTTTTTATTTTTATTAGTTTTTTTTATTTTTCAATGACAGTTGACATACAATATTATATTCCAGGCGTACAGCATAGCGGTTGCACATTTATATAACTTACGAAGTGGTCACCCCAATAAGTCTAGTCCCCACGTGGTGCCCTACAAACTTATTACAATGTTATGGACTATATTCCCTGTGCTGTCTTCTATAAATCAACAAACAACAAGTGCTGGCGAGGATGTGGAGAAAAGGGAACCGTCGTGTACTGTGGGTGGGGTTGCAGATTGGGGCAACCACTATGGAGGGTCCTCAAAAAATTAAAAATAGAACTACCTTATGACCCAGCAACTCCACGTCTGGGTATTTATCCGAAGAAATCCAAAACACTCATTTAAAAAGATATGTAGACCTGTCTCTTTTTGTTTCTCCACCACCCTCATTAGTATCTTAGCGTCCTGACCTTTGTTGCCTCATGGCCCAGAGTGGTTGCCAAGGCACCAGTCATCACATCTGCGTCTTGGGCAAGACAAGGAAAGGAGCTCTGCCAGCCCGCTCTCCTCTGAGCCTGGCCTGTTGGCAGGAAAGCAGCATCTTTCTCAACACCCCTCCGCTGATTTACTCTTATATCACACTGGTCAGCAGTGGGTTCCCTAGCAATGTCCAGTGGCCAGGGACATTGGGAACCGCAGCGAGCAGCAGTGGTCAGACCTGGGATCTGTGGCCGGAATGGACACCGCACAGAAGGGACGCCCTGTTGGGACTGCCCCTGCTTCTCTGCATCTGAATCGCCAGGAGGCAGCCTGGGCTGTGAGCTGCTGCCCTTCCATCACAGTCATGTGTCTTGGCGGCCGGTTGGAAGGGACAATAAAGATAATAATAGCAATTCCTGTGGTCAGAGCTCTCCGGCACTTCCTGGAATACTGAGTGTCGTCTGTCCCTGCTTGCAGCACCCTCAGCTCAGCTGACCGCTCCTCCTTGAGGCCGCAGGGGTGACCTGCAGTCACGCTGTGTCCTCTCGCTCAGCAGGATGACCTGTGGTTGCTTTGTGGGGCATAAGAGTTCTCAAGCGAAGGTGTGCTGGTGCCACAGACACGTCCTTGTCCCAACCCCTGGAGCCTGTGAACAGTCCGTATCTGGAAATGGCGTCTTTGCAAATGTGAGCAAGACAGGGATGTGAGATGAGGTCGTCCTGGATCAGGGGGCCCTGAACCCAATGACAGTGTCCTCGTCAGAGACAGAAGAGGAGGGACACAGACACAGAGGAGACGCCACGTGGAGACGGAGGCAGAGATGGGAGGGAGGCGGCCACCAGCCCAGGGACGCCTGGAGCCCCCAGGAGCTGGAAGGGGCAGGAGGGACCGTCCCCTGGCCCTGGGACACCTTGATGGCAGACTCCTGGTCCCCAGGATGGGGGAGGATGGGTGTCTGTGGGTTTAACTCCCCAGTGGGGGGCACTTTGTCACAGCCGCCCAGGACACTCCCACAGAGGGCTGCCCTGGGGTGCTATCTGGGCACGAGTTTCCGGGAGGTTTGCTCACCCCCCTGGCACCCACCCCCCCTCAGCCCCCCTGTGAGGAGGCTTCCTGGCCGCCCGTTCCTCAGAAGCAGAGGGTGAGACCCAGGCAGCCTGGAGACCAAGCAGGCTGCAGACGTGTGCACCTTCCGGATGGTTCCTGCCTGCGATGGCGCCTGCCACGCAGTGCGAGGGCCCAGCCACCTGGGAGGCGAGGCTGCTGAGGGGCACAGGGAGCACGGTGGGGCCGGCGCGCAGACTCAGTGCCCGGAGCGGCCCTGGCAGCTGGCCGAGTCTTGGCTCCCCTCCGTTGGCCCAGCTGTGAGGGCTGGGGGTTCTTGACCCACGGGACCCCGATTCGGGCCGTCCAGCCAGGAGTCTGGCTACCTGTGTGAGTCGGGGAGTGGGCGTGGACCGTGGGGCCAGGGGACAGGAGCGAAGGGTGAGCCCAGGGGGTGTTGGGGACAAGGGACTTCCCTTTCCCGCGCCTTGGTGAGTGTGTGTGCATTCAGGTGACATTCACATACTGTGCGTTACTAACGGAGAATTCAGAGGCATTTAGCACGTTCACAATGTTGTAGTATTAGCATCACTCCCTTGTTCCAGAACATTCCATCCCCCGAGGAGACCCGTCCCCATGAGCTGTCACTCTCTCTCCCTCCCCCAGCCCCCGATAACAGGCACCCACTTCCTGTCTGTGGTGCAGCCTGTTCTGGACATTTCCCATAAATGGAGTCACACGCTGGGTGGCCTTGTGTGTCTGGCGTCTGTGATTCCCTGAGCATCGTTTCTTCAGGGTCCCTGCGTGTGGTGGCGAGTGTCAGCGCCTCCTTCCTTTCCAGGTCTGAGTGACAGTCCAGTGTGTGGACAGACAGACCCTCTTGTGTGTACCCTTCTCCCAGCCGATGGGCGTTGCGGTTGTTTTCTGTCGTGAACGGCGCTGTAAGATGCATGTAGGAGTGTTTTGATTGAATATCTGTTTTCAGTCCTGCCGACCACATTCCCCGAAGTGAGGTTGCTGGGTCGTAGGGTAACCGCACGTGCCCCACTTTGAGGAACCGCCAGCTTCTTCTCCAAAGCGGCTGCACCAGTTGGCATCCCACCTGCCCTGCCTGGGTTTCTGACCCCTGCACACGCTCGCCCACGCTTCCTGCTTTGGCTCGACACCCCAGGACCGGCTGCCGTAGACGAGGTGCAGGCCCTGGGAGGTTGGGAGTCTCGGCTGGGAGGTAGAGGTCGTTGTCCGCCCCCCCCCCCCGTCACGCCCCTGGGGGGCCGTACAAGGACAGGTGGCACCAGTCCTGGGCCCATCAGCACGTGCCCGCTGCCGGCCTGCTGCTGTAGACTTGGTCCCTCTGGAGCCTTCCGCCTGGGGCATGTGCCCCTCCTGTCCTCAGCACACGGAGGTGACAAACCCTAGCCTCGGGTCCCTGTGGACCCTCCGTGGTGTCGCGGCTTGCTGTGGGGACCCTGCCGACCTCACATGCTCCCAGGTTCAGGGCGGGTGCATTTCACCCTTGGCACGTTCCATGTTTGCGAATACGCAGATTTGTGACATGGATGCATGTCCCCCAAACCCAGCCTCGTGGCGGTTTCCCATCATGTGTGTCCCCAGCTGTGCTGTCACAACATGCCGCCGAGACTGCCGACAAGTGTCCCTTCGGCAGTTTCTGAGTGCCGTGTGTTTTTGCATGTTGGTGCTTTGGGGGGGGGGGGTGATTTTGCCGTGTAGAATCCCCCGCAAACCACGGTGCTTGGTGCTGCCTGGTGCCTCGGAGCTGGAGAAGGCCACCGAACCACACAGCGTACGTGGGAAACTATGGAACACAAGGAGCCGATCACGCCACAGCTCCCTCCTGCAACGCGTGGGGTGAGGGAAGACGGTGTGCGCGGGCGGGCGAGAGAAACGGTCCATGTGTGAGCCCCTTCCTGGGCCCCAGAGGACTGAGCGTTTTCACACCCAGGCATGACACATTCACACCCAGTCCTGGGCAGACAGGTGTCAGTTCTCCGTGGGGCCCCGCTGTCCTCCGCCTGCTTTGTGGTGACCGGAGGGTGACATGGGGCCAGTCCAGCCCTGCTCCCTGAACCCCAAGCCCGTCCACCAGAGGCCTGTCCTGCAGGCAGAGAGGCTGCTGTGCCTGACACATGGGGGGGCTGGGAGGACAGTGCACCCCCAGAAGGGTGAGGAGCGCCGTCAGTGTGCCTGTGTGTGCGTGTGGGGCGGGCAGGCGGCCACATTCCTTGGCCATGAGCACCAGAGGCCAGTCCCGGACCCCTGCCCTGCACGCTGCTCTCAGCATGGCCTGTCATCTGTCATAGTGCCCGGCCCCAGGGCTTTGCAGCAGCCACATTCCGGTTCTCAGGAACCGGCCCCCAGCCCTGTTCTCTTCTCTGCAGCCGCAGCCCCGGGTGGACCTGCTGTCACTTACAAAGGAAGCGACACACCCCGGACCTCCTGCATGGCAGCAGGCAGCAGGCAGCACCTCTCTGGGCCCCTTCCCTCACCCCACCCTACCCCCACCCTCACGGGCTGCTGTTTGTCTCCAGAGCTCGTCTCTTATGCAACCTCGATAAACAAATAGGGCCCAGGCAGGCGGTTTCACTTCCCTGCTGGTGGCCAAGCTCTGGGGTCTCCAGTGACATCAGCCCTCAGAACGACCCGGGCCCCATTCCCACAACCCCGAGGGGACCGCTTTGTGCAGCTCAGCCCTCCTGGCCCAGTGGGTCAAGAAGAGGCCGACACTGGACGCTCCCCCCGCACTGTGTGCAGTGGACACCAGGTGGGAGCAGCAATGGTGGGCGGACACTCACAGCGGGGTCCGTCTGTCCACACACGAGACTGTCACTCGGCCCTGGAAAGGAGGGAGGCGCTGACACTCGTCACCACATGCAGGGACCCTGAGGACACTGCTCAGCGAGTGACAGACGCCAGACACACAGCGTGTGACTCCATTTAGGTGAAACGTGCAGAACAAGCTCCTCCACAGACAGGAAGTGGGTGACTATTGTCAGGGGCTGGGGCAGGGGAGGGGGAGTGACAGCTCATGGGGACGGGTCTCCTCGGGGGATGGAATGTTCTGGAACCAGACAGGTGGTGCTTACACAACACTGTGAACACGCTACGTGCCCCTGCGTTGTGCACTTTAAAGGGTGAATTGTGTGTTCCGTGAATTCCATCTCAGTTTTTAAAAAGGAGAGTAAGACAGCCTGGCCTGTGTCCCCAAGAATGCTGGCCCCACGGGGGTCCCCCAGCGTGCGCCCAGAGAGCAGAAACACACCGGCGCACACTGCCTGCCGGGACACAAGGAGTGTTTGTTGCAGGAATCAGGTCCCTTTCTCTCCGTCGTTACCCTGAGAAAAGGACCCAGATGGCGAACAAAGACAGTAGACTCTACAGATAGTTCTTTGAAAACAAAAACAAAAAGCAAAACAGACTCAGAAGATGTGTAACAAACAGCACGTTTTGGTTTCTCAGGAAGCGCCCCCCCTCCACCCCAGGCTTGTTTCTAAGGTGTGGCCGGGTGGGCTCCCCGGGAGTCTCTGTGAAATAAGCCCTGGAACCAGTGGACGCCTCAGCCCAACTGGACTCACCTGGGCCCTGGGGACCTGTCAGGCCTTCCAGCCGAGGACCCAGCCCCAGGCCAGCAAGCGCTCAGCAGCCAGGCCACTCGCTTCCCTGCCGGACTCCAGGCCCCTGATTTCTCTCCAAGCACAAAGCACCTGAAGCTTCCATGTGTAACACCCGGCTGTGTGAGTCCTGGGGCGGCCCAAACAAATGACCACAAACTAGGGCTTAAAACTACAGACACCCATCCTCCCCCAGGCCTGGAGACCAGGAGTCTGCCCTCAAGGTGTCCCAGGGCCACGCTCCCTCCGGGGGCCCCAGGGGACGGTCCCTCCTGCCCCTTCCAGCTCCTGGGGGCTCCAGGCGTCCCTGGGCTGGTGGCCGCCTCCCTCCCATCTCTGCCTCCGTCTCCACATGGCGTCTCCTCTGTGTCTGTGTCCCTCCTCTTCTGTCTCTGACGAGGACACTGTCATTGGATTCAGGGCCCCCCCCAATCCAGGACGACCTCATCTCAGATCCCTCACTCAGTCCCATCTGCAAAGACCCCGTTTCCAAAGTCAGTTCTGTCCAGAATGCCATGACCAAACCAAGCCAGAGGAATAGCAATTTAATTTCACAAACAGAATTCTCTCCATCTTTCTTGAGGTGTGACTGACAAAAATCGCATCCATTTCAGGTGGACACGTGGCGATTTGATGGACGTGCACACTGTGGCCTGATTTCCACCAGTACGTCCTCGGGACTTATTCCTGTTATAACTGGAAGTTTGTCCCTTTGATCTCCGCCCGTCACCTGGAGGGTTACTGTAACTCATCGCACAAACACAACTTTTCTTATTGTTTTTGCAGTGACCTTACATTTTAGAGACGTAGAGAAAATCAGAACAGGGGTGTGGCCGTGTCAGCGTGTATAGGAAGGGATGTGGATCATAGTCCCGCGTGGAAAGAAGGAGCAGGCAGGGAGGAAAGCCGCAGACCTTGTGAGAGCCGTTGGCAAGAGTAAAAATCTGTGTTTCCGAAACCCTTAATGAGTGGGATTGCTAGGCTGCCGGCCCCGTAACGGACGCCACTTGGGGACCTTTGCGTGGCAGCTCTGGGCTGCGGGATGGAGACTTTCTGGACATTTCCGTGCATGGGCGTGAGCTGAAGCACCAGCCGGGAGGAGCCTGCAGAGGGTCTGGGAAGGTGGGGGCGGGCGGGGGGGGGGAGTCCCAGTGCCAGAAAAGTCAGGCCGTGTGGTCACTTTGCTGAACCCACCGAGCAAAGTGAAGTGAGGGCTGGAGAATCCAGGCCGGTCCTCTGCCTGTGACTTGGGGATTCCTCATCCCGCGTCTGCGCTTCTCTCCGTTGGAAATGAAGTGGACACGTGAGTGGAGAACGGCATCAGCACCTGTCTCAGCAATGCCAAAGGAGTGACTCTCTAACGTGGAATTGCAGGGCCACGGCAGCTGCACTGAGCGTGGCGGTTTCCCGCCCCACTGCAGTCAACCCGAGCTGGGCCTTGTATCCGGACGGATGCAGTAGCCTCTTGAACACGGGCCTTTGGCAGGAAGCTGCCCTGCAGGCAGGATGCACGTGCCGTGCCGGCGCTGGGTGGGGAGGGGTGCTCGTTTCTGCTCACGTTACCCTCTGTCTACAAAACGGCCATCTGCTGCAGCTTCCTGTTGCAGGCGTGCAGATGGGACGAGATAATTCCCCAGCACAGCGTGCGCTGCATGTACGCACTCCCCTCCAAAGCGCACAATGGAAAGATGGAACCGTAGTAACCTTACAGCAGACACCTGACAAACACACCTGGGCCAGGGGCCCGAGGTCGTACCCAGCGCGCTGTCACGTGCAAAGCAGACAGCTGGACATGGCAAGATGGGAAGGGCACTTTGCCGCTGGGGTCTTCCTCCCCCCAAGCCCACAGCACCCGTCTAACCGTGAGAAAGAACATCAGGCAAAACCCACCAAAGGGGCATCCGTCCTGCACCTTCTTCACCAGCCGGTGTGCCTCAAAGTGTCCAGGTCACCCAAACAGGACAGGTCAGACTCTGAGACACTCTGGGGAAGAGCCCAGAGAAGCCAGGGACACTCGACAACCATGTCACGTGGGGCCTGGGTGGTGTCCTGGGACAGAAGGAGGACAGTCAGGAAAACCTGAGATGATGGGAATAAAATCCAGACGTTGGTTAATAACAACGTATCACTATGGGTCCATTGATGGTAACAAATGTAGCAGACCCGGGTCAGTGCTAAGAGCAGGGCAGGCTGTGCTGTGTGTGGGCGGGGAGGGGAGGAGGGTACTGGGGACTTTTTGTCCTGACTCTCAGCCCCCCCACCCCTCCCTCACGCAGGGCCCCAGCACCAGCTTCCAGGACTAAATGTGGGCCCTCCTGTGTGTCCCCAGGCGTGGCGCCCGGAGCTGTGGACGGCTGGGGCTCTGTGTGACCCTCGTGAGGGGCCGTCTCCCCGCCCCGCTCCTCCCGGAGGGGCTGCCCTAAGCCCACAGCCCCCAGGGCTTCCTGCACGGGAGGGGGCGACCCGGCTTCCCGGGGTCTCCCCTGGATCACCGCTTGCTTTGCTGCGGTAAATGGGTTAATGCAGAGGCACTGTGGGGGTTGTGGGCCCCCCTACGTAGGGCACCCCCACCCGTGCGGTTTGGGGTTTTCCTCTGGGCCACCCCACGTCTATTCAGTTCTCATCAACTTGAAAACACAACTGTGCAGAGAGGAGCTGTGTTTCCTTCCTTCTGAGACTCCCCGGGTCTCAGCAGCTCAGAAAGAGGCAAAGGACCGCATATCCATCTGTCTCTATCTCTCTTTCTCTCCCCCCACCCGATTATTTATCGGCCAGTCATCTATACCTATGTATTGTCTCTCTCTCCCCCCCATCTATTGATGATTTATCAGTCATTTGTATCTATCATCTATCTCTGTCTATTGATGATTTATCTCTCAATCTGTATCATCTATCAATTAATCGATCAATATCAATCTATCATCTATATATCTAATGTATCTACATGCGTGTGTCATCGATCATCTATGTCTTCTCTACTATCAATTGTCAATCAATCAATCAGCTCTCCAATTTAATTGTCTGTCACCTGTCTTTACATCTGCACCGGGTGTCCAGGAGAAATAAGCGGATCATTGCACAAAGCCAACAGTTCTCAGGACAAGACGTCACCTTGCAGGTGTAGTCTCAGGTTTGCACGATTCAGGACTCGCCCCTTAGCTCGCTGTGTCCTGCTTTTGACAGCAGCCTCCCCGATGGCTGTAAAATGCGGACGTGTCTCTTTACAGGTTGTCTGTTCCTTCTTTTCCATGGGTCTCAGAGGCACGTGTCCCCCACAGCCCCCCCCAAACACAAGAGGAAGCTGACATCCCAGGGGATTTGTGTCCCGTCCAAGGTTACGGGCCAGCAGGAGGGCCGTCTGAACCCACGCAGTCTGGTCTGAGGTCACGGGCCAGCAGGAGGGCCATTTGAACCCATGCAGTCTGAGGACACTGGGCTCCTGCCATCCCCTCCCGGGACCCTTGTCCCTGCCTCGGGTGTAGGCTCTTTACTTCCTTCCCTGAGTGTCCAGGGGCCATTGGGGGCAGCTCACAAGCCACATGTGACAGCTGCCCGGGACAGGAGGACGACACAGTGACTAGTAGGGAACTGTCAGGTTATAGAGAGACCAGGCACAGGGGTGCCGAATACCCCAGGGTGGGAGGGAGGGTGACGCAGTGCCAGCACCTGTGCCAGCTCTAAACATCCCTACAACTCTGCATGGCGGTCGTGTCACAGTGGCCACAGGATGCCAGTGCATGATGAGGTGGAAATGGAACCAGATGGATGAACACAGGGAGAGAGCAGCCAGCCCCAGGCCCCTTCTCACCGCGGGGTGGGGGGGCTGGATGAAGAAAGCCTCACCTCTGAGCAGGGCCCTCATGCAAACAGCCCCTCCGAGTGGCCCCTACCTGCACTGCTTGGCTGACTGAGAGGATCGCAGCCCAGCTACTGCGGAAAACAAACAAAACCAAACAGAAACACTGGGTGAGACTTTCCCCGTGTTTGCTGATTGCATCTCCTTAGGGATGCAATAAAAATGTGTGTCCCAAACTGACTCACAAACATGATGATGGTCATTCATACAATATTTAAAAACAGTAAAAATTGATGCAAAAATGCACGGTGAACCAAACCCTGCCCTATTAATGAGGCCAGGACCAGGCAGCTGGCATTCATGAAACATTACGAAAGGTTGGTGGCCACTTGGTCAGGAGATGTCGTGAAACGTGGCACTTCTCTCGTTTGAAAATGACATGAGAGAAGAGGGCAGTTTGAGGATAGTTTTGAGGAGCTTGCTTCCATTAAAGTCAGCAGAGGAGAGACATAAAAAGGATGGGTGCGTAGGTGGATGGATGGATGGATGGATGGATGGATGGATGGATGGATGATGGATGGATGATGGATTATTGGGTGATGGGTGGATGGATGGATGATGGATGGATGGATGGATGATGGATAATGAATGGATGGATTGATGGATGGATGGATGGATGGATGGATGGATGGATGGATGGATGGATGACGGATGATGGATGGATGGATGGATGATGGATGGATGGATGGATGGATGATGGATGGATGGATGGATGGATGGATGATGGATGGATGGATGATGGATGGATGGATGGATGATGGATAATGGATGGATAGATGGATGGATGGATGACGGATGATGGATGGATGGATGGATGATGGATGGATGATGGATGGATGGATGGATGGATGATGGATGGATGGATGGATGGATGGATGGATGGATGGATGATGGATGGATGATGGATGGATGGATGATGGATGGATGGATGGATGGTGGATGGATGATGGATGGATGGATGGATGGATGGATGGATGGATGATGGATGGATGATGGATAGTTGGAAGAATGGATGGAGGATGGCTGGCTGGATGGATAGACAGACAGACAGAGGATAGATGGATGGGTTGATGGACAGATGGACGAAGAGGACAGAGGTGGCCAGTTCTCTGACTCTGGCCCCAGTGCAGTTAAGTGGTCACTGGGATTCCAGGTCCTAGTGACACTTCCTGTCCCCATCAGGACCCGGCCATTGGAGGTGAGCCCCAGTCGCTGAGTATGAGGCCTTGGCTGACGGACCTTCCAGGCCTGCCTCCCTCCCCTCCTTAAGGCCCTGAGGGTCTCTGGCCGGACTCACTTGTTAGAAGCCGCTGCTCTGGGCCTCCCCCCGTTGTCCCAGCCACTGGATCCTCCCAGATGGCTGTGCCCATCACTGCCCAGTTTGTTCTGGAAGCTACGCTTGGAGCTGCTCATGCTGACTGAGCACTCGACCCTGTTCTGAATTACGGCTCAGTGATCCTGAAGAGAAAAGGGAAGGCCAGCGCAGCAGTGAGTCATGTGACGACCTCGTTTCTCATGGGCGGGACACTTCTGTATCTCAGTTTTGCATCTGTATCTCCTGTTCTGAGGTCGCCCTTTGATCTGATCTTCACAACATCTGATTTTGTGCTCTTCACATAGGAAATAATACCTCCCTCCCCCTGCCAGTGGCATAGCTCCTTACAATATCATTTGTGCATCAACAGCTAATTAGTTCCTGGAACGTGCATTTTCTCACCGGGCTGTTTTCAATGAAATTTATCTCAAATTGCTACCACCCGCCTCACTGGTTATCGCAGATCCTCACGGGTCCCTGGAATCCCATCCCGAAGTGGTAGCCTTGGTTCTTTCTCAGAAAGGCTCTTTCATTCTTGTGGTTTTATCATGAACAGGGCTGAGCACACACCCTCTTTCCTGGCGGCCCCCCGCCCCACCCCCAGGCCACTTCCAGTGACTGGGGTGTCTTCTCTCTCCCTTCAGCCGCCCCTTTGTCCCCTCACCTCCAAGCCACAGGTCTGTGCTCACCACCATACAGTGCAGTGGAGGAAAGAGGAAAGGAGGGTGGGATACAGGAAAGAACGTGACTTCCACGTCTCCTTGCAAAGACTTAAAGAGGTAAGGCTGGCACCACTTATTAAAAAAGAAAAAAGCCAGTGGTGGCTATGCAGATTTGGGGGGAAGGAATGGAGAAAGCACCCATGCCTGGAGATGCATCTCTACAAAGCAGTGACAAACCATGCTGAGAACACAGGCAGTCTTTGAAGGAACCGCACTAACGTTCCACTCCAGGAAACACCTTGCTTCTCTGTAGGATCGCGTGACGGGCCACGTGGGCAAGGGGAAGTAGCAGTTGAGATTGATCTTAACCCTGCAAGAAGCAACCAGACCTTCCACCGGGATTCTCTTCCCTGGCCACCTCACGGGAGGTTGCTGGAATCCCTCCCGTGGAAAGTCCCTCAAACACAGCCAGTGCATGGGCTGCTGCTCTCCACCTGGAGGCTGGTTCCCCTCAACTTCCTTCAACAAACCGTGTGCGACCCGCCCTGCTCTCCTGAGGGGACCACACCCTCGCCCTGCCATATCACCTCTTCACATCTTCCTTCCCGTACTGCGAAGCACTTGTGTACGTTGTTTCCATGCAACAAAGACTTAGTCTGACTCACACTGAGGTCTGCATTCCCCCTCTGCTCCCCTGACAAGTGGTCTGCAGGTCCCGCAGTGTCCTGGTAGATAAGGGTCTCCTGGCTTGCCTGGGGGCTTTGGCCACTGGACAGTTTCGTTATGGGATTTCTGATGGGGGCTCTGGAACGGCCTGTATCAGTTCCAACGTCCAAGAGTGGATGGAGACTAAAGATACTGTCTAGAACCCCAGCGTGGGCCTGGAGACTAATGGGCGGCCACATGGATGGATGGATGGATGGATGGATGGATGGATGGATGGATGGATGATGGATGGATGGATGGATGGATGGATGGATGGATGGATGAAAGGATGGATGGATGATGGATGGATGGATGGATGATGGATGGATGGATGCTGGCTGGCTGGCTGGCTGGCTGGCTGGATGATGGATGGATGGATGATGGATGGATGATGGATGGATGGATGATGGATGGATGGATGGATGGGTGGATGGATGACGGATGGATGGATGGATGACGGATGGATGGATGGTGGGTGGATGGATGACAGATGGATGGATGATGGATGGATGGATGGATGGATGACCAATGGATGGATGGTTGGGGGGATGGATGGATGATGGATGGATGGATGGTGGGTGGTGGGTGGATACTGTCGCCGTAGCTCCCAGTCCTTTGTCCCCACCCCATCCCTCCTTCATCCATCTTCTACAGTGCTGTGGACCCAACCTGCTGGTCCCACACTCTGAAATCACCTTTGAACACCCTGTCATCACAACAGTGGGGCTTTAGCACACCTGCAGCACATTCTCTTCCTGCCATCTCCAATGCTGCCAGAAGCATTAATTATACATATACCTTGTATACCTGCATACAAATACCCACATGTATTTTATTGTGCAATATAACTTACACATAGACCTTTGTATAACTGGGCAATAATTCTACAGGGTGACTTACCAGCACTGGCATTACCAAGTCAGAGAGAATGTGGGCACAGCAAAAATGGCAATTAGTAGGCTGTGTGGAATTTCCTTTAGAAAATCAGGCTAATGGACACAAGCAGTGCCAGCAGAGGAGAATGTCTCCAAGTCCTGGTGTGGCTTCCTCGAGGCCTACGTGACACACTTTTCTTTGGATCGTGCTGCTGAGAACTTAGGTACATGGTGCATGAAAAGTCCTGGGGTAGATAAAGAACTACCTAATAAGAGCACGAGTTGCAAAGGGCTGATGTCCTAAGGAGGGTAACGTTCATGGGAAAACCACTGGGCTGATGTCTTTGCTGAGGACAGATGTCGGGTTAACGAACCCCTGGCTTCCGGACCCTACCACAGGGTTAACCAGGCAGTTCCCTCTGGGGTTCATGACATTGGTGGGCACGCCCCCTGGCGGAAATGAGTTGTTTAGGTTTGAGAGGCTTGTTTAATATTAATATGTCTGAGGTGTATGGATGGACGGAGGGAGGGCTGGGTGGAGAGGTGGTAAGTGGGCGGGTAGTGGATGGATGGATGGATGGGGAGACATAGCTGGGGTGGGTAGAGGATGGATGGAGGGATGGGTGGGTGGGTAGATGAATGGACAGATAAATGGATGGGTGGATGGGTGGATGAGTGGATGGATGGATGGATGGATGGATGGATGGATGGATGGATGGGGAGACATAGATGGGGTGGGTAGAGGATGGGTAGAGGGGTGGGTCGGTGAGTTGATGAATGGACAGATGGATTAAGGTGGGTGGGTGGATGGACGGGTAGCTGGATGGGAATGTGAATGGATCTATAGGTGGATGGATAGATAACCAGTCAGATAGTTATACTGCTAGATGGATGGATAGATAGATAGATAGATAGATAGATAGATAGATAGATAGATAGATAGATAACCAGTCAGATAGTTATATTGCTAGATGGATGGATGGATGGATGGATGGATGGATGGATGGATGGATGGATGGAGATGTCAGCCAGGGCCGGGCTCTCACTGGAGGCTTGGTGGTGGGGGGGGCTCTTCTAAGATCCCCAGTTGTTGGAAGAACCCAACTCCTTGTGTGGTAGCATTGAGGCCTTCATCTCCCAGGACCCCCCGCCCCCCAATTCCTGCCAAGTGATTGTCTCTATAAGGCAGCCAGCTGTGTCGCTGCTGCTTCAAATCTCTGACTTCTTAACTCTGACTTCTGCACCTGATTACGCCTGGCCCACCCTGAATAACTTCCCTTTTGATTCACTTGAATCCATTGATTAGGCACTTTAATTACAACTGCAAAATTCCTTCACCTTTCCCATCTAATCCTGGGGGTGATATCCCATCATGTGCCCAGTTCCATTCGATAGTCCACAAGAGTGGTTTATACAGCCATCCACTTACCACATTGGGACCACAGATTATGGCCGCAGGTAACCTGGAACTTTGTTTTTCTATTTCTGAGGTGCACCCAGAGGAGGGGTACCTTGCTAAAGACTGGAGCAGGAATCTCCTCAAACATTTCCCCAAGTACTGTAATCACCTCTTGGGCTTGCTGGTGACCAAGGACTGCGCGTCTCATTTCTTCATTTGCTTTGCAAATGTCTCTCGGAGAGCAGAGTGGAAATATCGCTTTCAAATTGAACAGTTCCCCAGGGAAACAAACACGCAAGCAGCCTCAGAGACGACCGTTGTAAAGAGAACACCAAACCTCTCTGTCTTCCCAAGAAGAACAAGAAGGTACATGAAGACAGTGGGGAAGCCTGCCTGGGTTCAAAGACTGGGCCCCCTTCCTGGGGGAGCCTGCACCCTCCCTTTCCTCCTTGTCACGTGGAGATCACGGTCATACTTGCCTCTAGGGACGGTGTGTGGACAGGACAACATGACCCACACATAGCAGACACCCAGAAATTATCCAGGAACCCCTCCTGTTTAAAACTCCGTTGGTAGTTGGGGTCCCTTCACTCCCCCTCGCCCCTCTGATGCTGATGGGTTGGAAAACTATGTTGAACAACGGAAGGTTCCCTCTTGTTTTCCGACCCTGGATTTTCAGGGTGGGGGCTTGGACACGGGTGGGGCAGCAGAAGCCCATGCCTTGTGCAGCATCTGCCATAGTACGGGAGCCTCGTACATTGTAACGTGCAAATTTCTAAGTACATAATCATCTAGGCATATGATTATGTAAAAAATACTGTATATGATGTATAGTTACGTGAAAATATATGTAAAATAGAGTTGCCTTTCAATCTCGTTATTAAAATAAATGTCATATAAAGTATGAAATATAAACCATTGAAAACATTAAAATATTATATATTTTATTGTATTATATGTTTATTTGTGTTACATGTTTACGTAAGAACGTAACATCCCCTGGAAGGAAGCGTCTGATCTAGACATCAATATACATAATAAAGTAATTAAGCTACTAATAAATGCTTGATGAGAGAAATGCATAATTTATCATTGAATTGTATAAGTATGTTAACCTGTGATGTGTAATTAATATGCATAGTAAATACAACAAATGAATGCTTGGTTCGACCATAATTTACAGGTAACTTATATTAGTAGCTTATGCATGATTATCACAATAATTTAGGCGCAAACACCAGGTACCGCTCCGGTTTATCAACAGCCCACGGTGGCCCCGGTGCGGCCTCGGCCTGGACCTGGGACCTGGGCACAGGTAGCGGCGTGGGGGCAGGGTGAGCTCGCGCACGCGCAGTGCACAGCAGGGTCGCCCCGCCCTCGCCCTGGGCCCCCGGAAGTCCCGCCCTGGGGGCGGGGCCAGGACCGGGAGGAGAAACCGGCAGCCGCCGCGCGGCCGCTTCCGCGGGCCCGCACACCGGAAGCGGAAGTGCGTCACAGCGGCGGGCGGCGGCGGGCGCATCGGGGGGTCTCGGGGGGGAGGCTGTTCCTGCCAGGGTCGTCGGGGGACCGCGGCGAACTGGGGCCAGGGCGGCGGCGGCGGGGGACACAGGCGGAGTCCCGCGCCGGTGAGCACCGCCCGCACTCGCTGCCTCCGGGAGCCGGCCGGGGTCGGGGGCCGGGGTGGTGCGGGGCCGGGGCTGCGGGGTCCCGGGCCCGGGACACTGGGGGCCCGGGGACACTGGGGGGCCGGGGCACTGGGGGCCCGGGGACACTGGGGGCTGGGGGGGGGGGGGCTGGGGACCTGGGGAATCGGGGGCTGGGGGTCCGGGGTCCGGGGACAGTGGGGGGCTGGGGCACTGGGGTTGGGGACATTGGGGGGCCTGGGGCACTGGGGCCCAGGGACACTGGGGGCTGGGGACACTGAGGCCCGGGGCACTGGGGGCTGGGGTATCCTGGGGCTGGGGACACTGGGGGCTGGGGAATCAGGGGGGACACTGGGGGGTTGGGGACATTGGGGGGCCGGGGGCACTGGGGCCCGGGGACACTGGGGGGCTGGGGACACTGAGGCCCGGGGACACTGGGGGGCTGGGGGATCCCGGGGCCCAGGGACACTGGGGGGTTGGGGACACTGAGGCCCGGGGCACTGGGGGGCTGGGGAATCCCAGGGGCGGGGGGTCCCGGCGGTCGGGGGGCCCTGGGTCTGAGGTGGGGGCAGTACCGGGGTGCCCTAGGAAGGCCTGGGGCCTGGTGGTTACCATGGAGACCGAGGGTTCCCGGGGAGTCTCCCTTTATGAGGGGGCCGGTGCTAGAGGCCAGGACAACAGGGGTCTAATGAGGGCTGGAAATCGGGGGTAACCAAGGGTAATGGGGGTGTACCTGGGGGACGGGGCAGTTGGGGGGACACAGCGAAGCCCCACAGGCAGCTGCGTGGGGTGGAGGTGCGGGGGCTGAACCCGGGGACTGGGGCGCCTGGGGTACCAGCGGCAGCCAGGCCCTCGGCGATGGGGTGGGGGCACAGGGGTAGCTAGGCCACCAGAGGGAGATCCTGCCGGGGGCAGTTCTGGGGTCTCTCTCGGTCTGGGGGCTCCGCCTGGGCCGCAGCCCCTCGTCCACCCAGGGGGCTCTTCCATCCAGTTCGGAGCCTCCTGGCTTGGGGCCTGTGGGGAAACCTCCCACCTGAGCTGCTGGGCAGTGGCTGGATGGGCCACCTGTGTTGTTTGGGTGCATGGTGTCGAGGTCGCGGCTAGAACCTGCGCTCCGGGAACGTGTGGGGACCAGCAGGGAAGACCAGGAGGGCAGTGAGGGGAGGGAGACGGTGCTGATGGCCCCCAGCCCCCAGCTGGGGAAAGACGGGCAGTTTTCACGTGAAGCTGGGCAGAGACAGGCGTGGAGTGTCTTCACCCTGAACCTTCCTGTTTGACCAGGGCAAATGCCAGGCCACCTGCTGCACAGTCTTCCCAGGTGCCTGAGCGGCCTCCTGCTCTGTGGTTTCGCCGCGGCCTGTCTGCAACTCCGGGGAGTTAGGTGGGGTCTCGCGTGCCTCTTCCCACTGCACAGAGGGTGGGAGCCAGGCTGCTCGGCGCTGGCCCCGGGAGGGCTGCTTCTGGGTGCCGGGTGCAGGGCTCGTGGAAGCTTTTGTCCACTCAGTTGTTTTCCCCTTTGGCGTCACCTGATGGTTTCAGAACAGCCATGTCAGGTGATGAGGGAGGGCTTTCAGCCAGGGGAGCCCACGTGCCCCCGCGAGGCGCACAAGCAGCCGGCCCGGGCGCCCGCCCCTGACTGTGTGCGTCTGCGTTCCAGGCCCCAGGTCCCGGCTATGGCCGCGGCCACCATCGTGCACGACACGTCTGAGGCGGTGGAGCTGTGCCCCGCGTTCGGCCTGTACCTCAAGCCCATCACCAAGATGACCATCAGCGTGGCGCTGCCGCAGCTGAAGCAGCCGGGCAAGTCCATCTCCAACTGGGAGGTGATGGAGCGGCTGAAGGCCATGGTGCACAGCCACCAGTTCTCCACGCTGCGCATCACCAAGAGCACCATGGACTTCATCCGCTTCGAGGGCGAGGTGGAGAACAAGAGCCTGGTGAAGGCCTTCCTGGCCTGCCTGGACGGCAAGACCATCAAGCTCAGCGGCTTCTCCGACATCCTCCGGGTCCGCGCCGCCGAGTTCAAGATCGACTTCCCCACGCGGCACGACTGGGACTCCTTCTTCCGCGACGCCAAGGACATGAACGAGACGCTGCCGGGGGAGCGTCCGGACACCATCCACCTGGAGGGGCTGCCCTGCAAGTGGTTCGCCCCGCGGGACGCGGGCTCCGAGAAGCCCAGCGAGGACGTGCTGGTCAGGGTGTTCGAGAAGTTCGGGGACATCCGCAACGTGGACATCCCCATGCTGGACCCCTACCGGGAGGAGATGACGGGGCGCAACTTCCACACCTTCAGCTTCGGGGGGCACCTCAACTTCGAGGCCTACGTGCAGTACCGCGAGTACGCGGGCTTCATCCAAGCCATGAGCGCGCTGCGCGGCATGAAGCTCATGTACAAGGGCGAGGACGGCAAGGCCGTGGCCTGCAACATCAAGGTGGGCCTCCGCGGGCGGGGGCGGGCGGGGGCGTGGCCTGCAGCATCAAGGTGGGCCTCCGCGGGCGGGGGCGGGCGGGGGCGTGGCCTGCAACATCAAGGTGGGCCCCTCCGCAGGCGGGGGCGTGGCGGGGGCGTGGCCTGCAGCATCAAGGTGGGCCCCTCCGCGGGCGGGGGCGGGGGCGTGGCCTGCAACATCAAGGTGCGCCCTCCGCGGGCGGGGGCGGGCGGGGGCGTGGCCTGCAGCATCAAGGTGGGCCCCTCCGCGGGCGGGGGCGGGGGCGTGGCCTGCAACATCAAGGTGGGCCCTCTGCGGGCGGGAGCGGGGTGCTTTAGCGCTGAGGGCCCTCACCAGGTTCCCGTGCGGGGACGAGGCCGCCAGCCTCCGAGAGAGCCGGGCCTCTGCCCATCAGCTGGCCACCCGGTGGCGGCGGTGGCGGTGGTGGCGGCGGTGGTGTTGGGGTCGGCCGGGGAAACGCTGGGGCCCTGGGGAGCGGGAGGGGCAACCGCCTTGTGAAAGGGGTGGCTTGGTTCTTGTCAGCACACGGCGAGGCACATGTCTGGGAGCGTGGCCACGTCATGCCGCCGTGCCCTGTGTCCTCCCGCAGGTGTCCTTTGATTCCACCAAACACCTGAGTGACGCGTCCATCAAGAAGCGGCAGCTGGAGAGGCAGAAGCTGCAGGAGCTGGAGCAGCAGAGGCGGGAGCAGAAGCGCCGGGAGAAGGAGGCGGAGGAGCGGCAGAGGGCCGAGGAGAGGTGCGCAGGGAGGCGGGGCCTTGCACGCGCGTGTGCATGTGTGTGCTTGTGGGATGTGTGTGTGCGTGCGTGTGCATGCAGTCTGCACGTGTGTGCGTGTCTGCACGTGTGAGTGTCTGCACGCAGCAGCCGCTGGAGACACAGCAGGGGTGTGTGTCCGGGTGCTAGCGGCCACTCCCAGGAACTCAGTCCCACCTGTGACATGGCCTGGGCTGGCCCTCCAGACCCGCATCTCTTGTCCCCCCCACCCCGCATCCTGCCGAAGCCACCACTGTGTCCTGGCCGCTGTCCTGTGTGGCATTTACGTTGGCATTACGTTAATATGAGGTAGAGAACGGACAATGTCAGCCAGGCTTTAGTAAGAAACGGTTCCCGGTAAAGACGCAGTAAAGTACTAGGCGTCTGCGGCCAAGTCTGGTCCTGCTTCTCCTCCTTCCGTCCTGTGTTTGTTTGGTCTGAGCCGAACGTAACCAACGGTGTGACCTAGATCGTGGGGGGAAAGGAGGACTTCTTCCCGTCAGTGCCACGCGTTGGGCATTCCTAGCATTTCGTGTGGGTGTCACAGGACCGTTTTCTGCTCTGATTTGCTGGCTGTCGAGGCTCTGGCTCGGTGGATTTGGCTGGTTTCGTTCCTGACCAGTCTTTTTGTCACTCCCTGTAGAGTCGAGTGTCCCCCACGGCTGGCGCCTGTGTTGTTTTCCACTCTTCCCCCAGAAGCGGACGCGTGTCTGCATTGAGCTGTTTGGATGTTTGCTGCCGAGCACGATGTTAGGTGTGGCAGGTGTGGACCGTGCTGCCCTGGGGGGCCGGTTGGTCTGCTGCCTGCCCGCCCGGGGAGGATGGTGTGGGTGTGGTGGCAGCCCTGGCAGCAGCGTCTGGGGCCTCTGTGTGGAGCAGGTGGCCTGGGGAGCGTGCAGCATGCTCACGCACAGCCAGAGGCCCGGATGTGCATGGCCTCACACGTCAGCACGCTTCCCTTGGCAGAAGCAGGGAAAGCGAGCAGGAGGCTCATGGGAGCCGCGACCTGCAGCGTGTAGACCAGCCCGGCCCTCGTCCACAACGGGCCGTCCCCGCCCTTCCAGGCGCCCACCGTGACCCGCGGACGCTGCTGTCATCCTGCAGAAAGGCCCCCTCAGCGCTTCACGCAGCAGCTGTGCGGGCTCCTTAACCTTGACAGCAGGAAAGAGCAGGCCAGGGAGTGGGCCGCATCCTGGCCCTGAGGACAGGCCACCATCTGTGGGCCACGTGACAGACTCCGTCCCGGGAGGCGTGGTGGGGGCACAGGGTCCCGTCCACACACTGGCACGTCTGCCATGCCATGGAACGCTGGGAAGGGCCGCCGTGAGGTGCTGACTGCGGGTCTGCCGGGGGCCTGGGTGCAGGCTGGGGAGCTCCTGGGGGCCTGGGTGCACGCTGGGGGGCTCCTGGGGGCCTGGGTGCAGGCTGGGGGGCTGCCGGGGGCCTGGGTGCAGGTGTCCCACTGCCCTTTCTCAGCCTGAGCCTGCAGGCCCGACCAGGCGCCCCTGTGTCTTCCCCCGCAGCTAGCGTGCTCGTGTGGGTGGTTGGGTCAGGACAGAGCGTGGCTGTAGCCGTCATGTCGTGGCCTTGCAGACGGCAGGCCTGGGCTTCGGCTGGTTCCCTGCAGAGCTGCTCACTTAGGGGCTCACGAGGCCGCCTGGGGCCTCTGCTCTTGAAGCGTGTGGGGCCCTGTGTGCTGGAACCCCTGGGACGGGCCGTCGGCACTCGGCCCCGCTCCCTTCCTGCACCTGGGGGGAGGGTGCACCCCCTGCTTCCTCCCCCGCCCCTCCCCATGTGTGGGTCATGTCCTTGCTTCTCTGGGTCTGTGTCACCGTGGACCTGCTGCCCTCAGGTCCCACTCCTCCCCCAACGTGAATCTCTGTGCTGCGTGGAGCTGCTTTGCCTTTGTCACTGCGTCTGTCGGTCATTTGGGTGATTTTAAAGCTGAACAGCCCAGGAGGGTGTGCTGTGTTAACAGGCCTCGTGCTTCTTCCAGACTTTTCCAGGGAGATGATTAGTTCTGGTCGCATTCGGATGCTCATTTTGGGAACCCTCCCCCGCTAATAGGAAACGGTGTTAGGAGCGAATTTGTTGGGGCTCGGGCGTGCTGTGCGTTCATTTTAAAGACGAGTCGCCACGTCCAGGGCGCCTGTGTTTAGTGACCTCGCAGGATTTCCGTGAGACAGTGTGTGCTCTTACGGACCCCTGATCAGGGCACACCCCAGAGCGAACCGTCCTTGGTTTGTTGTCCTTGTGGGTTTGCCTTTTCTGGAAGAGGATTGTACAGTACGTGGTCTTCTGTGTTTGATGTTACCCCTAGCGTGACGCTTCCGGAACCTTCTGTGGCCATGCACATTTGTGTGTCATGCTTCCTTTCGGCCCCGCGGTTGCCTCCGAGAGCCCCAGGGATGGGCCTTCCTCTCCACGGGAGCACGTCTGGCACTTACCTGCGTGTTAGAACTGAAGCCTCCGTGACCTCTGCTGTCCTGAGTCTGAGGCCCGGATGGCTGTGTGTGGAGCAGTGTGTCACGGCGCTTGTGCCTGCGGTGGCAGTGTCCCCCTGCGACGGGCCCCGCCCTCCCGCCCCTCTGGGTCGCTTCTCGCTGTTGGCCCTTGACCTGAGCTGCTGTCTGTGGTTCAGAGCTAACCATCGATGCCGTCAAACCCATCGGCCCCCTTTTCCGCGCCTCACGTTTGGGTCGCGCTTGGCAAGGCCGTCCCTCCCTCCAGAGACTAAAACACTCACCCTGTGCCCCTGCCGCTGCTCGAGTTTCTGGGCTCAATGGGAATTTATCTGTGGACAGAGTTCAAATGATTAATCGTGTGGACACCTCCCTGCCACCCGTCTTCCCCGCTTGCTTAGAAGCCACCTGTGCGAGGTACCGAGTGTTCCCCTGCCACCCTGTCTTTGCTAATGGAGCCTTCGTGTCTTTTGCACAGGAAACAGAAAGAGCTGGAAGAACAGGAGCGAGAGAGAAAGAGAGAGGAGAAGCTTCGCAGGAGGGAGCAGAAGCAGAGGGAGCGTGAGCTCCGCCGGAGCCAGAAGAAGCTCGAGAAGCTCCAGGCTGAGGAGCAGAAAAAGCTGCAGGAGAAGATCAGGCTGGAGGAACGCAAGCTGCTGCTGGCCCAGCGCAACCTGCAGTCCATCCGGCTCGTCGCGGAGCTGCTCAGCCGTGCCAAGGTACCGCCGGGGCACGGGGGCGCCGGGCCAGGCCAGGGGGCCGTTAGGGCGCTGGGCCCGGGACCGCGGGGGCACTGAGCCGGGCTGAGGCACCGCCGAGGGGCTGAGCCTGTCCTGCCCACGGGAGCTATGCCTCTGCTCTGAGACATGGGCCACGGTCACGGTCCCTGTTTGTCGGCTGGTGGCATCCACCACCGAAAGGAATCAGGCTTCCCAGGGAGGGTGATCTGTCAGCTGGTGTTGTGCAGGCTCTCTGCGTCATTCCGGATTTCAGGCTTAGGAAGCTGGTAGGACGGTCACTTAGTGTGACCTGTGGTCAGGCCTCCCCGGCACCAGCCCCACAGCCTTGGTGTGGCCAGGGCTGAGGGTCACTGTGTCCCTGGGAGACGGAGTGGCAGCGGTCGCTGAGGGTCACCCGGCCCCCTGTGGCTCTGGTTGCACCTGGGATGCCCTGGCTGGGCCTCCTCAGGTCACCGGGCCTTGTTCTGACCCCTGCAGGCCAGTGGCAGGGGGCGGTGGGAGGAGGGCTGAGCCTGGTCCCAGGGGAACCCAGGGTGCCCCCCAGAGCCTGGCCTGCTGCGGTCCCACTCTGCAGCTGTGCAGCTGACGGTCCTGGGCCGCTGCTATGTGGACGTTCCCTAGAGCCGCCTTGTGCCTCTTGGAGGCCCTGCTGGTCACTCCCGAGAGCTGGCCGCGGACAGACGTGCCGGGCCCTGCCTGAGCTCCGAGCCGCGTGCCCGTGCACGGTGGCGCCGGCCACCCCGTAACCTGTTGTCTAATTACAGTGTTGATAAGGCCCCGGGAAGGAGCATGGCAGGCGCGCCGAGACGTGCGGCAGCTCATTTCTTGTCTCATGGTGAATATTGAAGACACTGACCCAGGCTAGGCCCAGCACGCCCCGCGGCCGCCTGTGTCTGCGAGTCCTGGCAGCCGCGGGGGCGCCCAGGCCGCCCCTGAAATGCACGCCCCGGGCGGGCTGTGCCCAGTAGCTTTGCCGCGGGGTCCCCGCCGGGCGTGGCCAGGCCGCCCCTGAGCGTCGGGCGCGGAGGACGCCCTCTGAGCCGCGCGCCCTGTCTCCCGCAGGCCGTCCGAGTGCAGGAGCAGGAGCGGAAGGAGCAAGCGCGGCGCCTGCAGCAGCTGGAGGAGCGGCGCCGGCTGCAGGAGGCCGAGCTGCGGCGCGTGGAGGAGGAGAAGGCGCGCGCGCTGGGGCTGCAGCGGCGGGAGCGCGCGCTGCGCCAGCGGCTTCTGAGCATTCTGCTGAGCAGGACGGCCGACGGCCCCCGGGCGCGCGCCCCGCTGGCCGGCGCCCACGCCGACCTGCTGCAGCCGGTGCTGGACATCCTGCACACGGTGTCGGCCGGCGGCGGCGCCGTCGCGTCCTCGCTGCATGGCCTCGGGGGCCAGCCACCCCCCAGCGCCGCGAGGGACACCCCGCCGCGGCCGGACGGCGACCGCTCCCCCGGAGACGTGAACGGGAGCGTGGCCGAGGAGGGCCCGGGCGGGGACCGGCAGCCCGCGCGCCCCGTGGCCCTGGACGACGCCTCGCCAGAGAAAAGGTGCCCGGCCGTGCTTTCCTGCATCCCCGACAACAACCAGCAGCCCAAGGGCGTCCCCGCCGCCTGCGAGCAGAGCGCGCCCAGGAAGGAGGCCCGTTCCGAGCAAGACAAGTGCAACCGTGAGCCCAGCCGGAGCCGGGCCAGCGGGGACCACGGCGCCGAGCACCGACACAAGCGGGAGAGGAGCCGGCCGCGGCGGGCAGGCAGCCGGGAGGATGGGCGGCCGCGGAAGGACGGGCGGTCCCAGCAGAAGCGCGCGCAGCAGGAGGCCGGCGCCCCGCGGCGCAGCGCCAGCCCCGACCACACCCCTTCGCGCAGGTCCCACAGCAGAGAGCGTTCTGGCCGCAGGGACCGCAGCCGTGACCGCAGGGGTGGCTCAGGCAGGAAGCGCAGCCGCCACCGCCGCGGCGACAGGTCGCGCTCGGGGTCCCCCAGCCGGCGCCACAGCTCTTGGAACAGGTAATGCAGGCCGCGGCGTCCTGCTGCCGCCCAGAGAAGGTCGGACGAGCGTGCGGCCTCCTCCCACCGCCGCCGCCCCCGGAGCGAGCGTCCAAGGAGCCGCCGCATGGAGGAGGGCGGCGCGGTACGAGTCTGCTGTCATTGGCCGCTGGTAGCCTTGGGTCCAGTCTGCAGCCATCAGCCACTAGCTTTAGTTCCTCTTGAAACCTGTTGATCTGATAGCTTTAATATCGCCGCCAGTCCTCGCAATCAGGAGAAGCATCTGGAAGGACAGTCCTGGGGACAGCAGGGCACAGGGCAGAGCTCACTGCCCACGCTCCGTCGCGCCCACGCACCTGGGAGGCGCGCTGCACGGCCGGGGATGGCTGGTCCGAGCCGACCCGCAGCGCCTCCCACAGGGCGCGGGGAGCCAGCCTTGCTCTTGGTGTTTGGTTTTTCCCGTTTTTCTTCTTGTAATCTTCACTGATGAGAAGCTCACTTTGGGTGGAGATGCCCCAAGAGCAAGGGGGCAGTGGCACAGGAAAATGGAAACACCAACGTGCCGTCCTTTTAAGACGCCGGTTTGCGGGGGCGCTGTGACGCTCGTCAACGTCAGACATTCACTTTTTACACGTTTGAGTAATTAAAGCCGAGGAGAGGTTGGTCAAAAGCTTTGGTTTCTAGTCAAGGGTAGCGTGTGTGCTTTTTTTAAGAAGCTGTTTTGCTAAATTATTTTTACTTGGAACGTTTCCACCAGATTTAAGGCGGCAAAGTTGGTAAATTTTATAATGGTCGGCTTCTCCACATGAAGCACAGAAATCCTTAAAAAAAAATAGCTGTACTGTTTGCATTAGAAAAGGTGGTGTTGATTCCAGTTTGCATTTTTATGGTGAAATAAAATCCTTTTCCAGTGAACGAGTATTTTGCATACTTGGTCTGTTTCAATTTGCCTAGAAGGGCTGATTCGCAGCGATGGGTGGGTTCCACGGCGCTCGTGTCACGCGTCACCCCTGCAGGAGATGCGTGGCTCCTCAGAGAGGGGCCTGTCATTAGTTTAGCGAGAACCTCGAGTTTAGCCAATCCACTCAAGCAGTCGTTCAAAGCCTAGAGACACTTTTTCAAAACGAAATCAAGCAGAAGTGATTTTTACCCCACCGAGGGTCGAGGTAGTGGGTGGCTGGCCCTGCTGGGACCATAGACCACGCTGCTCCTTCTCGGTGAAAACGCGTATCTTCTCGGCCTGTGGACGGCCAGTTGCGCCTCTACCGCCCTGGCTTGCGGTACCGTCACCGCTGAGATGGGCACAGCAGACCCGCACTTTGCTTTCTCCCGGATGGCTCTCTGTCGCCTGCCCAGGTGTGGGTACAAGCTGTGCTCAGACGCCGGAAACGCCCCTCGAAAACCCAGTGCGGACACCCCGGGGTCCCGCGCCGCAGTGAGCCTGGGCCGGTCAGCGGCTCTGAGAACGCCCTGGGGTCGCACTGGGTACCCACCGCGCGGTGCTCGGTAAGACGGGGCTCCCTGAACCCTGGGAATCCTGAGGGAGCAAACGGGAGAAGAAGGCCGAGTGGTGGTGAGGGGCTGGGGGCCGTCTCTGAGGTCGGGGTGTCTGCGGTCAGCTGAGGTCTCTGACGTCAGGCCGTCTCTGAGGTCCAGGGGACACCTCTGGGAGGTCCCTGCGTCCCTGTCTGGATGGCGCACGCTAACACAGTGTTCCAGGCAGGGTTCTTTATAACGGGACTGAACGTGACGTGGGTCCAGGATCAGGAACCGGTCACAGTGGCCAGGAGGTGGCAGCAGGGCCCGGACCAGGTCACAGGGGTCAGACTTCACCTGCAACCTGGTGGGAAGCGGCAGGAGGGCGGGTGGCTGGGCCTGAAGCCAGAGGGGAGGAGGGCTTGTGGCCACAGTTGGTCTGCTGGGGGCCTGGGCGGGGCCACGGGCGGGGGCGGGGCCCGAGGGTGTGGCCTGCTGGGGACACGCCCCCAGAGCTGTAGAAAGGTGCCCTGCGGGAGCCCCAGGGCTCTGCATTGTGAGACGCCCTGTGTTGGTCTTTGCACACTCACCCCCAGGACCAATGCGCTGTAGACGGGCTGCAGTGGCAGCCCTTCTGTCTGCCCCTCCCCCACCCCCATCCTGCTGGCTCTACCTGCTGGCTCTGGGCCACTGAGAGGGCTGGTGGTGATGTCCCCAGCCAGAGACTGGCCGCCCCTTTTCTCCTTGCGGTCCCCTCAGTTTTTGCCTTTGTCCCCGTGACGCTCTGGGGTGAGGGGACCCGTTGAGGACGGTGGTGTCTTCCAGGCGAGCTGACGCCTGGGTCATTTCTATGCCCTCCTTGACCCTCGGTCGTTTTCCCGGTCCTGAGTTTGTTCAGTGCCAGTGGGGAGTCAGGGAGTCTGACGGCCCTGACGGCCTGTGGTCGGGGCTCCTAGACACGCACACAGGACCTCCCCGGTGTCAGGAAGAGGACAGCTGCGGGGTATTGTTCGTGTCCGGCAGCAGACAGGGACAGCTGTATGTGGCTGTGCCATAGCAGTTACTTCTAGTCACCGCAGTGACACGGTGGGGTGTGGAGTGGGGTTCGGAGGACAGTGCCTGGATTTGTGCGGTTTCCCCACACGGCCAGGCTTTGGTGGTGGGAGTGGGAAGGGGGATGGGCGTGGGGACCAGCAGCCACGTGTCTCCTGGGGTCCCCTGCGTGTGGGCTCCTCTCTCTCTCTCTCTCTCTCTCTCTCTCTCTCTCTCTCTCTCTCTCTCTCTCTCTGTCTCTCTCTCTCTCTTTCTCTGTCTCTCTATGTCTCACTTACAGCATTTTGTCCTAAGCCACTTCCTAGGACACTGAACCATTATCTCATTGTGAGTCAGTACAAAAAACCACCCCAATTTATCTCAGTTGCCCCTGGCTGGCAGTCTGTGAGAGCAGAGCACTTCCTGTGAGATGACGGGAAGAAACGGAGCTGTGCTCCGTGCCCTTGGAGTCAGGGTGGCGTCCTTACCACGTGCTGTGCTGCCGCTGTCCCTGAGCCTTCAGGTGGCTCCTTGGCGGGCCCCTGCCTGTTGCCAAGAAACTCCCCACACCGACTGTGGCCTGTGTCGCCAGCCCTGTCCAGCGTCCGCTGCGTTACTCCCCCGGATTTGGGGGTCCGCAGTGGCTGCCTGGCACCCCACTTCCTTTGGCTGTGCTCTTGGGGGGACTGGGCAGAGCTACTCTGCAGACCTGAGGGGAGGGGTCCCCAGGGGTATGGGCTGTGCCATGCAGCGGGTCGGGGACGCTGCCGCCTGTGTCCCTGGCACCTGAGGACCTGGCCTCCAGGGACGCTGGGAAGGCCCCATGCTGGGAAGTGGGGCGCCCCGGGAGGACAGGGTGCAGAGTGAGGTCGGGACATTGGTCCACCTGCACGGCCGCTCCACCCACCCGAGTCCGCAGCAGACGATGGCACACGCTGCTGCTTCCCCTGCAGCTTACATGCTGCCGATGAGGACCCTGGAGTCACATCATCCTCGGTGCCCTCACGCGCTCTGTGCCCTGGGCCTGCCTCACCTGCTCACCTGTGCCGCCCTCTGGCTGCACCCCCCAGCCCTCCCTGCCCCCGCCCTGCGGCCCCCGCCTGGTGTGGGCTCCATGGCTTCAGGCCAGCTTTCCACCTCCTTAGCCCACTGACCGCTCGGAGGGGGCCGGGCCTGTTTCTAAGCCCCCAGCTTCCGTGGGCTCACCCTCGTCACAGACCTGCCTGGGAAGGTACCTTGAGCCTCTTTCTCCTCCCACGTGTGGGCAAGAGATGGGCTGTGTCGTCCGCGTGACGGAAACGAGCCTCCAAGGAGCATGTGCTCACCGGCTCCGACCTGGGCAGTCACAGAGGGGCATGCACCCCAGGCCTCTGGGACCCACAAAACACAACCCCTCACGAGGGGCAGTGACCCCCACGCGAGCTCAGAGTCTTAACCGTCCTGTAACGCGTCCCCAGCTTTCTCTCCCCACCTCCACGTCCTCGCTCCCCGCCTGACTCTCAGGCACATAAAATCAGCCGCACAACCATCTTTCTGTGGGGCATTTGGGGGTGTGTCCCCCGTTTGGCCCAGATAAACTTGTACAGAAATTGTGGGCGCTCCTCCCAGGGACGCCCCTCGTTCCAGGCGGCACCCTCACTTCCATCCTTTCACTCAGGCTCTGCTTCCTGAGATGGAAACAGCTGCAGGCCCCCAGGGTGGCCCAGGAACGGGGCCCTGGGGGTGAGACGGTGACAGTGGCTTCTGCCCCTGGCGCTGTCCTGCGCTTCGCTTGTCCGGACACAAGGAGGACCTGCTGGGGTCACAAACGCAGCAGAACGACTTCCCCAGGTCCTCACACTCAGGAGTTCCCCAAAGGGTGGCTCTTCTTTCCTTATGGGCGTGGGGACCCCTGGAAACACAGCAGGTGGCTCGAGTGTGCAGAGAGCAGACGGGGTCTCTCCAGCACGCCCGCAGGTGTGGTCACCTGACGCTGGTGACCCTGCGTCTGTCCCAACTTCCCACACACGCTTTCCACTTTCCAAACAGCCTCACTGGGGTCGCTGTGTATGGGTGAGGATGGGGTACGCGGTAAAAGAGAAAAAACGTTTCTGTATTTTCCCCTGCAAATTGCGCCGTGAGGCTACAAGTCTTCTGAACACCGTGGAGGCGTAAACAAAAGAAAGCAGCCTCACTGAGATAGAATGCACGTAACCAGAAGCCCCCCACATGGAAAGGGGGCCACCCAGCCCTTTCCCCGTATTATCTACAGCCTCGCACAAGCATGGGACCATCAAATGTGAGGATGTGTCCCCCCCACACCCCGCAAAGAACCGCTCAGCCAGGTGCGCTCGGCCACAGAAGGTATCACCCGCTTTAACCCTGGCCGCCGGGCGTCTGGCCTAATCCTTGTGTCTGGCCAGCGTCTGAGACTCTGCCTCAGGCAGGTGGCTGTGTGCCCTGACCTGGGATTTCATGCGTGACACCCGTCTGGTCTCTGGGGGGTGTATCCTGGCCTCTCACCACCCCATCTCCTTTCTAAAGTAATCGCCTTAAGGGAGATTGCAGACTCCCTGCAGTGCTGGGGATTTGGTTCTTAGGAAGAACTGCTCTTACTGTCATGAGCCAATGGGGCCGATGGTCCCTCCCTCGGCCCTGCTGTACGTGGGTCCTAAAGCTTCTCCACATGTCCCGTGGGGGTTGTGCCCCCCTCAGCACACCGGCCTGGGTGTCCCCTAACCCACGGCGCTCGCTCAGCCACCAGGCACACCTGCTTCTCACCCCGCGGGGGACGAGGTCCCACCTGAGCGTCCCTTTGGCTCACTCCGGGCTCCAGCAAGGAGCTTCTGGCAGCGGCGCGAGCGGCTGGCCGTCCCCAGCTTGCGGGCAGCCCAGCTCCCTGAAGCCAGCACAGCCGGGGGCCCTGCAAGCCAGGCAGGCGTGGAAGGAAATGAGTTCCCCGGACACCGAGGCCATGCGCGTCCTGCATGAGTTCTCCAACGGCTTCATGGTGTCCCAGGTAGGAATGCGGGGAGGACGCCCCCCTGGGCGATGGGATCCATGGTGGGAGCTGGGGCTGGGCCATGGTGATTGCCCGCTGCCCGGGGAGGGGTGTCCGTGGGGTCCTGAGAATGTTCTGGAACAGCGAGCACAGCCCTGGCCACGGGGGCACGGGACCCTTGTGGGGAGGGGGCTGTCAACACCCACAGACCCCGTCTCAGAATGACGTTTCTAAACGCTTAATGTGAAGCAGGATTGCCAAGGGGACAGTGGCAACTGAAATGCAGCTGCTGAAATCTTTGGCGCATTTTGGGATGGAGTCATATGGGTGCTCGTCGGTTGACACCGGAAAGCAAGGCAGTGGCTCTCAACACGGTGACCTCGAGTGACACGGGTTTGGAGCCCGCGGGGCGTCTTATAGGCAGAGTGGTTTTGCAATACGTCCTGTCAACGTCGTGTCTCTTCCTGATGCGCTTTTTAACCCCATTGTCTTTTCTCAAGCTCCCTGGATTGTAAGAATACCGTCTACAATAACACACACAACATACAAAATGTGCGCTTGCCGTCCGTCGGTGTAAGTGGCGAAGCTTCCGAGCAGCTGCAGGCGCTTAGTGGTTACGTTTTGGGGAAGTCAAACGTTATACGTGGATTTTTCACCGCCTGGTGGTGCTGGTGGTGGTGGGGGGAGGGGAGGGCGGCGTCCCGGACCCCACGTTGTTCAAGGGGCCGCTTGGTGTCAAGGTTCTTAGGTTCATCCACGATGGAGCAGGTATCAGAGTTTCACCCCTTCTTCTGGCTGAATAAACACGTGCTGAGTGACAAAGCCAGAAGCGGAGGGTCACACAGAGTGTGAAGTGTCCCCAACAGGCAAATCCTCAGAGATGCAAAGTAGATTAGTGTCGCCAGGGGCTGTGGGGAAGGGGTGGGGAGTGACGGCTCATGGGGGCGGGGTCTCTGGGGAGATGGAATGTTCTGGAACCAGCTAGAGGTGCTTGTTGGTCGTAGGCACTGAATGTGCTCAGTGCCCCTGCGTTGTTTTCTTTCCATGATTAATGGTGAATCCTATGCTTTGGGAATTGTAGTCCCATGAAAAAACCAGGCCTGTTATATTTTATCTTTTCACGAGAGGTCAGTGTCAGGATGGTTGGGTGGGGACACGAGCAGTGGCCGGTGGTCCTTGGCGAGACACATGCGCCTTCCTTTGGAAATGCAGTCAGTTCTGGTTCTGTGCTTGGGGTGCGGTGTGGAACCCCTACGCGTGTGTAAACGTGCCTGAGTGCCATGGAGACACAGTGTCCCTTGCTTGTCACTTGCCTCACGGGCTGGGGTGGCTGCCCCCATGGCACAGCGGGCATCCCCCAGGCTCTTGGGAGTGAAACTCTGAGGTACGGAACACGCAGCTTTGCCAGCTGGCGGCGGAGTGAGCAGGAGACACACACGTGCCCGGAAAAGTACCGTGGGTCCAAACCCACCAGCACCGTGGACTCGTGTGGCACATCGATGGCATTTCGAGGTCCCCGCCACAGCCGGGACGAGACGTGAAAATGCTGTGGCTCGTCTTGTCCCAGAGTGCCGGGAACGGGGACACGGTGTGGTTACACCTCCTTCCGAGTCGAAGCAGGTGCTGCCAGTTCTGTAGATGTGATGCAAGTGGAAGCTCACAGACTGCCCGAGTCCCACCCCGACACCCCGTGGGCACAGAGCTTTCACAGGCTCCGGGGGATGGGATGGGAACGTCCTTCCCCAGAAAACGTACTCGTGTGTCCTTTCCCATCGTCCTACAAGGCCAGCTGGGGCGGCCTGCCGCTTGTCCCATGCCGCTGGCGCTCGGTGTTGGGTCACACATCTTAGGAGGGAGCTGATTCACTCCACATTCATGATAAGACCCCATGTCCTTTAGTTATCACCACTTTAACCCGACGAGGGCTGGTGCAACGTTCATGAAATAAAACGTGATACAACCTTAATAGAATGAGACTACGTCTCAACAGAGCAGGAATTCGTATAATCTTAACGGGACGAGAGTTAATACAACCTTAATCCAAGAGCTGAAACAAATGTATCAGAGTAAGAGTTAATGCAGCCTTCGTAGGACAAGAATCCACAAAATCGTAACAGAGCAACAGCTAATACGACCTTAATAGGACAAATCTTAATACAACCTTAATAGGATAGCGTTAATACGACCTTAATAGTAGGATAACATTAGTCCAACCTTAATAGCATAGCGTTAGTACCAGCTGGACACAGTCAGAGCCGGTGTCACCTTAATACAACAGCTCACGCAATCCTCCCAGAACCCGAGTTGATGAAACCTAAGCAGACGCAGAATTGATACGCCTTTAACAAAACAACCCCTTCACGGAATAAAATTCAACAGGACCTGAATTAAACCACTGGTTCGTGCACCCCTAGTAGGGTAAGGGTTAATCCAACCTTCGGGGAATAACAAATAAGACGCTAATGAGTGTTAGTCTGACCTGAACAGTAGGAGGTGATAGAACTTGAATACAGTGTTTCTCAAACAGGGACTTTGCCCCCAGGGGACATTTGGTGATGTCTGGGGAGGTGGTGCTCCTGGCATCTGGTGGGTGGAGGCCGGGGACACTGCTCTACAGCCTGTAGGGCCCAGGACGTCCCACCTCAGAGAGCCACCCAGCCCCAGACGGCAGTGCAGTGAGGCTGAGAAACCCCGACGGTGTTCTGTCCCCCACGTGCCTCCTGCAGCATTTCCAGGTGGCAAAGGAAGGACCGACTTCCTGAGTGAAGTAAGGGACCGGTCTTGCTTTCTTCTCTGTCCGCGTGCTGTTGACACAACGCGAAATAACCGCAGCTGTGGCCTAAGAGCTGTGGGAGGCCCGTGGTCTCCAGACGGCATCGTGCATGTGGGATGGGTATGCGTTCCTCTCTCGGGGTCTCCCCTCCCAAACAGCGTGTGCAAGAGAAAACACGCTTCACGCGTGCTTCGGAGGTGTCACGTATCAGCTTCTGTACATCAGACAGAATTAGAACGGCAACCGACCGTAACACTCTAATACCGCTGCACAGGGATCGCTGCTGAAACCTTACAGAGAGAAAAAGGAGCGCACACATTTCCTTGTTTGGAAAATGAAAACAACAGAAGGGAAAGGCTCACCCTGCAAAAGCAGAGGCCGTCCCTGGACCCTGCCTTCCCTGACTTCCTGTCCCCTACGGGGGTCACCGTTCACCAAGAGAGACCAAGAGCAGGATTTGGAAATCTCCTGTGTTTGCCCAGGCGTGTGTGCGTCCCTCCGTTATTCAGCGGGTCTCCTCTTTGGGGACCGTAGAGTTCCCTGGGGAGGGCGTTTCTTTCCCGGAAGACTTTCCATCCTGGCTCGTTTGCAGGGCTTGACGGCAGGTGTATTGAACAATGTCTGAGGATGGCCTGGGAGCAGGCGGGCATACTGCACAAAGCTGGGCCTGCCTGGCCTCCCCGTGTGTCCGCCCCTCCCAGGCTGACCAGCCGACAAACAGCCCTGTTGGACCCTGCGTGGACGGCGGCAGCCCCCACCAAGGCCTGGCCCTCACCGTCCCTGGGGTGCAATCCATGCACAGATGGCAGCGCCCCCCAGGCATCCGGCCTACCCAAAGCAGCAGCCGTGCCCAGTAGCTGCAGTGGTGGGCAGACCGGCTGCCTCCATGCACGGTGCAAGCACCATTTAAAAAACTTACTGTGGTTAAATAGACGTAACCCTGACTGTTTTAATCCTTCTCAGGGGCACGGTTCAGTGGCATTAAGCACATTCGCGTGTGGTGTAGTCATCCCCACCATCCATCCCCAAACTTGCTCAGGGTCCCAAATGGAAACCCTGTCACCAGCAATCACTCGCTCCCCTCCCCTCCCCCAGCCCCTGGCACCATCTACTTCCCGTGTCTGAGAATTTGTGTCTCTAGAGACTTCCTATCGGGAGGAACCTTACAGGCTTTGTCCTTTAGTGTCTCACTTATGTCACTGAGCATAACGTCCTCTGGGTCACTTGGTGTGTAGCAGGCGTCAGAATTGCCCTCCTGTTTATGGCGGTGTGATAGTCCATGGTAGGGACGGGCCCCATTTTCTTTACCCATCTGTGCCTCCGTTGATGGACAGGGCACAGCGCCCGCCTTTCGGCAAGTGTGCTAATGCCGCAGGGGGTACCAGCGTGTGTTCCAGCCCCTGCTTTCCATCCTTTGAGGTGCTCTTTGCCGCCTGTGAGCTGGGAGTGTTTGACCTTCTTGCCAAGGCCCCGGAGCCCCTGGGCTCAGCTGCAGTGGCCGCACGTCTGGGTGCCAGCTGCCGGGGGACACAGCTGCTGCTGGACGCCTGTGTGTCCCTGAAGCTGCTTCAGGTGGAAACAAGAGGAGAAGAAGGTAAGTTGCACGGGCGCTTTGAAGGAGGCATTTTCTCCACGCACATTCTCAGCACACTTTTTCTGTAAAGGGGCAGAAAGGAAGCATTTCCAGGGGCGTGGGGTGTGTGCTCTCTGCAGCAGCGTCTCAGCTCTGCCTGTGGAGCCCCCACGCCAGCCAGACACAGGCGGTGAACAAACGGGCATGGCTGGCTCCCAATAAAACTTCTGTGACAAAAACAGGCCGGGGCCAGACACAGTGGGCCTCAGCGTGCCGACTCCCGAGCTTTCCACATGCTGGTGTGGACGGGTATGCACGGAACAAGACAAAAACGTGAAAAAAACATCACCACAGGGTAGTTTTCCACCATGCTAGATCTATTCAAGGGTTGCCGTTCCTTATGAGATTATATTCTTCTTATTTTGGTGTGGAACTGGCTTTTCTCTTAGGGAACATGGTGACAATCGTTTGGTTTTGTTTGTTTGTTTGTTTTTATGTCTTTCCTTTGCAGAACTCAAAAGTGTTAACCCCAGGTTGAGCTGTTAGACCATTTTTAGAATTTTGCCCATCTGTGAAATTGCAAAGCCTGGAAGGCCTGGCTCAGGATGGTGCCCAAAACACAGGGGTGTGTGGCCCGGCTGTGCGGGCGCTGGGCACTGCGTGGTGGGCTTTTGGTTTGCAGCATGCAGCCATGTGCCCTCCGGGGTTCTGGGGTGCAAATGCTGGGGGCCGTTAACTCCATCCGTCAGGCGTCCTTTGGGAGGTGACAGTACTCAGATAGCCAGCCAGGTGTGGACATCGCGCAGGTACCGGGCTGCAGGTGAGCTCAAACCACACTGGCCACACCACCAACCGCCTTTGCAGACCAGCCCCAAACGCCCTCCCAGACCCACGCAGACTCCGCGAATGACGCTACTGCAGCCAGTGCAAAGGGGCAGTTGTCACGGACGCTTTGTGTCCTCGGCTCTGCTCCCTGTGTCCTGGGGCAGCTGCTGCTCGGGGCGTGGGAAACCATCCGAGCTGTCGCTGAGCCCAGGTCCTGGGGGGAAACGGAGGCTGCTGCCGGCACTCAGCCGAGGCCGGTGAGGACACAGGGAAGCGTGCAGGATGGGGGCCCTCGGACGCTCGGCGGGGAGGCTGCTGGACAGTGTGTTCCGGTGGTGGGTTCTGCTTCGGGGTCCGTGTGAGACCTGCAGGCATGGGGCAGCGGTGACAAGTTGTCCAGAGGTGGCTACAGGACAGACCTTGTTGTCCATGAGCAGGGCAGGCTTGTTGGCAGAGCTGCTGCTCCGGGAACAGGACCACGGGCGCTGCCGTGCAGAGCACTGGGCCCGTGAGAGGGGGTCTCTAGGGGGGACACAGGCAAGGCTCGGCCGCTGCAGTGACCCTTTGCCGTGTGGCCCTGGGCGGCCCAGGTGCCTCCCTGGGCAGGATGAGGCCCCTGGTAGGGGAAGGGGGTGGGGAAGGGCGAGCTCACAGCCAGGCCGCCTACTGGCTAGCGTCTGCCCAGAGGCCCAGGCTGCCTGCCACGCAGGGCTGTGTGCCCTCCTGCCACGTGCTGTGAGGTGCGGCACCCATCCAGGCAGGGTCGCCTGCCGCTCAGCCACACTCGGCAGGAACGCGGCCCTTTCTCCCCATCTTTCTTTCCTTTTCAAATCAGGGCGTCATCCCCACTTCCCTATTTTAAACTAAGTTGTTATTTAAAAGTGCACAGACCCTCATACAGGTTTCCTGTCAGGCTCATTTGGCCTGTACACCTGCTTCTCCAGACCTTCCAGTGGGGTTTGGTTTGTGAAAATGGATCCCAATAGCTGTGCCACCTGCTCACCGGTCACCTGTTCCTTCAGGACAAACCCCCAGCCGTGGGGAGCTGCCCACTGCTCACCCCGTTCCTTCAGGATAAGCCCCCAGCTGTGGGGAACTCTAAGCACACAGGTGACGATCACACTTCAATCACCATGGTAGCAGTGGTGGTGACAGCAGGCGGCAGTGACCTGAAATGTAACTGGTTATTTTGTCATTGTCCTTTTTGCTTCTTTTCAGCTCTATATGAAAACACAGAGCTGTCCAGCACCTACCTGGCCAGGGCCAGCCCCACGTCCCAGCATCACATGCTGCTGTACATGGGCAGGACGACCTACCAGTGCTGGGGCCACCTGGCCGAGGCCGTGAGGTGGGCGTGGTGCTGCCGGGGGTGGCGGGGCGCGTCCCAGGGCGTGGAGGAGTGGACATGCCTGGTTCCCTGTAGCAGCAAACATGACACTGCGATGTTTGGCTATCAGAGCAGATGTCACATCAGAGCAGGTGTTGGCCTGTGGACGGCACTCATGTAAATACATTGGGACAGGAAGTCCTTCCTGGTGCTCCCAGAGTCTCCAGGGAAAGTGGTGGGTTCCGAGCAGGGAAGGAGCTTCGGAACACAGGGGTGGGAGCACAGGGGTGGGAGCACAGGGGTGGGAGCACAGGGGTGGGAACACAGGGGTGGGAACACAGGGGTGGGAGCACAGGGGTGGGAACACAGGGGTGGGAGCACAGGGGTGGGAACACAGGGGTGGGAACACGGGTGGGAGCACAGGGGTGGGAGTACAGGTGTGGGAACACAGGGGTGGGAACACAGGGGTGGGAGCACAGGGGTGGGAACACAGGGGTGGGAACACAGGGGTGGGAGCACAGGGGTGGGAGTACAGGTGTGGGAACACAGTGGTGGGAACACAGGGGTGGGAACAGAGGGGTGGGAACATGGGTGGAAGCACAGTGGTGGGAACAGAGGGGTGGGAACATGGGTGGAAACACGGGTGGGAGCACAGGGGTGGGAGCACAGTGGTGGGAACACAGCGGTGGGAACATGGGTGGGAATACAGCGGTGGGAACACAGCGGTGGGACAGAAACCAGATGCTGCCTGAGTTGTAACTGTTCACGCCACCCAGGGTCTCTCAGCCTCAGCACCACCGGTGTCTGGGGCTGATGACGCTCTGTGGGACGTCCTGGGCTCCGTGGGGCTGAGCAGTGTGTCTGGTCTCCACCCAGCAGATGCCAGGAGCACCGCCTTCCCAGTTGTGACAACCAGAAGTGTCCCAGACATTGCCCAGTGTCTCCTGAGGGCACAATCCCCTGCAGTTGGGAACAACTGAGATAGATAGATAGATAGATAGATAGATAGATAGATAGATAGATAGATAGATAGATAGATGATAGGTATAGCCAGCTAGCTAGATGCCAGGGAGATAGATGGGTAGTTAACTGATAGATTACTGATGGATAAATAGATGACAGATCATATATATAAATGATAAATAAGTAGAGATAAAGGTTGGATGGATGGATGGATGGATGGATGGATGGATGGATGGATGGATGGACGGACGGACGGATGGATGGACGGACAGATGGAAGGATGGATGGATGGATGGATACAGGGAGGGAGATAATAGAGGGAGTCTCTGATGCTGCACTAGGGCTTCTCAACCTCGGCACGACCAACACTTGGGAGTGGACCATTCCCAGGAGTGGGGCCCCTGTAGCAATGTCAGTAGCAGTCACCCTCCACAGTGTGACAAGTAGAAGTGTCCCCAGACATTTAGTTTTCATACATGTCGCCCAGGGGGGCAGTGGGGAGCAGGACAGAGTTGCCTCTAATCGAGAATCACTGCTCAACATGTTCTTTCTTAATTTAGCTTCAGGCACATCGGGCACTCACAGTAACTGTGCTGTGAGATACGGGGAGTGAGTTTCGCCATTTCTTTTGGAATTTCTCGTTTTCACGCTTATAATCATTATTGGCTGGATATTTACATTCCCAAATTACATTCATTCGACAGTCACCTCAGCTGAGTGTCGCTAGGGGGCGAAGGGTGGGGCTGCAGGTGGGAAAAGGCGGGTGAGGTGTGGAAAGTGCCTGAGGGAGGGGTCCCAAGGTGGGTGCCATGGCCACGCTTGGTAACTCTGTGAATGAGACCCACACTTCAGGGCTCTCATGTCACAGCCAGACGTAGTTTCCTGCTGAGAAAGCTCCTCGTTCCTTCTTTTTGACATCAATGTCTCCTGTGCTCCTTATTCCATCTCACTAACGCTGCCCGTGGAGACCTGTCTGTCACCACAGGACAAAGGTGGGCAGTGGCACGGCAGGTCACGCAGGGCGGCATAGGACGGGCGAGGGGTTTGGTGGGACAGTGGCCCACTGCAGAACGTGCGCCCGTCTGAAGGGCCGGCCCCTGTCACCTCGGCCTGTGTGCCCCTGTGGTCGTGGGGCCACGGCTCTTAATAATTTTCGTGTTTTACAAGAAGGAGATCTACATTTTAAGGTGACACCTCCCAATTTTTTTGACAACAGAAATCGAGAGGACCAAAGAGAGTGTGGCATGAGCGGGACTCAGCCTGGGGCTGCCCACTGGAAGCAAATAGCAGATGACCCCCCAAGATCTCTCGGGGTCTTGCTGGACCCTCTGGACTTCAGTCCCTTGTGCCATGTGCAAAGGGAACCTAGTGTTGGGACAATGGAGAGTGACGCTGGCGTTTTTCTGGGTGCCACACCTGAGGCATTAATTCTTCCTCTGTGTGTGTTTCTTTCTCTCCTCCTCACTGTCTCCTGAAGGTCAAGTGGGAAAGACCGACGGCTGGGTCATCTAATTGTGTATCAGTGAAAGCACTGGGGGCTGGTTTGGGGGTGTCAGGGGCTCGATGGAAGGGACAAGCCACACGGGGAGACATTCGCTTAGCTTTGCTTCCTGCCTGTCCCATCTGTGACTTAAGGAGATCTGTGACTACCTGTGTGGCTTAATTGATGAAGAATTTGAGTGACGCCGTCTTCTCTGTTTTCAGAGAAGGGAGGAACCAGTACCTGAAGGCATTTGGGGTTCCCTCAGAAGAGCTGTTTACAGCCATCTACAGGTAACACCAAACACCGGCTCTGATAGAATGATACTTATTTGAAAAATACTTACTGGGCTGAAGAAATGTGTCCAAAGACAGCAAAACAGAAGGAAGTTGATATTTAAAGTGAAAAAAAAAACCCCAAAAACAACAACAGCCCCAAAACCATTTTGCTGTTCTTATGTTGGTGTAGATTAATTTCCCGAGTAGACGCGACTGACCAGACGCAACTCCATTTAAGTAGAAAACGGAGGCACCCTGTTTGGTTTGGTCAGTTACCCAGGGAGTAACTCAGTGCTTTGCTTTTCTTTCTGTGCGTAGACACAGATTTGCCTTTTTACGTGGAGCTCGGGTATAAACGCTCTGAGATGGTGATGACATGATGGCTGTTTGTAGTGTTTCTCACGGGCCCAGGGGTGGAATAGGCCGAGGGGAAAAGGGTGGGGAGGGCGGTGTATTTCCTGCAGGCTGGTACCTGCCCCTTCGCTCCCCGCTGCTCCCCTCTCCTCCTCTCTTTGTAGATAGGAAGATAGATATTGATAGATGTGTATTGATAGATTATAGATAGATATTGATAGGTGTAGGTAGATAGCAATTGATGATAGATAGACACTGATAGGTATCGATAGCGGGATAGATGGATGGTATGCAGATAGACGTGTAGGTGGAGCTAGTTGATCGAGGTCGATGGATACGTAGACAGGTGATGAACAGTTGGATGCATAGATGAGGGAGGGAGGGAGGGAGAGAGAGGGAGAGAGGCGTTAAGTCTGTAATGCTGAGACGAGCTTTCTCAGCTTAGGCCTCAGTGACATCTGCTGCTGGATGACTCTTTCTGTCCCTTGTGGTCTGTCTTTTCCTGCCCTGAGCCCACACCCACTTAATCGGCTCAGGAGACGAGACAGAGGAGAGAGGACTATGAGGAGGGGAGGGGAAGCACCCGCACGCCCGGAGCCTCCGGCTTCTCACCCCACCACCCTCCTGGGCTCTTCCTCACCTCTGCCTTCCTTCCAGGACCCCTTTTCCTCCCAGAGTCGCTTCCCCAGCACGTGTGTGGAACCCCCTCCCGGACTTGCAAAGCAGAGCAGGTGCCCTTGCATTCTGCCGTGTGGGGTCGGGGAGCCATGCTTGACGCTCCTGGTGAGGAAGCTTTTGTGATTGGGGACACACTCCCTTCGTGGCTTCAGGAGCTGGGGGTGGGTGGGCGGCCGACCCAGGGCTCTCGCCACCTGGGACGGCACACTTCCGTTCCACCTGGAACGGGACAGCGGCACAGATCCCATGTCCCCACGCCAGCCTGACACACGTGCGTGTGGGACACGTGTCCTTGCTTACAATGAGCACCCTGGATGTTGCCTGATTCCGACAAGCGTGGTTTCACATGCCAGGTCAGAGGACGAGTGTCTGCAATTCATGCAAGCCCTGCAGGCCATCTGGAGTGTCCACGGGAGGAGTGTGATGGCTGCCTTTGACCTGTCCCCGTTCCCTCGCATCTGTGACCTTGGTGGTGAGTGTCTTCTCCAGATGCTGGGGCTGCGTTCCGATTCTGTGAGGGCCGAGTCTTAACCCGAGTCTTAACGGTGCCCCATGAGTGCGTGCAGGAAGGAAACGGAAATCCCGTTTTGCACAGAGGGGAAGGCCTTCCTTTCACATCCCGAAGGCTCTCAGGGTTCCCAAGGTGAGAACCCCTGCGGGACCTGCCGCATCTCAGCCACAGGGCCCCACCTTCTCAGGCTGTGACCCAGCACGTGTGGGTGGGATTGAGAATCTGAGTTCCCGGTTAGCCCCCAGGGACACTGGCGGGGCTGGTCTGTGGACCACGGCCACCGGGACCCTGGCACCACTGTGTGTCAGGATGGCTGCTTTCGGGACTGGCGGCGTCCTCTGCCCTCGCCCAGCGGCTGGAAAGCAATTTGCAGAGCTGTTGAGCCGACACGTGTCATGGCACCTTCCTTGTGGAGGCAAAATACTGTCTGAGTCTGTGGGTATCAGGCCAGTTTGAGGGCTCTGGGGGGGCAGATGTCACGCTTAACTTAGGAGCCTCTTGTTCTTGTGCTAATGGGGATAAGAAGGGGAGCTGGCCGTGTCTGAGCATCTTCTGTGGGTCCCATGCCGGGCAGGGGAGACCCTAGAAGAAGCAGGCGGGGGGTGGGGAGTGGCTGTTCGCCCTCCCTGCCTGACAGGAAGGGAAGGAGGGGCTCAGGGAGGTGAGCCCCCCCTTGGTCTGTATTAAGCAAATCCTCTTGCTCCCACACCTCCCCCGCTGTCTTGCCATAGAGAAGGCACAAAAAGCACGAGCCCCCGATAGGATCTGGGGTTCAAAATACCTGCCTGGTGCAGCTGCTGGGGTAACGCCAACCCGAGGAGGTCTTCCCAAAGTGGGGGGCCTCCATCCATGAACCAAGTGAAGGCTGAACTGCCTGGAAGACGTCAGGGTGTAAGGCACATTCAAGAGCCCCTCGGTCCTTGGTCCTTCGATCTGAGGGGTGCCCCCAAATCCCGTAAGACGGTGGCACAAGTACACAGGTCTCCCTGAGGGGGACCCTCCCTGGCCGACGTCCTTCCTGCCACTGTCCTCAGGCAGCAGGTGCCACTGTTAGGAGAGTTCAAAGTGGCTCTGTCCCCGGCTTGCTATGCGACTCAGGCAGGGGTCTCTGTGCCTCAGTTTCCCTGGGAAATGGGGGTAACTCCCAGGGACTGAGCGGATCACTCCGCAGTCCTCCTGGGGCTCAGGGCTCTCTCTGTGGAAGGGGCGGCTTCTCCACGGTCACGGGTTCTGTGAACAAGAGCAGAACGCAGAGCTGCCCTCCCTGGGGGCACCTGGGGAATGGACATAGGGGACAGGAGCCCCGGGACAGAGGTCCAGGACCCAGGACGAGCCTACACTGGCATCTAGAGTGGTTGTCATCAGGGCGTCCCCTGGAAATGTCCTCCTCGGGGCATCTGCCTGGGGCCTGCTGCGTCCTCCCTCCTCTGCCTGCTTCCTGGCCTTGGGTGGATGGACGCCCTGACCCCAGGTCGCCACAGGGAGCTCAGACATCGCGTTGGAGGGTACAGCCCGGTCAGTCCATCCACGAAGACCCCTGGACTCGGCCTCCTAGGTGACGATGTGACTGTGGAGACCATGTCCCCACCTTGGGCCCTCAGGTGTTGATGGCGGCGGCTCACAGGCTCCTCTCTGCCCATCACTCTCTGTGTCCCCTTCCAGGCTGTTCGGGGGCTCTGGCCAAGGAGTGTGTGTCTCTGTACCCTGCATGTCACGTCACGGTTTTCGACATCCCGGAAGTGGTACGCACGGCAAGGAAGCACTTCCCGTTCCAGGAGGAAGAACGGATTGGCTTCCGTGAAGGTGGGTTTCTTTTCATGGGCTGCGTGTGTCCACGGGACCATGGGAAAGGAAGGGAAAATGCCCCATGTTCCAGATCCGAGGGAGGGAACGGGCCCTGGCCATTGTTTGGACTTGTCTCTTGTGTTCACTGAGACTTCTGTTCGAGAGGGTCTGACCGTCACAAGCTGGGAAGGTTTGGGGAAAGCGTGGTCTGCTCAGGTGACCCGTCGCGCTCGGTGCGGCTTGCGTCCAACGGCATCGGGTCGCAGGCTGACCCAGGCCCTGCCCTGTGTTACAGGAGATTTCTTTAAAGACCCCCTTCCGGACGCCGATTTGTACATCCTGGCCAGGGTTCTGCACGATTGGGCCGATGACAAATGCTCACAGCTGCTGGCGAGAATCGCGCAGGCCTGCAAGCCAGGTGGGTGGTGTGATGGGAGAAGCCCCTGCTGTCCTCTGAGGCCATCCATCCTGGGGGTCCGTGGGGACGTGGGCACAGCCTGTGTGTGATGGGGAGAAGCCCCCGCTGTCCTCTGAGGCTGCAATAATAAATAGATCCCACAACACGCCTGTGTAATGGGATTGGTGACTAGTAACAGCTCCTTGTTTCAGGTGAGAAAACTCGAGTCTGGGAGATTTAAGAGACCTTCAAAATGGTCTACTCCAAACATGGCATTTGGCACAGCCGTACGACAATTAATGTGTTGTTGGTGATCTGACATTCGGAGTCTCCGGGCCGCCTGCGTTTCCGTTTCCTCCCTCTTGCTGCCCGGAGGCCTCCTTGCTTTCTGTTCTCACCACATCCCGGCTCCCTGCCTACGCTCCTGCTCTGGAATCAGCTTTTGTCCTGGAAATGTTTGTGGCTCTGTGAGTGAGGAGTCATTTTCAGAGACCGAGGTGTGGCGTGGCACTTTGCAGGGGGGGGGTCACCGTTTCTAGACCCTTTCCCTGGAGACACGTAGGACATGCATTTAACGATCACAGATTGTTTTTACATTCTAAGTCATGCGTGTTGGGTGGCGGTGACTCTTATTTCCACCAAATGGGACAGGCCGAGGCTTCTGGGTGTCGTCGTGGGTTCTGTGGGTGACGCTGGCTTTTGAAAGGGTGGGCACCGCACTGGCCTCCATTGATGAGAGCTGACCAGATGCGGCCAGTTCGTGGGGGGCCTGTCACCCTCAGCTACTTGTTACTTTGTCACCAGCGTCTTTGTTCTTCAAGCCTCCCGTCTGTCACCAAACTTCCCTGGTGATGACAGAGGACCAGTAGATGCAGATTGAAATGTAAAACTACGTAGGGGTGAAAAATACCGATGTGGCCAGAGGGTTCAGCCAAGAGATGGTGCAACTGGGAGGGTGCCAGGCCACGTGCCTGCACACCACGCTCCCGGGCGCCTGGAGACACTCCAAATGTTTGATCTCGGGGTGAAAAATTAACTCTTCTGTTTACTGCTTGAAATCTGGAGGTGACCGTCACCTGCACTTCACAACCCACCCTGGAGGGAAGAGTGACGGCTTGTCCGAGCCACGGCAGGACACGTTTGGCTCCAAGTCTTCTTCCTGCCGGGAAGGTGGTATGGCCAGCCACCTACCTGTGCCTTTACGGCCCCTGGTCGCCCTCTGGTGACAGCTGTGCCTTCCATGCATTTTACCTGGTGGCCAGGACGGGCGGCTCCTTGCGTACATACACAGCTGGTCACACGTGCTGAGCCGGCCAGCACCCAAGGGCCACGCACGGGCGAGCTGCAAGGAGTTACGGGTCCGGTTTGGGTCCACTTGCAGATGGGGACAGGTGCCAGGGCCGTGGGAGAGCCAGCGGGGCTGGGAGCCTGGAACAGGGCCGGGGACACGGTGTGGGCAGCGTGCCCCTCGCTCACGCGCCCCTCCCTGTCAGGTGGCGGCGTCCTGGTGGTGGAAAGCCTCCTGGATGCAGAAGGCCGGGGCCCGCTGACCACGCAGCTGTACTCACTGAACATGCTGGTGCAGACCGAGGGCCAGGAGCGGACGCCCGCCCAGTACCAGGCACTGCTGGCTCCCGCCGGCTTCCGAGACGTCCAGTGCAAGAGGACCGGGGGCATTTACAGTGCCATCCTGGCCAGGAAGTGACGCCCCTCACGGAGCCGCAGCCGCCCTCCCAGCACAGAAGTCGTTCTGAAGACGGGGTCTCGGTGACGCTGCTTGTGTTTGCGGCTCGCCCGGCGGGGGTGGGGTTTCGGGGGACGGCTGACCACTGCCCGTCACGGTGTGGGCTGTCTTGTTCTGTTCTTTATTTTGTTGTGTTTCATTTCATTCCCCTCCACTTCACTGCGTTCTAGTCTATCCTACTCTAGTCTCCTCTCTTCTCCTGTCCACCACACGGGGGTCACGACAGGTCGTCTCTGGGGCCATCGCTGCGCTGACCACAGGGAGCCCCGTGTCTGCTGCAGCAGTTCCTGAGATGGCCACCTTTGTCACTGCTCCCCTGTCCCCTGCCCAGCCTGTCCTCCGTGGGAAATGGGCCGGCCCCCTATTTGGATACGTGGGGACCCTGCCTGCGGCATCTCGGACACCCACATTCCCGACCAGATGGCCCACTTGTGTCCATCGTGGGGGCCTCGTGAGGGACCGGACGGCCTCACAAGTGCTGCTCTGGGGTTGACATCAGGTCGTCTGTGACTAGAGGAAATGGTGGCCCCTGTGCCCCTCAAAGGGCCATTGATCCAGCATCGCCAGAGGCACAGGGGGTCCCCTCTGTGGTGGTGGAGACCTGGGCATGCACCTCGTGGAGATTTAGGGCCCCACCACAGACACCCCGCAATGTGAAGGTCCTCTGTGCTGGACGGGGCGTGCACTCACCCCTCACCCCAATATCACCAGGGAGGGGCACTCACCCCTCACCCCAATATCACCAGGGAGGGGCACTCACCCTCACCCCAATATCACCAGGGAGGGGCACTCACCCCTCACCCCAATATCACCAGGGAGGGGCACTCACCCCTCACCCCAATATCACCAGGGAGGGGCACTCACCCCTCACCCCAATATCACCAGGGAGGGGCACTCACCCTCACCCCAATATCACCAGGGAGGGGCACTCACCCCTCACCCCAATATCACCAGGGAGGGGCACTCACCCCAATATCACCAGGGAGGGGCACTCACCCTCACTCCAATATCACCAGGGAGGGGCACTCACCCCTCACCCTAATATCACCAGGGAGGGGCACTCACCCTCACCCCAATATCACCAGGGAGGGGCACTCACCCTCACCCCAATATCACCAGGGAGGGGCACTCACCCTCACCCCAATATCACCAGGGAGGGGCACTCACCCTCACCCCAATATCACCAGGGAGGGGCACTCACCCTCACCCCAATATCACCAGGGAGGGGCACTCACCCCTCACCCCAATATCACCAGGGAGGGGCACTCACCCCTCACCCCAATATCACCAGCGAGTGTGACTCACCGGCACCCCAATATCACCAGGGAGGGACACTCACCCCTCACCCCAATATCACCAGGGAGGGGCACTCACCCTCACCCCAATATCACCAGGGAGGGGCACTCACCCCTCACCCCAATATCACCAGGGAGGGGCACTCACCCCTCACCCTAATATCACCAGGGAGGGGCACTCACCCCCCACCCCAATATCACCAGGGAGGGGCACTCACCCTCACCCCAATATCACCAGGGAGGGGCACTCACCCCCCACCCCAATATCACCAGAGAGGGGCACTCACCCCTCACCCCAATATCACCAGGGAGGGGCACTCACCCCTCACCCCAATATCACCAGGGAGGGGCACTCACCCTCACCCCAATATCACCAGGGAGGGGCACTCACCCCCCACCCCAATATCACCAGGGAGGTTGGACAAGTTCATCCACACTTGTATTTTGGGATTTTCCAGTATTTTTTTCTTTCTCTATTTACTCCAGGCGTCAAGGCGCGATGTTTTGTGGCTTTTTAAACTGCTATTATTATTATTATTAAACAAATTTGAATGCCTTTAATCTAGCCTTTAGGATGAAATGGCAATTACTATGTATTTATTTTATTAAGGTGCAATTGACATATAGCATTCTGTTAGTTTCAGCTGTACAATCTAATAATTCCATATTTGTGTATATTGTGACTTGGTCACCGTAAGTCTAGGTAACACCCAACACCTCACATCGTTACAATTTAGTGTTCTTCTTGCGATGAGAACTATCAAGGTCCGTTTTCTTGGCAAGTTTCAAATACGCGACAGTGTTAACGAGCGTCACCATGCTGTCGGTTGTGTCTAATACCTTCAACGCTTATTTATTTTATAACGTGAACTTTGTACTGTTTGATCTGCGTCACCCGTTTTACCCCCCGCCTCTGGCAACCACCAACCTGCTGTCTGCAGCTGCGATTTCGGTGTTTGTGTTTCCAGATTCCGCACATAAGGGAGGTCACATGGTATTAGTCCTTCTCTGTCTGACTTATTTCACTCAGCACGAAAATGGGCATTTTTATGTCTTTTATTGTGGCAAAATAAACCTAAGCTAACACTCGCCAGTCTAACCCTTCTTTGTGCACAGTTCGGTGGTGGGGAGTCCAGTCACAGCCTGGGGCTACCATCCCCACCTTCCACCACCTGCATGTTTTCATCATCCCAAACTGAAACGCGTCACCTTTACAGAGCAACCGCTCACTTCCCACCCCCCAGCCCCTGGCACACCCACCTCCTTGTACCCAGAGCAGCAGGAGGGGGAAGGGGCTAGAACCAGTCCCCAAGGAGGCTGGCTCAGGACCCCAGGAGAGGGACCTAGAAGTGGAGGAGGGGCCACAGGAATGGGGAGGGGCCATAAAAATGGGGAGGGGCCACAGGAATGGGGAGGGACCGTAGGAATGGGGAGGGGCCCTAGGAATGGGGAGGGGCCACAGGAATGGGGAGGGGCCATAGGAATGGGGAGGGGCCACAGGAATGAGGAGGGGCCATAAAATGGGGAGGGGCCACAGGAATGGGGAGGGACTGTAGGAATGGGGAGGGGCCATAAAATGGGGAGGGGACACAGGAATGGGAGGGGCCACAGGAATGGGGAGGGGCCGCAGGAATGGGGAGGGGACGCAGGGATGGGGAGGGGCCACAGGAATGGGGGGGGGCCACAGGAAGGCCACAGGAATGGGAGGGGCCACAGGAATGGGGAGGGGCTGCAGGAATGGGGAGGGGCCGCAGGAATGGGGAGGGGCCACAGGAATGGGGAGGGGCCACAGGAATGGGGAGAGGCCACAGGAATGGGGAGGGGCCACAGAAATGGGAGGGGCCACAGGAATGGGGAGGGACTGTAGGAATGGGGAGGGGCCACAGGAATGGGGAGGGGCCACAGGAATGGGGAGGGGCCGCAGGAATGGGGAGGGGCCACAGGAATGGGGAGGGGCCACAGGAATGGGGCGTGGCCACAGGAATGGGAGGGGCCACAGGAATGGGAGGGGCCACAGGAATGGGGAGGGGCCACAGGAATGGGGAGGGGCCACAGGAATGGGGAGGGGCCACAGGAATGGGGAGGGGCCACAGGAATGGGAAGGGGCCACAGGAATGGGAAGGGGCCCTAGGAATGGGGAGGGGCCATAGGAATGGGGAGAATCCCTAGGACTGGGGAGGGGCCACAGGAATGGGGCGGGGCCACAGGAATGGAGGGGCCCTAGGAATGGGGAAGGGCCACAGGAATGGGGAGGGGCCACAGGAATGGGGAGGGGCCACAGGAATGGGGAGGGGCCACAGGAATGGGGAGGGGCCACAGGAATGGGGCGGGGCCACAGGAATGGGGAATGGCCACAGGAATGGAGGGGACATAGGAAGGAGGGGACATAGGACCGGGGAGCCCCAGCAGAGACCTGTACAGGTGGCAGGATAGGACTGGGAGACAGAGGTGTCAGTTCCAGGAAACCACATCCCAGAGGATTTGACCAGCTGTGAGCAAGCAGTTACCACAACGGGCAGCAGGGGGCACTGTTGCCCCATCGTCTTGTTAATCTGCTGTTCAACTAGCGGTGTCTCTCTGAAAATTCATGAGGGAGAGAAACGCTTTGCCTGTTGTGGGTAAACAGATGTTGCTTTCATGGGAGCTGACATGCTGGCAGTCTCCCCGCCCCCTTTTAAAAATCTGTGCTGAGAACTTACTAACCCACATTAGCTAAGGTGACATCTCCCTGTGTCGGCCCCTCCCCAGCCGTTGCCTTTTCTTCTTTAGTGTAACTGCCTTTGTATCTTAGATGCTCACGCCTGACAGTTTGCAGAGCATTCATTAGGACGATGGGAAGATTTCCCTGCTCCTTGGGTGATGTGTGGCCATCGGTACATCCCGGCCAGTGGATTCCACCTTTGAAACGTACAACGATCCCGTACGTGGGTGGTGGTGGCTAGGACCCCATGTGTCATTATCACCCACAGAAGGTTGGCTCGCGGGGCACCCAGTGGGAGGAGATGACGCGGGTGACATTTAAAGCTGTTGAAGTCATCCGAAAGACAGCACAGCTGGGATGGGAAGGCAAGGGTAGCAGGCAAAGGCCAGGCAAGACTCACTGTCACAGGCGGGGGTCCCTAAATCAAGACCTCAGGGAGCCAGAGCTGGCCTCGAGGACAAAGTGCCATCTGGGCCACCTCCCTGCTCAGGAGGTAACACGGCTGATGGCAGCACCTCAGGTCGCCAGGACAGGCACTGGCGACAGGAATCACGTCCCCAAGTATTCCCTGTGCCTGTGTGCAGGTGGAAGTGAATGGTGACCGGGTGCAGCCAGGGCAGAAAGGTACCGGCTGGAGGCTTTCCCAGGTGTGCTGGTCAGTGTCGGCCCTGTCCACTCATGCTCGGCTGGTGCTTCCTAATGCTTCACCTGCTGTTTTGTGTAGAGACTGCACCCAGTGTTAGCAGATGAACAAGGTCAGACAATTAAGTTCATCCTAGAAAAAGTGCTACAACCTCATTGCTGAATATCACTACGGTCACCTTTGAAGGACTCCCCTTGGGAAGCTGTGCACCGACACCAGCACCTAGTCCACCCTTCAAAGCAATGTTGGAACTCTTTTTCTGGAATGGCCATCAGAGCTGTCGTCATATTACCCTTGATGTCCTGAATGTCATCCAAATGTCTTCCTTTCGGTATTTCCTTTATCTTCAGGTAAAGAAAGAAGTCACTGGGGGCCAGAGAAGGTGAGTAGGGAGGGTGTTCCAATACAGTTACATTGGTACCTCAGTTTTCAAACATAATCCGTTCCGGAAGAACGTTCGAGTTCTGAAACGGAAAACAGCCGACAGCTGGGCCTCAGGATCTTGCACTCAGTGGAAGCTGCATGAGATGTTCGACTTCCGAGGCGTGTTTGAAAACTGAAGCATTTACTTCTGGGTTTACAGCGTTCGTAAACCGAAATATTCGTTAACGGAGACGTTGGAAAACCGAGGTACTACTGTATGTGTTTCCTGGCTAAAAACTCCCTCACAGACAGTGCCGTGTGAGCTGGTGCATTGTCGTGATGCAAGAGCCATGAATTGTTGGCGAAAAGTTCAGGTCGTCTAACTTTTTCACGCAGCCTTTTCACCACTTCCAACTAGCAAACTTGGTTAACTGTGCGTCCAGTTGGTACAAATTCATAATGAATAATCCCTCTGATATCAGAAAAGTTAGCAACATCGTTGCAAGAAGTTTGCAAACTTCATTGTCAAACCTTGTATATGTGTTTATATCACATGTTTACATATGGTCGTATATACTTGGGGACGTGTGGCCGTCTGTGTATGTCGCCATATCGACCTCTGTGACCATGCATGTGTGTCTACGTCCGTCTGGATAGGACTCTATCTGTGTGCTTCCCTGCAGTCATATACTTGTCTCTGAGAGCAACGGGATCGAATGGAAAGGCTACGGAAGTTGGAGGCAGGGGGTCTGTTCCCCGGAAGCCATGAAGAATGTCTGAGCTCAAAGAAGAGACAAAGAAAGCAAAACGAAGCAGAACAAAAGAACCCAAAACTCCCAAAACAGAAATGTGGGTACCTGCCACAAGGTACAAGGCGACTGAATCCCAAAGTAATGATACGAATTGAAAGGAGCCACAACACCACCACAACAAAAATGATCCCATTTGCAGAAAATATAGAGTTCTAGAAAGTCCATTCACAGAACGTTCTAGACATAGAACCTTCTAGAAAGTCCAAACAATGCCAGGAAGCAGATCAGTCGTTGTTCATGCCTTGGGGAAAAGGAGAGGAGGACGCTTTGGGGCAGATGGTCACTTGCCTGTATTATCTTTTTTTTTCTTTCTCCCCCCTCCCCCCTCCCCCTCCCACCTCCCCCTCCCCCTCCCCTCCCCCTCCCCTCCCCTCCCTCCCCCCCTCCCCCCCCCTCCCTCCCTCCTCCTCCCCCCTCCCTCCCCTCCCTCCTCCTCCTCCTCCCTCCCCTCCCCCTCCCCTCCCCGCTCCAACCACCTGAGCCACCGGGCTGGCCCCTGTCTGTATTATCTGGGTTGTCCCTTTCTTGGGACGTTCCCTGGGGGCTGGCCACACAGTATCCAGGGAGGGCAGATACTGTGCTTTTTAAGTCCAGGCTGTGACCATTAAAGGGAGAGATCAAAGGGGGTGACAAAGGTTGTGTCGGTCTAATGAAGCGTCCGTGAGCGGGAGAGTGAGTTTGATCCCTGTAGGGGTTGTTTCCACAGGAACCTCGACCTTTGATTACCCGCAGCTTGTGCCCCAGCCTTCTCATTAACTCTGGCTTCCCTTCCCTGCGGCTGAGCTGACCGCTCCATGTTTATTTTCAGCACCAGTCACGAGTCTCCCTGAGCAGGTGAGCCCGGACCTGGTCAGCCCTGGTGTCCCCTGTGGTACCGCAGGGCAGTGTGTTAGCTGGGCCAGCAGGAGGCCTCCGGGTCAGCCAGCCCCATCCGTGCCTTGTGCTGTGAATTGCTAAAGGAGCTCGCGGTGCCCTCTTCCCGGCTTGGCTCCTTCCTGGGTTTTCTCACTGGGTTCCTCCTTATTCTCCTGGTGTGCACAGGTCCCCATTGGGGAGCTGTCTTCCTCTGTAACTCATCTGTCCTCTCCCAAGGTCACGTTTGCACCACCCAGGCAGTTTCCTGTTAAAAGCTTTTTCTGACACTGCAGCTGAAGCCTTTCAGGGGGCCCAGGTGTGTGTATTGCAGCCAAAGACCCAAAGCTGGGAATGTTTGTGGGTTTTCCTTGTGACCCCCCTGGGAGAAGAGTCTGCAAGCTTGTGACAGGTCTCCCCCAGACATCCCCCCATGTGCCTTTTCCCTTTGCCGATTTTGCTCTGTATCCATTCACTGTAATAAATCTCCAGCGTGACGTCAGCTGTAAGCTGAGTCCATCACACGTGGGGGTGGTTTGGGGGCCTCCAGACACAGCATCCAAACCTGGATCCAATTCCTCATTTTCATAGGAGCCGGGAGACTCCTAGGGAGTCTGGACGGCCTGCCCGGGTCATGGAGTCTGTGGACGTGGTACCTGCTTCTACCTTCGTGGGTCGTAAGCCTTTCGGCTGACCTGTGCAGCCTCTGCTCTTCCACGTTTATTTCTGGAGCCCACAGACACGCGTCATCAAGCTCGCATCCACCTTCTCTGTTTCTTTTGTGGTTGCAATGGGCTCTTCCACCCCTCATCCGCCTGCACCCCTCCAGCATTTAAACTTTGAAGCCTGCATATTTCATTTTCTTCTTTGGTGTTTCTGGTTAGATGACCCCGTCTCCGTGGCTACTTTTCTCCCCAAATAAGCGAGTTTATTTATACATGGAAACGCTGAGTGGTAGTATTTGAAAAAGGAGATTTATTACCTCCGACACAGGTTTGGGAATTGATAAACATATGCCCCAAATGCAGATCTTGCCACTTGTACTGAAACGGAGGTTTCATGGAGTCATGGGCTGATGGGTTCCAGGAATATATACATTGGGCCACAGGTGGGTTCCTCAGGTTGACTTGTTTTCGGTCATCGCAGAAAGCAATACCCGTCTTTCTTGCTGATGGTTTTGGCTGCTGCGGAGAGTGTCAGAACGTCTGGACGCATTGGTTCTGTGCTTACAACAAGGCAGTGAGAGGGTGTACTGGGTGGAATGGTGGCCCCCCCACAAGAGATGTGTCCCAATACTTATTTCCAGAACCCGTGCATATAAGCTTGTTTGGAAACGGGGTCTTTGCAGATGTGACTGAGTAAGGGGTCTGAGGTGAGGTCGTCCTGGATCGGGGGGCCCTGAACCCAATGACAGTGTCCTCGTCAGAGACAGAAGAGGAGGGACACAGACACAGAGGAGACGCCACGTGGAGACGGAGGCAGAGATGGGAGGGAGGCGGCCACCAGCCCAGGGGCGCCTGGCGCCCCCAGGAGCTGGAAGGGGCAGGAGGGACCGTCCCCTGGGGCCCCCGGAGGGAGTGTGGCCCTGGGACACCTTGAGGGCAGACTCCTGGTCTCCAGGCCTGGGGAAGGATGGATTTCTCCTTTTTGGACACCAACTTTGTGGTAGGCGGTTACAGCAGCCCAGGAACCGAATCCAGGGAGTGGGTTTCCATGGGAGCTGTCCTCCGCAAACATGCTGCTACGTTCTGCTCAGGGCGTCCCAGACCCTCAGGTCCTGGACCACCAAGGACCCGTTGGGGTACACAGTGACTCGTGGGCCCTGGGACAGGAAGCGACACACATGTAGCAGCACCCCCTGTGTGGTAGGCCACAGCGCCCCACAGCTGTCATGTCATGGGGCTAACCTGCACTTTTCGTGTTTCTCCAGAAGTCTTTCAGCCACAAGAAGAAGCTCCTGAATGATGACCAGCCGACCTTCACCGGGGTCCAGCCAAAGCCCGCTGGGGGCTCCTTCTCATAAAAGGGGCCTGTTTCCGGAGGAAGGACCCAGCGCAGTTGCTGATGGATGAGCAGGGCTGGAGGGAGGAGACGGAGCAGACGGCCAGTTGTCACTGTAGACAGGCAGGTGGACACCTCAATGCTATGAGAGAATTTTCTGGAGGCCCACCCCTTCCTTTTTCTGAGCTCTGTTGTCACGTCACCAGCGTCCTTCATTGTCTGTTTCAAAGCATTTGGGATTTCGTCCAAGATGACACCATGGCACGTGACCGTGTTTCCAATTGCTCGTGGGGGCTGTTATTCCTCCAGAGGCTTTTCAGGTTTACAAAGACTCAGGGGACCATCTTTCCTGCCTCTCTTACTGTATGATGAGCCCATCACACTCGGGGACACGGGGCTTCTTCTCCCTCCTGTGGATTCAATGCTTCTCCAGGGACAATGGCACCACCAGGCCAGAAAGGGACGGGGGCATTTACCATCTTCATTTCGGTCTTGCCTAAAAATGTGGTCTAGGTTTGTGACACATCAGGGACAAACACATCAGAAGAAATAGATTTGTTTTCTTTGTGTGTGCTTTATTTAATAGAAAGAAAATAATCCTTTCATGTTGGCATATCTATCTCTCTCTCTCTCTCTCTCTCTCTCTCTCTCTCTCTCTCTCATACCTTCTATCGATTCACACATCTTACTGGTTCTCTTTCTCTGGAGAACCCTGAGAGTGCTGGGAAGGGAACTGGGGAAGGGAACAGAGGGTGTGTGTGGAGGGTGGGACCCAGGACCCAGGACCTGTCCTGCAGGAGGATGGTGGTGATGGTGGTGCTGTCCGTGGCCGAGCTGCTTACAGGATGAGGGGAGAAGGGGGAGCTGGGCCCTGGCAGGAGCAGAGACAGTAAGAGGAAGCAGGCAGAGCAGGTGTCAGGGAGCGGCAGGACTGTCCCGGGTGGTGAGGGGTGACGGGAGAAGCCACAGCACAGACACCTGGCTGGCAAAGAAGTGAGCGGCTTCCTAGCACATACACTCACTGCACCTTTGGACCAATGCAGGGTCTTCAAAACCATTGTCCTTTTAGGCTTTAGGCATCACAGAGGCACTGAAAATCTCTTTACGCATGTGGCAACTTTTCCCGTCCCGATTTTTGAATCCTGTCCCATTTGTTGGTGAAACCCTATAGATTTAGTTTAAGAAATGATGCATCAGCGTCCCAGATAACATTTTTAATTCTCTTTTGGATTTTATGTTGTTCATGATATGTTAGTTATCAATGACATAATATATATAAAATACATAATGCAATATACAATTTGCATATAAATTATATATAAAAATAACAGACTCTTATATTGTTATGTATTATATAATATTGAATACAATATAACATAATATATTGTATATGTTTATTTAACTATGTATAACATAACAAAGTAATATATAATAATATTAATTATTATCAATTTAAAATATACCGTTATGTTATATATAATATATGCTGATTATAATTATGTTACAATACATAAGCACATATATAGATATACAATTGTAATTCTGTACAATCAGAACATATCATAAGTAATAGATTACATCGTTTTTATATACAATACGTCCTATGGTTTATACACTATGTGACTTACATATAATTTACGTATAATGCATCTCAGAACGGCAGCCAGCTTGCATGCCCAGTGTAAGGGGGTGTGCAGTGTTGAGAGACGCCTTAGAGGCACCTGCAGAGGTGAGAATCCCACCTCCTCCCCAGCGTTTAAAGGGCCGCCATAGAATTTGAACGGCAGGGGTGAGTGAGTGACATGCGAGAGACCCTGCTCTCTGCGCCATTTGTCGTGTGGGGTGGCCTGCGGGGTCTCTGCTTCCGCTCCCCACCTAAGAACGCAGCACATGGTGAGGCCAAACAGAAACACCCACGGAGCCATAAGCAGGGGAGTCATACTGCTATATTCTCGCTGGCGGCATCAGCCTCTCTGCAATCCGCTCTTGCTAGCTCAGCCACCATCTTCTTGCTAGCCCCCATTTCCTGCTAGCGTAGCCACAGCAGTTATATTAGTGGCCAATGGCTCACTGGTTACAGCTGACGGCCAACTAGCCACAGCTGATGGCCATCCAATCACAGTTGATGGCCATTTACTACCTGAGCCAACACCTGTCTATGTGAGGCCGAGAGCCTGGAAACTGCTTTCTGGGGCTCTGCCCCCACAGTGAGGTTTGGCATCTTTGCATACGATGTTCGGTTCTGCATTCCTCCGGCCCGCTGCCGCTGGGCCCCAAGGACAGTTTGTCCGTCTTGCTCACACTTAGTTCCTTTAAAGTCTCTCTGCATTGGTTATCTCATCACCAGTGTCTGAGCCTCATTCATCAGCTGCAACGCCACCTGCCCCGCCGGGAACGCCATGGGACCTCCCCACCATTCACTGCACTGACCTCCGGGGTGGAATATGCAACCCGGCCTCCTCGCTGAGGCTTGTGGGTCTGATTTCTGGTGTGCTCTTGTCCTATTTTTTCTGGAGAGGGGCAGCTTGCTGGGAGGGTCCCTTGGGATTCCAAGCAAAGGAAAACATGTCATCGTGGGAGGTCTGGCTGGCCAGGCTGTGGGCCTTTGGCGACCTCACAGGTAATACTAGTGTCCCTCGTCCAGAAACACTGTGCTTGCTTTCTGGTAAGGACCAATGGGAACAGTTCCCATGGGTCATCAGATACCCCCAGCACAAGCCCCTGTTCGGTCACCTGCAAACCCTGGCACAGGTGAGTCATACGCATTAGTCCACACCTTAAGAAAGTGAGAGGTCGCTTGATAAGGACCATCCGGGGCCCAGACCAAGAGTGGACACAGGTGGGACTGTGAGAGCAAACTCGGCCAGGTGGTGATTATGCCGTGCCCTCCTGCCCTGTTCACGTGCTTCCTTCCGAGAGTATCCAATCGAGCCCTTGAACTAGAATCGATACATGTGTCTACTCCTTTCTTTCCTGTAGTCTGCAAAGTGGCGTAAAGTCCTTATTCAGGAAGACGCTCGTAAAACGCTCATAGTTCAGCTTTGTGTCTGGTCTCCTGACAAACAAACCCTTCTCTCCGCAAACAAACCTGTTGCCTCAGAGCTTGGCTCTTCTGGGCATGACAGGGCATGGATACACCTACTTTGTCGGGTGACAGTGACGTCTGAGATCCTAGGAGGGGAAGGTGAGAGCCAGGGATTGTAAGGCAGGTCTGCGCCCACGTCCTTCTCCAGAATCCTGCTCCAGGCCCGTGTTGCTCTGAATGGGAGACCAGCTGGGTTCGGCTTATAGTCTTGTTTTATTTTTGCCTCCAGGTTTCCTTCTCAACACACACTTGCAGAAGTCCATACAGAGGCCTGATTCTTGAGCACTGAAGTGGTGCTTTCCCTCGTTTGCTGTAACCGAGCCGTCTTGGCTGGGTTGCTGTCCCCTGCTAAACGTCCCTTGCCACCAACAAGGGTTCCATTCAGGGCAAAGCTCTGCCAACAGGGAAAATGCAGACCTTTCCTATTACATAAAGCTTGACGTCGGGGCGATTGTGCACCTCACCCAGGTCTGTCAGAGATGTGTTCCGCCCTTTCACCTTCATGTTTTACGGCATGATAACACACGTCACTTAGATGGCTGGCATATGACAGAGATGCACTAGAGTGACAGTACAAAGCGGTCTTACCTCCCAAGAGAGCAAGACTCCCGATAAATTGAGCCCGACCATCACCAGGGAGAATTTATGAGCATCGTAAAGCCCGCTGGGGTCGGAGGTGGGGGTGGGCTGGCCCAAACCTTCTCTGCACAGGGCGGAGCCCAGGTCACCTCACTCAGCAAGACTCAGGCCCACTGGTTCCGTGGTACGTTGTCTTTGTGACACAGAAAACGTCCCACACTCTGTGGTGAGGATGAAGAGTCTGCCTCCTGTTTGGTCCCCAAACGTTGTCCAGGACCGGCTCCTGTAGTGGAGAGGGCGGCAAATACCCAGCCCCGGCGATGTCTGCATGTCCCCATTTGCCATCTGTCTTGGTGACATTCCCGTGTCCACAAGGCCAGACTGTGCTGTTCAGGCTCCGGGTCAGAGCTTGCTGACAGGTCTGGAAGAGAATGCAGTTGAGTTACCAGCCAGGAGCGTGGCCGTGGGAGAGAATGCCTGCATCCACCTCCTGCAGTGGAAAAACTGAGTGTGTTCCATGCTCTCGGGGAGCCCCAGCTGCCCCCAAGGGCAATGTCCCTCCTTAATTGTCATCCCTCCACTTCCTGTCCCAGCCCCGACTCCAGTGGCACGTAAGACATGGACAGTTACTCTCTGCACCTGATTTCCGGCACACAGCTCCTGAAACCTTTGGAGTCTCCAAAGTGATCCTGTCTTTTTGCAAGCTAACGAGGTGGCAGATGGCTTCCGGTGGCCTCAGGTTGGGGGCTTGTCACCGAGGGGAGGCGAAACAGCCTGGAGCTGAGTTTAATCATCAGTGGCCAGTGATTTAATGAATCATGATACACCATGAAGCCTCCATAAAAACGCTGGAACTACAGGCTTTGGAGGAGTCTGTCCGTGAACCCATGGAGGGGCTGGGAGGTGGCACGGTCCTTGCTACACAGGGCCCCTCGATATTTCTATGTACGTCCCCTTGCAGAGGTGAATAACTGCAACAAAAGCAAAAACATGTACTCGGTCTTAGAGGTCCATTCACATATCATTCACCTGCAAGCGTACCAGCTGGGAGACGGAGACGGATGCAATTCAAGAGCCTCTGGCTATAAATCAAATGGTTCCACTGGGGGGGAAAAACAAAAAAGAAACATGCACTGCTCACATCGTGTTGGTTTATCAGCTCGTAGCACCGATGTTCCTTAGAGCACGCTCTCCCATAATTCCTCAGGTTGGCCTTGACGGGTGCCATTAAAATGCAAACGCGCTTTCCACATATGCTTTACGGTTATGATTGCAATCTTGATGTTCTTGGAAGGGGCTCCAGCCTGAAATGAAACAAGGTGCAGGTCAAGCATAGGAGTGCAGCCGCCCTCCTTCAAGGTCGTCTCAATGTCACAGAGCTTATGGGGACACAACCGTCCGCCCATCTCCTCCAGGTCATTTTGCCAAAGGAAAGAACACAGGATTCTCTAGTTTCCTCCCCGGCATCAGCAAATCTTAGTCAAAAGTGTGAACATAAAGGAAAGACCCTTTTCTCCCCAGCAAGATGCCTGCTCCATCCGCTGGGGTGGTGATAATTTATCCTGCACCGCCTGGGCAGGGGTGGCAGGCCGCAGGGATGTCCCAGCACCGACTCTGCAGTGCCCCTCCTGCATCCAGGGGCCCCCTGCTCCCTGCCCACGAAAACCATCAGAAGTGTTTGTCTCAGTGAAAGAGGTGGGAATTCTTCATGAACCAGGTGTACTTCTAATTTCTAGGACTATGCATAGATACGTTTATTTCAAAGAAGGCACTTCACTGACGTGTGTTATCATGCTGTAAAATAGGAAAGTGAAAGGGTGAAAAATATCGCTGACACACCTGGGTGAGACGTGGAATCACCCCGACGTCAAGCGTTATGTAATAGGAAAGGTCTGCATTTTCCCTGTTGGCAGAGCTTTGCCCTGAAGGGAACTCTTGTTGGTGGCAAGGGACGTTTAGCAGGGGACAGCAGCCACCCAAGACGGCTCGGTTACAGCAAACGAGTGAAAGCACCACTTCAGTGCTCAAGAATCAGGCCTCTGTATGGACTTCTGCAAGTGTGTGTTGAGAAGGAAACCAGGAGAAAAAAATAAAACGAGACTATGAGCAGAATCCAGCTGGTCTCCCATTCAGAGCAACACGGGCCTGGAGCAGGATTCTGGAGATGGACGTGGGCGCAGACCTGCCTTACAATCCCCCGGTTCCCACCTTCCCCTCCTAGGCTCTCAGGCGTCACTGTCACCCGACAAAGTGGGTGTGTCCATGGCCTGTCACGCCCAGAAGAGCCAAGCTCTGAGGCAACGGGTTTGTTTGCAGAGAGAAGGGTTTGTCAGGAGACCAGAGACGCTGAAATACGAGTGTCTTCCTGAGGAAGGAGTGGGAATTTATTTAAGATCTGTCCAGAAACCTCAAAAAGAAAGAACATGTCTAATTTATTTAAGAATTAAAGAGACATATTGTTTTGAATTATTTGGGAACCCCCCACTCCTTTTTTTTTTTTTTTTTTTTTAACAGATTTATGTTTGTTTTTTCTATTCCACCATCTTGGACCTTCTCCACTGTTGAGTTTATCCAAATTTATGGTGTTTTTGATATGAAAATAAATGAAACATGTTAGTAATGGATGAATCGAGTCTGCAAAATATCACCCTAGTCAATGCAAATATGGTCAAATAAAGAAAGAATGATTTCAAAAGTATCCACTTCCCCTGCTTTTTCTTTCACCTCCCCTCCCATGCTCTGGTTCAAGCCATTGTTTCTCAGTCTAGTTGTGTAGGACACAGCTCCCTGGCCCGTTGCTGGTGTTATGAGCTTGTGTTCTCCCGGGACTGAGGCAGTCGGTCGCCAGTTGTCGGTCGGCGGGTCACGGCAGCTCATGGCAGCTCACAGCCCCTCACACCACCCTCTGGCTGCTCACGGCAGCCCAGCCCCAGGGAGAGCTGTTGTTCACAATCTTAGCTGTAGAGGGCGCAGCTCACTGGCCCATGTGGGAATCGAACCAGTGACCTTGGCATTAGGAGCACAGCGCTCCAACCACCTGAGTCACCGGGCCGGCCCCAGTAGCCACTCCTCTCACTACTAAACATGCTGCATGAATTCCATGCAGAAAGGGCGGTGTTTTAAGGAAACTGTCAGGGTGAAATGGCCGCACATAGCTTGGTATTGTTGTAATGAAGGCCACGCATCCGTCTCCAGCTGTCTGTTCAGAGCAGATGCTGCTGTTTTATCAGTCGAGTGTCTTGGGAACCACTGAACGGGGTCTGTGGAGGGTGGTGGCTTCGGGGGCAGTTCAGTATTGGCTCATAAACTCGTTAACCTTTGGGGGTCTACACTTACAGCTGCCTTGCATGCACACTTCCTGGGTGTCTGCAGCTCTGCTCGGCTCCCGCAGAATCCCTGGTGTGACCGACACAAAAACTCTGGGAAGGCTTGTCTGTCCCTGGCGTGAGTGTGAGCAGGGGACACTCACGGTGCAAATAACCCAGACAGCCGCCTTCAGCCACAGCACTCCCCTTGGGGGAGCTTGCTTGGTTCTTTCTAAAGGTGTCAGAGACTGGGACAGACATGGGGCCACTGGGATAGGAGAGCTGAGGACAAGGGCTGGAGGGTGAGGTGGGGGGCGGGACAACTCTGCATGTGTCCCAGGCTTCCTGAAGGAACACACATTAGTCATGGAGCTGCCTCCTGCCTCTTACAGCTGAGCTGTGTCCCCCAAAACCATATGGTGAAGCCCTGACCCCCAGGACCTCAGAATGTGACTGGATTTGGAGACGGGTCTGTAAAGAAGGGACTAAGGTAACATGAGGTCAGTAGGGTGGGTCCTGATCCAGTAGGACTGTGTCCTTATAAGGAGAGATGAGGACACAGACACACACAGAGGGACGGCCATGTGAGGACACGGGGAGCAGACGGCCGTCCACACGCCCAGGACAGAGGCCTCGGGGGGACCAGCCCTGGGACAGCTGGGTCTCAGCCTCCCTCCTCCAGGATTGGGAGAGATAAATGTCTGTTGTGTGAGCCGCCCCATTTGGGGTCCTTGATAATGGCCACCCAGGCAATCAACACACCCCTTTAAAGCCCTGTAGCTATGCTGAGTTGGAGATTATAGGGGTGCAGCGGAAGTCAAGATCCCAATTACACTTCTATTTGAAGGGAGATTGGGGCTGTGCTAATTTGCGGGGAACCTCCTGTCACTTGAACATTCCCCTCCTCGAGCCCGTGACTTCACACTAGGATCCATTTCGTCACGCAGCAGATATAAAGCGTGAGGCCTGTTTATGAGGCTGCTGTAATTCCTCTTTCACGTCCCCCTGCCATTTCTAGGGTAAGGGCATTAAAACAGGGGGCACTGAAATTCAAAATGACGTGGGATTTTGAGACGGTTGTTTGGTTGGGCTATTGACATCTGTTCTGTTTGGTGTAGCTATCACTGTTTTTAATCACAGAAGTGTGGTAGGGAATTCATTTCAAACATGTTTGTTCATTGAGAGCCTTGGGTTTTGTGTCATAGGCAGAGCAGAATGTTTTTATTCCCCCAAACCCCATAAAAGCCAGCGATTGAATTTTCACAGCCTTCTCCCAGCACAGAGCTAGCCCTGGAAATTCTGGATCAAGTTGACACTAATTTCTGATTTTTTCTTTCTTTCTTATGTTACTGGATTCCTCCCTGGAGCTTCCGTCTTTTTCTTTCTGCTGGTAACATCCAGTCTCCCTCATTTTTGTTACTTTTTCCTTACAGTATATTTTTTTTAATCACTTGTACATGTGGCTCCCTTGGTGGAGGAAGGTCCCACTTTCCAAGTGCAGTGGCCTTAGGCACCGCTATGCTGAATGAACAGGAGTAGAAGTGAGGTGTGTCACTTCCCATCCGAAGCGTGAAGAGCAGACGCCTGGCTCCCTGCACGTGTTGTTCTCTGTGCCCCCGAGACTGGCCGTGTTCCAGCACTGGCTGCTCCATCACCCTGAGTCCTGGCCTTAAGGTGCCATGAAGTGGAGCCCTCATTCATGGGTAGGTGGCACTAGTGAAAAGCAGACTTTGGCCACGGAGATGTCAGGGCCGTTTGTCACAATGGCATTGCTTACACTCATGAATGGTCTCCTTTCACTGGGATGCTTGGCTCAGCTGTCTGCTACCAGGAGGGAAGTGCCCCCTTTGTGTGGAAACAGTAGCCGAGAAGATGGACCCCTGGGTCCCACTGCTTTTGTTACCTTGCTTGGCTCGGCACACTGGTGTGGGGAACCATTTGCCCATTGCACCAAGGATATTTATGCAAAGAGGCAACCGCTGCATTTCACTTGTGTGTCCCAACCATTTCGCTCATGGTGTTCAAGAAGCAGAGAGCGCTGAATGAAACAAACGCTCCAATGAGCTGGCGGGTGTGCTGCTGGGGGAAGGGGGACCACCTCTGAGTTGAGGGAGGCAAGAGAGAGACCAAAGCCAAAAACCGCCTTGAGGGTCCCCCCCAAGGATTTCAGGTTGAAAACATCCCACCGAAACAGGGTCTTTCATGCCGGTTGCTTCTACTGATGACTTTGTGATGAAAAGTTGAGCAGACACGGTGGGAAAAACGGAGGAAGTCCCCAGGGATGGCTGCCAGGGGGCAGGCCTAGGTGGGTGCCATCGGAGGCTGGGGGCCTGGGATTCTGAGAGCTACAGAGAGGGGAGGCCGTGCAATTCAGGGTTGGGGGTGGCAAGGACAGTCCCAGTGGTTATCTACCCCACAGAGCTGCCCGGTCTGAGCTGCTCATTCCCTCTGTGGATTTTATAGTTCAGGGTAGCTTGGGGAACTGGTGGCAGACGGTATCGTCCTTAGTAACTGAGATAATAATGGCGGTACTTGAATTGAAGCAGCTCTTGCTGTGTCTAAGAGGCCACGCCAAGAGCTTAATTCAGGGGGACTGCCTGTCTAATCTTACAGCCTCCCCGGAATGGGTGCACGGTTATTATCCAAAGTTGCACGTGTGCAGACGGAGGCCTGCAGAGAGCTGCCCTACTAGCTGGGTGATCCTGGACAAGTGAAGGGCACAGCTGCCATTCCAGCTGCAATCTGCTTGGCTGAGACTCGTAGCCACCGGCGGGGGGAGGCGGGAGGTCTGCCTACCTGAAGGCAGCAAGCAGCTGTCCCCCTGGGCTGCACAATAATGTTGGTTCTGACTCTTAAGTGGCAGTGACACACGTAGGTGACTCGGGTGTCACCCGTACGGTGTTTACCTGGTGTAGCTTTCATGGTGCTTATAAGGTCAGCTTTTCAGTCATGTTGTGGCCGCCCTTGGAATCACCTGTGTTCCACAAGACAGTGAGTCACCACCTCCCAGGTGGGCAGCCAAGACCTTCCAAGCTTCTTGTGTTTACCTCCTAGAAATGTCAGATTTGGAGGTTCAGCGCATTTGTCAGGGGGCATGACGTGTCTGTTAGGTGGCACCTCGGCAATGACATTCCTGAGTCTCAGAGAGAGAGGGAGCCAGGCCCTGCAGCGAGTGTCACCCCCGAATTTCAGCACACAGCCTGCCTTCCCATGTCAGGGAAGGACCTGATACTCAGTCACGTCGGCCCCACAAGGCCAAGAGAGAATCTGGGCTTTGCTAAATATTCAGGTCATAGCAGATGGACATCACACATTTACTGCTCAGTCGTGTTTCAATTATGCGTCCAGGCAAAAGGGACAGGTTGGACTATGTGACAAGCGTCCAGGGAGGGAGTCCATCCGTATTGGAGAGTGACTTCTCCTGAAGCGTCTGCGTCTTTTTTTTTGGCACCGGGGACTGAGAGGGACATCCTCAAACTTGTGTCCAAAGATCCTGCATCAGAATATAGGACGCAGCCACTCCAGCACCAGATGGGTGCGTTTCTGTGCTTGTCACCACGGTGATAAATGCAACTGTTGGTGCCGTAAGAGAGAAAGTCTCAGAACGCAGACCCTGCTGGACACAGTGGGCAGGACGGGGTGGGGGGAGAGTGACCCTCTCTGCTCTGCTCCCTGCAAGCCCAGCTGCCCCGGTTTCCCCCAAGTGGGTCCAGCAGCGAAAGGGCAGTCTGTCCGTCCACCACTGTGCTATTAGAAATGCAGCTTTGGTGGGCTGTCCCCTCGGGATAACGTAGATGTCAGATGTGTGATGGCGGGGCGGCTAGGTCATTAGATCACACTGGCCTCTGGCTGAATTTGTATAATTGCCCAATAGGGTCGCCCCAACTTTGGGGGCATAAGGGGTTCTTCATTGATCGTGTGTTGCAACGATAGCTCAGCCCCTGGTGGTGTCGGGGGCTGGACAGCCTATTCCTGCCCAGCACGTGCCGAAAAGGACCTTGGGTCCTAAGAGCCCAGAAGGTTAGTTGTGAAATAACGTGGGAATATGGGGAATATGGGAACAACAATCCCACCTTGGTGTCAGCTTTTGGACGACTTGGACTAACAGAGCAAACATTTTTCTCGGTTCTACTGTGCAAATTGTTCTCATATATACGAAAAGGTACTGGTTTAAAATGCTGCCAGGTCCACCAACCTGGATATCACTTCCCATATCACTTCCACCGGTGGAAGCTACCCACCAGATTTGTCACCAGCTCTCCCTTGGTCCCACTCCCACTCTCGGAAGGTCCCCACGGCCGTCCCAGCACTACTAGTCTGATTTCTAACACCGCTGACGGCTCTGCCCCTTTTTGGGCTTTACATGAATAATTGTAGAGTTTGTGCTGTTTTTCTGGGGGGACGGGCGCTGGCTGCCTCTACCCACTGTGTCTGTGAGACTGTTCCATGCCCTGGTGTGTCATTCGTGGTCATCAGGATAAACATCCCCATTTCTTTGTTCCCTTGGCTGTGGGTGGGCGTGTGGGGCGTTTCCCGCTGGGGACAAGGCGCCAAGCATTGTAGCTACGCCTTAGTTCCAGTTGTGGGTGTTTATGTGGGGTGTCCGGGCAGAGGCTGTGGGGTGCACGTACCTTCCTCTCCGTGTGGGGGGCTCTTGCGACAGAATGTAGGCTCAGAGGCAAGAGGAGATGATGGATCACAAATGTTGACAGCAGAGACGTGACAAGGGGCGAAGGAAGAGGTGGTCTTGCCCAAGGGCACATGTGCAAGACCCTGAGGCCGCGCGTGTCCTCCCGTGTCACGTGTTCTAACGGGGGCTTGGATAAATCCCAAGGAACGGGTAGCTCTCTGGTAGGGTTGTCAAAGGGGCTGAACGCGTGCGAGCGACTGATGTACCGGGAACGCCCCTCAGTAGGTCCCACGATGCGCTAACTGCTCATTGTTGTCCAATGACCGAATTTTGTGTCCACACATTCGTTCCTCAAGGGCCCACCCAGTTCAGCCTCTAAGGTGTGGCTTTCTTTCCGGGGACCGTGCAAGAGCATGCACTGCTGCGGCTTCTTTACTGTGGTACTGGGAAGGTGTGCTTACGACCATCGCTGTGACCTGGGGTGGGGTGTCACCTTGGGTCTGTCTCTCCGGGCACTGCCCCTCGGCTCTGCCTGCACGTAAGACTCCCGTGGAGGCTTTAAAAAATACCGATGCTGGGGACCCGCCCCCCAGAAACTTGGATGTATTTGATGGGAGGTGGGAGCTGGACAAAGGAATTTTAAATGTCCCCAGGGGACAGTGAAGCTAGGTAGGCAGCCCTTCCCTTACAATTCCCATCCCTCTTGTCGTGAAAACACCACTCATTAGATTCAAAGGCCACCCTACCCCACTGTAACCACATTTTAACTAATTACACCTGCAATGACTGTATTTCAACAGAATTTCTGAGTTTTTGGGTGGACCTGAATTTTGGGGGGAAGCTGTCTAACCCACGACACATATTGAGAACTACTATGTGGAATTACTTTAACAAGAGCCAACCTACCACCATTATTTCCATTCTGAGAAGAGCTAGCTTTTCAACGGGTAATTAAAAAAATACAGTTACCAATAAACTCATGAACTCATGTTTGATCCGCACGAACAATAGCAGAAATTCAAATGAAGACAATGTGCAACCTAAGTGCCCATCGATAGACGGCTGGATAAAGAAGAAGTGGTACATATACACGCTGGAATATTACTCAGCCATGAAAAAGAATGAAACCTTACCATGTGCGCCAACATGGGTGGATCTAGAGGGTGTGATGCTAAGAGAAATGAGTTAGACAGAGAAAGACAAATACTGTATGATTTCACTGATATGTGTTATCTCAAAACCAAAATAAACCAACAAAACAGACTCCTAGATGCAGAGAACAAACTGACAGTTGCCAGATGGAGGGGGTGGGAGGCCGGGTGAGAAAAGCGAAGGGATTAACAAGTACAGATCGGCAGTTACAAAACAGTCACAGGATGTAAAGTACAGCACAGGGAATAGAGTCGATAATGTGGTAATAACTGTGTGTGGTGCCAGGTGGGGACGAGACTTACGGGGAACATTGCTTTGTAAGGTATATAAATGTCTGACCACTATGCTCTACACCTGAAACTAATAAAAAATAAGGCTGAATGTCAACGATAATTGAAACATAGAGATGTAAAAATGAATAAGTAAATAAATACACAGGTAGATCACCAAAGGTTCTTTCTTGTGGGTTCAGAGGCACCTAAGCCAGCTGGCCCCCCCCCGCACGCCGTATGTGGGGGACACGCTGACCCTGCTTCAGAGCAGCGCTGACAAAGGGCCCAGCTGCTCCAGGAACGCGGAAAGGGAGGGGCTCCGGGAACAGGACCGGCCTTTCCTTTCAACGGCCCCTGTGACGATGGAGCCGGCCGTAATGAGCCCCCTGTGCCCTGGGCTCTGGCTCACAGTTGTCACCATCTCCGTGGTGGGGAGAAGGGGACCCAACCTGTCACGTATCTTAAACAGGATACTGAGCTTGTGTCCCTACGAAGTGTCAGCTTTTACTATGGATTTAGCCCCTTCACTTTAAGGAGCTTCTCCCTCCTCGCTGGGTCACCGAAACAGATCGGATTTTTGGTTCTAACAGGACTGGTCCCATCGGCGGGGTTCCCACAGGGGCAGTGAACATGGATACAAGTCCACGGGAATCTGCAGGAAGCCGACTGCCCCACAGCTGCAGGTGGAGGCCGTGCCCGCCGGTCGGCTCCAGATGGGCGGAGGTTATAGATTATGGAGAAGCTTAAACCCCATTAAACCCCCCCGTCACCCCCCCCCCCCGTCGACTCAGCCTCCCCTTCTCATTGGAAAATGACGCACAGTTTTCACATTACAACAGTACCTCTAATCTCTTCATTTTGACACTCAAACTTAGAGAGAGAGACACACAGATAGAGATAGAGATAGAGACAGAGATAGAGATAGAGACACAGAGAGAGAGAGAGAGACAGAGAGAGAGAGAGCTGTGTGCTTGGTAAAGAAAGAGCCTTCTGAGGCAATTCTTTCAGCCCCCAGTCAGAGAATATTCTAAAATGACTGTCTGCTTTGACATGTTCACCCACACATACTCTGGGTGCAGGCAGCGCCTGCATCAGACAAAGGGGATTATTGCACAGACTTGGGGTGTGGAGAAGTGTACCCACGCTTCTCACAGTCAGCTGTGGAAAACAATGGCTTAAAAATACTAAATATTTATACTGGGTCTGACAGTTAAGTTCGCAAACTTGTTGCAATGAGGTTGCTAATCTGTTTTGATATCAGAGGGATTATTCATTACGAACTTGTACCAACTGGACAGACAGGTAACCAAGTTGACTATTTGGAAGTTCTGAAAAGGCTGCGTGAAAAAGTTAGACGACCTGAACTTTTCGCCAACAATTCATGGCTCTTGCATCACGACAATGCACCAGCTCACACAGCACTGTCTGTGAGGGAGTTTTTAGCCAGTGAACACATAACTGTATTGGAACACCCTCCCTACTCACCTGGTCTGGCCCCCAATGGCTTCTTTCTTTACCTGAAGATAAAGGAAATAGTGAAAGGAAGGCACTTTGATGACATTCAGGACATCAAGGGTAATACGACGACAGCTCTGATGGCCATTCCAGAAAGAGTTCCAACATTGCTTTGAAGGGTGGACTAGGCACTGGCATCAGTGCATAGCTTCCCAAGGGGAGTCTTTCTAAGGTGACCTTAGTGATATTCAGCAATGAGGTGTGTAGCACTTTTTCTAGGGTTAGTTCACAAACGTAATTGTCCGACCTCGTAAGATGGCGTTTCCACCTGCTCAGGTGCCATTGGTCCTCGTGTGGACAGGTCACCTCTGCTCATTACATCACTCCTCAGGAAGACCATCCTTAGAGGGACCTAAAATATTACAGGGGACACTCCCACGATGCCACGACACTTCTATGAGAACACAGGAAACAGGGCATGAGGGAGATGGCTACCGCGTCATTTCTGGATACCCATCGTGTGACGGGTTGAATTGTGCCTGAAGCCCTGACCCCCAGGATGTCAGAACGTGACCTGATTTGCAAATAGGCTCATTCCTTGCAGATGTGATTTACTTATTTTTGGAGGAAGAGGCCACGTTGCAGCAGGCTGGGTCCCTAATCTAACAGTATTGCCATCCTTACAAAAACGGGAAATTTGGACGCACACACAGGGGACGAATGCCACCTGACGGTGAGCGTCATGCTGCCGTTAGCCAGGGAAGTCCCAGGACCTGGGAGCCCCTCCCCGGGAGCCGCTGGGGGGGACGTGGTCCTACAGACACCTTCATCTCAGACTCCCGCCCCCAGAACTAGGAGAGAATAAACAGCTGCTGTTTAATCCCCTCGGTTTGCGCTATGTGTTGTGGCTGCCCCAGAAACCTAACACACATCAGTGACAAGTCTCACCGGTTTGTTCCTGCACCTAAGAACGGAAGCCCTGCTGGGAAGGAGTCAGTGGGTGTGGCCAGCCTTTCCTCCAAGTATCGCCCATCCTCGTGCCCGTAGCCCTGGGGACATGACGTCTCTCTCCACATGCGTGGCACTTGGGTAGCTCACCACCGATGCAGCCCCACACTGAGGATTGTTTGAACTGAACCTCAGTGTCTGAGAGGGGAGGAGCTGGGAAAATTAAGCTCAGAAGACAGACATGGCCTCGATTGAAACACGAAGGCAAACGCAAGAAATAAAGCAGACGCAAGACTCTGAACACGACGAGCCCCTGGCAGGTTGCATGGGGAGACGGTACCTATTTCAACATCACCGTCTAAACACTTGCTAACGGAAACGTTTTCTTCCAGAAAATGCCGTGCTGTGCTTTCGACGCCCACCGTTTCCACAAGAATATCTGTGTCTGTGACGCATGGAAAGAGTCGTTTTCCTAACTCTGTGAGACCAACCCCACCCGTGGAAAACAGCACATAACAGAAACGTGACGATGGCGTTCCTACATCACAGGCCTGTCCGCGTCACGAGGCCACAAGCAAATGTTAGAGCAGAGCTGACGCCGGGATATGCCGTTTTCTCACTCACCTTCAGCCTCTGAAATGCCTCAGGGTACATCTGCCTGTACAAACGCATGTGGAGACGGGCGATGGGACCTTCTTCGGAAAAAGGGTCTTTTGCAGATGCCGGCTCTGGTTAGACCAGTAGGGAGGGACTGAGGGTCGCTTGCCTGGCTGGCCCGTTGGATTGGGTCCTGCTCGGACGTCTGCATGGGAGTGGAACTCGGGGGCCAGCGAGGTCCCGGAGTGGACAGGATAGCATGAGTGTGCTTTGTACGATCTCCAGGGGTACGATGTATCGTCGATCCAGTCACCACTCCAGCTGGGGATGACGTCGCTTGCCCCCGTGTACCCTAATCTGCTCAGGTAGCATGTTGGGTGGCACCAGCAGGACAGAAGTCAGTTAGGGAGAAAGGAGAGACGGGTGCTACCTGGATGGAGATGCAGCAACGACACAGGCCGTGGGTGGACCACCCACTGGTCCCCTGGTGGTTCCTGTTGGCAAAAGAGCCAGCGACCCAGGGAGTCGGCACATGGGCTACAAGAGAGGAATCTGGACACCGAGGAACGGGGGGGCTGACATCTGCTGGGACACCAGGCTAAGGATGGTGTCAGCTCTGTAGGGTGGCCATCGTCCTCTGTACCGTTTTTCTTAGACTTGTCCCCCCATCATGGTCACAGTGAAGGAAGGGAAGCCAGGCTGCAGGTGGGCTGTGAGCTCTGGACAGTATACGTCAAGAGTGAACAGTCTTCGCCACGTGGTGGGTGGCACGCGTTGGGGGCTGCCATGCGTTGGAATGGCTTTTAGAAGATGACATTCAAGAACTTTATTGCATGGTGGCAGCTCAAATGGTCATGTGTCTCGTTCCCCCAAAGCCACAGCTCCTGGGGGAGTTGGAACCTGTGTACCTGGTTTCATTGAAAATGTTGGGCCAGCTCGGTGGCTCAGGCGGGTGGAGCTCCATGCTCCTAATGCCAAGGTCGCCGGTTCGATTCCCACATGGGCCAGCGAGCTGCGCCCTCTACAGCTAAGATTGTGAACGACAGTTCTCCCTGGAGCTGGGCTGCCGTGAGCAGCTGGAGCTCGGTGTGAGCTGCCCTGTGCTGCTGTGGGCTGCCATGAGTGGCCGGGGCCAGTGTGAGTGGCCAGCATAAGCGGTTATGAGCTGCTGTGAGCGGCCGACCGACAACCGGTGACCGATTGCTTCAGCAAGGCTCATAACACCAGCATGGGCCAGGCAGCTGTGTCCTACACAACTAGACTGAGAAACAACGGCTTGAACCGGAGTTGGGGGGGAAGGCGGAAGAAGGGGGAGAAAAATGTCAACAGGGGGACTGTCAGCGTCCCTTCCCCAAGGAACGGGAGAGAAACCAGCTGCCTGCGTCGCGTAGGTGCCCAAAAGGCAATGCAAGCCTTTCCCCACCTTGCAAAGCAGATGGAAACGTGCTCTTTTTCTCCGGATCCACAAAAGAAATCCACCCAAAGCAGACTTTTCAATCTTTCCCCTGGGGTTTCAAACTCAGGTGTGAAATGTCTTCGCCTACACTTTTCTTTGTTTCTTATTACAACACTTTCTATGAGAGAGGGCAGGGCACTGATAAGACCCCAGCAACAGCCGTGAGAGTGAAACTCAGCGAGGGAAACAATAAAGGAAGAAGTCTCCACATGCTCCGTCCCTTTATCTTGCTCGTGTGGCAGACAGGCCAAGGGACACAGGCGGTTTTCACGCCACTGCATTGTATTTACGCAGATGTGAGTGACCGTCAGATGTTGGCACACGTCCGGCTTGTAGGAACGAAGATATACAATGTGATTAACAACCGCAAGTGGGGAAGGAAGAGACAGACATGATGATTTAAATGCTCTGATTCCTTGATGCAAGAATGCGCCTGTGGAGCACGTACGCATTAGCCCCGGGAAAGCCTTCAGGGCCGGGACCGACTCCCTCCGCTTTTCCCTGCCTAAGGCCAGCAGCACGACTCAGGTTGTTCCGAGGAAGAAATATCCGAGGTTCTCTTGTCCCACGTTCCTGTCTCCTGCCGATATGGGAGCATCGTGTGAAGTAATGTGAAAGCCAGAGGGCAACGGAGCCTGGGGGAAGCAGGGCCGGTCCCTCTGCCTCTGGGGGCACAGAGAGAGGCAGGAGAGGATGGAGGCTGGATACGCGGCGAGTTCATTGCATTAGTTCCTCTCACTTGCTTCTTCTGGCCTGACTTTGCCCCGGCTTAACCTTCACGAAAGGACCACGCGTCCCCACTCCATGACTTTCAAGCTGGCATCCAGCCTGCACTGGTGGAAGGCAGGCGAGCAGAGCTGCTTCCGTGCTTCCGTTTTCTCTCTGTGCATCTACGTTCCAACGTCCGAAGGGTGTCCCTGCAATAACCACAGGTTCCCAATAATGGTGTGTGTCTGGGGGGTAGTCATGGCTGTAAGCGGGCACACCGGGTTCAGCTTAGCCTGGGGGGGGGGTGCCTACATCAGCCAATGCCAGCTGCCCCACAGACCCACCAGGGGACAAACACACACATTTATTATTACGGGGCAGGGACGCTTAGCAGCGTCTGTGATGCACCATCATTTAAATTATTGATACAGAAAACCACCATGTTCAAATCTAACGTACCTTGGTGCTTACCGGACTGGGACATTTTAACGTTTTGTTATGAAAGATATTTGGATGCCTGGGATAGGAATGGATTGTACGTAAGATACTTGCAGCCCCAAATTACTCCTTTACCCCTCCTCTCAACAGAGGCCGTTACTGTAGTGATATTAGGTTTTCTCTCTCACATGTATGCTTCGGCTTTTTGTCATATATGTGCATATCCATAAAAACATAATCGAAAGTATATTTCACAACAATGGCAACCCATTCCTGTCCGTAGTCACTCCATGCCACGGATAATCATTCAAAATCCTTTTGCTTTCCCTGAAACGGTCACTGTGATTCCCCCGCTTTCCAAGTGCCAATGTGATAAACTGCGTTTTTTTTTTTTTTGTCTGCTGAAGGGAAAACACTACACGAAGCGTAATGGTCACTTTCCGGTGGCAAATTTGAAGTGTTGCTCTCTGCTTCACTGAAGACAATTTTCTGACTCCAGAAAGAAGTTCTTTTCCAAAATGATATTCCCCCCCTTCACCGAAGTGAACCTTCCTCTAATTAAAACCACCCAAGTGGCTTAATTCAGAGGCTGACAGTGTCCAAGGTGTACGCACGCTCTGTTTGCTTGAGTTTGATTTTCTGGACATTTGGAGGAGAAAGAAAACAAATGGGACATTTCAGAAACCAATGCAGTGGCGGCCACTGGTCACTGAGCTCTGAAGAGATGCTTTTGTCAATCGGATTGAAGCCTAAATGCCCCCCCAATCCAATTAGATACGCATTGGGGAACACTCGTGCTGCAAACGCCCAAAGCTGCTTTGTGATGGGGCTGCAAGGGAAAACTCGGCTCTGAGCTGGTTCTGAGCCTTTGGAACCAGCTGCCGTCCCTCTGGACAGAGGTCTGGTCTCCTAACAGGGCTGAGAGGACCCTCTGTGCTCAGAAACTCTGGGCTGCTCTTCTGCCCGCAGTGGGTTAGAAAGCTCTGATTTCCAGAGGTCCTAGGCTCGCGAGGGGTCGGCCTGGATAATCCAGGGTTGTTTTCCTGCTCAGGTCAGCAGAGGGGTAACCTTGAGGACCTCCGTAACGGCCCCTCACCCCCGAACATAGCAGCTTGGCAGGTGGGACCCCAGGGGAGGCAACATCCGCCCAGCTCATAAGAAAATGAATCACTGAAGGAGGAAATGGGAGGTGAGGTCCTGAAGGCGACTGAGGAGAAGAGAAAGGGAGATCGGTAGAAAGCTGGAGGCTTGGGGCTTTCATTTTTGTCTAGAGATTTTCCAGAATTTGGCTTAACCTGAGCTGACCTAAGCGGAAGCCACAACTGGCCACCAAGCTCACGGTGTGAACAGGCTGCATCGCCAGCCAGCTGGGGACCCTGGGGAAGTTACTTAACCTCTCTGTGCCCCGGGGCCTCGATCGATAAATGAGGGTGACGCTCGGGAACGACGCTGGGTGTCTGCGAGCCTGAAATCAGTTATTGTTTATACAACATCCACGGCAATGTCTGGCGTGTGGCAAGTGCTCAGTGAATGTAAGCTGCTACTGCTTCCAGGAGGGTAATAATAGTAACAATAGTAATGTTAGTAATAATATCGCTGCTGTGAGAGTAATAATACTACTACTACTTCCGTGAGAGTAATAATACTGCTTCCTTGAGAGTAATAATCATAATATTGCCACCATGAGAGTAATAATAATATAATGCTACCATGAGGGTAATAATAATTAATAATAATATTGCTACCATAAGAATACTACTACTACTAACACTGCTCCCTTGAGAGTAATAATAATACTGCTTCCATGAGAGTAATAATACTACTACTACTTCCGTGAGAGTAATAATACTGCTTGCATGAGAGTAATAATAATATAATGCTACCATGAGGGTAATAATAATTAATAATAATATTGCTACCATAAGAATACTACTACTAACACTGCTCCCTTGAGAGTAATAATAATACTGCTTCCATGAGAGTAATAATACTACTACTACTTCTGTGAGAGTAATAATACTGCTTCCATGAGAGTAATAATAATATAATGCTACCATGAGGGTAATAATAATTAATAATAATATTGCTACCATAGGAGTACTACTACTACTAACACTGCTCCCTTGAGAGTAATAATAATACTACTTCCATGAGAGTAATAATACTGCTTCCATGAGAGTAATAATACTGCTTCCACGAGTAATACTACTACTACTACTTCCGTGAGAGTAATAATACTGCTTCCATGAGAGTAACTGTGATACTGCTATCTTGATAGTAATAGTACAATACCGCTCCCATAAGAGGAGTAGCAGTAATAATAATAATAATAAAACAATGCTTCCATAGGAGTAACCATACTCCTGCTATCACGAGAGTAACACGCCAATGTTTGACGAAGGGGAGGGTTGGGTGAAATTAAACAAAAAATAAAATTGAGGAACAAAAGCTAAGAGGGGGAAGGCAAACTCGGGAGAAGGGACCCGATCTCTGGTTTTTCCAATGAGGTGTAAATTGGCACCTGTGACCCACCCATCCCAAGCTCTGTTTCCTCATTTGCTTTATTTCCTCCCAAACTGGAGCCAATTCAGGACCTGACGACGCTGTCAGGTTTCCTGCGTGAAACCAGTAATGCTTCTAAAATGCAAACTGAATGCTGACAATGAGGCTCCACTTTTGTCCACGGGATCTTAAATGCCAGTCATTAAAAAAAAAAAGACAACTTCAGATATTACTCCAGAAATTCAAGTTGACATCAAACTAACTATTGGTGCAAGAACTGGGAAGGATAAACGGTCCTGAAAATCTACAGCAACGTGACATCACCGCAACTCAACAGCACTTAATAAGAAATGAAACGTCTTTCAGCGCTGGCAGTTTTAAAGGTGGGAGGGGACGGGAGGAAGGGACGAGCAACACCCCAAAAGATCAGTCTCCTTCTAACCAACAAAACGTGGTCTTCCTTCCAAGAGGGAAGAAAGCACTGGGATAAACGCCCAGATTGGCACGGCGTTCCTGCCTTCTGCCAAAAGCAACGCCGATTTTCATGTCTCTGTGGGCAGATCCTGGAAACACAAGAGCCGTCGCTGCCGGGCGCACTGGGGGGAAAACAGCTACCAGGGTGACGCTCAGGATTTCAATAGAAATGGGGGTGATTTCCTGGGGCCGTCTTCCTGCAAAGCCATTGCCGCAGCCGGCGGCAGGCTGTTCTGTGTTGTATCTGTGACCAGTGCATGGAATGTGACGGTTCAGAAGTGACGCCTCTTTCCACTTCCTCTGCAGCAAATGCAGAGAAAGGAGATGGAAAGACATCACCCAGGGCAGGGGATGCTGGGTATAGGACGGAGAAGGGCAGCAGGATGGGGTTCGCCCCTCTGAAACCCAGAATTAGACAGACAGCCCGGTCCAGGGTGAGCAGACTCCCCAGAAGGGCAAAGAGAGAGGGTGAGGTTCTCCTTCCAACCCCCGTCAGGTAAACCCTTCTTATTCCCAGGTCACAGAGCAGGTGCTGGGGGCACAAATATTGCATATTTGTTAGGACGTGTCCCTACCCCCTTCGGATGGGTCCCTCCCCACCTTTGGAACCTGATGCAGACGCTCAGGCTAATAAGATCCAGAGCTTTTTGAACAAAATCTTCAGAACCGACAACATTGCCTGGGCCTAGAGCTACGATGCAGCTGGCGTGGTGTCAAGTTCAAAGACTGTGGCTACGGCTGGGAAGGCCAAAGAAATATGGTGGGAATCGTCCAGTCGCTCACACAGGTTATCAGCCACCCCAGGCGCTCATGTCCATCCCTGCCTGTCTTGGTTAGTTTCAGGCTGTCACGAAGTCAGTCAATACACTGGTTAATCAGTCGTGGGACAACCCGGTCAGGACGAAAGCTTGGCATACGGCACAGCAGGTTTCTCCAATGGGTGAGGCCCCCTGGATGTCCTCAGCAATGTCATAGAGGGTGACCGCTCGGGACATTTCTGTTTAACTGAAGTTGACAATCCGAGAACACCTCAAAATGCATCCCACTGTGGGAACACATGAGAAGGCCACCGGAAAGGTCAGATGCGAGATGTGAGAGAAAAACCAGTGGCTTCACTTGGCGACCGAGTAATCGGATTGTCAGGCCCGGTCGTTGCTGAAAACAACCGATTTGAAGATGATGAGACCTGACCTGGATCTTGCAGCGTCCGGGTTTGTTTCGCGCGGCGCGTTCCCCACCACACACAGCAAGCTGTGCTCATGGCAGCCCTCCGAGCGTCTCCCTAGATTAGAACTGAAAGACGCTGGCCAGAGGGCATGATTCTCCCCTCCTGTGACCAGCCCAGCAAAGCGATTCGTAGATTTTATGGACGGAACGGAATCAGTGCCTTCGGCAAATGCAGAAGGACTTTCCAAGGGCTTCCAAAGCAAGAAGCCATATAAGAGAAAGTAACCGTTGCATGCTGCCCGTACCGTGATATTTCAGGGATGAGCATTGGCTTTTAACATGCATCACTTCCCGCGGACGGCACTCCAAGGCCAATTGCATACACAGAGCCAGCGCTCGAAAGCATGAAGCCGTGAGAACTTGCAAATGACGGAGACACACAAAGGCGCTTTAAGATCCAGTGATAAACTTCCCCAACCTTCCCCTCCTGTGTCCTCACACCAAGACATTTTTCATTTTCCCTTCTAAAGAGTTTACTGATATTCTTTCTGTGTTAACATTTTAGCCTTCCCAGAAGGTAAAACAAACGTTTAAAAGCTCCCCATTCGAGCAGGGTGATAGAGGGGAATACATTAGGAAGTACAAACTGGCAGTTATAAAACAGTCACGGGGACGTAAAGCAAAGCATGGGGAATAATCAGTAATATGGTGTCAGGTGGGGACCAGATTTATCGGGTATATCACTTCATCACGTATATAAATGTGTGACGACTATGCTACACACCTGAGACTAATATACTATTGTACGTCGACTGTACTGAAAAAAGGGGGGAAAGCTGAAGGGGAATCGGGGCCCAAATTTGCAGCTATAAATAGGTCATGGGGATGTAATGTACAGCATAGGGATTATAGTCATAATATTGTGACAGACAATAGTTTAGCGGTTACCAGAGGGTAAGGGGGGAGGGGGTGGGAGATGAGGGTAAAGGGGATCAAATATACGGTGATGGAAGGAGAACTGACTCTGGGTGGTGAACACACAGTGGGATTTATAGATGATGTAATACAGAATTGTACACCTGAAATCTATGTAATTTTACTAACCATTGTCACCCCAATAAGTTTAATTTAAAAAACATTGTGACAGCGTCATACAGTGTCAGATGGTTGCTGGACTTACGGTGACCACTTCTTTAGGTGTATAAATGTTGAATACCTGTGGTGGACCCCTGAAACTAATGTCATATTGCAGGTTAGCTAGAGTTTAATCAAAGTCTTTACAAAAAGCTCCCCATTCAACCCGGTAAACTTGATCAACAGTAAAGCCCTTTCTTTTGGCAAATCACATCTTTGAAAAACGACATGTACCGGGACTATATAAAGAACTCTTGCAACTCAACAATTTAACGGAACATATAGCCCAGTTTTTAAAAATGGGGGAAAGACCTGAAGAGACGTTGCTGCAAAGAAGATACAGAAATGAAAAGCACAGTCATGAAGGCCAAGCAAAATCGCACGGAAATATCCCTTCCCACCGCGTGGGATGCCTAGAATCAACAAGTCAGACGAGGAAATATTGGCGAGGGTGTGGATGGAGACCCAAACCCTCCGACGCTGCTGGTGGGGGTGTCAAACGGTGCAACCACTTGGGAACACAGTCGAGGAATATCTCAAAGAGTTAAACACAGATTTTCCAAAAGACCCAGCCAATGCACTCGTAAGTACATATACACCCAAGACAAACAACAACATACGTGCGTGAGAGCGTTTGGACCCACACGCCCGTAGCATTATTATTTGGAATATGCAACAAGTGGAAACAACCCACAGGTCCACCCGATGACGAATGGATAAATAGAATGAGATGCATCCATGCAGGAGAATATTACTCAGCCATGAAAAGCAAGGAAACACAACGTGGAGGGACCCTGAACACACGGGGCTCAGTGAGAGACATCAGACACACAGGGCCACCCAGCGTGTGACTCCATTTATGCGAAACGTGCAGAACAGGCTCCTCCACAGACAGGAAGTGGGTGCGTGTTGCCAGGGGCTGGGCGAGGGGCGTGGGAAGGGACTTGTCATGGGGACGGGCTCTCCTTTTGTGATGAGGAAAATTTTCTAGAAATAGATAGAGATGGTGGCTGCAAACAATTGTGACTCACTGAATGACACTTGAATCGTTCCCTTTATAATGGCCGATGAGTGTCGTCCAAAAATGCTTGTCCACCTAGAACCTCAAAGTGGGACCTCACCGGGAAAGCGGGTCTTTGCAGGGGAGTCACTGGCACTAACATGAGGTCATCCAGCAGGAGGGTGGGTCTCGAGTCTAATGCGTGGTGTTGTCATAAACTCAGGGGCGACACAGAGAGACACAATCAGAGGACAAATCCATGAGATGTCGGAGGCAGAGACTGCAGATGTCTGTCTGCAAGCCAAGGAATAGCGTCTGTTGCTTTAAAGCACCCACACGTGGTCATTTGTCACGGCCGCCCCAGGAAACAGATACAGGTGTGACACACGCAGGTCTTGTTATCACACAGCGTGGCCTCGCCATGTTTGTGTCGGCAGCAGCCAGAGTTCAACTGATGGACGCGCAACGCGTGACCCAATGCAATTACCTCCCGCCCTTCCAGACAAGAGCTTTCCATCATGTCCCTCAACTCAGGTTTCCACCCCCCCTGACATTCCCCGTCTCCTGTCTCATCCCCCGTGAGAAATGCCTCTCAATTTCGCAAGGACTCTGGCGGTGACTGATAGAGGGACAGGAGTCCCACTGAGTCTTATCGGCACCGCCACCCGTCCGCGGCTGACGGCCGGCAAGACAAATCACCATTTCTCGTTGTTCTCCCCCAGACACACAGTCTTGATAGGTGATGCTGCCGATTTAGACATCACTTCGCTCAAACGTTTCCACTCCATCCTGCCTGTGAGGCTTTCCATCAACAGGGCAGACTGTGGGTGGTGCAGCAGGGGCTTTCCAACCTCTTTCCTCACTTAATTCCCTCCAGACAGCAGGAGGTAGGAAGGCCCATCACTATCTCACTTTGTCACACGTGGGACTCTGGGGCTGAGGAAATGACCAATAAGGGAGTGAGGGTTTTATACCCAGGTCTCTGCTCTCCTTAGTGAAGCAGTAAGTGGTTCCGTGGACTGGCCATGTGTCAGATTCACCCCAGACACCCCAGAAAAATACACATTCCAGGGCTCCGTCCCCTGAGGCCGTGACTCAGTGACATATCTGGTCCATCATACTTTTAACGGGTTCCTCTGACGGTTCTAATGGTGGCCCCACAGACAGGCACTCCGAGACAACAGGACCAGAATTCGGCATGAGATTGTGTGTCATTTTGTCTTTCCCTGGGTGGGTTAACAGACGTCTCTCAGCCACGGTCCCGCTGGTGGAAGAAACAAGTCAAGAGGCATTTTCTTGGCACGTTCAGGATGCCAAAAAAACAAGCGGAGGCTGCAATAAGTAGAGACGACTGTTTGTCTCCATGTCACGTGTCAGGTGTGATTTTGGGAGTCTGCCTTGGGGTCGCGTATCCCATGCTGAGTCCCCGAAAGAGAATGTATCCTGGTCAAGTGTCACAGCACAAGCGCTACATTGCCAAGGCCCTGTCCTAAGGTGACTTTGTCCTGGTTTCACATCCAAAGGTTTGAGGCGTCAGACGTGCCAGGCTGGTCCTCTGGGACAGCAGGTCCAGCGCCATGTCTAAGGGGCTCCGTTTCTGTCACTGTTTACACCCCCAGCCAGGCCCACACACTAGCCATGTTGGGGACCGCAGTTACAGGTTAGACTTTGAGTGATGGCTCACATATGCAACGAGTAAATAACGCCAGTTCTCCAGGTGTTGGTGGGGTCCACGGAGGAACAAAGCCTGATTGCAAGTCCTCTGTGGTTACAGTAGACAGACGCGAAATGAGCCCATTCCCAGGGTCTCACTAGCAATTCGGATTCATTATTTTACGTACAATGTCAGCCTGCACAACTCCAGACCTCCTGGGCACCGTAATTTGCATAATTTTGGGAAGGCAGCTTGTTTCTGGACGACGTGGGTATTGTACACAGTTGGCTGTAGATGCTGTTTTGGTTTTTCCTACCTTTTCATCACAGAGCACAGCTGGGTCAGCCTTAGGAACACCAAGTCAGCCGGCCGTGCGCCATTTTCGTTGGCAACATTGTAGGTCAATATTTGTATTGACGTTTTGGCGCCAAAGGAGATAAACGCTTTTCAGTTCAAATACACAAAAATCACAAAAATGCAACCTTCGCTTAGTATCGCGTAGAGGCAGTGTACGTGTCCACATATATTACGGGGTACCGCAAGGTGCTTTTAAATTTTCTCCTGTAATGAGACTCTGGTTGAGGCCATGGGAGCTGTCAGATATACGAGGTGACAATTAACTTCACAAACTCACCCTAGAAAAAGAGCTACACACCTCACTGCTGAATGTCACTACGGTCACCTTCGAAGGACTCCCCTTGGGAAGCTGTGCACTGACACCAGCGCCTAGTCCACCCTTCAAAGCAATGTTGGAACTCTTTTTCTGGAATGGCCATCAGACCTGTCATCGTATTACCCTCGATGTCCTGAATGTCATCAAATGTCTTCCTTTCCATATTTCCTTTATCTTCAGGTAAAGAAAGAAGTCACTGGGGGCCAGATCAGGTGAGTAGGGAGGGTGTTCCAATACAGTTATTTGTTTCCTGGCTAAAAACTCCCTCACAGACAGTGCCCTGTGAGCTGGTGCATTGTCGTGATGCAAGAGCCATGGATTGTTGGTGAAAAGTTCAGGTCGTCTAACCTTTTCATGCAGCCTTTTCAGCACTTCCAAATAGTAAACTTGGTTAATTGTGTGTCCAGTTGGTACAAATTCATAATGAATAATCCCTCTGCTATCAAAAAAGGTGAGCAACTGTCTTAACGGCACACACTTTTCCTTCACGGCCGCCCACAGAACGTGGTTCTGAACTGTGTCGAGAGCCGTGAGAACGTCCAAATTCTGACATGCTGCAAACTTTTGTCTCCACTCACAACTGGTTTTCCAGGCATGTAATGCTCCCTGGACGTAAGAAGCCTAAAAAGCAACGGTGATGAAGGATGGAAGCCAGGAGCTGGACGCTCTGACGGACACACAGTGCCCTGTGCTAGCAAACATTCAGCCATGGGGGAAAGGGTGTGGGGACATGGGGGGGCTGAGAGGGAATGACCCCCCAGTCATTGCATAGGGTCCTGTGGACGATGTCCTACGGTCTGGAAAGAACGGTGGGTGTTGCGTGAACTAAAGCATTTAGCAATGCTCAGGTGTTCATTTCCTGCGTTGCTAAACCAACAGAAGAGGGAGCACGGTGACATTAGGGACATCCTATTGCCGTCACCCTGCTGACCAGAGCCTGACCCCAACCCTAACCCTGGATGGACACCTGAGCAGCACGGAACAGAAAACAGAGCCAGGTGCCCAGGGGTGGGGACCCCGGGAAGGTTAACAGACAGCCTTGCGTCTGCACAGGTGACCCAGTTTTGTGCCCAGACAAATAAACCCACTCTCGTAGCTGAGGAACGCTGGCTGGGGACGCTGCTGTTATTACAGCGTTTCAGGAGCCCGTTTGGAAATCCGCAAGAATCTCTCTGTTATGGACTGAGATGGAGGCTGGTAAGGACGCTTGCCTTGCGATGAACGGGCAATGCCCTTCTGGCCTCACGCTTTTGCTAAAGCAGCAATGCTGCTTCCTTCCTCTCCTTCCTCTCCGTGACTTCCGTTGCCCTGTCCATTCAGGCACAAGGGAATTAGCCCACGAGGTGGAAACTGCATGGACGCGGGGAGGCTGGAGGTGAAGACGTGTCAGCGTGTTCTTGTTTGGGGTTGTCCATCACGGAAGGGCTGTTGTGCTTTTCCCACTGGCTGACACTCCCCGAGTCGCGTAACTTTTAACAGACTCCTGAGTGATGGTTTCATACACATGACCCCAGTCACCCCAGGAGCTGTGCACAAGTCCGCAGGAGCTGCAAATGTCCTGTGTGACCCCAGGGGGCAAGGAGCAAACTGGTGAGGACACCTTGGCTCCAGCAACCGTAGTGACCAGCTGGCATGAGTCCTTTAGTCCTGAAGCGTTTGGGCTCAGCTCATTCCAGATCTCTTGGCTCCGAAATTCGGAGTCTGATCCCAAAAGCATCGCACGGTGGTTTGCTGCCCGGGCACGGCCATCGCGATCACTCATTTTATCCTTGCTGGGGTCCATTGTTCGATGGCACTCAGCCTGGCCACCCGCAGGGGCACTTGGTGTCATCTTGGTTTCCCACGTAACGACTTCTTGGCTGTATCTTGTGAAATCCGCTCAGAGAAACGGGCCCACAGTAATAGTTACCACAGCCCTACAGGGCCGGTGTCTCCCGTGGGCTGCTCTTAAGTCAGGGTCACCGATCGTCCACTCTGTGGTTACCCAACATGTCACCAGGAAGGAGTGATGAAGACCATTAGTGGTGACACCTCATGGAGGTGGCTGGGTTTCTTCTGGCTGCAAGTTCCCATTCCTCCTGCGTCACGGGGGCCCCGGGCATCTGGTGAGAAAAGCTCAGAGGCTGACAGTTAGAAATGCCATGACAGACACAGTTTAATCCGTGAGTAGAGGCGGTCATGTTGTTCCAAGGGCGTCACACGTGGACCATTTCATCTCTTCCTGCGTGCGACTCCCGTGACCCCTTTGCAAAAACGTTCAAGAATCAGCATCAGACATTATCGTTCCTGGGTTTATTCCCCCAGAAAGTGGGAGATGGAGATTCTAGGGGGTGCAATATGACAGTGAACCTTGACCCAGGCACGACACGGAGAAATGAATTGTTTTGCCGTCTTCCCTCCCTCCCGTGACTGGGCTGGGCTGAGTTGGCTTTGAAAGTACAGTTGTTTTCCAGTTATTATTGGGAGACAAATGGTTTCTTCCAAACAGCTAATTGCTTTAAAATGTATCTGAGAGGTTCCCCAATCGAAACCACTTGCTGTTTCCATCAAACGATCCCAGCGCTCACGTAAATGACTTGGAATTCCCTGGGGACGCTGTCTGAGCTTCTCCTGGGCAATCGGAACGTGGAAACCCTACAGTCTGGGGGACAGTGGCTAAAACCTGGATCAACGTTCTGAGCCCTCGATCACCCCACGGTTCCCACCGCCATCAGTAACCGCTTTGCAGGCAGCCGCCCAGACCCAGGGTGCGAGTCCATCACCCTGCACAGACACATACATAGAGAACAGGCAGCTACACACACACACTCCCTTCATCAGCCTCCTGAAAAACGTCTCTTTGAAGGACAACACTACACCTTCTGGAAATTTTTCAGTAGCATTCTCTGACGTATTTTTCCTTTAACCCTATTTTCTTAGAACCGGATTTAATCCTTGCTCTTTGCAAGACTCTTTTGGATTTCTGGCATGAAGAAAACCAAAGCCAGACGTCTCTTTTCGGTAAATACGAAGCCCACTGTGCCCGCAGCACAGAAAGCAGCCCACAGCCACCTGTTCACGCTTTTCCAACAAGCCCTCCGGACCCAGGGGAGAATCAATGGCAGAGCTGTCCTCCGGTGTTTTCTGGATATATTTACATGAATGTCTTAGGGCAGAGCATTTCATTTACCCAGTAACACCAGTTCTGCCCTTTCTCAGAACCCCCGGCATTTATCTGAGTCCCAAGCAGCCTGTACAACAGCTTAGTCACGGTCAAGAAAACCTGTCCCTCTGTCATCAGCTGTCATCAAGCCCCAAACCTCACTGCCTCCGATCCCTGGCCCTAATTGTGTCAGAAAAGCACCCGAGACGATGGGCTTTTCGTAGGATCAGCGGCCCTCCCACGTGTGCATCTGCTGTGCACAGACATGCAAGGACCACGGACGGGGTTACAGGAGGTCAAGGCTGAGACGTGTGGGTTGGCCACTCAACTGCCAGGTGGGCTCGGCAGATGGCTTAATGTTCCCTTTTCCTGGGAGCGTTGCAGGATGCCGGCTGGAAAGCTCTTAGAGTAACTCACTGAGTGGCGGTGATCGAGTTGGGATGGGGGATAAAGGGTGCCACCAGCCAAAGGTGTTTCCTGCTGGCTCAGCCCAGGCCTGAGAGGGGAAATGTGCACTTTAGAATAACACTGGATCATTTCATCGTTTTAATGGCTCTCAGACATCCCTGATGACGAGCTGGAGCTTTGCAGACAAATGCTCATGCCCCGTTTTTACCTGGTGCCCTGAAGGTCACCGCTTTGATCCTTTGCAGTGAGGATTACAAGCAAATCTGATTAGGGACATGGCTGAGCTGCCTTCAGAGTGGTGACGGTGGACAGCTTAGAGGGCGTGCAGGGACGGTGGGGGGGCAGGAATTGTTTGCAGGGTGCATGGAGCTTGAATGCTGCCTCAGGGATAGGTGTGGCAGGCACAGCAACCCTGAGACAAGAGTGCTGGCAAACAATGGAGGTTTGATGCTCTCTCACGTGCAAGGTGGTGCGGGGGCCTTTGTGTGACACAGCCCTCAGAAACCAGGCTCCTTGTGTCTTCCTGCTCCTGCACGGCTAGTAATGGCCCCTGTCCTCCTGGCTCAAGGCGATGGCTGTAACATTCTGGGGGCAAATGGGAGAAAGGGAAGAAGAGGAGAGCAAAGGGCAAGCTGGTTCTGTCTCTGAAGGAACGTTTCAGCTTATGGTACTGGTACTGGGCAGAGACGGGAAAATCTTTGCCCTTGGAGGTACTGGGTACAAGGAATGGTGTCACTAGTTATTAGCTCGGTGACGCTGGGCAACACTCGACTTCTGTGAAGCTTAGTTTCCTCTCCTGTAGCATGACAGTGATAATGGTGGTGATGGTGGTGACGGTGACGGTGGTGACGGTGGTGATGGTGGTGGTGACGGTGGTGATGGTGGTGGTGATGGTGATGGTGGTGATGGTGGTGATGGTGGTGGTGATGGTGGTGATGGTGGTGGTGATGGTGGTGATGGTGGTGGTGATGGTGGTGATGGTGGTGATGGTGGTGATGGTGGTGGTGATGGTGGTGATGGTGGTGGTGATGGTGATGGTGGGGATGGTGGTGATGGTGGTGATGGTGGTGGTGATGGTGCTGATGGTGGGGATGGTGGTGATGGTGGTGATGGTGATGATGGTGGTGGTGATGGTGGTGATGGTGGTGGTGATGGTGGTGATGGTGGTGATGGTGGTGATGGTGATGATGGTGATGGTGATGGTGGTGATGGTGGTGATGGTGGTGGTGATGGTGATGGTGATGATGGTGATGGTGGTGATGGTGGTGATGGTGGTGGTGATGGTGGTGATGGTGGTGGTGATGGTGGTGATGGTGGTGGTGATGGTGGTGATGGTGGGGATGGTGATGGTGGTGATGGTGGTGACGGTGATGGTGATGGTGGTGATGGTGGTGGTGATGGTGGTGATGGTGGGGATGGTGATGATGGTGATGGTGGTGATGGTGGTGATGGTGGTGATGGTGGTGACGGTGATGGTGATGGTGGTGATGGTGATGGTGGTGGTAGTGATGGTGATGGTGATGACCATGTGGGCTGCCTCAGGACTGTCAAAACAGACAAATGAGCTAAATTACGCAGTCCTTTGAAAATGACAGAGTTACACAAATGATAGTGAGCATTCACTATTTGTACGTTTGGTATGCATGCATGTATTTAGCTATCAGGGGAGGTATATATCAATATATGCCCATTGAATTTTATCACATAGATTTAAAAACACTACTCAGAAAAGAGCTGTTGGATTTCCCCAAACTTGTTTTCAGATTAGACAGACGGTGCAATTTTCTACTGTATCCTGTCACTTTGCTCCATATGTTCACATACCTGGCACAGGAAGTACGGATTTCTGTCTCCCTAGCACCTGCCTTGGTGTCTGACACCTACAAGGGGCTCCACAAATCCTTGAGTTGAATTAAATTCTGCAAAGCTGGTAATGAACCGGACGGAGGGGATGGGGTTGGGGAGAGCTGGATACGGCGGGGAAGAAGAGGGAAGAAACAGAACAATCTGGAACGCGATAGCTTCAGTGAGGAAACGAGAAGCCCAGACAACCACACGGGTTCTCCCGATCTATCACGTAATTCAGTAGCAAGCCCCCACATGCCTGCTTGTCCCCTCGCCACCTCTGTCTCCAGTCTGGCCCAAGTTGCCATCAACTCATCCTGGACAACCACCTACACCTCGTCCTCTCAACATCCCCTCCTGCATCTCACCTATTGTCCACACAGCAGAGCGATTTTTTTCACACCTCGCTCAGGTATCTCAGTGGGGCTCCTCCCAGAAGACTCTAGGTTGGACAGAATGCAGGGAGGGTCACAGATCTGACAGGTGAGTGGGGAGGTGATCCAGGAAGGAAGTCAGCCCGTGAAGGGGGACTTATCAAGCCAGCTACCCAGTGAATGATTGGAGCGTCATCTCATGGTGACGCTCACGGACGCAGCATAAAACACCCTCCTGGGAACTGTCCTGGCTGAGAGCTGAGGGACCTGGGGTACGAGTACCCTACACCCGTCTGTAACTGGTGGGGGTAGATGGATTTCCTGCGTTTCCGTCTTGCCCCTCAGATGGGCGACGTGTGTTCCAGCAATCGGAGGACGGCCCTCCGACAAGGAGGCAGGACTGGCACTGCAAGGCAGTCGCTATTCATGGGGAAATGGCAAGGCATTCCCCAGGGGTTGGCCGGGCCACCAACACGATCTGGTCCATCACAGCAAAACCTCCTGCAGCCCCCATTTCACTCAGAACAAAGCCCAACGTCCAAGTCAGGTGAGATCCCGCCATCTCTGTGGTCTCAGATTTCACCTCCAGCCTCCTGCACATGCACCCCTCCCCCCAGTGCTGTCCACGCAGCCGTGCTCTGTTCCACCATCTACACAGGTGGCTCCTGGCTGGGGCCCACCTGTCCCTCCCTGTCTCCTCAGCCAGGTCTCTGGGCAAATGTCAACCCTCAAAGACGCCTGCTGTGGCCCCAGCGCTGCCACGGCCCCTGTGGTCACTCTGTCCTTGGAAGAAGAGGGGTGTGTGTTTCTGCCAAAGCCTTGGGGGGAGGGGTCTGTCCACACGGGCCATCATGTCACCTTATGTGGTCCCTGAGCCGTGCTGCACGCCCGATTGCACAAACAACGCAGAAGGCACCTGGGCGGCTGTGTCCGTCCAGCACACCAGACCCCCAGGGGTCTGAGCAACACTTTGCTCTGCTCCCCTCCTCCATCTGACCCGCCCTGGTAACTCATCGATGGGACATGTCCAGCAAAGCCTCCATGGACAGGCTATGGTTCAGAAACAAATGGGCTCCAGGCAGCTTGGCTGCACTGCCCCCGCCCCACCGCACCCCTCCTGGGTCTGAGTCCCACGGGGACCAAAGAGAGCACATCGTTAGGAAACGCCTCAGCTGAATCTCCGTCTCAGGGGACCCACAGGAAAACAGGCAGGGGATCCCCTGTCACGTTCCCCCCAAACACACACAGAGCAAGGTCAACACAATAGTCTACGGAGCACACACACCACCTACACCCACGCACATGCTCATCAAATTCACGCACGGCTGGACGTCTGTCTCTACGGACCACACAGTTCCATCGCCCTGGTTTCAATAGGGTCCTCCATCAAGTGAAGGCACTAAGCGGAATTTCTGAACCGAGAAAGGACACACATTTCCGAAGGTACACGGACGTGCCCAGTGCTTAAAATAGCCCACCTTAGATAGGTCTCTTTCCCAAACAAACATCATGGTTTTGTTTTTTTTGTTTTGTTTTGTTTTCTCTTTTTGTTTTTTTGTGTGTCAAAGAGCATTTTGCAAATCCTTTCATCAACAAGCAGGTTTTCAATTCTACATTTTAATGGGGGGAGGCTTTCCCTGTCATTAAGTGGCACTCACCTACAGAGGAAAGTATCCCCGTTTAAATCACTCGCTGCGGTTTTCTCCGGCAGGGAGGAACCTGCAAACGATGTATATGCATCGTTAGAAAATCCTGTGAAAAGTACTGTGCTTGAAATCTGATGACACACGCCAGTTGGCTGTACCCCGCGTTTCACGAGACATTTGACCACGATAGTCTGTTTTGCTTTTGGGTTTTGATGTTTTTTGACGTGTGGACGAAGAGTCACGCCCTCTTTACACTTTCTGCCTGCTCTGAAGGCAGCCGTCAACCATGACAAAAACGGTTTGATTTAGGGGGTAAATCTATTGCTCTGCCCAATTCATTCATTTACCTACAACGTGGTTTCCTGTCGCCACCTGGGTTTCCAGCTCAGCAGCATGACGGAGTGAAATGTCGTTCGTAGGATTAAGTATAATTAAAATTGTTTTAACCGTATATGGGGAGAAATCGATAACCCTACAATAGCCTCACTGTGGGATTCTGGGTAATAATTTCTTTCTTCCTCAGTGGGGGGTGACCCCAAATCATGGCACCATTTCTTGTATCGGAGAAGAAATGAAGCCAAACCATGCGTCCTTAGAGTTTGTTTTTATGTTTGTTGTCTGACAATCCTACCAGGATGTGTCTAGAGTTGATTCTCTTGTAAAACTTGTACCGAGAACCGAGCCTGTAGTCGCTTTTCTGACTATTTCTTTGGCTGACAACATTTGTCTTCTATTGTTTCTATAATTACTGCTTCTGGCCACCTATCCCATCTTCCTGTGCAGGAAATCATATTTCTGGTGAGTTGGCTTTGGGCATCTGCTTGGTGTCTCTGAATTCATCTTTCTTTGTTTTCCCCCCAGTATTTTACGATTCCCTCTGCATGCTGGAAACATTTCGTTGGTTTTCTACTTCCCCCAAAATTTCATTTCTCACAGTACAAACTGCCCACACCGGTACTTTCCACTGAGCGGTTATGTTTTTTATTTTGCAAAGACATTTTATCCCAGTGTGTTTATTTCTTAGGATCGACTATTGCAATTTCCTCTGAATCCTGTAAGTCTTATAAATCTGTTTTTCGGTTTTTGTTTTTGGTTTGTTTGTTTCATTTTGTTTTAGTAAAATTTCTTCCTCCTTTTTTGATAAGTCTGGTGTGTGTTTCGTGCGGCGAAATCCCTTCCGTGGTTTTGGTAAAGGAGCGCGACTCCCACTTGCTTCTCAGGGGTGACAATGATCGGAGAGATACATTGTGAACAGAAAGAGAAATGAATGACGAAACCGCGTGACTGTGTGTGTGAAGGGAGTAAACGAAGGCTGGGAGAGGTCCCCGTGAATAGAAAAGCTGGGGCAAAGCGCTCTGAGGGAGTGGCATTCATCTTGAACTTTCTGAGAAAGAATGACCCCCCCACCCCCCACCGCCCCGGAAAGAAGCATGTGAGACCACAAGAGGCTAGGTGGGTTCAGGAAGCGAGAAATGCTTGCTGCTTGGAAACAGGAGGGCAGGCGAGAGGCGGGGTGATGGGAAGCAGATCCCGCCGGGTCTTGCAGGGCACAGCGGGGGGACTGGGGACCTCTTTATGCTCTGCGGCTTGGCAGCCAGGGTGTGTGGTTGGATGCATGACGGCTTTTTCTCTTTCCTCTCCACGTTTGATTGTTCCCTTTCCTGCCGAGGTGGAAATGGACTTCCCAAGTGGCCTGCGGGAAGAAATCCCGGCCACGTCACAATCCTGCTTCCCTGTCTCCGGGCTCAGGGACACCTGTTTCCCGCTTTCCCCTCAGGAAGGCTGGAGTGTCCGTCATGTTCTCTTCGTGCTCTGGGTTCCCGCGAAGACGGTCTGTTCTGGATCCCGGGAGAGGCTGTGTATCACAACCGATGGCTCTCCTGGGGCCACTGTTGTAGGATCCGAAAGGTTCTGCCCTGACCTGGGCACACAAAGGTGACAGGGACGGTGGGAGCAGCCTTCTGAGTGACACAGAATGGAGACGCGGCTCAGACACGACGCCTGCAGTTCCACGGCCTTTCCTTTCTCAGAACGGAGGGTCTCTGCCCAACAGTTCCTGGGAAATGAGTAGTGAGCATGTTGAAACCACCCACAAAATGCCCCCATTCAGTGTGGACCCTGCAGAATGGACTGTGGCCAGTTCCTTCACTTTCTGCCCCGCAGCTCTGCCAAGCCTTAGCTGCGGTGTTGGGGAGCCGTGGCTGGGTGAGAAATGCCCCCCAACTTAGCAACTAAACAGCACTATTTCCCAGTGGCTGGGGGGCAGCATTCCCAGTGGGTGTGGGGCGATCAGGGTCGCCGCCATCTTCAACCAGGACACCCGCTGGGGCCGCCTTCTCCTCTGAACATGGAGGTCGTCTTCCAAGGTCATTCTTGTCGGTGGCAGAATTCACCTTCTCTGACACGGGTCCGTGGATGAAGTCAGGCCCACCGAGCTCATCTCCCATTGAGGACGTCAAAAGAAACTGATTGCAAATGTCATCGTTGCTCACACTCCAGGGCAGGGGGTGACACAGGGCGTGTACAGCAGGGGACAGAAATCGTGCAACCACGTCAGAAAGCCACCTACGCAGCTGTGCCTCTGGGATCCCAGCGTGCCATCCCTGATGTCTGACACCCAATATCTCACAGGTGCCCCTTCCGAGCTCTCTGGTATGTCCAGGCCTATTCCAGACACACCCCCCCCCACGCCCTCCGATCTACCAAGGGGAAAATCTAACACAGCTGGATCGGGGCGTGTGGCCCTGGGAGGCGGCATTGGGACGGCGCTTCTCAGGGGACAGAGAAGTGTCTGCAAGGGGACGGCTTCTTAAAGCACGTTGGGCTGGTGCAAGCAGACGGGGTGGGGGTGAGGCTGAGGGAAAAAGGCGGCAGCAGCCAGCCCCTCACGTCAAGCAACGGACCAAACACATGGGGCACGGCAGAGGGCACAGAGTCTCACACGTTGTACTGCACTGTGGCTTCAAACCGGGGACGAGGACGGTAAAAGAAGCTGTGACCACTTTGACGCTAGTGTCACCCCCGCCCCTGGCCAGTCTGTGCCCTGTGAACCAGCGTCGCCAGGAGCAGCCCAAACTCAGGGAGTGCAACGTACCAGCCATCATTTTCATGGTGGGATAGTGACCTCCCTTGTCTACTGCTCCCTGCACGGGAGATTTCTTTATTCTCCCCATGACGTCTGTATTGTTTCCCTGATTTAAACCAGCACGAGTGGATGCCTCTGTATTTTAGACGTTGGATTCCATGGCAACCCTACCTTTTGATTTCATTGCTCAGAAAAGAAAGGATTAATTATATATCTTGCAAGACTGCCCTGTACTGTTCCGTGACACCTATGTTTTTCCGGGGCAGGACGGCAATAGAAAAAGATTTCCACCGTCTCGGCTTCTACTCAGGGCTCGCTTTTTTTCAAACAGGACCTGACAGGATTTGTGAATGACACCTCGGGAAAGACGGGAAAACGTGATGTGACACCATCGCTGGGAAGGCATCTGATACCTGAGGTTATCACGGGAGGTGTTCAAGGTTAAGATCAGGCTCTAAGAATGTGGGTAATAAAACTCAGAACCATAATATCCGCTTCTATGAGACATTTATAAAAATAGCTACTCACATGCTCACCAACCAAGGGGAAACGAAAAAAGAACAAGAAAGGGTCTCTAAGCCTTCTGGGGAGACCAGACATCATCGTCCTGACCCTTCTCTGAAGGCTGGTCGTGCGTTATTGTGAAGGTACATGGCAACCTCGGGAGACGACAACCAGCCACAAACGTACCTTCAATTCTACCGGTGTCCACTGTATCCACACACATTTATGGTCATGGCTCTTATTCTGTTATGTATACAGACCTGTTGATGTCGGAGACACAGAACAAGAAGGAAACCATGAACGTGGTCCACCCACCCCTGCGCGTACAGATACGTGACATACCCTTTGCCACACGGCTGACGGCACGAGAGACGAACAGGATGGAAATGCAGCGCCTGGATTGAAGAAGCCCAGTGTCCTCAGCAAACCAGGCAGTTCTGTGTTTCACACAAATGTGCTTGACGGCGTTTCAGGGGGTTGGTTCCTGCAGGTGTTCAACGTCTAAGGGTTTTGCCAACTTGGGAACTTGATACGGTCTTAATATTTTCCATGCTGGCAGTGATTGAAAACACATGGGAAACACGCATCCTTCAGTGAGTCGATCATTGGGGAAATGGAACAAAGTAATAATGAAAAGCGGAGAATGGCATCGGTGCCACTTTTTCTGGTAATTACGTATTGAGTGGTGTGTGACAGATTCAAGGGACCATGGAGCATCATGAGAAAAATCCCACCTGAAGTTGAAGAGTTTGCAGTTACTTATACATGAGTATTACACCCAACACTCAGTGATGGATGAGATCTTTGCACCAGAAGAGATAACACCCTAAGCTCACAATTGGGGTTATCTTTTTGCTTTTGTTGGGAGGAACATTTATTTGTTAGACCAGCTGTGCTCTCCGGTCGCCTAAAAATAAAAAGGCCTTTCAAACTGAGAGGCGACAAGCGTTTCTTTATCTGAGATCCATGAGAATAGCTATTCGGGAAGCACTGAGTCAGGCAGAAGCCCAGGCAGTGTTCCGATGGGGACACAAAGGCCAGGGATGTTTATGACAAAGGGAGGGGATAGTGACATCACAGAAGGAAGGCGTTGCTATTGGTGCAGATAACGTGACACAGGGACGCTGATGCTAAACAGTGTTTTTAATTTTCAGCCCAGAGGCATCCGTCCTGGAGTCACGACACCTGCTTTCTTATCTTTGCAAACAGCTCTTTGGGACACCAGGTTGCTAAGGCCCCGTCCTGAGGTGACTTTGTCCTGCTTTCACCTGCACAGGTTTGAGGCGTCAGACGTGCCAGGATGGTCCTCTGGGAGGGCAGGTACGACTCCATGTTAAAGGGGCTGTTTATTTTTATTTCGTTTTATTTTGACATCTCAACTCTTCACTGTCGATGTCGGTTTGTTCAGAATTCCTGGACGTGGGACTGAGATGGACAGAAGTCCATCTAAGCTCATTTTCCTGGGGGACATTTTGGCAGGGAGACAAGGTGAGCAGACCTTGTACCTCTTGTGTCTGTCCTTCTCAGATGGTTAGTCTGACAGCCCCACTTACTGATGTACAGGAAGCCAACACGTCGGCATTACATGTTGCCATTATCAGGAAGCACCTCTGCTTCTGTGTCCTGTACACATGCGTTCCTTACGTGTGTGCATGTGTTTTTTCTTTCTTTCTTTCTAGAAAATACCCACCCTTCTTTGTTTCTCCGAAGGGGATGCAGAAGCAAAAGGTTAACGCAGGCATCACCACAGGGCTTCTCTCTCTTTGTAAAAGTCACCCTTGCTTCCCACCCATCCTCATGGCGTTACGTATTTCCGTCAAAAAGAAGCCACGTGGAAAACAGCTTCCCTTCTTTGGCACGGCTCGCTGGCGACACGTCAAGACCTGCGACTGACATTTCCAGCTTTCCTCACGTGTGTGAGGACGGCACACAGGGGTACAGCATTCTTTCCAGGGACAGCAAGCTAAGAACTTGGGGTCTGAAACGTGGAGACAAAAAAGAGTGGGCATTCGGTGTCATGAGCAACACGCACTCTGAGCAAACCAGACCCTCTGAAAAATCACAAGGAAGCAACAGCGTAGCTAGAACACAGCAAAAGAATTGTCTTTTGGAGGCGGACCCAGGGAATCACATTTTCACACGAGAAAGGCAGAGAAAAACAGGAAATCAGGTTACGTTTTCTGGGGGGGGCGTGCTGTATATACCACCTGGAGAAATGAACACCACCGGTGACAGACTCACACCCTGACCAGCACTGAGAACCTTTCCGTCTCTCAACTCACATGAAGGATGTGACGAAATGTGCCCATCTTCCTCGCCGCGGAGAGGCCACGAGTGACAGCTATAATTACAGGTTTGCACAGCCCCAGTGTGGGGCCTTATTTTCACTTCTCAGAAACAAGCAGTGGGCGTGCATAAATTAATCCGGAGATATAGCACAGCCAATAATTAGGCACGCTGCCAGGGAAAAGTACGGGCTTGCTGGCGTGTATCACAGAATCTACAATTTTCTCTCGACCTGGCGCACAAAATACCTCGCTCCTTTGTGGTGGTGACAACCCAAACCATAAAGAATGAATGACAACAACAAAAAATCCCCAAACCAACACAGCGAGAGCTGTATGTGGCTTAGATGTCCACAGGGGAGCCTGTCACCGCCGCCTCTGTGGCAGTTCTCCGATTAACGGGCACTGGGACAGTGGGGCCCCTTATTTCCAATCACTCTCTTAATGCCTGTGTTTTCATCATCTGTGTAGGTCAAGCGATGCCCAGATATGCTGTAACCCAATCGCCCTACATGTCTCGTTTAAAATTAGTAAGCCAGGGCGACCATCACAAAAATCAGAAATGCACAAAGCAGAAGAATGTAGGTTCTACATTTACTTTTCTTTTTTTAAAGGAGAGGTGATATCAGGACTAAGGAGAGGGGACAGCAGGGCTACACGTGCACACACACACATGCATATCACAATTTGGAGGCAAGAGTGAATTTGAGAATTGGTTCAGAATAATTAGCCTCGACCCTAATTTTATAGGTCTGGGCTCTGCAACCTTTCTGCCGGCCACTAGCCATTACGATTGGCTTCCAAAGGGGGCCACGCCCAATTAGGTGATGGGGACTGAAGGAGGATAAAGGGGTCCCCCAAATGCCATCTGTTTATACACAGACAAGCCAGGTGTATAAGTCAGGGTTCTCAAAGGAAACAGAACCAAGAAGGTGCGTGTGTGTGTGTGTGTGTGTGTGTGTACGTTGAGAGACAAGAGAGAAAGATATTTATTTTCAGGAACTGGTTTACAAGATGGTGGAGGCTGGGACATCTGAAATCTGCAGGGCAGCCTGGCAAGCTGGAAAGTTGGACAGGCTCTCTATGTTCCAGTCTTGGGGCAGAATGTCTTGCTTTCCAGGAAACGTCCGTTTTTCCTCCTAAGACCTGCAACTGATTGGGCGAGGCCCACCCACCACGTTGAGGGTGATCTCCTTTACTTAGAGTCAACTGATTGTAGATGTCACCCCCATCTGCAAATACCTTCTGAGCAACCCCCAGATGAATGTCTGACTGCGGCACCAGGCACCAGCACCCACCCAAGTGGACACGTTGAGAGTAACCATCACACCAGGCCGGGAAAGCTGAGGATGGAGGCCAGGTGGGAAGGGGCCATTCTGCAGAGGCCCCCACGTCTGTTAAACATGATTTCTGGGTGAATCTGAATGTGTTTCTGGATGAGATTAGCATTTGAATGTGTGGACTGAGTAAAGCAGATTGCGCTCCATAGTGTGGGTGGGCCTCGCCTAATCAGGTGACGGCCTGAATCGAGCACAAAGGTGGAAGGAGGGAGAGCTGGCTCTGTCTGCCTGACTGAGCTGGGACATTGGTCTTCTCCTGCCCTCAGACTAGAACTTACACTACGGGGTCCCCAACTCTCAGGCCTTGTAATTACACCACCGGCCTTCCTGTGTCTCCAGCTTGCAGACAACGGGTTGTGGGACTTCTCAAAGTCCATAATCATGTGAAACTCATGACAACATTTTAATATCTATCTATCTATCTATCTATCTATCTATCTATCTATCGCTTATTGGTTCTGTTCCTCTGGAGAACTCCGAACAATCCCATTAGCATTACGCTTCACCATCTCAACTGGTGTTTACACACTCTAATTTCCAAGGAGATGTTCAAGGTCATTTGCATTTTGCCTTACAATTTTCACGGAATCACGCCATGGTAAATACGATTCACAGGCACACTGAAAAGTGAAAACTAAAGCAAGCAGAGCAACGTACAGGACAATATCACTCATGTCTTGTGCAGGGTCCGGTGATAAGACGAGGAGCCACGCCTGAGACCGGCGCTTAGCAAAGAAAGTCACCCATGGAAAAGAGCTGAAAATAACTGTGAAAACGTACAGATTTTACACGAGTAACACGACCAGCACATGACGTGTTATCAGGGGGTATTTCCACCCCAAGGGACAGATCAGTGTTGGTCCTTTATGACCCTAAAGTTCCATCTCGGTACAAGGTCTGCTCTGCTGGGATGTTTGGGAATGAAATTTGCGAGATGACTTAGATGGTACAGGGTAAACTAAAGCCAAAGTGCCCGCGGTGGATGGACACACACACACACGCACCCACACACCCACACACACTAACAGACACAGAAGCCCCTGGAAAGTACAAGGAGCCTTTTCCACTTATCGCTGACGTGACGACTGGCTTGCTAAACCCACGATACTTCATTTCCTTTCTGACTGGCAGTGGGCTGTCCGTCCGTGCTAAAAGCCACCTCGTAGGAAGACGGACGCTTTGTTGCGCATGACAAAGGGGAGCCTGTGGTTGCAAAGGACGGGACTTGAGAAATGACGCGGAATTCTACCCGTCAGATGAGACGATCCTACAAGATACGGTCTCTTTCCAGGAGCCAGGCTTCTTATGATGAAACATTCTATTCTGATTATTCCCTTGCTGGTTAGTTTACTGGAAGGGTTCAGAGTGGTAAGAGACCGACATAGTTGATGGTCTCTCATAGATGGCATGTCCACTGCTCAATTATTATTACTTTTTAAATTTACAATGATTTTTTTTCTTTCAGCTTGGGAGCTAGAAGGAAATGAAGGTGCAACCCCACTGCAGAATCAGCTTTATGCAGCTCACGTTCCTGTATGCACAGGGGTCCTAAGAGCCCCCATTTCACAACGGGGGGTGCTCTGACATGTGGAAAGCCAGCCTGAGTGTCAGCACTCGTGAGGGCAAACTCATGGGCGCCTTTTGGCACTTGCCTTGAATCACCTTTCATCACCCAGGACAGATGTGTCTGGGAAGATGAAAAATGTTCAAGTTCCTTCTTCCTTTGCACACTTGGTTGTAAAGGACATTCAATGTTTCCGTAGCATAAATCATTTCTCAGCAGAAGTGTCTTCCCCTGTGGGGAAAAGCTTCTGTTCCGACGGTGATTTCCACATCAATTTATATCCTAGTCCCATTGCATTGCGACTGATATCTTCCTTGAATAAACCTTTGGTAAAACTAATAGGAACTGATGGGAAAGTGGGGAAACGTGGATTTCCCCCCACTTCTTTGGAAAATAGTGAAGTCACCACCACCTTGTTTATTCAGCCGATATATGTGGGACATGGGCATCGTGCCAGCCCAGAAGGTACAGGCTGAGCAGAGGGCGAGACGGGAATACGTGTGCCCTTTTCTGAGGGAGCTGAGAGTCTGCAGTCAGAAATACGATGTCTGTGGGGATCAGGCCATCTCTCCAGGCAGCAGCGTTTCAGTGCGACAGGCACGGGGCAGGTTGGATTTATGGTCCAATGTCATGGCTTCGTGTCGTATGCCTCCTGTCCGGCAATAACCGTCAGGATTGGACAGGAATACGGCAGAAAATGCACCCGGGAGGAGCCCTCTGTCAAACTCAGACAAAGGCAGAGCTTGCTAAACTTAGGACTCCACGCTTACCCACGCCCAGGGGCCGGCTGCCCTTGTGCCAGCCTGGCTCTGACCCATAGCACTTCCCTGCAGGTACATGAGTGCAGGTGCGAGAACCCACTGCTGCGACCACAAACGCCTCCCGGACCTGGAGCTCACCGTCCCCAGACACGGAGGGTCCTTGGATAATGTCCTTTCGCTCAATGGCGTTTCGTTAGAACACTGCTGAGGCGCTGACTCTTGTTTCTATGGCTCAGCCTGTGTTAACAGTGATTTTGTTCCCGTTAGTTTCGCTTCAAGTCAAAAAAAACCTATGGATGATGTCACGTGAGGATTTACCATATTCTATTTTTGTTTAAGCTAAGCAATCTCGGTTGGTTCTGTCCTAGTTATATGATATTCTCTCTCTCTCTCATTAAATGCTGCCCAGTTATTGGTCTATGGTTCCCCAGTGATACTCCAAAAAAAAAGTTATCAGTGGAAACACAGTTTCATTCATTTCAGTAGTGCCACCCGAGTTAGGAGATGAAATGCTGATGAGGGATGGCTATGCCGACTGCACTGGGTTTGTCAGCCCGGCTCTACGTTCCAGACACGCGTTCCAAGCAGCACGGCTAGCGTCAGCCAATCAGCACGCAGCACACGTACTCAAACTTACAGTTTGGAAAAACAGCACCTACTTTTTTGTTTGTTTGTTTTCTCTTAGTATAAGTATGTTCCCAACTGTCGTGTTAGACGTGCTCAGACTCCAATAGGATTGAGTGTTTATCATGCAATAGTTGGTATATATTCATACAAACAACAGATGTCTATAAAACATTCACACGTTACCTGGAGTGCTGTCATTTAATCTGGAAACTCTACTTCCAAAGCCACAGTCTGATTCTTAGTGGCAGAAAAAGAGGAGACACAGGCAGTCAGCTGTCAGCAAAATGTCCACGCAGTGTGACCAGGAAACCCTTCTCCTCAGTTTACTGTAAGTAAAGGATGTGTCTGTGAAACACCAACTATCCAACAGAAGTGTATTTTTTTATTTGCTAAAACATTATGCCGCTATCAAAAATGGAATGGAGAAAGCCACGTGTAAAAAAAAAAATCTAATGACATTAGAACAGTGTGATTACAAATACATTTACACGAAGAATTACTCCAGAAAAGACTCAGAAGGACAGGGCAATCGGCTTGTGTGTGGGGAGTTGCTTCATTTTAAGATTTATGCCTAAATTATTGTATTAGAGGGGGAGACAGAGAGATATATTGATTTAGTTTAAGAAATTGGCGCATGAAATGATGGAGGCTAGCAAGCCCCAAATCAGCCGTTGTGGACCAGCCAGCAGGAGCCCCCAGAAACAGATGACATTGTAGTTCACGTCCAAAGGCTGTGTGCTGCAAAACTCCCTCTTGCTAAGGGGAGGTCGAACTTTCGTTCTATTCGGGCCTTCAACTGATTAGACGAGGCCCACCCACAGTACGGAGGGCAATCGGCTTTACTCAGCGTCCACCAATTTAAATGTGAACTTCACCCATAAACACCCTTACGGGGCGACATGGCCCAGTCAAGGTGACACATCACATCAACCATCACAAGTATTATGCCGAAAAGGAAATGCTTGAAAAGAAGAGGAGGAAAGAGGGTGAAGCAAGGACCTCAAAGTGGCCAGGGTGAGTTATTGATAAAGGGTCCATATAAACGGGAAGGCACGTGTAGGTGACTGCAAGGTTAGGGCAAGCTCTTGCAGGATGGGGTGGCGGGCCATGTTTGTGGGTCAAGAGAAGAGACTAAGGGACATATCCCCAATGCTGACGTCTCTTGCCCACCCCAAGCCAGGCACTGCTGTGGGCTGATGGCAGAAGGGGAAACCCCATGCACACAACTGTCAGCCCTCCACGGTGCCGACTTTTGTCTGCTTTGGATCAGCGGCTGCAGGAGAACAGAACCTGTCCTCATAACTGTCTTTCAAGCATCGACGACGTCTAATTCAAGCCAGTCGGAAACATGTGTGTGCGTGTGCCACCAGGAAAGGACTCAGCAAGAATGAAAGACGCACAACTAGACCGTAGGTGAAAAAGTAAACCTCACGGGTGTTACTTGGGCCAGCTTTTCCCAAGACCCGATGGCCATCATTCATTCATTCAACAAACACTATAGCACCATCTTGGCTGTGCTTTTCTTGTCACGCCCCCGGCTTCTCGTGCAGTCTCGACAACCAGAATAGGCCCACTCGACAAACAAAGCAATGGGTACATGACTAATTGCTGTGTCCCATCCTCCCTTACGAAATCCTGAACAGAAACTCTGGATAAGTATTGGTCTTTTCACACAGGGCCTGATCTGATTTTGTGAGTGGTCTGAGCTTCATAGCTTAGCAAATAGCAACATCCACCATCACCACCATCACCACCGTCACCACCATCGCCCGCCACCATCGCCACCATCAGAATCTGAATCCCATGTGACGAGACAACAGAGCTGTCACGTGGGCTCCTGAGAGGACACTGTGGCCTGAAAGGACCTACCCTTCTCTTCATCCCAGCAAGACAGTGATCTGACTGATGTTTTTTTGGGCAGAGAGATGGAGCGTCCTTGGTGGCCTAGAAACAAGGAAAAGGGGAGATCGAATTTCCTCGTGAGACAGGCTCCGCGTGTCCTTTTAACAAATTGGTCTGGTTGGAGCCTCTTACGTGGTGCTCAGTGCAGTTTCAGTTCCTGTAGCCTCATTTGCTGAGCTGTCACTCTGCGGCTCCTTGGGAATCAAGTAATGAGAAGTGACCTGAATGTTGAATCTTTCTCTGCTTTCCCTTCCCTTCAACAAGCACCCGGCTTCTCGCTGGAGGAACATACTGTTCTGAGCAAGTGTGGGCTTAAAAATATTCACTTCTGTCACTTTGCCCTTCTGGGAAAAACAACAGGGCTGAGGACGCGGCATCTCTGGTTACGGCCTTCTGGGAAACAAGACGCTCGCTTGGCCCCTTCGACTGATTTGGAAAGAATGACCCAAGCCATGCAGTGTGCTTCTGAGACACTCAACTGAGGCACAGGTCACAGAACGGCTCCGACAAAGCTGTTCTGGGAAAACACGCGAGGACAACGTGTTGGGGGAGAAAATTAAGACCCGTGGTGTTTATTTAAATCAGACGTGATCGTGCTCCACTGGCCCAAAGACACAAGTGTTCTCAGAGCCACAGCGGATGTCATGCCTGGGTCCCCTGGGGCAGCAACAGAAAAGCAACTTTGTCAGTAAGTTCTGTGCTGCTGGGGCTGACGGTTTGTTTGGTCCCAGAAATGGCACCTGGCAGGGAATTCTGAGCACAGTCAGAGCCTGAGACCCAGACCTTAGGGAACCTGGGAGGATGGACCAGATGACAGCTGGGGGCTCCACAGGTTCAAATAAGTATTGAAGTGGATGGATGCCATCAGCTTGTCAAGGTGATACGGCCAGGTGTCTGTCCAGGTGCATGGAAGCTGGTCAGGGAAAGCCAGGCAGGAAAACTTCAGAAATCAAAGCAGAAAGACTTTTGCCATTTGGATGAGCCGTCCATCCACCCTCCCATCCATCCATCCATCCATCCATCCATCCATCCATCCATCCATCCATCCATCATCCACCTACCCAACCACCCACCCATCCATGCAACACGCATCATGGTGTCAGGAACTTCCACAGTCTTGGGGACACAAAGACAGAAAGATACGGTCCAGTCAGTAGAACTGCAGGCTCCTAGTCAGGGTTGCAACTCCAGGAAGAAAGAATTTGGAGACACAGGAAAGGGAGACGGGCCTGAGCTCAGTAACTCAGAGGCAGCCATGTCTCACTTTAGACCGACGGACCAGAAAGGGCAGGATGGACAATGCAGGACTCAGCTCCACATCTGGCGAGAAGCAGCGAGGCACCCTGTTCCCAGGCAGGCGAGTGACAGTGGGAACACAGTCCTACCGTCTCCACAGAGGCGCTGGCACCAGGAGGGCTTTCTCATGGGGCAGCTTTAACGCTCCCTCGCTCAAATCCTGCTCGATCTAGGAACTGCCATGGGAATGAGCCTCTGAGGGGAGAAGTGGGACGCGGGGCGTCGGGGCACATTTGGGTAAAGATGAGGGCAGGGACGGAGACAATGAAACGCAAAGGTGACAACGAAAGGTAAGACCGAGAGGCGAGTGGGCCCTGAAGTGGAGGCTGGAATGAGTGGAGCGTTTGCACTGGTGAAGGGCACAGAACAAGCTCCCAGGCAGACGGACGTTAGGAAGCAGACAGCAACCGCTATGGATGAGGGTCTTTTTCGGGGAACAATTTGGAACTGCAGAGCAGCAGCAAGACGCACAGCGGGTCACGGTGGACAGGCGATCTGCGGAAGCCTGAGGACAGAGGCCGGTGACAGACGGGCAGAGGGGTGAGAGATGGGTCTTCTGCCTCACGTGAATTCCAGTGGGGAGAGACGAAGTGGGCACAGCGGTTGGGAGAACTTTGCTGTAATTCGGCTTTGCGAACGGCCGCTCACAGTGGAAGGGTGACAACAGAGAAAGGAAGGAACAAGAGCGATTTTGAAAAAAAGGGGACACGTCATTCACGAACGTTGCAAGCTCGCTCCCTCCAAACAGGTGGTGGTGGCATTTTATCATTTGTTTCCTCGGAAGAAATGACGGTGTTCCCGTGACCGAGGACACGGACAGAAGACATGGGTCATGGGACGAGGGGTCGATGCCATAATTGAAATTACCGTGTGGACAGGAGAGACACCTCACTGAGAAAATGAGACCTGTCCCCAAAGAGGCGTCCGAGGGACATTCGGACTTTGAGAGACAAGTGCCCCCTTTGCAATCCCGCCTCAGCCTGTGACCGGGCAACAGAGCGCACGCAGCCAGTTATTTCTGAGGAGCTGCGTGCCCGTTTAGTCATGGAGCACAAAGAATGGCGTGTCTCTAACAGAACGTCCAAATGTGTGAGGTGACGTCAAGCACGGGAGGAACGAGCTGGCGAGAGGGGCGGTGGCATTGGAGACACAGGTCTCGCTTCTAATGATGGTGAAGACACGTCAAGTTGGGCCTTGGGCTGTTAGGGCACCGTCTCCACGTTCTAACACCCGCTGACTTAACAGACAACCAAGAGCTGCTATCGGCGAACACTGTTAGAGGTGGAAAAGTGGAGGAAACGGGCCTGAATTTCCATTCCCATCAGTGTGGGACGAAGGGGGACAGAGCACATTGAGCTGTTTCTTACGCAGCAGTGAGAGTCTGAAGGGGCTTTCTGTCGCTGCAGGAAAGGAGGACAGAAACAGTCTTCCGATCGGCTGAGGTGCAGGTGGGAGCATGTCTCTGGCACGTGCACCTGAGAACTGTCTAGTTCAAGATATAACTCCCCCTCCGGCCCTGCCAGAGTGAGAACAATGAAACCCACACCCGCGTCTCACCGAGTGGACACAACCCGCCAGTGACTGAATACAAAGCCGGGCCCGTCGATAGCTGCTTCGCTGAAGAGTTGGGGAAGCCCCCAAATTCCAACGAAGATGCCCAGGTCCGCTCGCCTGGAGGCAGATGGCGTTGGAACTGTGGCCTCATTCGTGAGATTCCACGTAATCACATTATTCGGAGTGTGGGGGGGAGGAAAAGAAGAAGAAGGGACACTAGTATATACGAGGTCGGACAGTGAAGGTCGCGAACTTGTGGCAATACTGCTTCTCACCTTTTCTGATATCAGAGAGATTATTCACTATGAATTTGTACCAACTGGACAAACATTAACCAAGTTTACTATTTGGAAGTGCTGAAAAGGCTGCATGAAAAAGTGAGACAACCTGAACTTTTCACCAACAATTCATGGCTCTTGCATCACGACAATGCACCAGCTCACACAGCACTGTCTGTGAGGGAGTTTTTAGCCAGTAAACAAATAACTGTATTGGAACACCCTCCCTACTCACCTGATCTGGCCCCCAGTGACTTCTTTCTTTACCGAAGAGAAAGGAAATATTGAAAGGAAGACATTTTGATGCCATTCAGGACATCAAGGGTAATATGATGACAGCTCTGATGGCCACTCCAGAAAAAGAGTTCCAACATTGCTCTGAAGGGTGGACTAGGCACTGGCGTCAGTGCACAGCTTCCCAAGGGGAGTCCTTCGAAGGTGACCCTAGTGACATTCAGCAGTGAGGGATGTAGCACTTTTTCTAGGGTGAGTTCCCGACCTTATTTGTCAGACCTCCTGTACGGGGCTGTCACCGTCCAGGCCACCCCCACCCCTGCCTTCACCCCAGGGCAGGTACCAGACAAGGGGGGCAACCCCCGCCCCCTACAACCTGCTGAAAGGATTCCCACTGGATGGTCCTAAGTGCGCTCACCCTGCCTCACCCGTTCCTCCCCGTGGAGCCCACAGTAAACAGTCTTGCCCATGTCGCTCCTTCCTCTGCGTCTGCTGACCCACGTGGTGCTGCCCGGGGCCCCGGGTGACATGCGAGCTCCTCTTGGGGGCTGTGGAGAACCAGCGCTCTCTTCTCGCCATCTCTATTGCGGTAAAATTGATCAATTAAAAGCCTGTATATAGTGACAGTGTACGCGTTGATGTTTCGGTACGCATAAAACACACACGGTGACGTCGTCGTCACCGCCAGGGTAACTGCCAGATACCCCTCATGTCACTTAGCCACCAACTTCTTTTTCTCGCTTGTGGTGAGAATGCTTTTAAGATCCACCGTCGCAGCCCATTTTCAGTAAAACGACCCAGTCCTGAGAAGTCGTCCCAGGACCGGGGCCTCCTGTGCAAACCACCTTCTCCGTGGCAGCCGTCTCCCGATTCGCTGGGCATCACGCAACCTGAGTGATCACAGAAGCTACATTTTAAAAGCCATCCTCGGCCTGACATGCCTGCTCAGAGCATCGTGAAGTCGTGTCGGAAGCAGACGGTATCGTCCTGATGACATCGCCTGTCATCTGCCATCAGGGTTCACCCGGGAGCCATCTGCTCTGAGCAGCTGCCGATGTCACTCACTGTCAGTCACTCTGGACAACACAGCGACTTTCCACTGTCAGAAAATTCACACACGGCCCCGTGGCTGCCGTTTACCGCAGTGTTCTCAGAACCAGGAGATGCAAAGTGCCCCCAAAGCGCCTACTTCTGTAGACGTGACTCGTGATGTATTATTTCTGTTTTGTTTGAAACAGAATGGCCATGCATTCACAGTGGCCACATACTAATTAGCAGGGAGATTTGCCATTTGGGCGGCTCTTTGCATCCATAGCCGCTGCAGACACTTCTCACCCTCCTCCCCCGGTCACCACCTCCCTTCCATCAGGGACCTACAACCTTCCCCCGAGGGCCCTTTGTCTGCATGGTCTGTGTCACGCTCCCCTCTCCTCCATCAGCTCAGTGCTAGGGACGTTCTTTCCTACAGCAGGTATAGGTTTTAAAATGCACATTCTCAGCTCTGAGTGTTGGAACTGGTCCGCTCGGGAAAGCTTTTGGCAGAGGGCTGCTGTGGGAACCCTGCCCTGTTACCGAAGGGGGTCATCCATGCAAACAGCTCTGGGCACCTCTCCGTGCCCGCTCAACACGCCCTGGCCCGGCCATGCCACCCGGGCTCTGGCCCCACAGGGGTGCCTTGCATTCAGGCGGTGCTGGAAGGTCTCACGAGCGCAATTTATTGAGCAACAACACATGTCAATGACTAAAGGCAGGGCGCGGAGAGTAAACTGAGGAAAGGTGACCTGTGTCAGAGAGCTTGGTCTCCTCGGGCAGTCACCAAGTGTGACAGGCTAAATGCTGTCCCTCTAAAATTCCTATGTTGAAACCCTCACCCCCAGGACCTCAGGATGGGACTGTGTTTACAGATGAGTCTGTAAAGAGGGGACTAAGGTGAAATGAGGTCACTAGGGTGGGCCCTGATCCAACAGGACTGTGTCCTTATCAGAGGAGATGAGGACACAGACACACACAGAGGGACGGCCACGTGAGGACACGGGGAGCAGACGGCCGTCCACACGCCCAGGAGAGAGGCCTCGTGGGGGGCGACCAGCCTGCCCAGACCTTGACATCACACATCTAGTCTCCGTAATTGAGAGAAAATAAATTTATGTTGTGGAAGCCGCCTGGTCTGTGGTCCCATATCACGGAAGCTCTACCAAAGTCATACGCCCATCAAGGGCTATGGAACAAGACGTGTCACCTACCACGGCCGAGAGAGGAGGGAGAAGGTGTCAGACAGGCTCCCACTTACAGGAAGCACCATGGTTACCAGTTTTCACAGCATGGAAGTCGTAACCCTTCCCCTTCTTGCTGGGCGAACACGGGGCTTCCACCAGGGGCCCCGGGCCAGCTTGTCTGCTCCTCGTAGCTTTCCACACTCCTCCCAAGGAGGGACCCACAGCTCATCTCAGCGACGAGGATGAAGGACCCTATGGCCACGGGCCGTAGAGCATGTGGGACGGCTCAGGGCCTGGCATCCCTCTGCTTCCGTCTGCTCAGCCTCCACATGGCCCCCAGCCTGGGTGGGACTCGGCGCTCCTGCCTGGTGGGGGACACAGAGGGGCCTGGTGGGTCTGCCGCTCAGAGCGGTGGCAGGAGGGCTCCCTGTGACGCCAGGTCCCAGCTGGGACAGGCTCCCGTATAGATCCCAGTTGCCATCCGAAGGCCATTCAAACACAGAGGACAAAAGCCATCATGGCGTTGGGGGTGAGGGGGACAGGGGGGTTGTTTAATGCATCAATTGTTCCAGTGTTTCAAGAAGAAAGGTGCTGGGAGCTAGATAAGTGAGGACGGTGGCACGGCAGTGTGAAAATATACTTAAAGCCACTGGTGAAGGTGATACATTTTACGTCCTGCTATTTTAGCACCATAAAAAAAAAAAAATAATAATAAAAAGAAGGAGAAGTGTTTAAAAAGTCAGACAGGTTCCAAGTCAGAATGGCTAGAGGAAGAAAGGAAAGACGGCTGTGGACCACGCTGGAGACATTGCTGCTTTCAGCTCAGACCTTCTCGAGGCGACAGTGTATCTGCCCAGAATGCAGCAAGCTAAGACGCAGCCGTGACACACACAGGACAAACGCACAGAACAAAAGCACATTATGCAAACGTCCACGATTGGTTTCCACCGGGCGCCATGCTGCAGTATGACCTTGTAGAGACATATGACATCCAACTTAGGATGCGAAAACAGCTCAGCTCGTGTTTCCCAGCTGGTGAGGCAGAGCCTGGGCATACGAACGGTCCACAGGACTGCTTTCATTTCATCAAGATCAATAGCCTTTTACAAAAGAATCGCTGTGCATAAGTGCTGTTTGTGCCTTTCTCTTTGACCTTCACACACAGCAACAAAATGAGGTGGGTGTTTTCACCCCCATTTTATGCGAGCTGGTATTCAAACTCAGGAATGTCTCATTCTGCGATGCCAGAGCCGCATGACGGGGCCACAGGGAAAATTAAATGGGCATTTAAGTCTCGACAATGAATGCAGGGGACAATTCCTCTGTCACTTTCCTCAGTGTCTGTTACCTGACAGCAGCTTGATGGCCTTAGGAAATGAGCTGTGAATGCACCTGTTAAGGACAGAGAGCTGTGGGAGGGAAGGTACCATTCGGCAGACTCTGCCCTGCTGTCCTGGTCCCTTCCTAATGAATGCAGATGTCACAGCTCAGACGGCAGAAGCCCCAGGCAGTGGATTGAGCAGCCACAAAACCAATGTGCTGCCGTGTGCAGAGGGAATTTCTGGATACACTCTGCCTTCTCAGCCACTGCCTCAGATGAAAGGCTGCGCTGTTGGCTGCTGATTTTTGAAACCAGAACAGGATAAAATACTTTTACCCAATGCTTTCCATCTCACAGAATACGGTAGGCATTTCTTACGGGCATCATTTCTCGGGTTTATGCTCCATGACGCTGAGAATCTGAGCTAGTCACCGGCAGCTTGAAAGTCTCCATTTGCTGGTCCACATGGTGATCACAACAGTGGTGATGGTGGTGATGGTGATGGTGGTGATGGTGGTGGTGATGGTGGTGGTGATGGTGATGGTGGTGGTGATGGTGGTGGTGATGGTGATGGTGGTGATGGTGGTGACAGTGGTGGTGATGGTGATGGTGGTGATGGTGATGATGGTGGTGGTGATGATGGTGGTGATGGTGACGGTGGTGATGGTGATGGTGGTGGTCACGGTGATGGTGGTGGTGATGGTGGTGATGGTGACGATGGTGACGGTGGTGATGGTGGTGATGGTGATGGTGGTGGTCATGGTGATGGTGGTGGTGATGGTGGTGGTGATGGTGGTGATGGTGGTGACGGTGATGGTGGTGATGGTGACGGTGGTGATGGTGATGGTGGTGGTCACGGTGATGGTGGTGGTGATGGTGGTGATGGTGACGATGGTGACGGTGGTGATGGTGATGGTCACGGTGATGGTGGTGGTGATGGTGGTGATGGTGACAATGGTGACGGTGGTGATGGTGGTGATGGTGATGGTGGTGGTGATGGTGGTGGTGGTGGTGATGGTGGTGATGGTGATGGTGGTGGTCACGGTGATGGTGGTGGTGATGGTGGTGGTGATGGTGACGATGGTGACGGTGGTGATGGTGGTGATGGTGATGGTGGTGATGGTGATGGTGGTGGTGGTGGTGATGGTGGTGACGGTGGTGACGGTGATGGTGGTGATGGTGACGATGGTGACGGTGGTGATGGTGATGGTGGTGGTCACGGTGATGGTGGTGGTGATGGTGGTGGTGATGGTGGTGATGGTGACGATGGTGACGGTGGTGACGGTGATGGTGGTGGTCACGGTGATGGTGGTGGTGATGGTGGTGGTGATGATGATGGTGGTGATGATGGTGGTGATGATGGTGATGGTGACGGTGATGGTGATGATGGTGGTGTTGATGGTGCTGGTAATTATGACAATGGCTGCTGACAGATTTGGATCCCTTACTATATATGTGACTCTCACAAACCTAAGAGTTCTGCATCCTTTATTTCATAACTTTATCCTGTCAATAAGAGCAAGTTCAACCATCCTATGTAATCCTATAATCGGTACCCCATGCCTAGCACTCAGGATCCTTCAACCCTCACCTATGTTTTCTTTGTCCTGTAGTCTGAGCACCTTCTCCATGTATAATTATTACATAAAATTGTAACTATTATGTTTATTGTTCACTGTCTCCTGCTCGTCATCAGCACAATGGGGACAAGAGTCTTTCGCTGTTTGGTTCATGGGTGGTTCCCATGTGGCATATATTAGATGCTCAACAAACTCGGGATGACGTGAATCTTTACGAAACTCTTGAAGTACCAAGGAGGTGGTAAAGTTATACTTCCCATGTAGCAGATAAGGAAACAATGATAAAGAGTCAGCAATGCTAAAAAGGCAACGTAAGAATTGGAGCCCACACCCTCAGTCCTCTGTGTGCTCTTCACACATTTGTCTCAGAAGCTGGTGGAGTATGGGATTCGGTGGTTATGATGGTTTGAGGATTAACACACTTTCTACCCACATTTCAGGGTTAAATACAAGTCAGAAGCCCAACCTTAAACTGCACTGTCTAGACCCACAGGACCACCAACGGCGACTGATGAGAGGGGCTCCTGTCACAGTGGACAAGGATCGAGTAGGAAGCCAGGGCCGTACTGCAAACGTGAAGGTGCCTTACTTCCCAGTCGCACACATACATGCACACACTCACTCACACACACTCACACACACACAGACTCACACTCGCACATATACACTCACCACTCTCTCACACACACTCACCCACTGACACACTCACACACACGTACTCACACACACACATTCACTCACTCCACACACACTCACACACACTGAGTCACACACACAAACACACACCCTCACACAAACTCAGTCACACACACACACTGATACGTATACACTCACACACTCACTCAAAAACACACAAACACACACACTCACACAGTCACACACACCTACACACACTCAGTCACACATACACACACGCTCAGTCACACACAAACACACACACACACGGAAAACACCAATGGACATTTTTGAAAAGATGTTCAATATCATTAATCATTAGGGAATAAAATATGAATAAAGCGCACGATGAGATGCCACCTCACAGACACACACACACCAGGATGGTTTTGGTTAATCAGATGGATAATGGCATGTGTCAGAGGGTGTGGAGACGAGAATCATCACACATTGCTGGCACACATGTAAAAACAATACAGCCACGTGGGAACACAGCTTGGCGGTGCCACAACACGTTCATCATGGAAATACCATCTGACTTAGCAATTCTACTCCTAGGCACGTACCCCAAAGACGTGACACCTGGTGGTCTCTTTTTTTTTCAATTACAGTTGACATTCAATATTATTTTATATTGGTTTAAGGTGTAGAACATAGTGGTCAGACATTTATATAATTTAAGAAGTGATATTCCCCGATAAGTCTAGTCCGCACCTGGCACCATCCACAGTTATCACCATATTATTGACTATATCCCTTGTGCTGTATTTACATCCTGGTGACTATTTTGTAACTGCCAGTTTGCACATTTTTGTCACACTGGGTAGGGGAAGCTACTAACATGTGGCAGATGGAGACCAGTGATGTAACTCAACGTCCCACAGGTCACAGGACGCCCTACATCAGAGAATCAGCCCGAAACAAATGTAAGTATTATATACGAGGTTCAGAGGTCTGCCTTAGCATGACAGATCCTGTCTGTCTGTATCTATCTTATCAATCTATCTATCTATCTATCTATTTATCTATCGATGATCATCTATGCACATCTACTGCCTATGACAGTAGTTAGCAACTGAGCAAGGCTCTGCCCCCCCCACCCCAGGGGACACTTGGCATGTCTGGAACATTTTTGGTGGTCACACTGGAGACCCGGCTTCGCAGGTCAGCTTGCAGGACCATCAGTTACGAATGACGTCCTCAGCACAGCCCCAGGACCACGGTCTGGTGGCATGGCTCCTCCGTGCCCGCGGCCCGGGGCTCAGCCCCAGCACCACTTGGGAGGAAGGTCTGACGTCTCCCTGCACGAGTACGTCATTTCCAAGGGTTTGGCAGAAATCCTGTTGCAGCTGATCTTAAACAGGGAGGGATGGGAAATGGAGGACCAAGGCGGGGAGCCTGGATATGACTGACGAGGAAAGGGGAGACCTGCTCAGCAAGGGACGGGGAGACCACAGGGGAGGGATGGCACCAAGACCCGTTCTCACCGACAGGCTTCTTGGTGGGCTCTACTTGCAGGGAGTTTGCTCTGGCCTTTCCGTCGTTGGGTTCATTTCCACACGGTTCCCTATGAATGGACAGCAAGAGCTCAGGAGATCATAAGACGCGTCCCGTGAGAGGGGACATGTGCTGTTCACTGTCCATCCCCAGCCTGTACAGGACACGGGCACAGGGACACGTGGGAGCTGTTTGGGTGTCCTGTGGCTGCCGCTGTAACAAATCTCCCAACCCAAGTGCCTGCACACACACAAACGCGTTCTCCTGCAGCCCTGGAGGTCCGAGCGTGACGTGGGTCTCGCTGTGCGCTGGGCAGGGCGGCGTCCTTCTCTGCCCAGGGCCTCCTGTGGGGCTCAGGGGCACGAGTCCACGTTTCATTTCTGGTCTGGACCACAGGGGTCACTCACTCGGAATTCTAATGGGCTCTCCAGCTCTGCAGTTTTCCGCTCTAATGCATACAGCTGTAAGTGCTTTGGACAATTTAGTATGTTGGGTGTCCTGCACGGCTCACTTGGTGATTCTGGAGATGTTTTTGGTTCTCACAATGGAGAGCAGGGCTGAGGCTGAGAAACCCTGACTTAGCACAGAAATCCTTTCTTCTTTTTCCTTCCTTCCTTCCTCCTTTCTACCCTCCCTCCCTTCCTAGCTAATATGTCTATCTATTAAATCTAATCTACCTTACCTATCAGTTTATCAATCTATCTAGCTATCCATCTTTCTAATAACTATCTATCATCTATCTATCTATCTATCTATCTATCTATCTATCTATCTATCTATCTATGTATCTATATGTATCTATGCACATGTATCCATCCATCCATCCATCCATCCATCCATCCATTATCCATCCATCCATCATCCATCCATCCATCCATCATATATATGGCACTGATTTGCAGCCAGAGACAACTTTACTTCCCAGGGGACAGCTGATGATGCCTGGAGACCCTTTTTGGTGTCACACTGGGGAGGGGGTGCTCTTGGCATCTGGTGGGTGGAGACCAGGGACACTGCCCAACGTCCCCCAGGGCCCAGGACGCCCCACATCACAGACTGAATGTACCCCACACATCACTGCTGTCCAGGGGGAGGGTACCTGGGTAGTGAATGACATCATCCCATGTAACTCACACTTTCGTAGATTCTCCTGAAACAAATTTGTGAAACACCTTCAGTCATGGCACCGGGCCACTTGCTTGTTTACTGTCATAACCTCGTGCTGGCGATTTGTAAACCGCAGAGACACGTCCCTTTCCTGGTTTGGCACATTGGTTCCCCCCTCACTTATTTTGCGAACAGAGTCGCCACTCGATTTGCCTGGTGGTGCCGGTGGTGGACACTGTCATGGGGCAGGTATTCTGCGTATGTAACTTAACCATGAGCTGGTTTCCCTAGCACCCAAGGCACATCCTGAAAGCAGGTCCTGGGCTTTTGGCAGCTTCTCTCCAGCCATGGGAGGGTGCCCTGTCATTTGTGCTCTGCCCCTAGGGACCCTCCAACCCTCGCCAATCGACGGTCGCATTTCCCTCTGCGTTGAGACTTCACGAAAACTCCGTGGGAAGAATTTCAAAGATGTGTGGAAAACGCTGGGACCCAATTGAACCGATTCATTTCTGTTTTGAAGGTTGCTGGGGAGTCTGTCTTCACGTCTCCCCCCTTTTCCTCCAGACGGAGGGAGGCAGAGTTTCCAAATGAAGCAGGACGTCTGCTGGAAGGGAGCACTGAATGTGCCCGCCTGTCAAGGGTGTCTGAAGGGCAGAGGAAGAACGTGACACCTTGGCAGCCCTTTGTGTTCAGATCTATGGCCCGGCTACGAGCGGTGGTGGACGCTAAACACTGCTACTTGGAGAGGGAGCCGGTCGCCTTCAACCAGGGGCAGTTCTGGGATTACACTGCCCAGAGGTTTCTCTCCGTAAACCGGGGTGAAAATCAGTGCCATTGGAAGGCACGTGAGACCTGGAAGAGGGCGTGCTACGTTTTTCTTCCCAGGACCCAACTGTACGTGCAAATGAATGTTTTGATGGGACTTTGTGTTTGAAAAGCCAGATGTGCCTCCTTGGTGCATATCCTGAAAGCCCCGTTTGAAGCGTCGAGCATGGAAACGCCGTGCATGGAGATGGGGTCTGTAGGGTCCAGTGGGCAGGGACCTGGGAGCCCAGAGGGGGCTGCAAAGCCCCTGTCACCTTTCTGTCCTTCTGCTTCCCGTTGGCAGGTTGTACAGGCGGGTCTGTGCAATGATGTTGGAAACCTCTTGGCATATGAAACAGGGGGGAGTAGGGGGAAGCCATGTCCCCACTTCTTGGGACCCGGCCTGTTCTGAAAAGGCAACTAACACCTGTATTATTTTTTATCAGACTGAACCAAGAGACACATGAGCTGGAGGGCTGGTCCGTCTCTGTGACAAGCACTGAGCTTGGGGCGGGGGGAGGGGGAGAGTTGGGCGTACACCCCGTTCTTGGAAAGTCAGGATGGTCTTGGCAGCTCGCGGATTCGTCAGCGGACGGAGCCAACGTGATAATTACCGGCCTGGCCATCTCTGCAAACACGAGCTTGCCCTGCTGCAAATCACTGCTCAGAAAAGCTGCCCCAAGGGGTGAATTCCTTGTGCAATCTGAACGTGACGGACTTAGGAGAGGAAGTGAGCACTGAGCAGTTCAGTCCAGGTGAAAGCAGCCCCCGTGAGGAGCCGGTGTGTGTGTGTGTGTGTTGGAGGTGTTGTGGGGGGAGAAGAAAGGCCTAGCCAGCCGTGAAGGGGCTTTGTGTCCTCCTCACGACGCATTATTTTACTGACGTGAGAGTCACATAACCTAACATTAGCCACTCAAGTACACAGTCCAGTGGCATTTATCATGCTCCCAATGTTGTGTGACCATCACCTCTGTCTAGTTCCAAGACAAGTCATCACCCCATAAAGAGACCCTGTCCCCAGTCAAGTGGTCACTCCCCTCCCCTCCCCCAGCCCCTGGTAGCCGCTAGTCCACTTCCTGTCTCTTCTGGATACTTTGTAGCAATGGGATGTTACCACACATGAACTCTCACGCATGGCTTCCTTCCTGTATGATGTTTTGTGGTTTGGTTTTTGTTTTTTCAATTTAATTCGGGAATATTGGGGGACAGTGTGTTTCTCCAGGGCCCATCAGCTCCAAGTCGTTGTCCTTCAGTCTAGTGGTGGAGGGTGCAGCTCAGCTCCAAGTCCACTCGCTGTTTTCCATCTTTAGTTGCAGGGGGTGCAGCCCACCATCCCATGCGGGAATTGAACCGGCAACCTTGTTGTTCAGAGCTCGTGCTCTAACCAACTGAGCTAACCGGCCGCCCTGTATGATGTCTTGGAGGTCCGTCCATGGTGTGGCGTGTAGCAGCCCCTCCTTCCTTTTTCATGGCCACATAATATTCCACTGTAGGGGCGCGTGTTAACATGTTTCTAAGGCCCCCTTTCCTCTCCTAAGACGAAGTGACAGAGGCGATCCCTACAGACACATTTAGTAATCACAGATAACGTCCGCAGAATGCAATTTATAATACAGTGTCCTGCACGTGACCACGTCAGGGCTCAGGCCACCCTCTGGAGACAATGAAGAGGTAAGGGGTCTGTCCGTGAATGCTGGATCCCCAGGGAGATGCCGGCTGCAGACAGAGGCGGCCCCAGGCGTGCTATTCTGGTAACTCAAATGCCATCAGCTGCCACCTGCATTTCCCAAAACGCTGAACAAGCTCCCTGAGGACAATCTATTCATGGATAGGTCACTGGCCTGGAAAACTCAGTCTCGGGCACTTATGGATGAACAGAGTATGGTTCTAGGTGTCAGCTAATGACAAAGAGGTCTCTTGCCTATGTGGCAGGCACTGAGCAGTCACAGGGGTGTGGCGACGCTGTACACATCCCGTGCTTTGTGACACGGCTAACACGCTGGCCTCTACCCACAAAGTGCCAGGGGGAGGTGTCCCCACCTTTCCATATACCCCGCAGACAACCGCCATCGCTGACAGCACCCTGTGACCTCGGGAAGGGAGGCCAAGTGAATCGACGTGCGTGACTCGGACGGAACTCACCACGGCAGCAGGACTCACGTAGGAAAGACCCTTTGCAGCCTTTCAGGTCCACCCTCTGCTCTGAGTCTTAGAACCATAAGAAGGCCCGTCGAGCAGACGGGATGACACCGTTACACCTAGTTATGCAGCTGGCGAGAGACATTTCATGGTGCATGTGTGGATCGAAACCATACACGTAAAACACACACGCTTTGGACCTGTCACTCATACCTCCATAAAACTAAAACAATAAAATAAATAAAGTGAATATTCTCCTCCCTAAAAAAAAAAACCAAACAAACATGGTCTTCTCAAGTTCCCACGCTACCCTTTTTTCCCCCAGGATATTCTGAATGAAAGTTTTGCACGGCACCCACACACGTGGCCCCACGGTGGAGGACGCATCCCACGGGGTCTTTGAAGGAGAAGACACAGAGGTCCTGGGTGAATTAGAAAACATGGGCTTCTTAATATGTTGCCGGACACACCCCAGTAAAATGACTATTTTCAGTCCTACGTATTTGGAGATTTAAAAGTACCCTTTGAAGAAACCATGAGCTAGAGAGTAGAGAGAGAACCAAGGACTATACTCCACATCTTACAAGATGTACCCAAGGGACGGGACAGAAATGAGGAACACGGAAGGTTACGACTAGAAATATAAAAACCGCAAAATAGAGGCGCACGCCATCTTTGGTACGTGTGTACCATGCCCTCTAGCTGTCCCGGGCTCTCCTCTCCTCCTGGGAGACAGCCAGGTCTCATGTCCTCTTAGCCAAGACGACAGGCCCCCATGTCCCATGTTCATGATATAGACACACACAATGTGGTTGGCGTCTCGACAAAAGGAGCTCAAACTGAGACGTGTCCTGCGCAGACCAACCTGTGCAGCACCAATGTTCCCTATTGGAAGTTCTCTGATGGCACACAGAGGGACGGCCCCAAATTCCAGGGTGAGGACCTGTCATCTCCGGGGGCCATCAATCCATCCACAACAGGCCCCAGCTCCTGGAGGACAAGCCGTTCGCCACTCTGAGCTGAGTGGTTCCTCAGAGCTGGCTGTGTACTCATGGTCAACACACACTTGCTGAACAAGTGAGTGAATGAAGGGTTGGGTGAGAGAGTGAGGTGGTCCCTCCCACTGCAGGACCTGAACAAAACTGACTGATGTCACACGAGGGGGACACACAAGAGCTGACTGACTGACAAGCCACACACATCATAGGTACAAGTATTGGATCAGTCTCACCCGGGGGTGAAAATCCTTCCATTCTGGGACACGGAGGCTGCCTCAGGTGCATGGGACATCGAGGACAGGTGCAAACCCAGGGTCCCCAGTGCCCGTCATGCTGCGAATTTAGCCTTACGTGCTCTCTGTAGAAGCTGGGAAGTGTCTCTGAGCTCCAGGAAGGTCTGATCAGGTGTCGAGGGGCACACGCCAACTTCTCAGAACCATGGTGTCTCTCTCCCAGCGACAAGCGATAACATAGGGCTGGCTGTCACGCAGCAAGGGGGGGGTTCCACCTGAGGCCAGGGTCCTCCAAGATGCCACTTGCTCTCAGAGCCTGTCTGCCCACCCTGGGGGTTGTGGCATCTGTCAGGTGTCAGCACGCGTGGTGGTCTCTCAGAGATGGAGGACGTCGGCTTGGCCGGGACCCTTCCTGTCACCCCCGCCTGAGCCTGTACTTGGGACCATCTTTGGCATGAGTGTACCATGGCCTCTAGCTGCCTCGGGCTCTCCAATGATGTGCAAACGCTGCAAGGTCGGGGGCTTCCCAGAAGTCAAGACGGTGGTTTCTGGTACCTAGCCCTGGCCGTCTGGAGATACCAGGCGCGTCTCCATCTTGGTTTAATATGGAGTCACTCTTGTCCCACAAACATGTGAGTCCGGGCTCTAGGGCTTAGCAGAACCTCCAGGAAGTGTGAGGAGGTGCCCGTGTCCGGGACTGGAAGCTGGCTCAACAAGAGGATGGGTTAAGAGTGCTCCATAAACGCTGCTGCCCAGAGGAACGAAACCTGGAAATGAGTTGTCAGCACAGGCTCCCCAGTGAGAGCCAGACCCACCGGCCTTACAGGACCTTCAAGGAACACCTTCGGCATCTCTGATTAGATGCACTTTTGTTTAGAGCTACCACCAGACAAGCGCCATGTCTCGGGAGCAGGAGATGGAAGGAAGCCCACTTGGGATTGTCTCACGTACCCCACACCTGAGCCGCTGCAATCAGAGCCCGTTAAGTAACACTCTGTTCCAGAAGGACGGCTGATGGTGAAATTGCTTAAGGTGGCTGCTCCGTCCATGTGAGAACCATTCAGCAGCAAGTGGCAAAGCATCTGCTCCCTCCCGCGTCTGCTGCACAAGCCACACTGCAACAGCTATGGGTTGGGATCCCAATGGATGTATTGGGTCATGGTGGGATTTTGGCCAATTCAGGGAATGGACAGTTAGCTGACCAGTGGTCAGTGGTCTCGAAATTCATGGTGTTGAACAGCAGGATACATACGGGGTCGTTGCAGGAGTATTTTAAAGGCCCATCGTTCCATGCTGTAAACTGGAACTCCGGTATCCGTCCCCAGAAACAGGATTGAGCCTTCCTTGCCTGGCTGGTGGGTAAGGAAGGCTGGGCCTGATGCCAAGGGAAGTGCCCACAGAACAGCCTGAAATGGTGAAAATAAGTACGAGCTTCCTGGAACAAATAACTATCAATCTGTTGGTGGCTGAAAACGACAGGAATCCATCGAGTCCCAGCTCTGCAGACCAGGAGTCTGCCATCAAGGTGTCCAAGCAACACACTCCCTCTGGGGGTCTCAGGGACAGTCTCTCCTGCCTCTGCCAGCTCCTGGGGGTTTACGGCCTGTGACTGAAGATACAGAAGGATAAATGAGGAAACCAATAGGCTCGGCAATAACCTTGCTCTTGTCCTAAAACAACCATGGTGACTAGTACCCAGCATCTGCCCGTGTCCCTGTCCTAGAGTGTCCATGGTGAGAGGTGTCCTGGCCCCTATTGTCCCACAGACCCCATGGTGAGTGGAGTCCTGGCCCCTCTTTGTCCCACAGACCCCATGGTGAGAGGTGTCCTGGCCCCATTGTCCCACAGACCCCATGGTGAGTGGTGTCCTGGCCCCATTGTCCCACAGACCCCATGGTGAGAGGTGTCCTGGCCCCATTGTCCCACAGACCCCATGGTGAGTGGTGTCCTGGCCCTATTGTCCCACAGACCCCATGGTGAGTGGAGTCCTGGCCCCTCTTTGTCCCACAGACTCCATGGTGAGTGGAGTCCTGGCCCCTTCCTCTACCATCTCGCACACAATCTCCTAAGGGTCAGGTACATATATGTGAATCATGGGCTGAGGCCCTGTTTGCACCTGCTAAGGCTGGAAGGAGCAGCTGTGGATGGGCCCCCCCCCCCCGCAAGGTTGGTGGGGTGGAAGCTGGGTGGTCACAGCAGCCTTGATCCCCGGCTGAGTAAGGCTGTGTCTCTTTGGTGGGACGCTCGCGTCAATGCCAGGTCTCCAGAATGATGAGGAGAGACGGAGAACCACGACAGGGACCCTCATAGCCCCAGGGTCCCCACACTGGACGGTGTCTTGAAAGTGCCCGTGTCACATGGGACGTTTCTCCCCGAGCTGCCTGGCCACTCTGTGCTAAGCAAGGAAACCACAGGATTTAATTTTTCATGGCACCTGGGACAATTTGACACTTGGGGATTTAAGGCTTAGGCCGAACTGCTCAGAATTACACTCTTTAGCAAGTTGATTTCCCACAGAAGCAGGGCTTTCACCAGGAGACTCTTGGGGACAGGTCACCGACGGCAGGCGAGTGTGACACATGGGGCCATGAGATCCTTCATAGACCTGCGTGTGCTTGGCTGAGGGCCAGGCCTCCCGTCATGGCCACTATCGTGAGAAGACCTCCTGGGTCACGTCTAGGATACCGGTCATTGAGCAACTTCTGGCCCACAGCTGTCGTTGCAGCTTGAGGTCATACGTGACCTTGAGCGACTTGGTTTCTTTCTCGTTGTAAAGGTAGCGGCCGCCCACTCCTTCCAGCTCTGGGGTGACTGCTGCATAGACAGACGTCCAGGCTCCTTCATCCGGGGTCTGTGGGGAGAAGAAAGTATGACGAAGCTGTGAAAGCAGAGCACCGCGTTGTCAAACGTCACCCCCGGAGACAGTGGGCCCGACACCACACCATCCCTGGGACCCAACACTCCTGCAGAAAGCTGGGACGAGCAGCCTCGCCCAGGCACAGAGTCACAGCCCCGTGGCTGCTGGGCTGCTTTCCATCCCCGTCCACAGGGACACACACCCACGGGGGTCGGATTGCCCCATTGGGGGTCACCCACTTTGAGACGCAGATGCACGTCAAGTGCCTTGATGCAAATATTCAGTCAATGATTATAAAAACCGAGATGCTTTATTCATTGGCTGGGAGCACACACGTCCTCAGCATCTGGGCTCTGGAGGCCTCCCTGTGTGTTAGGGGAAACATGGGGTGCACAAAGCTTCTGGTTTTGAGGAAGTGAGGCGAGTTTTGATGGGGCATGAACACAGGCTTAGGAAAAGTCAAGTTCAAAGAGAAGCTCGAAAGGCAGAGATCTGTGAAGATGGAAGGCAGCCAGCCGTGTTGGGACGTGGCCCTTGAGAGTGGCCAGTGGGACCAAGAATCGGTGGGTGTGTAACAAGCAGGACACACTCAAGGGACCATAAATCGTGGGAACCCAAGGGTCGTCATGGCAACCACTCAATACCCAGAAACCAACAGCGTTTCCTCTTATCGTCTTAGCACTGTCATGAGGACTTGAGAGGGGCTTATCTCCTGGAATAAACTTGCAAATCCGCTCATCTCACCCAACCTTGGACCTTCTGCTGTGCCTCTAAGACTATATCATCACAGGACGACGGGTGACTTCTGCAGGGAGGCCACAACCCAACGCTGACATTTTCTCGATGACGACGAGCCCAAATTGTCATTGCCCATGTCACCCGGGCATTTACACTCAAAGACGAGGGAACCTCCCAGCGTCCTTGACACCACAGCTGCGTGGGACGCGTGCACAAGCGTGAGGTCAGTGAGAAAAGCACCTCGTCCCCTTCCAGGCAGGGTAGCGAGCCGCCCACAACACTGAACGCGAGTGCGGTGGGAAATCGCCAAGGGAAGCTCAGGTAAACCTCTCCTTTCACAGCGCAGGGGGGCCCCCCAAGGCAGCGAGAGTCAGCTCTCCTAGCGGGGGGACGTGGCTGGTAAGCAGAAGCTGGGGCCTCTGGGAATGTGCCGGGAGGAGGAGCTGAGGGTTCGCAGCCGTCTGGAGAGGGGAAGATGCACGTGATGGGAAACCCCGGGTTCCCGTGGGTGGGGTGGGGTTAAGGGTGACACCAGCGGGGGAGGAGGTGGTCATGACGCCGACTCTGCCTTTTGGGGACAGGCCATTCATGTCACTGTAGCAAGACGTTCATCTGTACAGGATTCAGTGAGGGTTTTTCCCCCTTCGGATGTATAAGTGACACATATCCGTGTGTAATAACGGAAGCTGTATGGTGTGTGCACGCGATACACGTGTACTCGGCAAGAGGCTGGTGGAGACTCCTCGTAAGTGCTAATAATGATTTTCTCAGCTCTTCTTGGTTGTAAGTCTCAGCTTTTAAACACACTGGGGTGATACTTCCCACCCTCCCCAAATCCTAATGCTTACGAGATCCATCAATGTGGAACCAGCGGTTTCTCACGTCCCACTTCTTTGTACAGTCTTTTCTGATGTAGTCAACAGATAAAACTGGTTCCGTTAACCGTCATCTGATGTCGCCTCGCAAGTGCCAAGCACCAATCGGTGCCATTAGGAGAAGACTCACTCTACTTGGGATTCCAGTTTTACGATAAAGGACACAGAGCGGGAACCCACAGGGAAGCAGCCTCGGGCACACAGATAGGGGGCGTCACCCGCCCTGCACATTATTCTGTGCCCCCACCAGGACGTTCCCCCCGGGGATGAGTGCCTGGACATTTACTGGGGCTTCACTGTGAAGCCGTGATTTAGTCGTTGGTCAAATGATCAAACTCCATCTCCAGCCCGCCTTCCTCCCGAAGGTCCGGTGGGCTCCCCAGTTCACAGGAACCAACTCCGCATTTGTGAGGCGTCCGAAGTTCCTACCCCTTTATATTTCATGCTGCAAACGCATCATTAAATTAGCCCCCGGAATACGTTTGTTTCCCAATTCGCTCGTCCGTCACCACTGCAGCCCACACCCCTCTGCCAGGGCGACGGGATGCTGCAAAATTCTACCTGACGACGGCGTTTCTGGGGGAAGCTCACTCCTGTGCCCACACAACAGACCCACGTGCCCACACACTTATGTGCATGCACACACACGTGCAGAGACTCACGTGCACACACATATACCCATGTGCACGACAGATGCCAGGTTAAATAAAAAGCCACCACGATCACTGCCAACCCTCTCAAACCCTTGTGCCCCCAATGAAGGTGGAGGAAATGCGATTTCATTGCTAATCTTTAATCCTAAGTGTTTTGACAGCTCATGAGAAAAGGTGGTGTCGCACACTTATTCTTCTTTCCTCTTCCATCTGACGTCACCAGCCTAATTACCGCCCATCAGAGCAATGACACAGCATGCCTGTGTGAACGGAGGACGTCTGGATAAATGCTGAGAGGCACGCGCGCGTGTCAGCATGCCTACACACGCAGAACAAGCCCGAGCCTGCGAACCCCACTTCCTTAGGCCTCTGCTCCCTCCCCCGGAAATCGGGAATCGCAGAACGAGCTTTCCCCACATGTTATCACGAGCAACGAATGAAGTCGTAGGAGTGAAAAGCTCTCGGCAGGTGGAGGAAACACGACTGCAGAACATAGATACTAAGTAAGACCGGGGTGACGGTGAGTATTACGGGCCAGGCGTGGGAGCCCCGACACACCCGTTTTACAGGGACGGATCCGAGGCTCAGAGATGGTTGGTCGTGTGTCCACGGTGGGAAGCAGTTGAAGGTCATACCAAGGGCAGCAGCACCCGGGTCAATATCCTCGGCCATAGCACACGCTGCCTTCTCGCAGAGGCTGGGCTGTGCACACAGAGAGTGGGTTTGGGGAGACTTCCACAACCAGGAAACGCGTCACGCAGGAAGACAGCCACTGTAGCTGTGTCACCAAGAATGCTTTTTGTACTTTTAAAGGATTATTTTCCACAAAAAGGGAGCCAGAGAAAAGAAAAGCATATGGCGAAGAGACCCGACGAGACTGCAAAGTCTGAACTGTCTCCTATCTCGTCAACCTCAAGCGCAGATCGATGAACCAGCAGATGGGGACCACCTGTCCCTGTGGGGCTGTCATCAGCAGCTGCTGTCCCCAAATTGTCAGAACCGTGACGTGAGTTTCCCGGTGCCACGTGCTGGGAAATGAGCCCAGAGGACCAGCCTGGCCTGTCTGACGCTTCAAACCTGTGGATGTTAAAACAGGGCAAAGTCACCTTACGATGGGGCCTTGGCAACTCTGTGTCCCAAAAAGCTCGTTTTCCAGCTGGGACAAATGGGTACAAGATGTCTGAACGGCCACCGTGCCCTGGCCCCGTCCTTCCTGTGGCATGCCATCTGACTCGGCTCCACACGCCACCTGGGACGTACGTCTTACCAGCCGGCCTCACAAAGGAAGCCGCTGAAGGCAACAACTTGCCAACGACACAAGGAGACTGTCCTGAGAGTGGAAATGCAGAGACAGGGGGTGGGTGAGTCTAGCAAGTAGTCACAGACATGCTGGCTTAAGACGGCACAGATTTATGTCACCTACTGGTGAGAGGCCTTTCAGAGTGACAGGTCACAAGCGTTTATCTGAGATCCATGAGAATAGCTACTCGGGAAGCCCTGACTCAGGCAGAAGCCCACACAGTGTTCCGATGGGGACACAAAGGCCAGAGATATTTATGACAAAAGGGAGGGGACAGTGACATCACAGAAGGAAGGTGTTGCTATTGGTGCAGATAAGGTGACACAGGGACGCTGATGCTAAACAGTGTTTTTAATTTTCAGCCCAGAGTCATCCGTCTTGGAGTCATGACACCTGCTTTCTTGTTGTCTTTGCAAACAGCTCTTTGGGACAGCAGGTTGCTAAGGCCCCGTCCTGAGGTGACTTTGTCCTGTTTTCACATCCACAGGTTTGAGGCATCAGACATACCAGGCTGGTCCTCTGGGGTGGCTCCATTTTAAAGTGGTTCCGTTTCTATTATTTTTCGTAACACTCGGGGAAATTGCTAACTTTTAAGTATTGTCTTTATTTGGTTGCATTCATAGTTTGCAACATTTTTTCCAAGCCCTACTCACAAAAGAAACAAAGCAACCTCAAAACCTCACAAAACCCATCAGGAATAAATGGAATGCATCGCAAATGTATGGGCATTTACTGAGACTTATCAGACACCTCTGGAAGCATTACAATTCTGAGCAGCATGTCTAAAGTCGGTGTTTATCACCCACACCACATGCAATTCTCCCACCCAAGCAGTGTCCTCGACACAGACAGCCCAGGGTAACCACGATGAGGGGTCAGACCACAGAGTCTAGACACGCAGGCTTGGGTTTGAACTAAGTGATTCAATGGCTGTGGTTGTCACGTGGCTACAGCCAAAGATTAGAAAGCATGCCATCATGCCCTGAGGACCCACCTGGAAAGCACGTTCCAGGAAAAGTGTTCTAAAGTACGCGTTGCTTGAGGTAAGAGAGACCTGTAGCTAGTCAAGTGCAAAGCAAGGAGAGCTTAAACAGTAAGAGTGGTCACAAGATGTGTAGTTCCCACCTTGTGCTTGAAAGATAACGTCACACATGCACAATTACGGGACATTTTGCAGAACCTTGGTGCCATCACCTGGTTAGATCGCCCGGCCAGAGTGACAAAGGCTCCAGACAAAATGACGTGAGGAACTAAATTAATCAGAGGAAAGGAAACACAGGGACTAACCAACCAGCTTCGCCCACGACCCTTAACCTCTAAGCCTCCATCTCTGCCTTTAAAAACCCTCCATTAAAAACCAGTGGGGAGTTCAGATTATTGCCCTTGCCAATAAATGGCTCTAGTTTCCCCACCACAGAACTCGGTGCTCAGCGTTTGGTTTTGCTGTGTGTCCTGTGGGTGGACCCCCCTGCTCAGGGCCGGCCTGCAATTCCACTCCGTTCTCACACAGCCCACCCAGAGACAGGGGGCGTCAGACCCCACAGGTGAAGGGCTCGGTCCCACAAGACTGTCCCCTGCCTTCACACGTCAGTCGCAAGCTCAGGTTGTCACCTGCGCTTCTGACCATCTGCCTACAAATCAGAGGGTCCCACGACCCCCCTACTTGGGTTTGATTAATTTGCTGGAGCGGCTCACAGAACTCAGGAAAACAGGTCACTCACTAGATCAGCGGTGTATTATGAGAGAATACAGCTCAGGCACAGGCAGGTGGAAGAGATGCACAGGGCACAGACCTCCACGTCCTTGCCAGGCGAGCCAGTCTCCCCAGATCTCCACGTGTCACCAACCCGGGAGCTCTGTGAACCCCGTCCTTTTGCGTTTTCATGGTGGCTTCGTGACACAGGCACGATTGATGGAATCTGCCATTGGTGACTGATTCCACCTCAGCCCCTCTCCTCTCCCAGGAGGGTCACGGGGTGGGACTGCAAGTTCCAACGCTCTAATTAGGTGGCTGGTTCTCCAGGCCACCAGCCCCCGTCCCTAAGTGTGGTCCGAAAGTCACCTCGTTAACCAAAGACACCTTCATGGCTGCTATCACAAGGAATTCCGAAGGTTTTAGGAGCTCCGTGCCAGGAACCGGGAAGGAGACCAAAGATGTATTTCTTACTTTAAACACATGTCACCATAGGTACCAAGGGAAATGCGACTGAAACGAGAGACGACTCATTCCCAGATACGAAACAGCAATCTTTGAAAGTTCAACGCTCCATCAGTTCGGCTAAAAGTCCCCTCTCCCCACCAACAAAGTTACTTGACGCTGTGAGGGTTGTACCAGCTGTGCAAAAGCTGACGACCACCAGACGTACAGAAAGAAGAGAGAGGGGACGAACATTATTACATTGTAATAAAAATCTTAAATAAAATGTCTGCGGAAAAGTTCTGGGAAATTTGGGGTACCAGATTTCCAACGTGCATGCCCTCTGCAACCACCTCCTTTCAACACTCGATCGTAGACACAAATGCCACCGTCTAAATACCACCGTCTAAAGCGGTACCGTGCCACCCAGGGCAGGTCATTTCATCCGTGTGCCTTCCGTGTTTGTCTTTGAAAGGATGGCAACGCATGTAGCACGTTGGGTCCCATGGGGAGTCAAGGTATCTACAAAGGAATTGTCAGGCTGTATCTTTTCCAGAGGGAAATGGATCAGACGTTAACGCTTGCTGTGGTTGTGGCACTCACTGGGCAACCACCCAAAGGTACCAAAAAGCGGGTTCAAGAAACACAGCCGTCCGCGTACTAGAACGGTAATAGCCCACTCAGACAAGCCCAGACTGGGAAGGACAAGCACCAAACAGAAACACGAGGGACCCTCAGGTGGCGGGACCGCCAGTCCCCTGTCCTGGCTGGGGCATAGTTTAAGCTGCCTTCCTGTACTCAGGGCATGTTGTTACCCCGTTTGTGTTTTGCTGGCTGCCCCCTCATGGCCCTGGCACCAGGCGTCACCAACTCAGGTGGTCCCCCCACCGTGGGGGAGCCACCATCGTCCAGCTCTGCCCCTGCCACCGCGTCGGTGCCCGGTGCCCTGTGGGCCGGGGGCCACTGGGACCCAGGTGAGTCCTGCAGGGGACGCTCTGTGTGACTTTGCCAAGTCGGCCAAACAGAGGCAACACGCTCCCTGCTTCAGGCTGGCGAGAGGGCGTAAGGGTGTGTGTGAGGACACCAACCGCTCAGTGCAAAGGTTCCTTACACACGTGTGCGTGCAAAGCACTGATCCCTGAACGGGAGGAGATGGAAGGAAAAACACGGTGGAGAGTGACGGTGCCCTTCAAATGCCCTTCAAGGGCACAGGCAGCCACCAGAAGCAGAACCCCCAAATCTTCCCTTCTTTGAAGGGATGACATTCCGAAACCAACCAGACGTCAATTCGGAACGACGTGCATCGCCAAGGCCTTTGGAATCGGCAGAGGTCGGTCACACCCCACGGCCCCCAGTCTGTTTTGTCCTTGGTAGAAAAATACCCAGAACAGCGTGAATACACAAGGGGACATGCTGCCCGTGGGTGTGTGTCCGCGATCAGAGATGCGAGAACGGTCACACTCCGGAGAGTGACGTCACAAGCCCATCCCCGTTCTGGGGGCCGCAGGAAACCCTGGACACGTGGCCTCATGGGGGGCGTCCGAGGGGCCACGGGGGACAGACGCGGACATGACCCGTGCACACGTGGAGGCTCACCTTGAAAAACCACCCGCCGAATATCTTCTTGACGAGACGCGTGCCCCAGAAGACATGCCTGTAGAGGTCTGTGTTGACCACGCCGGGATCCGCGACGTTGGCCGTCACCGGACAGCCCTGGGCTTCCAGCAGAGCCTGCAGGTGGTAGGAGAACAGGACCAGGGCCAGCTTGCTCTGTGCGTAGGCGCCATGTGGGGAGTAGCTGCTGCTGCAGAAGCAAAATAGAGGCTGCGGTGAGTGCCCACGGCCTCTCTGTCCAAATTCTGCAGCCCGCCCCTCGCCCCGCCCCTCACCCATCGCCCCGCCCCTCACCCCTCGCCCCGCCCCTCACCCCTGCCCATCATCCATCGCCCCGCCCCCACCCTTCGTCCCCCCGCCCCTCATCCTCGCCCCACCCTCACCCCTCACCCCGCCCCTCACCCTCGCCTCACCCATCACCCTCGCCCCACCCATCACCCCTCGTCCCGCCCCTCACCCTCGTCCCGCCCCTCACCCCTGCCCATCATCCATCGCCCGCCCTCACCCCTCACCCCTGCCCATCATCCATCGCCCCGCCCTCACCCCCCCTCGCCCCGCCCCTCATCCCTCGTCCCCGCCCTCGCCCCGCCCCTCACCCGTCTTCCCCGCCCCTCGTCGCGCATCCCTGTGCCCCTTCATGCCCATCTCCAGCCCCTCCGATGGACCCAGGGGGTGTTTGGTTGTTCATTTCTCAATTTCCCTAAGCGTGCAGATTTTTCGGGTTTATTTTTCATGACAAACGCGTGGCTCCCTTGCACTGGGGTTGTGAGGAAGCGTTCGATGGCAGAGTCTCCGTCTCAGAGGCCCCATCTCGAATAAACCTACCGCAGCTGCCAGTAAAACAGCCGGATAAGGCACGAAACTGCATAAATCCCTGGGTGACCCCCAATTCTCCCTCCCTCCCCCCGTGTTCCCATGCTTGTGCTTTCAATCCGCTAATAGAGAGTGACCCCGGGAACTCACTGACACCCCGCTCTCAGACCCTAAGAAAGGCGGGGTCCCGGTCCACACTGCCTGCCCACGACCTCGCTGTGGCCCCCAAGGGGGTGGAAAGGTCCGTGGGGTCCCAGTACCCACCTGGGCGAGGGTCTCGCGCTTGTCGCTATGCCATCACTAGCGACTGGCTGGGACCCACACAATGGGGGCCAGAGGGCTGAGATGGGGTCCCCTTGCCTTGAAGTCTGTGGAAGACATTCTTGGGGGGTCTAACGCACCACTTCTGTTGGGGCAAAATGCCTGCTCCCCAATTGTGGGGTGTGGACCTCTACAGACACCCCTTAGTTTACATATGTGACAGGAGATGCTAAGATTTCATCCCCTTTGCTGAATGGTTTTTTTCATCCTTTGAATTTTCAATGTTTTGGGGGAAAGGTATGTTCCCCTGTCTTCTATGCTGATGCAGGATTTGTGTCAATGTTTGCTTCCTATGGCTCGGGACTAGGTTTTGGGTGCACACAGATTAAAAATGGGGACGCTTTCGTGGTACAGAACGTCACTGTCTGTAGGCAGCCATCCTTCTCTGCGTCCCAAGTTTCTTTTTTTTTCCCCCTTTAAAGTTCATTTTCTCTGATAGCAATAGAGCCCCACCAGCGTGCTTGTGGTTTGACGTGGCTAATAGTCTCTTCCCCTCATCTTTTCTACCTCAGTCACGTCTCGCGAGTTATGAGAAAATCCAGGCGTGTAATTCACAATAGTAAGAGTTTAACACATTCAAAGATTGAAAGAAGGAAACCATGGCCGTCGCATCACATGCAGGTAAAGCACTCATTGAAATTCAACACCTCTTAGGGACAAAGGCCCTTAGTAAGTAAATAAGGATTTAAACAATGAAATAAATGAACTCAATGATTCAGAAAAGCGAAATGAGAAATGAGACAATGTCTCCAAGGAAAGCCCATTAAAAAAAAACAAAAAACCAACAACATAAAAGCTAAAGTGAAATACTTAAACATATTAGGAAACAGTGTAAAGAGAAATGATGCCATTAAAAAACAAAGCCCAGGACTGGTTCTTTCATCCCTTTCCCTATAACGTTTCCAGGATACATTACACCATGTCCAGATGAGAAATGGAATAACAACGTGTACAAAGCAGGCCACACACACACACCAAAAAAAAAAAAATATATATATATATATATATATATATATATTGCATGCCGTCTAAATGACCATATTTATGTTTTTGATAAAATAAATGAACAAAAATGATAATATGTACCTATGGTCTTCTAACACTGGTAAAAAAAATGTTTTTTAAAAATCACCATTTCCAGCACTGAAGAATATGGGGATTTCTCAAAGGTAAACTGATGACTCATATAACCGATGTGTTTTATGGGAGCATGGAGAAGAGAGAACTAAAATTCTTTAAAAGTACTATGTGGGGAAAACTCAATACATTTCTTTACGGGAGGAAGAAAGAAAAGAAAAGAGTACAAGTGATTTCAAGAGTGGGTTCCCTGGTTGGTTGTAGAGAAAAAGAAACATCCACAGTGGAAATGGGAAAGAATCAAAGCAAATAAACATGAGAACCTGGTTCCCCATTAAGGTTTGTAGATAAAGCCTCAAAAAAGCTTTTCGAATGTTTACAACGAAGGCGGCTGAAAGAGAGAATCAACTAACTATTCTAATTTTGTTATAATAAACTAATGTAGGTGAAAGAAATTCATGAAACGTCTGTACGGCTTGTACCTAAAAATGGAACTTTTAAGAAATTACTTTTGTAATAAATGGTATCAAAGGATAGAACTGAAACCATAAAAATGTATCGCTAGTTTCGATAAATAAAAACTTAGTGGTGTAACTACTTAAAGAATAATCTGAAATGCAAGCCGAAACCAAAGGAAAAGCCTTCATGTGTAGACTTTTGTAGAGGAGGAAAATTTTTATCCTATACTTTTGTGTTCTGTAACTGAGGCCTGCAAATTAAACTGGCAACTGACACATTAACAGGAGAAAAACACAGACATTTTATTTTTCATTTTCACACGTGTGTTTGGCTTCAGAGAAAAGCAAAAACCCCAGAGAGACAATTAGACTCAGCGGTTTATATGCTATTTAACAAAGGCTGGTAAATTATAGCGATGTGACTAGACAAAAGAAAGGGGGGTTTGCGCTTCTAGGAGTGTTAAATTGTGAGAAGGTAAACATATATTTGCCCATAAAACTTCCCAAAGAAGGAATTTATGACAATCCTCATTTCTTAGACGTTTCAAATTTTAGTCAGATAAAGGGAGCCCCAGGAACACATTTTTTCCTGCATTTGTTGATTCTCAGTGGCCTCCCATTCAAAATAATCTTTATGCTAAAGTGGGCTATTTTGGGTTTGCCTATTCTGATCTCCATCAATTTTCCTACCTATCTGTCGCAGAGAATGAAAGATGAAGCATTATATTCTGAACACAACGTATGCATTTCTGTGTACTGAACCAATGACTCAATAATTCTCCAAATGGTTCTTGATTAAAAACTAGAAAAAGACAGTACTTAGAGAAGGGATAGCCATCTTAAATTGCCGTGGCCGAGGACACGGTCACCACCCGAGCCGTGCGGCCGGGACGTCCGGAATCCTTCAGGGTGTCCAGGAGCAGGTTGGTCAGCAGGAAGTGGCCCAGGTAGTTCAACCCAATATGTTCCTCAAATCCATCCACGGTCTTCCTCTGGGGGACCATCATGACCCCAGCTGGGGACAAAGGGGGTTCGGGCAGTGTTAGATGACATGCGATGGCACAGCTGTCCCCCAGGGGGACGTCGAAAGAGCTCTGGGCTCCACGAGGGCAGGTTGTGGTCCTGGCTGCCATGTCACCTTCCTGAGCCTCAGGGACCTGCTCTGCAGGTGGTGGGGGGGGGTGTTGCCAGGACAATAAGATTCCTTCCCGCTCTCCAACTCTGCCACAATTATCGGACGGCAGCTGCAGCACCCAAGTGACACTGCCCGGGGTCACCAGGTGTCCCCGGGAAGCTGGTTCTTCCGCACGGAAGACCCCTTGTCTGACAAGCTGGGACGCGTGCCTCAGACGCGTGCTCGGGCAGGCCGGCTGGCTTGGACATGTGTGTGTCTACGTGTGTGTACGGACTGTGCATCTGTGCTTGTCAGGCTCTGTGTGTATGTCATTCTGTGTATTCAGGTCTCCTGTGTGTGCATTTGTACACACGCGTGTATATGGACTTGCATACGTGTCTGGGCATGGGTGTGCATTTGCACTGACACACACACGCAATCACACATACTCATTTTATGTTTGTGTTTTCACATGTTGCTTGTATGTGAATTTGTGTGCACATACGTATTTGCCAATGGCTATGAATTTACACATGCATTTTGTTTTGCATATATAATGTGGGCATGTCTGAATTTGCACGTGGGGATGCATTTGTGTACGTACTTGCAGACATGCTTGCATTTCCATACAAGACATACACATGTATTCGTGTGTGTTTGTAGATGCATGCACGCTTGTATTTGCATATAACACATGCATAGGCATTTGTGTCTGTGAGTACATTTGCAACAGGTAAACGTGCTTATATCTGTTAGAGTGTATGAAAGATGTTCACATATGCGTAGGTGTTCAGTTTATGCTTTTGCTTATGCATTTATGTATATCCACGCATATCTGTATCTCCATCTGTGTCCACAAGCTTTATGTGTGTGTGTATATTTGCCTTTGCAATTGAATTTGTGTGTGTAGGGTCTGCGTGCACAGATGCGTAATTATTTGCGCCTGTGTTTGTATGTGCGTTTGCACAGGGGTTTGTATTTGTACGTGTATACATCTCCGGAAGTTTGTGCATGTGCCTACGTGTACTTGTGTTTGTGTATTTTGTACGTACGTGTATACACATATTTGTATTTCTCTGTGTATGTGTGTGCATTTCTAGAGGCAGCAGTCAATGAACGGGGAAAGGAGAACTCAATGGAAAGCTCAGGTCAGGGTGGATGTGGCCAGGCACACACCATTGTGACCCCTGAGGGTTACCATCGACATATACACTTGGGGAGCACGAAACCTAAAATTTTAGTAGCTCTTCACCTTGGGAATGCCATGCACTCGAGTTACTGGAAGAAGTCCTACAGGGATAAAACACGAAACCTGTGCAGTTATTAAAAGCCCGTGTGTGTGCGTGGCACGGGTGGGAAACTAGATAAACGCCATTGAGACGTGCAGGGATGGTAACACCGACCCAGCTCTGCCAAACGTCTCCTACTGATCATTCTTGTGTTTGATAAATCACGTCCGCTCGCTCGGGGCTTTCCACAGACAGAACAGAGGCGGTCTGCTTCTCGTTTGGTCCCGCTAGCAAACGGAAGAGGATTTCATGTCGGAAATCCTCCTCCTCGGTGGCAAAATCGGTCTCTTTAAGAATAAAAAGAAAAGAAAGAAGGGAAAGAGAAGCACGACGTGTGCCTTCCCTTGGAAGCGTGCATTATGGAGCAGAGCAGAGTGATTCCTCATCTGTGACTGGTCCACAGCAGAGGTCCAACTCCTTTGCACCAACGACATTGGCGGGAAGAATTAATATCCAGGAGCGTCCCGGGCAATCGCCTGGGGAAACTCTGCACACCCTCCACCATCCTCTTGGATACGAACAGTATCAGCACCACAGTCAGATGCAGTGACTGTAGGTCTCTACTGGATTGTATTCCATCCCTGGTATTAATTTTATCATCGACCCTCTTTATATGCTTGTTTGGCCTCCACGTCTAAAAGAGAAGTGTTAAATTCTGCTGGCACCTCACTGTGGGGGACGGACGGGCGTCTGCACTAACTTTTATGAAATAAGTTGGCAGGAGCAGAAGAAGAGAGACACAGACAGGGGCACAGGCAGCGGGTGACGGAGGAGAAGTGTCCCCAAGGCTGTTCAGAGCCCAGCGTGGCTGAAGGACGCGTTCAGGGTCAAGGGTGGTTTGGGTTGAAGACGGACAAGGGGGCCGTGTGGAGACGAGAGAAGGGGACACAGGGACGCCACACGTCTGTTTGACGATGGGGAAGACGTGAAGACACAGCAGGACATGAGGGTCTGGAATGCAAATAACAAAGACTCCATGACAATGTCCCGAGGACTCAGTAAGATAATGTCTGTGGAAACACCCTGCCCTTAGCACCTGACACACCTTCGCACAAGCGGGCCAGTCAAAATACCACCTCCACACAGCACGCCCCCATTTTCACGTAACACATTAAAATTGCAAATACGAATAACACAAGCCCGACACACCCTTGAGACGAAATGGGGGCAAGAGTGCGCACACACGTCCATGGGCTTCCATGGGACCTGCTTGCCCAAAGGACTTCTCCCGCGGGACGCCCCGTTTGCCTCAGAACTGCCCTCGGGAGGGAATTCTCCGGTTCTCACCGTTATTCACCAGCACGTGCAGAGGAAGTTTCTTCTTCTTAAACGCCTGGACGAACTGCTGGATGGACCCCATGGACGCCAGGTTGCAATATAAAAACACCACTGGAAAAGAACAAAGACGCCTGGTGACCTTCCGACCGAGCATGGACGCGAAGATAATTGCTAAAGACGTCCACTTGTGTCCCACCTGGAAAGGAACGGGGCATCAGAAAAGGAGGAAGGTGCAACGCGGGGAACGTACCCTAAGGACCCGCACTCACGTACAACTTTGTGTGATCTGGAAGACACGGCTGCCACGCTGTGAGAGGGCCGTGCGGCCAGGACGTGAGAGCAGCTCCCGGGAGCTCAGAGCAGCCCTGGCCAACTGCCCGGACGTGAGACCTCACTTGTGTCACCGCTGAGAACTCAATTCCTCAAACAACCACATGAGTTTGGAAGGGGACCCGGGGCTCCAGTGGGAACTCGGACCAGACAACCTTCCAGAGTTGAGCGCACTGTTCCCAGTCACCCTGCATCTGTATGGTCCCTGAGTGTCCCATCGGCTTCCCTAAAGGGTCACTTTGGCTCTGCAAGCCCAGCTCGTGGTAAAGCACTCCCATGAATGTCTGTGGTCCCAGGGTCCCAGAAGAGAGGGCAGCACGGTGCCCACGTCTCCAGGACCTGTACCTACAGCAGCACACGTCTCAGGGGTGGACATGTCTGCAAGGTTCTGTTGCTTTCTGGTCACTGTGGTGCATTTTAAATGTCACGACACCCGAGAGGCAGCCAAAAGCCCTACTCTGGCAGCGTCCATATTTTGGAACACACACGTTCGTGTTCACTCAGAAGGGACATTTAAAGATAATCCACACACACTCCCAGCTTCGTGCAGAACGAAGCCTGGCTGTGCCCAGTTACGTGCCCACTGGATACCAGGCAGTATGCACGGGCAATAGTTTCCGTAAGAAACACAATAGGAAGGGGGTGGGTATCCCGCTGATCTGAGACCCTCTGACCGAGGTCTGCAGACTGACACCATCCTGTGACCTGCCTGCGACCCACCGGCCATAAGACACGTTCAGACATGGATGAAAAAAAAAAACCCACACAAAATTGACCGTCATTTTACGTTTGCTGAATCCACGACATTAAAAAAAATAGCGGGGCCGGCCCAGTGGCTCAGGCGGTTAGAGCTCCATGCTCCTAACTCCGAAGGCTGCCGGTTCGATTCCCACATGGGCCAGTGGGCTCTCAACCACAAGGTTGCCAGTTCAATTCCTTGAGTTCTGCAAGGGATGGTGGGCAGCGCCCCCCGCAACTAAGATTGAACACGGCACCTTGAGCTGAGCTGCCGCTGAGCTCCCGGATGGTCCAGTTGGTTGGAATGCGTCCTCTCAACCACAAGGTTGTCGGTTTGACTCCCGCAAGGGATGGTGGGCTGTGCCCCCTGCAACTAGAAAATGGCAACTGGACCTGGAGCTGAGCTGCGCCCTCCACAACTAAGATTGAAAGGACAACAACTTGACTTGGAAAAAAAAAAAAAAAAAAGGCCTGAACGTACACACTGTGGGAAAAAAAAAAAAGGCCTGAATGTACACACTGTTCCCCAATAAAGTCCTGTTCCCCTTCCCCAATTAAAAAAAAAAAAAAAAATCTAAAAAAAAAAAAAAAAAAAAAAAAAAAAAAAAAATAGCAACACTGGGAGCTTCCGTTGTGCATGTTTTTAACATTCGTACTTCTAGTAACGCATTCCGATGCTGCCTACAACAGTCGCCGTCTGTGACAGATTGGGGGAAAAGGGAGGTTTGCCACCGACCGCCAGGAAGCGTGTGGTAGAACCGAGAGCCATCTGGATGGGAATTCCTGGCACGCCGTCCTCACTTTCCCCTGAAGCACTCGCAAGGATGTGAAAAAAAAAAAGAGGGAAGCCCTCGCGACAGCTAGTAAGTGGAATCCGTGGGGCAGGGTTGGGACGGATGGACACACACACACACACACACACACACACACACTCAGCTCCCACCATCAGCGCAATGCAGTTCTGAAAAGTCAGAAGGAGCATCTCCTTTCGTGCTCGTTGGGGAGAAGATTTATAAGTGAGAGCAGTTTGCTGGGACACGTGAGCGCTGCCACCCCTTTGAGAGCGTGGCTTTGTGACACAGCCATTGGGCTTTTGCACCCTTTCCGCCCACACTTGCCATCAGCACCTGCCTCCTCCATCGATTCCGGAGCTTCTCCCCTCACCCCACCCGACGTCCACGGGGCTTCACGTCTACAGGAAGCATAAGGAGTGGACGGGTGGGGAGGGCAACGTCCACGGCCAATGAGAACGCTTCCCGGTCCCATCGCTGAGAACAGGACAACACAAGACACGTCACGTGGGGCACCGGCACCAGAGCTGACCTGGGACAGGACCCAGGGGACCCCGCTTGCTAGGGGCTCCCTGTCAGCACCCACGGAAAGCTCCAGCAAGGGCTGCAACCCCCAACCATGGACATGGGGGGAGGGCAGGGGAGAGGCTACAGCAGGGCTCCTGGGGGCAGCGGGACAGGGAAGCACAGGGGACGCCTTCATCCTAACACCATCAACAATGCCTTCATTTCTATTTGCGTAATTAGAGAAATGGAAGTCGAAGTGCTTTGCGAGGAGTCCGTGTACGCGTAGTAGGATGTCTGCCATGCAGGTGAGAAGGTGTAGACCAGTCGTCCACGTAGGAAAGACGGGAGACCCTGGACACAGCCGGGGGGCGCCGTGTGACACAGGAGGACGTACCCCGACGGCGGCCATGACCCAAAACCAAAATGCTGGCCTGCACTCTCGGAGGGCAGGAAAAAGGAGAACGCTTCCGTATGCCCGTGATAATGTTTCTCAAAGCGGGGATTTGCAATACAAAGGCTGAAGAGAGGACACAGTCAATAATATGGTAATAACTCTCTCTGGTGTCAGGTGGGGACTAGACTTATGCGGGCAGTCGCTTTGTAAGGGACGGAAAGGTCTAATCGCTATGCTGTGCATCTGAAACAAATAGGCTACTCTATGCCAACGACAATGGAAAAACAAAATTTGTAATTAAACACAATAAATCAAAAGGCTGAACATGATCAGGGAAACAAAGCAGGGTTGGCCCGTGCACACCAGACACGGAGAATCCAGGACGAAAACGTTAATGGGACACGATCAGTGGACCCCACGCTCCGTCGACACGATGCCATTTCCTGCGGGTGTTTTTCCTCAGACGCACACGGCCTCAGACGCTATTTCCCAAGAACTCTTGGACACACAAGAAAAAGACGGACAGAAACAAGACCTGGGGGCAGCATCATCAAAACAAAGAAACAAGGACCCCAAGACGACCGTGAAGAATACACGTGACCAGGCTGCAGATGCAAATTTACAGACAGGGCCGTGCTGTCATAGGAAAATTTTAATATCAGAGGGCCCTCCTTCTACGCACACGAATAATATGTGAAATTTATAACTCGAATGTGAACGTCTCAAGAAAAAAGGGATGATTACAATCTAATCAAGGACATTAGGACTAATCAGAACAGTGACTGTGAAAGAGCAAGAGAAATTACCAAAGACTGGCTTTCGGAGAAGACGGAGAAGCCGCGGATGGGATTTGAGCAAATTCGTTCAGGTTTTCAAAGAACAGATAACGCCACGTCGACTGAATGACTGAGAACACAGGCTAGAAAAGGCTGGTTTGGTTCGGCGCGTGAGGTTCTGCACAAGACAACTGAGGCAGGCGCACAGATGAGAGCAACGCGCGGCCACAGCGCTCTGAGCGGCAAGCACGCAGCACGACGCCAGGCAGGGCTCGGACCCCGGCCTGCCACGCGGGCGTGCGTGCTTTTATTCAGTGTTTCCGAGTCGGCTCACGTCCTGCAGGAATGCTGAATAATGCAAGAACTGCTTTCTTATTCTCCTAGAAGAAAGCAGCTGGAGCACAAACAGTCCAGAAGGGCATGAGGTAATCAGAACCGTGTGTGTGTGTGCGTGTGTGTGTGTAAATGCGTGTGCGTGCGTGTAAATGCATGTGAAAGCACGTAGTACCACACGCACTGGCACAGCCAAAGAATATGTCCTTTCCATAGCTTTCTGAATACCTGACACAGCAAAAATAATCAGGACATTAAACTGAGTGCACGTTCTGCCCAGAACAAACCGTTACCACGGGGCTGTAGAAACACTCAGGACGTTCCAGCAGGATGAGCTCCTGCCATGTACCCTTCAGCCTCGGAGGGATGCTTTCTAGGACCATCACAGGATGACGACACCCGCACGGCACAGGGGTTACAGGGCCAACTGGCCTCTTTAAATGAGATAGTGAGCAGCTATCGTGCGTTCCCTTGTCTAGTATTTGTATAGGAAAAACCCTAGGACGGTGGAGAGAGCCTGTCACTCAGAGCAACAAACTGGCTAAAAAAAAAATAATAAAAAAAAATAAAAATAAAAAATTCTTTTTTAATGGGAAGGTATTGTCCTCTCTTCGGTCTCAGATTCAAATCACCAACAGTGTGCAACATAGTTTAAAAAGTACTGTCTCACTTAAGAAAATAAAGACCCGATTTCCTGATCTCCTCAGGAAATAACTGCAAACAAGTCCTTATTTTAGAAGGAACTAGATGATTTTCAGATGATTTTTTTAAGCTGTACCATGAAAATGTTCTCGTTTGTCAAAATGTTTGGTGGGTTCTGCACGAAAGCGCAGCTCCCCGCCCCCACCCTCAGCCCGAGAAGCGTAGACGTCAGGCTTGTCTGGGCCTCAGAACCCGTCAGTTACCCAGAAGTGTCCCCAGCAGTGGACGCGCCACCGGGAACGTCAGCCCCTGGTGACCCGTGACTTCTGCATCCCCGTGGGTCCGTCCCTGTAAGGCCTCAGGGCAGTAACGAGCCGTCATTGTGATTCTCTGAGGAGCAACGAAAGGTGTTGGGGTTCCGTCTGTTCGGCGTCTTTCGTGTTGCGAGCACAGGGTGGTGCCCCGTTCCAAGGTCGCCACGTGTCAGAGCAGACACTGGTGGGCCCGTTTCTGAAATGCATAGCTGACCGTCTCGTAGAGGCTAAAACAGGGTCTTCTCAGACGTGCGGTGATGCTTCCTGTGAAAGCCCTCATGTCTGTGGGTAGAAAACTGGAGATGCCGACGGGACAGAGGGCTCCCTGAGCAACGTGTCTTCCTCAGTCGGTCCTACGGCATCTCACAGAGCGTCTCAAACGCACAAATTCTAAGGGAGACACATCTCGCCCGAAGGTGCTCCCTCGCCCTGGGGTAGGGCAGCCCCCTCCTTCTGTGGCTCTGGGGCTCCCCTGCCTGGTCCCCATCCCACCACCGAGCCACACGGTGGGACACTGGGCAAGTGCCTAGACCTTTGAGCTTTGGGGTTGTGTCCGTCAGCGCCATAAACAACACCACCACCACCTTAGACTTTCTGGAAGCTGGACGTCTGCGACCAGGGTGCCAGCTGCGAGGGGTTCTGGGCAGAGCCTGGTGGCCGGCTTGGAGGCAGCCAGCATTTTGTTGTGTCGTCACTTGGTACAGAGAAGACGAGGGAGAAGGAAACGGGGGAGGGAGAAAGGGAGGGAAAGAGAGAGAGCGAGAGCGAGAGAGAGAGAGAGAGAGAGAGAGAGAGAGAGAGAAGGGAGTGCGGTCATCCCTTCAAACACTTATTTGTACAAGTGCTTCCGCCACTGGGACGTGCGGACATACTGTGTCGTCCCCAAATGACGGCAACGCCGCCAACACGGGGCTACGAGCCTGGCAGGTGTTGAGGCTGTTCCAGCACGTTCAGCGGACCAGGCGCAGACGCGACCGGCGTGGGTTTTAAAGGTCCATCTCCGGTCAAGCCACAGGGTAAGTAAAGGCTCCAAGTGCTGACCACTGGGTCCTGGCCCTTGTCGGCCATGGGCTGCTCGTGCGGGGACACTATGTCGAGCTCCTCATGGCTTGTGATCAGCGTTCATCCCATTTATCTCCGGAACCTTCTGCCGTCCGTTTCCTATTTAAAGCTAATGCCGCTCCCTGAAGGGCTCACAGGGACACACTCGGACTCTGTACGTCGGTGTTGCCACCTCCATCCTCGCGTCAACTTTCAGGTGGACACAGAAAAAACAAAAGGGGGGCGGGGGGTGGGGGGTGGGAGATGAGGGTAAGGGGGATCAAATATGTGGTGATGGAAGGAGAACTGACTCTGGGTGATGAACACACAATGGGATTTATAGATGATGTAATACAGAATTGTACACCTGAAATCTATGTGACTTTACTAACAATTGTCACCCCAATAAATTTAATAAAAATAAAAAAAAAGTCAGACTCCACATCGCCTCACATCTCTCAGGGTCGCGACCCCAGCGAAACATGTCTGTATGGGTTTGGTGGGGACACATCCCACCCCCAAACGCATTTCCAGACTTAAAACCTTTACATGGTGTCACAGGGGACCCCTGCAGCTGCTGTGTCCGCACGATCTCGTGTTCTGAGTGGTCTGAGTGACGTAAATGTTTGCATGGCAGACGGGGAGGTCTGCTCAGAGACACCAGGAGACACACTACTCCCCTCTCTCTTCTCTCCAACAGGAAAGATACCTTATGACCCAGCAATTCCACTCCTGGGTATTTATCTGCAGAAATCCGGAACCCTTAATTCAAACGATACACCCACCGCCACGTTCACCATGTGCTATAAGATGCACAATGGCCAAGACATGGAAACAACCAAAATGCCCACTGACAGAAAAACGGATACAGAAGAGGCGGGACATATATACAACGGAATATTACTCAGCCATAAAAAAGAGTGAAATCTTACCATTTGCAACAACACGGGGAGACCTACGTAGAGAACATTCTGCTCAGTGAAATAAGTCAGACAGGGTAAGACAAATACCATATGATCTCACTTATATGTGGAATCTAACGAAAAGAATAAACAAACAAAACAGATACAGAGTCACACATACGGAGAACAAAGTCATAGTCACCAGAGGGGAGGGGGTTGAGGGGCTGCGTGAAAAAGGGGAAGGGACTGGGAAGTTAAAAATAGTGACGGGGACGTAAACTACAGCATAGGGGAGACAGTCAATAATATGGTGATAACTCTGTATGGTGCCAGGTGGGGACTAGACCCGTCAGTGGGATCTCTGCATAAATTATATTAAATGTCTACCCATATGCTGCATACCTGAAACTAACGGCATACTCAACTGTAATTTAAAAATACATTTAGAAATAAAATAAAATAAAAACTAACGCAAAAGGAAAGGACCACGAGCTCACGGAGGCAGCCTTGCGTAAGGAATACACAGGAGGTTTCCTTACAGAGACGCCTGTCGATGGCAGCTCCCATGATGACTTTGGGTCTTGTGGCCCAAGCACCTAGTTAGTGCACCCAGCGACCCGTTTGCAGCGGCACCGACAGACCTGCGTTTCCAAAGCTCGACCCAGGCCCAACTAGACAGAACATGGCGGGGACAGTGACAGTTGGGAAAGGTCCGTTCAGAGCACGGGCTGGGCACTCGGGCTGTGGACGCCTTGCTCCACTCACCAAGTCACACCAACGATGGCCGGGATGGACAGGTGGCCACACACACACACATTCCCCACCTTAGAAAAATGACTGACGGCTGCAGAACGTGCTGAAAACCAGACTCAGCCCCGGCTGCCTACTGTGTGCCAAGCTACCGCCTGGAACATCTGAAAAGTAAAGCTGTACGTGGTCAACCGCGTACACTACCGTCATTCTTTTGTTCTGGAACCAGAGGACACCAACACCGGCTCGTGACATTTTCACCTTTGCAAGGACAACAACATGACCTTTACATTCTAGACCCCGTCCCCCACCAAGGAAACTTCCTCTCGTGTTTCATTCCGTATTCCTGGGCTGCCATTCTTCTCATCCACGAAGCAAATCCCTCACACCAGTTGTGAAACCACCCTCACCACCCACAGACCACACGGCAACTGGCTCACGGTGACACCCTTGCAAAGCAGACGCTCTTGTGGATCCCACGTGCCCATCCGGCCAGAAGGGAGAGAAAGAGCAGGACAACCCAAGGGCAGGAGGCAGCCTGCACACAAGGCGCCGTTCTGACCGCAGAAGGCGATGCAGGAGAAGAAACACGGGAAAACCTGGGCGTGAACCCAAAGGGGAAGGAAACAATATGATACAGGGCATCCCGGTGGCTCTAAAATCTCAAATGCTCACGAAGGAGGAGGAAGAAACAGAGGTGCCACCAAAGGACCCCAAGGTGATGCATGAGGGCACAGAAATGGGAGGAAAGGCAGGGGTGATATCTGCCCGTGGGCTGGACTCCAGACTTGCACACCTGGTTGCTGGACCCCCAAAGCTGGAAAGGCCTTGGTTTTCTCATCCATGAAATGGACCTGAGAATCGTACGTACCGTTGGGATGTGTAGGGACAAGCCAGGCAAAGCTGTCAGCATCACGCCCCACATATCTTAGGGGCTCAGTAACCTCCTTCATCCTGCAACTCCTGTTTTAATGACTCAGGAGGAAGATGGACTGTCAGGGGAGGTGAGACCGCAGGTGTGGGAAGGCGGACAGACGAGCAGGATGATGGATGCACGAGTGACAAGAAAACCCCAGGCCGTGCGGCGCTCGCCAGGAAGCAGAGCCACTGACTAAAAACCTCTCGGGAGAAATGTATCAGGCAGGGGAGGGATAGACAAAAGCCACGTAGGGTGTGCAGTGACATTTCTGCGGTGCTTTTACAATTAGGTTGCTAATTGGCCCAATTACTCACTGGCTGGGTGACAGAGTGTGTGGATTACAGCCCTGGGTCAGACACGATTCTGGGTGAGCAGATCACGCCAAACGCTTGGAGCTTCGCACGGGAGCAAAGGAATAACAACAGCCTCCGTCTGCGTCTGCGGCGGCCCAGCGGCATCTCCGGGGCGTGAGCACCGCCTGGTAGCACCGCCTGGTACCTGCCCACCCCGGCCCAGCCCCCGGTCACCAGTCTCCATTTTGTGCAACGGCAAACATAGCTGGATTCTCCTCCTTTGACTTCTAGCAAGAATCATCAACAGTTAGGATTTCTTTCAGACAACCAGAATGGAAGTGGCCCAGAAGGCACCTGCATTCCCATCGGATTCAGGCCAGGAAGGCGACTGCTCAAAAACACAGGGACACACTTTTCTCTACTTGTCATGACAATGGCCGTGGACAGTGCTTAATTCTCTCAGCAACAATGGATGACAACACACGGGGAATATTACCAGGCAGGGGGGCTCACTGAGCTTTGCTGTGCAGGGTTCACATCGGGGTCAGTCACGTCAGCATGGCTGACCACCTGGATGGCGGACCTCGGTCTCCAGCCCCTCCAGAGATCATGCTGATACCGCACGGCCCAAGACATCACCCGAAATCTCACTGTCCGCATGGACGACGGGGCGTGCCCCAAGGTCTCCAGGGGAAACAAGACACTCCAATCGGACAGGACCTCCCGAGGGTCAGAGACGACCAACCAGACGCCAGGGGCAACCCCTAACCTTCGGCAAGGGTGATCCTTTGGTGCACACCTCTGACGACAAGCAAACGTGTTCGCGTGCAGGACGTGCCATTTCTCACACGTGACACTGAACCGTAAGTGCTACCGAGGACCAAGAAAACCACCGTGAATGACACTGAGACTCAAGCAACTTTATACAGGGACTTTGATTTCTTAACTTAATCTGGTGCCATATTTTGAAAGAACAACACCTGGTCCATTAATGTTTAATTTGGTTATCGTATTTGTTTGCGCTCGGCCCCAAATGATCTGTCATTATGCCTCCGTCTTCGTTTACTTAGGTGACATGAGTGAAGGAATCATTTACAGGTTCCTTCTGGTACGTCTGAGTCACAGGACACAGTGTTTCCTAATACTGTGCTGAATTCCTCCTTTTTCACAAGAAACCTTCTCTGGAGGCTCTGCTGTCACCGCTCTTTGCCTCAAATGCTTGTTCTGCCGCTCAGTCGGAGAGTTTAATTTGCAGGAAGCGCCAAGCTTAGTCACAGTCTCCTGTCCCCACAGCCCCCTGTGGGTTTGTCTTTATAAAAAGCATTTTGTTGTGGATAATGCCTCCTTATTATGTTACACGTCTGTGGGCACATTTATCAAGCAACAAGGTTAATTGCCTTGGAGTAAACAAAAACAGGTTGTGTTGCCAGATAGGGAGAATGACAAAGCAGGGAATTCTCTTTCCCGCTGCATGGATTTTGTCACAAGGGTCTAGGGGACATCCAGACGTGCCTTTCTTTTCGGGCTTTGGTTGGATTCATTTACAAGGCTGCATAGAGGCACAGCCTTGGGGTGGACCCAACGCCAACTACAGTCAACAAGTATTCTCTCTACCACAGAGACCGCCCAGGGAACGTCCTGCTGCAGACTGATGGTTCCGGATGGACCACCTGGGGACTTGTCCAAATGCGGCTTGGGGACATTACCTACAGTTCTTGGCTCTATGGTTGTGGGGTGGGGCCTGAGACGTGGGATTTCTAAGGCGTTCCCAGGGGATGGGGAGACTGCTGGTCCGGGGACCACACACCGAAAGCCACCAGACGAGACCGTGCCCCACGTCACGTAGCTGCCACTGCCATGAACACCAGCTATCCCTCGGCTTGTGTCTATACTGGAGACGCAGGACGTCGGGGCCCATCACGTCTGTTGCCCTCCAAGTCCTCACCGAGGGCTCCCGGTTGTCTCCTCTGAGGCCGGTTTGGATCTTGGGTGACTGCTGCAGCTGGGGGGCTGGTCAAGAAAGAGTGGAGAGCTGTGGTCACCACCCCAGATTCTTGTGGCAGAACCATTAAACGACACGATGCGTGTCATCAGCTCACTGAGGCTTTGACTGCTTTGTGATAAGGTCGGGGCTGGTTCTAGGAAATGATGTTTCCACCTGGAAAAACCGAGGAGCTTCATTCTCCCATATGTGTCCCGTAATCCACTTGGTCTGAACTCCCAGCCCTGGGAGAATGTGCTGCTGTCGCACGAGGATGCCAGGACGTGAACGTGGAACGTGACATGGTAAGAGCAGTGACAAAAGCAATCCCACCAACTTACTCAAAGGCAAAGGAGCAAAGTGAGATGGGTGAGGTGTGATGAGAATCAGGGGGAACTTACATGCTGTAAAACCTCCCAACTGCCACGTCCCCCAATGCCCCTCCCCCAACCAAACCACCTTGTTTATCATTTGACCTTAGTGCTCAGTGGTCCTGTGGTCCCCAAAGATGTGTCCAAGTTCTGACCCCGGGCACTTGCAGGTGTGAATGCATTTGGAAAGAGGGTCTTGGAAGATCATTTACTCCAGGATGTCAGGAGCACATCATGTTGGATTAGCGTCGTTTTTTTGTTTTGTTTTGTTTTTATTAAATTTATTGGGGTGACAATTGTTAGTAAAATTACATAGATTTCAGGTGTACAATTCTGTGTTACATCATCTATAAATCCCATTGTGTGTTCATCACCCAGAGTCAGTTCTCCTTCCATCACCATATGTTCGATCCCCCTTACCCTCATCTCCCACCCCCCTTACAGTTTTTAAATCCAAGATCTGGTGTCCTCATGAGAGAAAGGAGACACAGAGGAGAAGCCTTGCACAAGTAATTGAGGGATCTGAGGTGTGGTCGTCCTGGGTCAGGGGGCCCTGAACCCAATGACAGTGTCCTCATCAGAGACAGAAGAGGAGGGACATAGACACAGAGGGGACACCACGTGGAGACGGAGGCAGAGATGGGAGGGAGGCGGCCACCAGCCCAGGGACGCCTGGAGCCCCCAGGAGCTGGAAGGGGCAGGAGGGACCGTCCCCTGGGGCCTCCGGAGGGAGCGTGGCCCTGGGACACCATGATGTCACATCCCTGGTCTCCAGGGCGGGAGATGATGCATTTCTGTTGTTTTAAGCCATCCAGTGTGGGGCATTTTGTTATGGTCGCCCTGAGAGATTAATACAGCCTTAACTGAAGATTTGCACATCCATTCACGCTGTGCCTCAGTCTTCTTTGGTCCTACAGTTCAACCAACTTTCTCTGGCTCTTTCCATCCTCAGCCACACCCACCATTTCAGCCAATGTCACCTGGAAGCTTCTTGGAACAAAAGCCTTAATTAGCATCACTCGAGGGTCTTGTTTTCCTCTCATGCTCCACATTCAACTGCCCAATTCAAAATACGTCTCAGGTCCATCAGCATCTCATCATCCCCACCTTTGTATTAACCATTTCTTTCATTATCTGTATTTTCGATACTTTGATATCTCTGGGGTCTTGTGGACCCGGGAAGGACGGTCCCTTCTGGGGCTAACCAATTCCTAGAGATATTAAATACGGAGCCTGTGAACGTGCGTTTCAAATAGAGACCCAGCCATCCAGAACCCACGCCCACGCCGTCCTCTACGGGGATCTCACACTCTGCTCACCATCCACCGGCCGTAATTTCCCCAAAGCAGGGACCAGACAGCTAAGGACCGTTCCGGATGCCTCCCCATAGCAGTGCATGTATTCAAAGGAGGCAATCGTAAGCCTGCTCACCCTGCCTGCCCCGTCCCTCCCTGCAGAAACTATAATACAGGATCTTGTCTCCGTTTCCCCTCCCCGCTGCCTCCTGACATCCTTGGTGCTGCCCCGGGGGGGCCCTGTGTGGCGTGGCTTGTCCCCTCCTCTTCGGAACTATGAGGCACCAAATCTTTCCAATGGCATCTGTCTCCTGACCTGTAGGCCTCCCCATAATTGAATAATAATGAACGCTATACTTTACACCAACCTCGCCCCACGCTGCCATCTTTCCTTCGATTGCCATGGGCTCTTGTGCAGAACACAGGCGAGTGCCCCGTCCCCCACGCCCTAAATGACTAGAGAACCTTCCTGGGTAGCTCTCCTTCCCTGGACATCTGTCTCCTGTTTCTCGGTATTATTTATACCATCACAGGACTGTTCTTATGAGGACGTGCCCAAACGTAATTTTAAAGTGAATGTGCTTTCCATCATATCTACTGCCTTCATAATATTGCCATATTCAATATTAATATGGTTCCTTAAACTTTACCACAGTCTATTCCTAGGCTGTCAAGTGACTGGGGTCCTATTTCAAACAGTGACAGTCAGAATCGATATCCCCTGAAGGCAACATGCCGTCTGTCCTTCTGTGTCAACCCGGCAAAGCAGTTAGAGCCACACACTTGAAACCCTCATTATACATCGTACATGCGCGTGGAATGGTTCAGTTCTGAGAGACACTCAGGTTTTTCTTTCTGGGTGATTTGATACCATTATCTTTGAGGCACAGAATGCACAAGCAGCGCCCGCACGCTCTGAAAGGAAGCGGCTGCTCATGCAAAATCTGCTTCTCATTTTTCAAAACCTGTTTTCGCAAACCAGAGGAGAGCGCGGGCTTTCCCAGGCGGCGGATTCATTTCCAGGGAGACACACTGTTTTTAAGAAAAATCTGAGGTTGACTTGGGGACCCTTGGGGGTTTGGAAAACCTGCGACGCCCAGGCGGGTCTTCAGTGGGAGACGTGACATCGCATGACCTGGAAATACCAATGCAAGTCCTGCTGGGAACTGAACGCCGCCATTTTGCGGCTTGGTTTTTCTTTTTCTTTTTAAATAGTAGGGTCAGGTGTATAAAACAACGTAATCGTTAGACACGCACACCCCTCACAAGGTGGTAACCCTCCTCCCCCAATCTACTACCTGCCTGACATCGTACACAGGTGTTACCGTTCCACCGACTCTATTCCCTGTGCCGTCCTCCACATCCTGGGACTATATACATATTAAATTATAGTTGACGTTCAGTATTATACAAGTTCGGCTTTAGGAGGACACTGCATAGACTGTGTACATGCCGGACCACGGTGCTGTACACCTTGGTTTTTCTCTTAGAGACGAACACTGGACACGTATGTGACGTCTGCCCACTCGGGAAGGCGAAGCTTGGAAGCGACGCTCAGAGAGCAGGTTTTCTACGCCAGAGGCTGCAGGGGGAAGCGTGCAATCAATCGTGCTAAGGGCCACCGTGGGTTTTCCACGTCCTTCATGGACAGAAGGAAAGACTGGATGGATATAAGTTAGGCTGTAGGCACAGGGGGGCAGGTTCCTCTCCGGGAGGAGCTGTACGTCAGTGGAATCCAGAGGAAGCTGGAACCACTGACAAGTAAAGACGTTCGCCTCCAGTCTGAGCGTGTGGTCTGCATGGCGAACCCCTGAACGATCCCTGTTTCCTCCTGCACCCCCAGCCTCCTCTGAAACGTATTTATTTAACAACTGACAAACACGCGTATTGGGCCACCGCCCTATAACCCAGGAGGCCACCTGCTCCGCGTCCGTGCACGAGATCAGAACCATTAGGAACGGGACGCGACGGGGTAGGACGGTTCCATACACGATCCCCGTGCATCTGGGTGGACGCTGGGTCGTGTGGGCGCCACAGGCTGACCTACCGCAGAGGACGACCCATCCACACAATACGCCACTGTCTGGACCCACCGCCTCTTCCCTAACCACCCACTGCGGATGGGACACCTGACGGTGGTTCAGAAGGTCATACCTGGGGCACGGAGGGCAGTAAGAGCTCCCCCCAGCCCTCATCTGCCACCGATTGGTGGAGGTGGTTGTTGGCGGGCTACAGATACAGACCACGATGCTGAGAAGACACCCCAGACAGTCTAAGGAGGTGTCCCCGTCACGTCAAAGCCCTGAACTGTGTCTTCTCTCACCACAGCCCCTACCATGCCCGACTCACCTTTATCACGTGGCGCTCACTCTGCCTCTCGCCTGGGGCTGCTTCTATTTCCAGCTCCTGGGCAGGAAGGCAACCGAGTGCCGGGCAGTGTCCAGCTCGCCCATCTGGCTGCCCACTGACCTGTGAGTACAGCCTGCCCTTTCTCCTGAGTCCCTGGGCATAAAAATAGTCACCGTATCGAGTTACCAGGTGACAAGCAGATGAGCCGCGAGTGTCCTCCTGGAAACTCAGGGACGCCTGCTGGCTCCGGACGCAGCAGCTGCCCAGTACGCTCCATTCATTCACAGGGCACATAACTCCCATGTCGCTGGCCCGGCTCCAGCCCTCGCCCCACAGCTGCTAACGGACGCACAAGACTGTTCGTCTGACTCTGCCTGGGGAGGCAGGTTTAGCTCCCGCTGCTGTCCTTTAACTCAAACACTCCGTGATGCTGAGCATGCACTGGGGATATGAAAACAGGACCATTAGGCTCTTGAGGAAGGCGGGCTCCATCAGAAACGGCAAATGTTAACGCCACAACAGCAGGAGGCTTGGGTGAAACTCGAAAGATAAGTCAGGCGATGACACAGAGAAACCAATAGGCTACGGCCAAGCCCCTGCCTGGAGAACAAAGAGAGACAGACCTGAAACCCAGCCTCCTTGCTCCAAACTAAGTCCTGCCGTCTAGAAGCTCCCTCCTTCTGAAGGTCGGCGGGACCCCGTGTCACCAGCTTATGTTCTTGTAACCATGGGGACACACACACACTGTCCCTCTCTCAACATCAGTCTCTGTCTCTCTAGATAGATGGATGGATGGATAGATTAGATAGATGACAGACAGACGTAGATACACACACACAGTTAACCCTTAGGTCACATGTATTGCACTCTGCATGTCCATTTATGAGTGGACTCGTTTCAATATACAGTCAGCCCCCCTGTGCCCCCAGGTTTCTCCTCCACAGATTCAACCGGCCACAGATCAAAAACAGTATTTTCAATCCACAGTTGGGAATCCATGGATACGGAGGGCTGACTATATGTACCGACTGACGCCATTTTATATAAGGGACTGGAGCCCATGTAGGTTTTGGTACCTGCAGGGGAGGCCTGGATCCAATCCCCAGTGATTACCGAGGGACAAGTTCAATTTGGCGGGAATCAAAAGTTATATGTGGATTTTTAACTGCGCTGCCTGGAGGCGGTGTCCCCAATCCCCGCGTTGTAGGGTCAACTGTACACACACACACACACACACACACACACACACACACACACCCCGGATGGGAGAAGACCAGCTCAGAGCCAGGAAGAAGGGGAGGGGTGCCCTCTTGGGAGCCCCTATTCCTGAATTTTCTACACAACAGCAGCGAGACTGTGCTTATGGAGGACCCAGGAAGACAGGAGCAGCGTCAGAAGGACGAGGAATGTCTCCTGAGAGACACTGACGTGGGATGAGAATGGCCCATCACCGGATGGCGGCCCTGTCTAGCCCTGCACCTCACTGGATGGGTGTCCACTCTGCCCTGGAACCATCGCTGGACGATGGCTGTCCTTCTATACCGAGGAAAGTTCAGCATCAACAATGCAGTGAACCAACTCAATGATGTGGAGAGGAGACTTGTTGAAAATCACAGAATTCAGGAGGAAAAGATGACGAGGTCAAGTGATGGGGTGCAGGGGAATGAAACAGAAGGCAGATGGGGAATTGGTATCTCTGGAGACAAGAACTGGGGAAGAACAATGAAAACACAGGCAAAGCTTCAGTGTACAGAAAAAAAGCCCTGTAATGAACACAAAACAAACAAGCCCAAATCTGCCATGCAGAGATCCACCGGACTCCTAATTGGTGATTTATGCAGGTCTTCCAAAAACAATACGGCGATTCCTCAAAACACTAAAAACAGATACACCACACACGATGCAGCAATTCCACTCCTGGGGATTTATGCAAAGAAGGTGAGAACACTAATTCCAAAAGACATGTGCACCCCTAGGTTCACTGCAGCATTATTTACAACAGCCAAGACATGGGAGCAACCTAAGTGCCCATCGATAGATGACTGGATAAAGAAGATTGGTGCACACATACAGTGGAATATTACTTGGCCACGAGCAAGAAAGAAATCCCGCCTTCTGCGACAACCTGGATGGACCTAGCGAGGCATAAAAACGTCAGATCACTGTATTGTACCCCTGAAACGAATATAACCACTATAATAAGATTGTACACCAACGACACTTAAATAAAAAAATTTTTTTTAAAGGACGGAAGTCCTTAACTAAAAACAAAACACACAAAAAACAGAAAACAAAACAAAATTAAAAACAAACTTTCCGTTTTCATTGAATTAGAGACTAGACTTTTAATAAGACAGGAAAACGGCCCACGGTGAAGAGTTGAAAGACACAACGACTGAAGTCGGGTCAGTGCAGCCGGGATAAGGTCCCCTCATGGGCACACACCAAGCTCCAAGCTGTACCATTTTTCTCGCCCTTAAACAGAACGGAGCACGATTCAAAAATGACTAAGAGAAGCTGGATAACTACTTTGACTGACAGGCTGATGAGAGGCACTTCTAATTGAACAGCCAGAAAAATGCAAATTCTCATGCAAAGGCTGGAGCTCTTCACCAAATGACAAGTCATTTAATTTCCTTCCCTTCAACAATTAATTAGAGAGGGTGGCTGCGTTCCTATGAATTCAGGGTGTCTCATTCTTCCTTCAATTAGTGCTTGAGTTCGTTCCCGAGGAGAAACGTCAGTTCCATAATCCACCCTGGTGTTAGGACCCTTCCTGCGACCAGAGATCAGAAAAGACGGACTCCGTGGGGAGAGACCACGGGCCGTGCACGTATATCCTGGACGCCGTGCTGGCAAATACGTTAAAATCAACAGTGTGGTGATTTCGTGCCACCAGGAGACATTTCCATTCCCCAGTTGAAAGAAGGGGAGGCTGGGGCTGGGCTGGAGAAGAAAGAGCGTGTGGATGTAAGAAGTTCCAGGACAGCCAAGCGCTGGCGTGACAGGACTGGTTGGGGTGGCTGCTGTCACGGTTGTGTCAATTTTCCTCGCTGAGCAGTCATGTCCAACACCCTCCTTTGAGGGGCTTCGTTGGCAGGGTTCATCTCACTCTTGTGTCAAGACAAAGCTCCTTCGTGGAAGAAGCCCCTGCATGGCCCATCCGTCTGTGCTGTAGGCACTCAGCTTTCGGGACACAGAAGCAGGACGTCGGGCCAACGTCACCACCCCAGCACACACGCTGCCATGTTGCGGTGTCTAATCCCAACAATGGTGGACGCCCTGCTGCCATGTTTACTCCTAGTCTATGGATAAAAGCAAAACGGCACAGAAGGGGAGGAGGGCAAACAGCAAGCTGGCCGTCGTCCATGCACATCGTCACTCGTCCAATCTGAACACGTTCCCAGTGGGGAGGGGGCTGGGCGGGCCGAGCCCTCACCCTTGTCCCGGGCACAGGACCCAGAGCCCCCAGGAAGGTGTCAGCAGCGGGCGCTGCAGTGAGGGCGAGTACTTGACGGCACACAGAGGTCCAGGAGGGGTCTCCCAAGCCACACCCCGCCTGTGGCTGGACGTCAAGTGCTGCAACGTCACGTGATGCCTTAGGTCTCCATTCTCCCCGGGACACCGGGCTGGGGGCCCTTCCCAGAGCCTCCAAGTGCACTCAGGTCATGGGACCAGGTCTTTTGCTGGACTAGGGTTGGCAGGTTCCCGAGAGCCAGACTCTACATCTGTGGTTCTCCACGGGGCGGGGAGGGGGCACTCTGCTACCCTCCTCCCCCAGGGCACAGCTGGCAATTCTGGAGACGTTTCTGGGTGTCACAACTGGGGTGACAGGGTTACTGTGTATATCTATATCTGGTAGGTGGGGACCAGACATGCAGTGCACAGTGCGTCCCCGTGACAGATGTATCCAGCCTCAAATGTCAGTAGAGCTCAGGCTGAGAAAGTCTGCGTTAGTACAAAAGACTGTCTATATGCTATTTGTCCCTTTGCGTGTCTATCTGTCCATCCAACATCTGTTTATTTATCCATCCAACCATCCATCCATTCACCCATCAATCACCTAACAATCATCCATCTATCATCCATCCATCCATCCATCCACTATCTACCATCTATCATCTATTTATCTGTCTACCTACCATGTATCTACTCACATATATTAATTATGTATTATCATCTATCAATCATCTATCTAAATTCTATCATGTACCTATGTATCTATCTATCTATCTACCTACCTACCTACCTACCTACCTACCTCATAGTGGTTCTCAATTGGGAGCAATTAGTCTTCCTGAGAACACCTGTCAATACCTAGAGGCATTTCTGATTGTCACACAGGAGAGGGGGTGCTCCCGGCATCTGGTGAGTGGAGACCACAGATCCTGCTCAACCCCACAGAGCCCAGGGCGCCCGAATGCAAAGAACAATCCATCCGCAAGTGGCAACAAAGTGAGGTTGACAGACCCTGGTTTACAAATAACAATGTGGATAAAATATTCGTATTTTCCAAACACACATTCTGTGGCTTAGCACAGAACCCAGCGGTATGTTTTCCAAAGCAAACAATTATCTGCATATATCGTGATCCAATTTTCCAGCCAGCCGCTGAGATGTGTCTACCCAGCCCCCCCCCAAAGTTCCCGGAAAGCCTATGTCATTTACGCCGATGGTGAGGACAGCTGCTCTGCCGAAGACACGTCGGAAGCAACGAGCTCCTTTCAGGACAACGTTCCCCTCTGATCCTCAGAGGAGTCATGAGGACAGACAGATGGGGAAACTGAGGCACACGCAGGGGAGCGACCTGGCCCAGGTCCCACTGTGAGTGTGCGGAAAAGCGAGGCTCGGATATGGCTCTCCTCACCCCAGCTCAGAGCAGATTTTAGGTGTCGGGAGCCAAGCCAACACGTGATCCTGAAATGAAAACGTGGAGGTGTCCAGGATTCTGGGATATGTGTCCCTCCCGGGAGCAAAGGAGGCACGAGGAAGGGAAGGGAACAAGGGACAGACATGGCCCCCAGAAACCCTCCTCCCACTGGGTCATCGCGCTCTCAACATGTCCCACTGAAAACGCGTTGCTGATGACCTTCTAGAATGTTCTCTGCCACGAAAGACGGGGACCCATGGCCAGGGCGCACGCCCACGTGTACCTGTGTGTCCTCTCACCATATCCCGCCCTACTCCCTCATCCTTCATTAAGGTTCTGCGTCACCCTTCACTCTGGACCATGCCACCTCCGAACAGCCTGCCCTCTCGTGGTCTGGCCCGTTGGGACCCATGCTCGCCGCTGCAGCAGAACCCAGCTCAGTGCGTAATGTCACGATGACAAAAATGTCTGTGCTGCACAGAACAGTTTGTAAGAACTGGGCACGTGCCCCGGGAAGACCGAGGACACCCGGTTCGCAGCCCAAGGCCAGCGTTCGCGCCTTAGCTTCTGAACGCCTTTCTTCCCTCATTTATGGATCGGGGACCACAGACGTGCCGGCCCCCAAGAGTCACTGTGAGGTGACACTGCTCACATGGCGCGGGAGCAGCCACACCACCTGCTGGGTGGGTACAAAGCTCCCGGGACGTACGAGATTGTTTAATTGTGCACAGAACACGGAATGGACAGGGTCACGTCCACCCTTTAAAGTGGGAGCACCTCAAATGGGCCCCGATGGATGGAGGGACGGACAAAGGAACGTGGCCTGTCTGTACCGTGGAGAACTAGACGGCCGTCAGAAGGAATGGAGTGGTGCCGCGTGTGCCACGGTGGCTGGACCCAGAAGCTATCACGTGAAGCGAGGGAAGCCAGACACGAAAGGCCACCTCCTGTAGGATGCCATTTGTATAAAGTGTCGAGACCGGGCAAATCCGTAGAGACAGAAAGCAGATTAGAAGTTGCCAGGGGCTGTGTGAGTTAATGGGAGGTGTCTGCTCGTGGGCGTGGGGTTTCTTTTGGGGGCCATCAATATATCCGGAAATTAAGACGGCGGCGATGGCTACACAACCCTGCGAACATACCACACATAACTGAACTGGATCGCCCTTGACCCAAATACCTCGCCCTTCGCATGCGATCCCCAACTTGTCCAGGACGGCACAGGGCGACCCCTACTTGCCCCTTTTCCAGCCCAATCTGTCCCCCAACTCCGGAAGTGATGAAGGTACCCAAGATACCCTCCATCGGCACTGCTGTTTGTCTTTTATTATTTTTTCAAACAGCTCAGAGCTTTGCCGCAGGAGGCTGTCAGCTCCAATCGTGTCTGTCAAGGATTTTTAGTATATTTCTGTGGTAAAGATGAGAGAGATGAGAGAGAGTGAAAAAGAGAGACAGAGAGAGAGAGACTCCTTAAATCATGGTCCTTACAGTGTGCACGTGGGAAGAGAGAAGAATTAGGGGAGAGACATTCAGTGCCACCAAGGTCATTTACATAAATATTAGCAGGAAGCGTATCCCATTTCCTAGCTTCCCCCCAATTCCTGAGGTATTCCTGGCGAACACACTGAGAATCCGGGCAAATGAAATCGCCTGCATCCCAGTGCAATGCCCTGCACTCACGTGGTGCTCTCAGGCTTGGGCACAGGGGTTTGTCAGGGCAGAAAAGACAAAGCAAAACCGTCAGGGCCCAGCCCACACCGGCGACTTGCATTTCCACTGCCTTCCGAGGCCACACACAGCATCCAAAACCCAGGGCGACCTGCCCTGAGTGTGTAACGGGGCGAAAGGAGCTGTCACAGGGCCGAGGCAGGGGTCCCGGGGGAAAGGCTGTGTGAGGACAGCAGCTTAATCCCGTCACCAGGAACAGCAGACATGCTGAAATCAGGCCCCTCTGTCTCCATGGAGAAAGGAGACAGTGCAGAATGTGCGGTTCTCAGCTTCCAAGGTTTGGCAACACCGCGTTGCCGTGTGTGAGTGTCTTGTTTTTCATTTTGCAATTCAGGTGCAACGGGGGGATTCAGCCAGTCCTGTTCATAGGAGTTCACTAAGAAAGGTTTCTGCAAAGCTACTGTCCCGCTTTTTCCTCTCCCCTCCCACCCTGCTCCTCTATCTCTCCCTCCCTCCCTGCCTCCCTCCCTCCACTTCCATTACACCCCCAGCCCCATTCCACAGTCTCCCCTTCATTCCCACAGGTCCGTATCCACACGCAGCATCCTGTGGGCTCAGCCATTCCCGGTTCCTATTAACGGTCCAAAACCACGGCCTGCATCCCATGCCATCATTCACTCCGTGGCTTCCACTGCTGAAGCCCCCTCCCCCATTCACACGCTGACTCCCATCCCACCCCCTGGCGTTTCGACAGTGCCAAGGCTGAGAAACCCTGTTCTAGAGAAATCAGACCCTCAGCTGGACCAGCCATGCAAACCAGTTAATACACACTTTGGTCTCCGTGAAAACGTCTGCCTTTCTAATGCATGCGACCTACGTAACGATGTGTGAAGGACATTGCAGGGGGCCCCTCCAACTGCACAGTCCCCCAGCTGTCTGGCCGCGGCAGAGGGCACTGCTCACCCTTCAGCTCAACAATGACTCTCCCTCGTCCTCCCCAGAGAGACTGACCCTCCGAGACGTGGGGCGGCTCCGTGCACTTCCTTTCTTGGCTTGTTCACGCCTGACGGGGACATACAGCCTGTGTCTCGGGGTCAGCACCGTGACTTTCCACCGACGCATCCCGAGACGGTTGACTGAACACCTTGGGTAATCCAACTGTACAATTCCTACAAAACTCAGCTTCTGCAAATTTCCCCAGCGCTCCAGAGCTCTGCAGCGAGCAGTGGAGAATAATAACAGAAATCGCAGTCTGCTGAGACCACGTCTGCCATCTTCCAGGAACTGAACTCTGGGGTCGCCCGGAATTCAAGAACCCTGTATCATTAGTGGAACTGGTTTAACATACGCATTTCAAGTCTGAGAGGGCAGCCTGGCCTCTGCAAAGCCGCCATGACCCCACATGGGTACATCCTAGATCCACGCCCTCACTGGGGACTTCCATACTGAGTGGCGACCCTCAGACTGGACTCTGAACAGTCAGTTCCCCGTTTTCTCCTACGCCATCCACCTCCAGACCGTGATTTGCAAAAGCTCCAGCAAATCTGGACCCAAGGGATGGCTGGCTGAGCACAGGCAGTGGGTCTTGGCACCAGAAAGCCACCCTGACGACTCAGTGACACATCCAAGAAGGTGATCGATCTCTGCAGTAAACACGCGCTTCTAGGCAAATTGTCACATTCTTAAGCTCACAACCATCACGTGGTCTTTAGGAATTTCCGGTTTTTTAAGAGTTAGATACGCAACCCACATTAGGCGCTAAAGACTCTCCTAGCCTAACCAACCAGCTAAATGGGTTAGTCAGACAAGATGCACGCGGAAACAGAGAGACGAGAGGACAGTGGATCTTTCCACGGGACTGCAGGAGTAAGACATGGGTACAAACTTCAGGCACATGGACACACAGCAGTGCGTTCACCCTGGATGCGACTGTGAGTCACTACCTTCCAGCTTGACAATGTGCCGTGGCAAAGGTGACACAGAGGACAGATGACACCGCTCTCAGCACGTCCTGTCACGGGACAGCAAGACACCGAAGATCACGGGACCTACTCAATGGAAACAAATGTCCCAACTGGCTGTGTTGTCTCTGACCAAGGGCAGGGAAGATGACGGGCAAACAAGATCACCTCCCCGTGTAACATAAAACCCAGCCCTACAAATCATGGCGCAGATGAAACTCACACCAGGACGCACACCACACACTTGGGGGAAGGAAGACAAAACTCGACCGACACTCTCAGTGGAGGCTGCCACAGACGTCCCCGGAGGAAAACCCCTAACGTGACACACACCACCGAGTCTTCGGAAGCACCCAAAGCAAATTAAAAAGGGGACAGGATGAGACTCAACCAAGAAAGCACTGCATTGCTGAAGGAATGCCAGGTATTTCTCCATGGTATGCAAGAGCGAAAAGCAAATGCAAAGGTCAAAACCCATGAAACTCGAGGACAGAAAGAAAGACGGTCAGAATCTGGAATGATCAGCCCCCCAACATTGTGTCTTCCCACACCTACGGAGGAGACTGTAGTCGTAATGCTTGTCTACACGGTGCGTATGGCTGACGCTGAGCTAAACCTCACTCTTCTGCAGGTGGGGCCACACATCCTTGGGGGGTCCGTGAGGTCAAAACTAGTTTTATAATAATACTCAAGCAGTGCTTGCCCTGTTTACTGTGTCCTTGTTTGCATGGACGGCACAGAAGTTATGCTGGGTGACCTCCTGGTTCCTTGGCATGAACCACGACGGTGGCCCTGACTGTATTAGCCATCAGTGTATATCCTTCCCCACCTGGCGCGCCCACAGCAAAACAAAACGGGAATGTGGGTAAAGTACTTCCACCGTACACTGAGGTAGGGGGCTGGCTGGCTGTTTAAGTTGCAAGCTAAACCAGCCACTCTTCCTCATGGAGCACCCGGTTTGCTTGACAGAACGGTGGACAGGCAAACTCTGGTTATTCGGCGTTGGGTATGTGGGAGGCCTTTTCGTGAAAATGAACAAAGTGAGCTTGTCATGTTAAGAAAAACAAATGGCCGTATTGACTGTCAATGACAAAATGTGTGCTTTTCAGAGAAAATTAGCATTTTGGAAAGCTTGTGTCTGGCAGAGGGAGCCTGACAGTTTCCCGAGAGTTAAAAGATTCTTCCAATGAGTGGTAATACGAACAAATGTAATTTTTTTTGACGTATATAATGAAACGTGTCAACATGTAGAAGACCTCCAGGGTTCAGTGACCAATAGGCCAATGGACAAATGATCCATTCCTAATACTAACTAGACAATCAAATTTATTTAACAGAGTAAGAAAATTTCTTTGATAATGATTCCCGACTCCATACTGCAATGTCGCCAGTAGGAAATGACTCCTTGTTGGTGCTGGGGATAGTGTCAAATATAATCCACAGTCATCTGGAGAAGCAATCAAAATAGCCTTCCACTTTCCAGCTACGTATCTGTGTGAGGTTGGAGTTTCTTTAACAGAAACAACAGATTGCAATAGACTGAATGCAGGCGTAGATAAGAATCCTGCTGCCTTCTCTTCAGCGGCACATTTGCAAAAATGTAAAATGATGCCACGTGTCTCCCTGAATTTGTGCTTTGCTGTTGTGCTTTCATAAAAATAAATGTCATTTAGGTGAACGTGGTTTTTGTACGTATATTTGCATTATGCTGTGATACTGGACCCAACGTGACAGATTCTATCGTCCACAAAGGCTGTAGCACTCACGGGACAGTGACCCAGCAGCACATTTCCCTACCATGTTGTCATATGAGTCCCTTTGAAATATGAAGAGAAAGACCTGGAGTGTGTTGGAGGACGGACATGACAGCTGAGTTAGCTTATGCCTCCGGACAGACTCAGACTGAATCCAGAGGAGCGAGCCTGCCACGGCCGACCTCGGCAAGTGCTGCCCGCCACGGCAGAACGGGTGCGTGACCGAAGACAAGGCTCGGTGACGGGCATCACGTATGCAGAACTCACCTTCTCCAGCTGCCTTCTCCTGTGAAAGTTACAGACAGCACAACCGTCTTCTCAGCAGCCCATCACAGAGACTTCCGACGACAGAGGAGCTACGTACCATGTGTTCTCGAAAATAAGACCTTATATTAATTGTTTTGCTCCAAAAGATGCATTAGGACTTACATTCAGGGGATGTCATCCTGAAAAATCATGCGAGGGCTTATTTTCCGATTAGGTCTTATTTTGGGGGGAAACACAGTACATGACATACTGTAGTGTGTACCTCTATTGTCATTTCTTAACACCGAGGCTACAGCTCTGGATCAGGAATGTAGACGTCTGTGCTTCCCTCTACCCGGCCATTGCCCGCCTGCAGAGGTATTCTCCAGAAGTGCTTCTCTCAGAACCTTCTGACGATCTCCACTGAGCATACTTCCTTAGAGGGCCGTCTCCAGCCAACACGCCCTCGGCGGATAAAGCCACACCCAAATGGCCAGATGTGATGTGGATAAAACGGGTTGCATATGGCGGCTCATGGAAATGGCAAGTCCGCGTAACCTCAGGACTGTCCCCGTCATGCTAACCGTGAACCTTTTCTCGGCACCCACAGTGCCATCTCTCAGTGCCAGCTGCCTTGCACACACCACCTCTCAGACGCACAGACTTCCTGCATGGAAGGCGACGGGCTATTTTGCAGGGGCAGGAGCTCAGGGGCGGACAGGAAACGAAGGCCCAGGCTGGGACTGGGTCTGTCTGGAAAGGAGACACTGAAGCCCTGCTTCATTCACATGCACAGGTGCCTCTGCTCTTTCCTCCTGCACAGCCCCACCACGCAGGGAGGGGCCCACAGGTGTGTCCTCTCAGCCAGGAGCACCAGGACAGCAGGAGCCCTGTGGCTGGCCGCTGCTTTGCACACGACGCACGCATATCAAGCACACTCAATGCACACTTACGGTGTGCGTGCTGAGGAAGAATTTCCTCTCTGTGCAGGGGACGGGCTCTGAGAATGTCCCCCTTCACCCACGGGGGTTTCTCATGAGCACGAGACATTCCCGAGTGATTATAAACAACAGGTCTGCCGTTGAATATCACAAATGCACCATCTCACTGCCACCGGTTGGGTGTGCAGTAGCGTCAAAGACATTGCACAACCATCAGAAAAAGCTAATAATATGCTCCTCCCAAGAGACACCAGAGCTCCACCAGGTGAAGACGCAGCAAGAAGGTGATTGTGTGCAGGCCAGGAGGACAGCCCTCCCTCACCAGCACCTAACCCTCCTGGCACCCTGATTTTGGGACTTCCAACCTTCAGAACTGTGAGAAAATTAATTTCTGGGGGTTCTTTTGTTGTTGTTGTTTTAAAATATTTTTCCCGTTTGCAACTACCTATCTGGTGAGGCTGGATGTTCTTCCACAGAAAGAACCTATGGCGAGAATGTAGAAGCAGAATGCAGAAACCAGATGTCCCTTGGATGTCACACGCCGAAGACACAGCCTCACCTCCTGAGTGCAGCCGGAAAGCTCCAGTCTGCATTCTCCTGTGTGTAGACTGAAGGCTCCAAATGTCTTACGTTTTTGCAAAGGTGTGGCTGAAGAGAAGAAAGCAGGAGTCTTATCCACGTCTGCATTCAATCTGTTGCAATCTGTTACTTCTGTTGAAGAAAATCCAACCTCACGCAGATATGTCGCTGGAAAACGGAGCAGTATTTTGATCATTTTTTCAGATGATGGTGGACTCTCTTTGACAGTATCCCCAAAACCAACAGTCATTTCATAGCAGCTACGTTGCAATATGGAATCTGGAGTCATTATCAAAGAAACTGTCTTATTCTGTTAAATCAAAACCATTCAGTCTAGGGCGGCCGGTTAGCTCAGTTGGTTAGAGCGTGGTGCTGATAACACCAGCGTTGCCAGTTCAATCCCCGCATGGGCCAGTGTGAGCTGCGCCCTCCACACCTAGACTGAAACAATTACTTGACTTGGAGCTGACGGGTTCTGGAAAAACACACTTAAAATAAATAAAAGTTTAAAAAAAAATAATCAATCCGTCTAGTAAGCATTTGGAACGGATCATTTGCCCATGCATGGGAAAAAAGAAAAAAAAAACAAAAACAAAAACAAAAAAACCAAGACCGCATTCCAAGGGAAAGGCAGTAGACCTTTCATGAAACTATGTGCTGCCAATACGGTGGGTTTTGTCGTGTTTTGTTTTGAATGTGACTTTCCTGTGACTTTTCCGTCCTTTGTGTACGCTCAAAGAATTCATTCTAAGAGCTTGTCCCCAAAATACATCCAGAATGTGCAACCTTCCATCCACTGTCCTTTAGAGGACCCTGGGGGGTCACCTCTGCGGATGAAGGTGGGATTTCCCCAAAGGGGTTGAGATGGACACATCCCAATATGCATTTGATTTTTAACCCGAGGGGACTCAGGGAACCATGAGCTCCCACGATTGTAGACCATTCCAGGTAGTCACTGCCACCATGGGTGGAAAGTAGGTGGACCCTGGTTCTGCACGAACAGTGGTCTGCCCCACCCCCATGCATGAAATGAAAGCTGTCATCACATGGGGGTCCTCCGCTCCCCCAACGTCTGCCGTGCACTGGGGTCTCTTTACCGCTCAACCTTGTTCTCACAAACCCTCTTGGAAACCCTCAGAACGCACGCCTACTCTTACTGACTACAGAGCAGAAAGCAGACTTCTAAGAAAACGGTTACGACCCTTCTCCACAATTGTTATCTCATATCCCATACGGATGTTACAAGTACTATCAACATATGACCGGGACATGGGATCGAATCAAGACCTCACGGGGCTCTCTGCCTACGTCCTGGATCATTTTTGTTTCTGATACTATGCGCCCTTTGCACCATTTCACAAAGTGAAGGTGAGTGCTGAGTCAACCCGGGCCCCCGGAGAGCTGAGTCTGAGGTTTGGGGATGAGGCCCATTTCTGGTCGGAAGGTGGCCTGTTCACAGACGCCCAGACGCAGCCCAGGATTCGGAAAAAAGGGTCACCCTATCAGGGAACGGCAGAGGTCAACTCACAGAGGATGGAAACTGCTCACACCACCATTCCCACTCCCATGACACAAAACTTTGTCAGCAGAGTGATGCCACTTCCTCAGTCACTGGGTTTCAACGGACTCATTGTTTGGGGATGGAAAATATGAATAGAAAAGTACCTCTGTCTTCTGGATTAGAACCAAAGACAAAAAGCTGTTAAACCATGGAAAAGAGTATTTTCAATTTCTCCTACTGACCTAAGGGGGTCTTTTAAAAATATATGTAACAAAAGAATTGGCGAGAAATATACAGGCGCTGAAGTGGGTGCACCCCTCCAACTTTGAGACGCTCTGCCTGCCTATTGCTGGACGGGTGAAACCTGAACCCAGGTGGCCACTTCTGTGGGACGGACGTGAGGAGAGAAGCACGGCTGTGTCCTGGGAACAACAAGCTCGTGGATGCCAAATCCCCTCCCAGAGGGCAGCCCCGCGGGGAATTCTGCTCTCAGAGGTCCCAAGGCTGCTGGCGTCACAGAGCATAGGAAGAAATCGATGGAAGGTGGCTCCTTCAGGTGCCAATGACAACTTCTTCTACCGTACACGGGGGGCCATAATCTACAGACATGGTGAAATGTTACCCGAATCCTGTCCTTGTCACCTTGGGCTGCTAGGACAGAGTGTCACAGACCAGGCTGGGTTACGGCCACCTTCTCTCTGTGTCCTCACGTGGAGGAGGGTGAGCTCTGGTCTCCCCTCTTCTTATAAGGACGCTAATCCCATCACGGGGGCCCCACCCTCATGAGCTCATCTCACCCTAATTCCCTCCCCAAGACCCCACCGCCTCACACCACATATGGGTTTCCACATATGCGTTTGGCGCAGGGGGCATGCATTCAGTGCTCCTGGAAAACAGGAAAGACAGAGAACCCCACCCCTTTTATGTTCCAGAAACCGCGTCCCCATATGACTCGGATAAGACTCACAGATGCCCCCTCCCTGCTTACCGAGAATAAGGGCAAACACACACCATCCAATCCCAACCTCGGGCTCATGAAAGATGTGCACCCCGGATGCAATCCCGGATCCATCGGGACAAAATGCCCGCTCACCGGATTGGCCAAGCTTTGGTTCAGCTTCTCTCCTCCCCGCCCCCTGCCTCAAGGACCCCGGACGTCAGCATGGGCCAGCCCTGCAACGCTGAGCAGCCCCCCAACTGCAAACAACCCCCTGGAAAGAAAGGTATTGGTGGCTCCGGCGTTTCAGTGATGGCACCCACTCATGGCACCCGCTCATGGCATGTCCCATAGTCCTTCTGGGTCACTGGTGAATGCAAGTCCTTTCTGGCGACCTTCACATGCATTGGCTCTCAGGGTTCAGCTGTGCTCCCGACTCTGCAACAGCCCCGTTCTCCTCCCACCCCCTGGCACTGGTGTTCTCTGACGTGCGTCACGCTCTAAGGAGCCAGAACCCCTGAGCGTCCGAACGGAAGCGTGGCTGCTCCAAACAGCAGCTGTCACATCCGGTGATAGGTGGCCACACACAGTGTCCAGAAACGTATGAACTATCAAGGCCGCAGTGAGATGAGGCTGGATCTCAAGCTGACGTCACCACAGCTTGACCGCCACGTGGCCCTTGAGGTGGGACACCTGCAGGGGTTCCTGGGTGCCTGGCAGCGAGGAGGGCACGCACCCTGGCACAGCCTACAAGCCATGCGATCACGTAGACGCAAGAACGGCACAGGTAGCAAAGTGTTGCGGGAAGAAGGAACAAGGACAGGCAGACAGTGATGGATACAGACGGGCAATGGCACCTTGCCCTAACGCGAATTTCCATCTGCTACGTGAAGCCGGGCAGGTCTGAGCGAGAGCTGGGCAGTGAGTGAGGGAGAAAAAGACCTTCCCTGTCCCTGCATACCTGCCCTCCCACCCACCTGTCTGGCCCAGGGGACAGTCCTACAGGTGATGGGTGTTCATCGAACAGCTGCCTCTGAAATACCAGCATCTGGGTTCCTGTAAAGTTAAACACAGTATTTTAAAAAAGGACCAGACCTCAGAAGGTGCTGACCACACCACGGCCGCTGACCGAGCAGTCACGGGAAGTCCTTAGAAAGTTGCCAAGGGGGTCCTGGGACAGCACCTGGCACGCACGTCCAGACGCGGGCGCAATCTCCCAGCACCGGGTGGACAGGCCTCAGACGGCCGGCAGGCAATTACACACACGGCACAAACGTTCACCGGGAGACACTGAAGGGCCGTGTGCACATTGCGACGCTCAAATGCATTTCATGTTTGCCGTATCTCACTGGGTCGAATGCCTTCCAGGTCCTTGCATGTTGTTGCACAGGGCAGGATTTTGTTCTTTTTTTTTTTGTCGTCGATCGTAAGGTACATAAACGTGCAGTCACTGTATTGTACAGAGCACATGAACACGCCACTGTATACCAACTCTACATAGATAAAAACAATAGAAGCTAAGATGCATTTTGTGCCCACTGGGAAAATACGCAACCCATTTTCACCCGCAGAAAAGGCTGTCATTTTCCACGACTCTCTTCTTCCTCCCTCTGGCTATTTGCGTTTCTTTTCCCTGCAGGGACCGTGCACAGTGACTGTGTTATTTTGTTTGCTTTTCGGTTTGCTATTTCATCTCCAGTCCGGGAGGCACATAGCTCAGTGGGTTTTTTTAAAAATACATCCAGGACATACAATTTGCCTCTCAGGGATTTTTACTCACTCGCCCGTAGCCATCACTGTTGTCACAATGTTTTTGCCAAAACACAAACAGAAAAGGGCAATTTTCCTGGGCTCTTGTTTTCTCGTAAAAGAAAGGCGTGCTCACCTCCTCCTTCCCGGGGATCGGCGACGCTGACGGGAAGACGGAGGGAGGCACCCACAGGCATGTTCTGGGGCCAAAGTCTCATTTCTGTAGGGCCGCGGGGGCTCAACGCAGCACGTGTCTGAGGCATCAGAACAGGTTGCAGGTGTGAGAGAGTGTGTGTGTGTGTATGCACACACGGGCGTCCCTTGCCACAAACCAAAGGACAAAAGAAAATTGTCAGAGGGGAAGAAAACAGCAAGCCCCGTCCACAAGACTGCTGTTGGTCGTCTAAGCAGGCAGATGGCTTTATTGCAAACGTGGTGGCCACGGAGAAAGGCTCTGACCTGTATTTGCAGATGAAGATGCTGGACAACGTCCGCTCCGTTCCTGGCCCCAGTGCTGGGTGCAGTGGGACGCACTTGGGGACCCCAGAATATATGTCCTCTCAGAACCTCAGAATGTGACTTTATGTGTAAATAAGGTCTTCGCAGACGTGACCGAGTGAGGCATCTGAAATGGATGGATCAGGGGGCCCTGAACCCAATGACAGTGTCCTCATCAGAGACAGAAGAGGAGGGACACAGACACAGAGGGGACGCCACGTGGAGACGGAGGCAGAGATGGGAGGGAGGCGGCCACCAGCCCAGGGACGCCTGGAGCCCCCAGGAGCTGGAAGGGGCAGGAGGGACCGTCCCCTGGGGCCCAGGAGGGAGCGTGGCCCTGGGACACCTTGATGTCACATTCCTGGTCTCCAAGCCTGGGGGAGGATGGGTGTCTGTGGTTTTAAGCCCCCACCCCCGTCCCCCAGTCTGTGGCCTTAGGAAACTAATATACCTACTTACGGACATTTCAATTTGCTATTGAAAATGAACTCCAATGTTCCTTTAAAGTCTAAAATTGTATGACCGTATAAAAAGACCTACGGTTCGGAAAGGAAAATAAGAAAGTGGGTGACAAGGAAAGGGGGACAAGGGATGGAGAGCACGTCTTCCAACACACTGTGTAGCCAACAAACGAAGCCCGGGGATCAGTGCTGTTTCCGTGAAGCTCGTTTCCTCTTGGTACAGTTGAGAGCAAGAGCAGTGGAAAACAGACCTTCCACGTGCATTTGTAAACGTCTTAGAGCCTGACGGAGTGTGTGTAGCTGCTTTCCCGACGGGACTTCAACGTCGAGAAAGGCCAGTGGGATTGAACTTAACTCCACGTCCACGGCTGTGACCCCGGCTCAAGGGTCCGACCCTGGATGGCAATGTGTTCATGCACTTGCTTGGAACATTCAGGAAGTGAGTGTCTCCCAGGAAACACTGGGTGTCTGGAAAACGTGAAGGCACTGGGCGGCAAAGATTCCCTTCACAGAGACCATCCTCTAAACCAGGCAGACCCTGGAAGCCGTGCTTAGTACATGTACGGCGACAGCAAACCTGGCAAGACCACAATGTCTCCCTCCTTTCTGTAATTATTCTGGGTCCTCACGGAGAACCACCACCTCAGGGCACAGAAAACATACTTTCACCGGGACAGACATTGGTACACAGGGAAGTACATGTTTCTAACGTGGGCAACAGGACGAATTTCGAATGTAAGCAGCCACGATACTATCACCACAATCCATGGACAGACACACCTGTCACCTTCTAGAATGTCCTTGCGTCTCAGCATGTTCGCTTGTGTGTGTGTGTGTGTGTGTGTGTGTGAGTGTGAGAGAGAGAGAGACAGACAGACAGACACTAACCCCAGCACTAGCTGCATAAAGACATTTGTGGACGGAATTACTGAGTCTCTCAGGCTGTTGCAAGAGTGTGGAAAAACTTAGGAAAACAAACCCATTTGCATCTCACAAGGGGTCAAAGCCGCCTGTAAGAAATACACTGAAAGAAAAGCAAGCCATTCCCATGGAGAAAGGCTTTGCCAGGCCTTGCGGACATTCCTGCAAAGCAATTGCAGACGGTGAACAAACAGGCACGTCTCCCCACTTGTCTGCTTTTCATACACGCCCCTCTATTGTCTTTCTTCGCTTTGGGGGACGTTGCTTTTTCGTTGGGAGTGGACCCTGTCCAGAAGCCTGGACCATCTCTCTGCCCCTCCCCTCTGTGTGACCTTGTCGAAACCTCTACACCGGGGAGATTCATCGTCCGACTGTGAAGCAGGTCCCGGGAACCCGCTGTCGGCCTGAGCCGTTGCAGAAGTGGTCTGAGGCCTGTCAGGCATGGATAATGGCGTCGGATCCTTTGTACGCTGCAAAAAACCCTCCTTTCACTGCATGCACACGGCCTGACAACCTGCTACAGACGCCACTGTTTACCTCACAGGGCAGATACCCCTCTCCACACACGGCTCACAGGCCGGCAATAAGCAGAGAAAGGTGTGTCCAATCCATCCTGTATTAGGACGTGTGAGTTCTAAGGGTGAGTGGACCTGTGTCCCCACAAAAGACGACCTTACTTGGAAACTGGTTTTTGGCTGACGATGGTCCTACTGGATGGGGTGGGTACTCCATGCAGCATGACAGGTGTCCGTCTCAGAAGAGAAGAGACCGAGGCAGACACACAAGGAGAAGCATTAGTGATGATGGAGACAGACATTAGGGTGATGCTTCTACAAACCAAGTAGCACCCAGGATGCCTGGTAGCCCCCAGCAGCTGTGGAGAGACGTGGACGGATGGTCTCCTACAGCCTCCAGAAGGAAACCCACCTAGCCCACAGCTTGCTCTCAGACACCTGGTCTCCAGAACTGGGAGATGATACATTTCTGTCAGTTAACCCGTCTGCCCACCGGACCCTCTGTTGGCGGTACTTTGTTATGGCAGCTCCCAGACCCACATAAGAAGAAAGTACAAAATACCATGGTCTTCAGAAGAGCCCTTCCGCATGCCCTGGTTGTATTTTGTGGGTCGCTCACTCTCGGTGCCTGTCTGGGCCAGGGGATGCTTTAGGTAACGCTGTGCTGCAGCGTGGGTTTGCATCGTGACCGAACGCTCTACGTGACCGAACGAAGGCACCAAGGTCACCAGCTTTGTCCCAGCCACGCAAAGGGACCTGATGCTGTGCCAGCAAAGAGGGAAGAAGAGAATGGCAGAGGGAGAACAGTATCGTACACGGGAGGAAGGAAACACATCACAGGCTATGCACCCTTCCTTCCCAAGTCCTCGGTCTACAGAGGTCCCTGATCTTCCTGATTGTGACAATGACACCTGGCTCTGGGCATTGCTGACAACCAATGACTCCTATGCGGCAGACAAAGGACGCGTGGATGAATCTGAGCCTGCTTAAGGACGTGAAGACAAGGACCCCTGAGCTCCTTGGAAATCAGGTTACAAAGCTCCACGGAATGACCCACGATGACGTGAAACGCCACTGCCGAGAACATTTCCTCTCAGCTGGAACTTACGCCCATGAATAAAATTAGTGACCCATGGGCTGGCCCTGGAGGTTTCCTAGGAGGTGGCTGTTTCTTAGAATGAACGGCTCTATCAAGGAGAGGCCCTGAAATCACCCCGCAGCTTAGCGGGATGGCAGAACACACTGAGGCGGGACGCGGAGACAAAGCCCGCTTTGGCTGAATGAACACGATGACCCCATAAATGAACTTGAGCTGAGCCGTTCCCCGCCACGCTAATGAATCCAGACGAATCTCCGCAGAATAAAAGTAATGAGACCAATTATGAGGGTAATTAACTGTCCGCGTACACTGTCATTCCATCTACCAGGCACGCCGGAACCCAAAACCAAAGGTCTTTCTTGCCTCTTGGTTTTGAAATAAGGGGTGGGTTGCCTTCTATACAACGGCACTGAATATCGGTAGAGGAGAAAAGAGACCACGTTGTCTCACGACATCACAGGACTCGAAAGACTCACAAGTAACTGGACCCACAGAGGAGTATATGTGTGTTCTGTGTAGGATCCAAAACCGATGCTAAAATCTTAGGCACGGGTTTCCTGTGGCTGCTGTGACAAATGGCCACCAGCTGCATGGCTTAAAACAACCCAGATGCATTTGCTTATATCTCAGACGCCTGAGGTAAGTCTCGCTGGGCTGACATCAAGGTGTCAGAAAGGTTGTGTTCCTGGTGGAGTCTCCAAGGGAGAATCTGTTTTCTTGCCTTTACCAGGTTCTAGAAGCTTCCAGCATCCCTTGGCGTGAGGTCCCTTCTCTACCTGCAAAACCAGCCATGTTGCAGTTTCTTTCCCTGCCAAACACTTTCCACGGGGAGTGGGAAGCATGATCTCACTACGTAGTTGCTTATTAGAATTCACATAATTCAGATTTAGGTAAAATGGGGCTCAAAAGAGAGAGAGAGAGAGAGAGAGAGAGAGAGAGAGAGAGAGAATGAATTCCCCAGAATCTCTCTACAACCTTCAGAGAGTCCCTTCCCTGCACAGAAAGAAGAGAAAATCTATTTTCTCCAATATGCATTTCCCCAGGGGACGCGGTCTGTCTCTGCGCCCAGGTGTGTCCACATGCAAAACTTATCTCAGACGTCACTGATTCCACTTTGAAAGGACTTTAAAACTAAGTGTTTTACAACCATGTGCAAATTCCAGCCACAAGACCAGAGAGATGTGGATACAATGTCAGTTCTAAGGTAAGAAAGTTGACAAGTGACTGAGGAGTTTCTTACTTCATGTGGCCCCGAGAGACTACATCTTAATCCACACAAAGCACATCCAGCTACCAGGGTGACAATGAGGGTGTCTGATGACTGCTTTATGCAGAAGCAAGGCTGTGAAGTGACAAAGGAGACATGAGATAAGATTTCTTCCGGGAACCCTCCCTGCCAAGTGACACAAGTGTCTATGACAATGAAGACGAACATGAATGAATTCGTTTCTGGCAGCATCAGACAAAAGGACGGTGCTCTCCGTTTAAGCAAAAGTTGCAAAAATTCAGCTCAAGAGAGAACACTGAAAAACTAACGCAATACCACAACCAAAGGCAAATGGACAGCTCAGATTAGCTTCTCTCAATATCCACTGTGACAATTACCTTAAATTAAATATGATCTCAACACAGGGCACAGTGAAGCCACAGAATTAATGAGTCTCTCTGATGGCACAGCAGAAATGGCATATTGTAGAGAACAGACACGAATGTGACATTCAGGGCCAGCCACTAGCTGAGCATCCCCAGGGAGCTCACTGACATCTCTGGGCATCACCCTCAAAATTCTGTACTTTGATAATAAATATGGTGGACAGGAGAGCAGTAATCATCACCGTCATCACCATCATCATCACCATCACCACCATCACCATCACCATCATCACCATCATCACCACCATCACCATCACCACCATCACCATCACCACCATCACCATCATCACCACCATCACCATCACCATCATCACCATCATCACCACCATCACCACCACCACCACCACCACCATCACCACCATCACCATCACCACCATCACCACCACCACCATCACCATCACCATCACCACCATCACAATCACCACCATCACAATCATCACCATCACCACCACCACCATCACCATCACCATCACCACCATCACAATCATCACCATCACCACCATCACCATCACCATCACCACCATCACCATAATCACCACCATCACCACCACCATCACCACCACCATCACCACCACCATCACCACCATCACCACCATCACAATCATCACCATCACCACCACCACCACCACCATCACCATCACCATCACCACCACCACCACCACCATCACCACCATCACAATCATCACCATCACCACCACCACCACCACCATCACCATCACCACCACCACCACCACCACCACCATCACCACCACCATCACCATCACCATCACCACCATCACCACCATCACCATTACCATCACCACCACCACCACCATCACCACCATCACCACCACCACCATCACCATCACCATCATCACCACCATCACCACCACCACCACCACCATCACCATCATCACCATCACCATCACCACCACCATCATCACCACCACCATCACCACCATCATCATCATCATCACCATCATTATCTCCACACAGCAGCTGTCATTCACTAAGAACTCACAAGGTACAAGATGTTCCCCGACATTGTTTTCTGACCAGTATCTTCCATGTACCTATAATGTGCAGGGACCATGGTGAGGGCTAGGAACTCAGGGAAACAGTTAACAAACCACAGCACGAGGTGCAAGGTCGATGAGGTGGAAGAGGATACGAGGTCAGACAATTACGTTCGCAAACTTGTTCTAAAGCTGTTGCTCACCTTTTTTGATACCAGAGGGGTTATTCATTATGAATTTGTACCAACTGGACAGACAGGTAACCAAGTTTACTACTTGGAAGTGCTGAAAAGGCTGCATGAAAAAGTTAGACGACCTGAACTTTTCGCCAACAATTCATGGCTCTTGCATCACGACAATGCACCAGCTCACACGGCACTGTCTGTGAGGGAGTTTTTAGCCAGTAAACAAATAAGTATTGGAACACCCTCCCTACTCACCTGAGCTGGCCCCCAGTGACTTCTTTCTTTACCTGAAGATAAAGGAAATATTGAAAGGAAGACATTTTGATGACATTCAGGACATCAAGGGTAATACGATGACAGCTCTGATGGCCATTCCAGAAAAAGAGTTCCACAATGGCTTTGAAGGGTGGACTAGGTGCTGGAGTCTGTGCATAGCTTCCCAAGGGGAGTCCTTGGAAGGTGACCATAGTGATATTCAGCAATGAGGTATGTAGCACTTTTTCTAGGAGGAGTTCGTCAACTTAATTGTCTGACCTCCTATGTGAGTGAGGAGTGAAGACCCTAAGTTCAGGGCAGCTCATTATGGGGAACCTGAGACGTCTGACGTTAGTAGGATTTGGATGGTGAGGAGGAGGAAAGGAACGGCCATGGAGCAGCGACCACGTGCAATTGCACACCCCGGGGGAGGAGGCATGAGGGCGCTCTCCCCACACAGGTGAGACAGTAGCACACCTCTGCACTACAGTGTGGGCAGTCAGAGCGGGGGGAGCTGCAAGCTGGGAGGCCAGCTAGTGGGCTGCGTTATGGACCAGGTAAGGGACAGGTGTCACCCGGGGTGGGGTCATGGCAGCAGCACAGACAAGGAATTGATGTTTGTCAGAGATGCTTAGAAGGTAGACTCCCAGTGGATAGAAAGTGGAATGGTGAGCTGGAGAGAAGTAGCAGACACACCCCAGGGTCTAGGCTACCGCAGGGAGGTGGTGGCACCAGGGACCCAATCAGGGACAAGGAAGATGCTGAGTCCTGAGTGTGGGCCGGACGTGGGTGGGCAGAAAGGTCTAGCTGGCAGATGCAGCACAAAAGGGACAGCAAAGAAAGAGGACGTGCCCAGGAGTGAGCCAACAACGGGGTGGAAAGTCAGAGGACGCATCACCACGCCAGGGGATCAAACTGAGAATTTTAAGACAGCCACGTAAAAGACACTGCTTTGGAAGGGCTGTCTTAATTTTGCTGCCTCAGATAAGTTATTGCATGAATGTGCCTCTCCAGCCACAACACACATTCCACAATGGCAAGAACTCAAATGTATCTGATTGTATTTTTAAAAAAAAATGTTTCCAAATGCCCACAAATGCCCAGTGGCTAAGCCCTGGGAATACCTCCACGAACCAGCCAACGGGTGGTGGTGGTGGTGGTGGTGGTGGGTGACTTGCAAAGATGTATGTTTTGTCACGGTTATGAGACAACCATTGAAAACGGCCTACGAGCCCCAGTGCTTATCCCACAGCCACAGCAGACATCACTCATCAATGACAGGTCCCTTCTCATCTCAGGGTGCTGGACAGCCAGAAGCAATCAAACCCCATGGAGATTACAAACCCATTTGTTAAATGTAAAATTCAACTCATGCTTCAGGTGTAGACAGAGCATCTCCGACCTTCCAGCGGCTGCTACAAAATTAATTTCTGTAGAGGTTTACTAACGACTGGATATTGAATTGCCCTGAATGCTTTACTGCTGTCTTCTGAAAGAAGTGTGTTTTGTTTTTTCCTGTACCTGAATGAAGATGTAACTGTGTCGGGTGGTAATTTTCAGGCTGGAAGCCTGTTCGGGGCTAGTGAAGCCTGATGTTCTGTATGCAGGTTGCTAACCAGAGCTGGTCTATGATTTTGCTTCGGAAACTGCCCATTTGGGAAGACTATGTTTAACTCATAAAGTAACCTGGGTGGCTGAGGTCATCTTGAATCATCAAAGGCTGGCAAACTTTTTTGCAGAAAGGGCCAAGGAGTAAATATTCCCAGTTTCATGGGCCTTATATTCTCTGCTATAACTCAGCTCTTAGCCTCAGGCAAACACAGCCATAGACAATGAATGAGTGTGGGGCCGCGTTTCGATACAACTTTATTGGCAAAAGCAATTGGAGGGCCAGATTCAGCACAGGGTCTATAATGTGGAGACGTTTGGTCTACATTATCCCTGGAGGTTTGGAAAAAATATATAGGAACTCCATAAATGGCAGGGGTTTTTCAGGGGAGATTTCTGACTGCTGTTTATCTGTGATCTGTAATTCTACCTACATCTATTTGGGAAAATTCAATTTTGTTTTTTTTGGTGTTTTTTTTGTTTTGTTTTGGTTTTTTTTTCGGAATGAGACATCCTTTTGTAACTGGTCATCAAATATATTATCATCAAATATATTAGCCCAGAGTGAAGAAACAATTCCTTTTCAACCAAACGTAAATCCCATTTTTACGGTGACTTTTTCGCTTTCTTGTTCCAAGCACCCTGATTGGCTCTTGCTGTTTATAAATGTGCAACGAAAGAGGAAATAATTGTTTCATGGATTGTTATTCTTTTTCTTTTGAAGACACCATTATTGGTTGTGTTTGTGGCTTTTCGCTTCTTTCCCCTCGGTGTTTTATTTCCGAACAATGTTATCACTTTCATATTCCTACTTGAAATTTGTATTTCATTCCCCTGGATGCTGACTCATACTTGTTTCCATTTCTTATTAGTTCAAGAACTTAGAACAACACAGATTCTCTTAACAGTTTCGCGATATGCTATACACTGTGACACGGAATAGAAGTGGGATATTCCAGTTCTACTGTTTATAAAAGAGTTCGTTACCGGCTATGAATTCTCTCTCCAGCTACTGACTTTAAAAGGGCAACTCTCAAAACTTAATGTGAGTTTGGGCCTCTGGGAATTCCATTTTTAATCGGTAAAATTAAATATCAAAAGGGGGGCTTCTTCCCACCTCACTACTCACTACGGCACCAAGGTTATAGATAAAGGGAACGAAATGGATGTGACCCCAAGTGCCGAAGTTTAAAAAGGAAACAGGGGGTGCAAAGTGGCGGGGGTGTCCCAGGACTCTGAGCTCTCAGCCAGACCAAATATGTCCAAAGCCTGAAGAGAGGGGTGATTCAGAGAGAACCACTGCCTGGAAATAACTGCTGCCTGCTCTGTACCCACCCTCCTCTGGAAGGGAGGGGACCTGCAGAGACCCCATCCCCCAGCCCCTGGATCTTGTTACCTGCAGGAGAGACACAGCACAGATGCCTGGCTCATTCCTGAGGAAGCCACTGGGCATGGCAGCAGGACACAGGTGGGGGCTGGCCGTCCCCACACGTCGTGACTCCTATGGACTCTTTCTTGGTCCCATTCAAAAGGGCCACCAGGTGTTGCAAGGGACCCCAGTGGCACGCAGTGTATGGTGGGAGAGACATGTATCTCAAGAACCGTGTCTGTCAGTCCCAACTGACACTCTGTCCCCCAGCCCCTGCACCCACCATCTACGTTTCTGACTGCACAAACGTGACTCTTCTCGGAACCTCCTGTACGTGGAATCATATAACGTGTGTCCCTTTGTGACTGGCGTCTCTCACTCAGCATCACGTCCTCAAGGTCCATCGGTGTTGCAGCGGCCTCTCCGTCCTCTTCGTGGCTGAGTAATAGTCCACTATCTGGATGGGCCTCGTGTTGTTTACCCGTCAGTGATATATTTGGAGTGGGGGTCGCCCATCAACTCAGGACAGCATCTCTCATCACCCTTAGCATCTGCACAGATGCATCCAACATCCCACCCAAGACCCCACCCTGCCATCATCACTCGCTAAGAAAAACGGGAAGAAAACGTGCAAATGCCTACGGCGGTCTGAGGGCTCAGTGCCCCAAGTGAACTGGCATCCACTTGCCCTGAGAGCAGCCTCCTGTTGGGACCCCCCTTCTGTGTCCTGCCCAAGTCCAACCAGAACCCACTATTCACTCTGGTGGACTCGACCTCAACTTTGGCAGAAAACAAAACAAAACAAAAAGCAAAGGTAAAGAAGCTCTCGTGAGCACCTCGCAGGGCACGTGCCCTCTCTGGGGGCATGTGTGGTTCTAGAGTGTGAGAAACAGAGACAACAACCCAAAACTTCCCTCCAGCCACCACTTCAGCAGCGGGACTGAACCTTCTAAGAGCCCCAGCAGAACACAAAGGCATTTGCAGAGGAATCGAAGACACTGAGAAGAGCTGCACCTCAGACCCGGACGCGGACTTGGCCCTCAGCTGGGGAACGTGCTGTCCAGGTCGGGTGTTAGCGGCCCGCAGGGGCTCTGTCTTTGGGGCAACAAGTCCCGCAGGACGGGCTCACCTTGCCACTGCCTGAGCACTCTTTTGAGGACAAAACCCAGAAAGCTGCCAGGATATCTCCCTCCGCTGACAAAGCCTCGTTTTTCTCTTTGAGCATCACTCATTATTTCTTATCTGTTCAACAGGGCACACAATACGTGTCGTTAAAATCCATTAATAATCTCCTTGCTAATTAACTCGTACAACAACCACGTAAGGGGAACTGAGAAATGTCCCTGAATGGCCGAATTCAGCTCCTGCAGGTCTTAACCCTCCCTCGGGGGCTCCAGCCACTCACAGGAAGGCGTCAGACTAGAGCATCTCTAAACTTCAAGCTCTAATCTTGACCCTGACCCCAACCTTGACCCTAACTGTACCCTAACCCTGACCCTCAACTTAACCCTAGTCTGACCCTAAACCCTAACCCTAAACCCTAATCCTAAAACCTAACTCTAAACTCTAACCTCCAAGCTCTAACCCTGATCCTAACCCTAACTCCTAACCCTAAACCTGACCCTGACCCTAAGGGAAACCCTAAACCCTAAGCCCAAAACTCTGATCCTTACCTAATCCCTAACCCTAACCCCTAACCCCTAACCCCTGACCCTGACCCTGACCCTGACCCTGACCTTCCTTTGCGGTAGGTAACATGAGAGCTGGAACTTGTAAGAAGTGCAGACACTGTATGCTGAAACTCACCCTCTGTGCAAACCCACTCTGTACGTGGACGTGCTGGTTTGCAAGCATTTACACTCCCGCAGAATGGGACTCTGTCCTGACTAAAAATACACTCTCAGCGCTAAAAGGAAATGAGCTGTCCAGCCATGAAAAGACACGGAGGAACCTTAAATGCATATGACCAAGTAAAAGAAGCCAATCTGAAAAGGCTACAGACTGCGAGTTCCAACTATGTGACATTCGGGAAAAGCCAAAACTATGGAGACAGTGAAAATAGCAGCGGCTGCCAAAGCATAAGGGGGTGGGCGGGGGATGAGTGGGCAGAGCACAGGGGAGTCTTAGGGCCGTGAAACTTGTCTGTGCGACGTACAATGAGGGACACGCGTCCTTACGCGTTTGTCCAAACCCACAGAACGTACAACACCAAGGTGAACGCTACAGCAAACTGTGGACGTCACTTCATAACGACGTGTCTGTCTCTGGTCATCAATGGTAACAAATGTGTCTCGCTAAGTCCAGGTTCATCTTGAGACATGTGGGAGACATGAAATAAGCTATTTCTGTTGCCACTGAAGTCTGCAACATTGCTCAGTGCTTTCTTTTTCTTTTAGTTGTAGTTTTATACTACCAAACGTAAATATGTAATGTCGCTCTCCAATCTCAGCGACATGAGCATGGAAAAATGGGAACTAGAGGATTTATGGAACAGACTTCGTGAACAGACTTCATGGAACAATAAAAACAGGATGGCGTGAGAGACACGGACATTAATTTTCAGTCTTTTCCAAAAACGATTTAAAAAAAAAACACAAAAAAATTTCCTTTTCCGTGTCATTATTTTCTAAAACAACTGACACTGAAAAATAAATGGGAAGCAGAACATTTCGTAGTCATTTCCACCGAATACATTTAGCTTCATAAAATGAAATAAATAAATAACTGGGGAAACTGCAGGGGCAGGTATCGGGCCATAATGGGCTGTATTTTCTGCAAACCTAACACTGTGCTAAAAATCAAAGTCTAGGAAACTTTCTTAAAATAATAGAAATAGAGACACAGCCAGGTCTGGCCATACCTGCCAGGTGAGTGGATACTGCCTGCTGAGGCCGTCCACCCACCCCTGGGCAAAGGAGAAAGACTGTGTGTAAGACAGCTCTTTAGGACTTGTTTCCCCAAAGGAATTTGTTTTAAAAAATACAAGCATTGTCTCCTTTCATTTTACGAGCTGACCCATGGAAATTGCTCTGAATAATTAGGAGGGTTAGTTCTGTCAGGTGAGATTGTAGCATCCAGTCTGCCCCAGAAAGCCTAAGGTGGGAACCAGCTAGCAGGTAAATTATCAGATTAGGCAAATGACCAAGGGAGCGGATGGCAAACACGGAAAGGGCAGCCCTCCCCACTCACGCCCAGGCTTACTGGCATATATCGAGCTGTGGGGTGATGAAAAAGAGGGGCGGGAGAAAAAAGGGCTGAATCAACCCCAAGGTGTGACCTGCCAAGTATTTCGGTGAGTTCCAGGTGAGAGTCAGGTGAGCTCAGGACATGCAGAGACGGGTGGCCCAGTGACCTAGGCAGGGAGGCATTTCTCCCTCAAGCTTTATAAAATGTGGGAGTGGCCGCAACGTCTCTGTCCCACCTCACTGGGCATGTTCCATCCTTGCCACTCCTCTTGGGGACAAAAGGACCTCCCCAAATGGGTTCAAATCCCGGAAGAACAGTTCAGCCTGGAAACACCCAGGGGCAGAGAAGGGACAGGGCCCAGTCACAGACAGCCGTGATGGTGCCAGATTCCCGGAGACCAGTGAGACGGGTCTGCCAGCACACGTCGGGTATCTTTAGACGCCTCATTCTACTTTCCAGACTAGACCTAAATGGCGGAAAGTGAGCAGCTATTGCAAGTTCAACTCCAAGGGCACCAATTATGGACCGTGATGAGACACGAGCCTCCATGGGAAACCAGACACACAATCTGCTCTGCCCTGACGATGGAAGAATAGGCAGCCATAAAAAAATAACGGCTTGTGTGTGAGAACCGAGAAAGACGTCCAACTAGACACCATCAATCGTGCTTCCTTCAACCTTCCTTTTTCCCACTGACCAAGACATACAATGCCACCTTTGTCCTGACACACCCAGGCTCACACAGCAACCTGCAGGCCACATGTGCGTGTCACCCATCACCTTGGGGACAGAACACACAACACTCACTGCACGAGTCACGGTTCCGACAAGACCCCCAGACAACCCTCGTCTGCCAAGATGCTCTCAGCTGTGTCCTCTCTTCCTTCGCCGTCCCCTGCCTCTCTCCATCTTTCCCCATCGCATGCGTCTCTCCCTTTCTGGGTTCCTCCCCAGACGTAAGAGTTCAAATTCCAACTTCTCCACTTACCAAGTGCGTGTCAAGTCGAGCAGCTTCCTTCTATGCTCCGAGGTCTGGTTTCCTCGTTTGTAAAACGGGGACACACCTCCCTCATAGGAGGGAGGCAGATGAGACCACACATGGGAAGAGTTTAAAACATTTCCCAGTGCACAGCAAGTACCCAGCACGAGCTTCCCTAGGAGTCACCCGCCCTCGCCCCTGGGGGAACCTTTTCAGGACCCCCCAGTGAACGCCTGAAACCACAGACAGTACCCAGCCCTACAGACGCCGTGTTTTTTCCTCCCCATACATATTACGATGAAGGTTAATTTACGAATTAGGCAATTTCCCAGGTAGAAGACTCATCCTATGCATAGATCTTAGCAACCTCAGCGTATACATTTTTATTATTTTCTGATTATCTTGAGACCGTCCATCTTTTCATTTACAGGAAGCCACGTGGAGCTCCGCTGTGGCGTCTCTGAATTTCCAGTATCACGACGCTTGCACTTTGGGGCCATTACGACGAGCATTGTGCTATCGGGACAGTCGACCTGACGACGGAGATGAGTGACTAACAGGTGGGGCGTGGAGACGGGACAAGGGATGAGTCACCATGTCCATGTCCCCTGTGGGCAGAGCTGGAGGGCATGTGACTTCATCGCACGACTCAGAGCAGCACACAATTGAAACCGTAGGAACTGTTTATTTCTGGAATTTTCCATTTAATATTATAAGATGACCTCAGGTCAATGACACCACGGAAAGCGAAACCACGGGGAAGGGCGACTGTACGGTAATTATGGTCATTTCTAACATGGAGCCGTCTAGCTGTCTGTCTTAGTCTAACCTCTGTAGCTCATCAGAGATGAACCACGCATCCTGCCTTCCCAGAGACAATTCTCATTTATCTCCTCCCCCAACCCCTGTCTGAGGGCTCGTCTCAGATTGCAAGGGGCACAGGGACACAACTCGAGCAGAAAGCAGTAAATGGATGGGCCAAGGGGCCAAAGGTCAGAGTTTGGGGCCACTAGAGTTGAGGGGTACAATCCCCCAACTATGAGGCCAAATGGGGCAGAGCACCAAAATCTGAGTAGAAACTCCTAGCAAACCCTTGGCCGACGACTGACTTGCAGAGGCACCCTGAGATATCAAGGAGCTTACAGGAAAACAACAGCTAGGAGGTTGAAAGACAAGAGCAGAGAAATCTGGGGACACAGGATGACATCTGAGTCTTGCCCAAGTTGGAAGGCATGGCTAGCATCTTGGACCTGTCACCTGAGACCTGAGATGAGCAAGGAAGGACAATGTGTCAAGACTAAGAGCTCCATCCGAGACCTAAGGGCAAAACTGAAATAGACTCAGCGTAACCGGATCCTTCCCCAAGATCAAGCTGTCCCCAAAGAAACGTCATTGCCTGCGACAAACCTCTACGTTCTTCAGAGGAAGACAACAGAATCACAAGTCTCCATGGTGGATCAGTCACGACGTCCAATACACAATAAAAATGCCTTGATATGAAAACAGGAAAATGCCACGTGCAGTCAAGAGAGGGGAAAACAATCAATAGAAACAGACCCAGAGATGAAACAGAGGGTGGCATCAGCAGGCAATGACCGTATAATAACTATTACGAAGAGTCTACGAGAAAAGATGGGTTCATAGATGAAGACGGAAAGGACGTCAGGAAAGAGACACAAACTAAGAAACAACCATATGCAAATCCTGAAACCAAATACTACAGTTCGTTTTGTTGGAAACAAAAATTCAATGATGGCATTAAAAGTATACTAGGCACAACTGAAAAACGGTTTCGTTAACTCCAGATAGGTCAACAGAAATCCAACTGAAGCACAGAATAAAAATTTTTTAAAGTTGGATAAAACAAACAGAGCTCAGCGAAATGTAGACAGTGTCATGCAATCTAACCTATGTGTGCTTGTGAACCCATAAGGACAAGATGGAGAAAAAAAAAAAACAACAGAAAAAGTTTGGGGAGAAAAATGGGCTACAAATTATCCAAATTACATCAAAAAACCACCTACCCCCAGAGAGCCTTTTAAACCCAAGTAGGATAAACACGGAGGGGAAAAAAAGGAACTACACGTAGGCATATTATCAAACTTCTGAAAACATTAAAAGAAAAAAAAGAATTGAACAGAAAAGAAGGGAAAGACACATTATAGTCAAGAAATATTGATAATAATTATAGCTGACTTCTCATGTAAAACAGTGAAAGCCAGAAGGCATGTCACAAAAGCTTTCATATCCTGGGGGTCGGGGGATGTGTCCAACCCAGAATTCTGTACGCACTGAAAACAGCGTTGAACAATTAAGGCGGGACTTCCAGTTATAAAATAAATAAGTCACGGGGATGTGACACACAGCACAAGGAACCATCAGTAATACTGCAATAACTTGGTATGGTGCCAGGTGGGGTACTAGGTGTATCACACCCTAAAGTATACAAATGTCACATCCCTATGGTGTACACCGGAAACTGACATAATATTGCGTGTCAACTATACGTTAATAAGAAAAAAAAGAAGGCAAAAGATGACACGTTCAGATAAATGCAAGTTGTGTGAATTTGTCATGAGCAGACCCACAAGTTGTAAGCGGGCATTTTCCCGCCAAATCGCGTCGTAACGCGGGGCTTTTTTGACATTTTCTCGCCAAAATTAGACTTTCCGTAAAATATTCATATCTTTCGATCTATTTGATATTTTTCTATGAAACTTTCAGTGTTTTAGTTTAAAAAGAGGTCTCTATTTATTTACTTTGCAAAATTTTTGCCGGTTCCAACTAGAGGCGATATGATGAGTTTACTCGTTTCCCGCAAAAAATGTGTTAAGAAACATGAAAGGAAGTCTCTCAGGCAGAAGAGACTTGGCCCCACCTGGAAATTTCTATCTACATGGGGGTGAAGGGTGATCGGTGTTACACGCAAATACTCAGGGCTGTGCAAACCCCCGCCCTGCTCTCTGGAGACACTGACATTTGGCTGCACGAGAAAAGGTCTTCAAGCAAACCTTACAAATAAATTAAATATCTATCTTCAAGGTATTAAGGTACCTCATGGAGATTCCCTTGGATGTAAAGTTTCGTGTCTACGAGAAGGCGGATTCAACAGGTTTGTAACTTGCCAATGCAATGGGTTCCGCGTACCCCAAAGCACGTGTCCCACAGGTAACAACAGGCAGGAGAGGCCGACACACATGTTGTGACAGGGGGTGGCTGCCAGGCACAGCCCACTGGACAGACGTGTGCAGGACTGGCCATGTGCTGGCCAAACCGAGTTCTACACCCGAACCTCAACGCACATTTCATAGCGATTGTGTCCTTTTCTCTGGAATGAGACGGAAGACCCTTCTGGGAATGGCTATACCTCTGCATCTCATTGAAGCGTTTGAAACATCATTACATAATACCTGATGTTTCATTAAAAAAACAAATTATATTCTACATCAACTAAAGTCTACTTCGTTTCCCCCAGGGGAGTAACAATGATGGAAGTAACATTTCCACAATTAATTCTCCGAGAGGTTACCATGTGGATGGTGTCTAGTTACTGGGTTGAAAAGCATAGAGCATCGGGAGATGTGTTCAGAGGAACCAATGAAAACAGATTTCCCCTGCAATGATTCCACCCGCAAGAATTACAGAAAAACAACAAGGCCAAACACGGGAATGGCCGACAGCGTGGTGACAAGTGACAACAGTCCATACATGACTGGTGGGGAACACAGAATGTCTTCCTTGTGGGATTTTTGTCCCCCAATCATATAAGCATGCACAGAGCAGAGGAGGAAACGAGGCATTCAATCGCCCTTTCTCGCAGAACTCACCTTCGTAGTGCCTCAGAAGGTTAAAATGGCTCATTACAACCCCGGGAAATGATGAGCCTTTAACACAAGGAGCTCGGGGAGAGCTGCAATGGCAGATTAAATTCTCAGAGCGTGCCCCTCCTTGCGTGCCTTCAGAAAAGACACGTGACCTTCTAAACGTGCTAGTTATTCAGAGGAAATCACTTCTGTGTGTGTGTGTGTGTGTGTGTATTGTGGAGTGCCTGCTAACGGGCTAGCTCAGAACGCTAAATTAAAGATGAAAGGGAAAAAAAGGACTGTAGCCTCGTAGGAAAAACTAAACAGTCAAGGAGGGACATGTTAGGTAAAACCAGGACGATACACCCTCTTTACATCAAATAAGGAAGACACTCAAGACAATGCATCCTCCTCGTTCAAAATAAAATGCATGGACCTGCACAGACATCCAGGATATTGTTCAGACTTCTCTTGGGAAAATCATTAACTCTTGGCCAACCAACTCACGTCAAGAGCTTCATCACAGAAATTGGGTGCCAGGAACACTACAAAGCAAAGCAAAAGGACACATGGCGAGGGGAGAAAGAAATGTTTACCATCAACACTCACTCAAGTTTCTCCAAGTTCACCAAGCCCCACAGGGTCACTCTACGAAATCAGACTCTACAGGTAGAAGAAAAATTCTAGGTATCTGCTCCCCTCAAGGTAGGTCTCCATTCAAGACATGAATTCTCTCTTTGGTGACAAAGAGCAGTAGATACCTATCTGGAGACTGTATGACCTATCGCCATCAGGAATGCTAACGCCAGTATTTTTCTGTTTTCATGACACATGTTAAGCATGTGTGTTAATTGGATTACCCAAAAAGTATGGTTCGCAAAGATATCAGACAATTAAGTTCGTGAACTCACCCTAGGAAACCGTAGGAAACCATTGTGTGTTTACTTTTTGTTTCTTTGGCCAATTAGCAAGACTGTTTGCTCGGAATATGACAGTTTTCATTAACAGGTAATTAATTACTCAAGAGCAATAGAGGTTTTGGCTCTGTGGACACACAATGACAAGGCTTTGCACTTTTCCCCAGAAAATGCCGACATTGGGACACGAGTCATATCACCTTGGTGCTGACAACGGTCACCCATTTACCATTCCAAGGGCCCAAAGACTTGTACTGCGCACGCAGGGACCCTGCCACCCCAGCCCAAAATGTGATCTCAGCAGCTCTGAGAGCAGGAGCGTGCCTGCTCCCAGAAGTAACACACTGTCCAGGGTGATTGGAACCAACGCGTCACCCACCGAGGACCCCAGTGGCACATTCCCCAGCACAGAAAAGCCACCACTGATCTTTCCTTTTCAGCCACTGCTTTCTGCACTGACTCTCAATCTACACAACTGAAGCCTCCACAGCATGTAAACAAGGCCTTCTGGAAAGTTCTCTGCCCCGATAAGGAGAGCGCTGTTAGAACACGTGAAGCAGTGAAACTTTTTAAACAGCCACATATAACCCCAAAACGAACCTTTGTATAACAGAAGCGAGTTCTGCTGAATTACTCTTTAAACAATCATTTTTTTTAAAGTTCCTTCATACTTTGTAAAACGTCGTGATACAAAAAACCCAAAGGATAGGTGCAAGAAGTAGACACTTGTCCGTCCCTCCCTCTGAGGCCGCTCCCACCAGCCTGTCCCTGCGGCCAAGTGGGGCTCTGCAGCTCCGAGGAACACGATTCAGCCCGAGGAAGGGACCCACCCAACCATGACCCGTACCTTTATCATTCAAGGTTTCTTCTTTTATCTTCTTCACAGCTTCGTGGGCTCTGGCTTTGTTATTTCCAGCTAAAAAGAAATACAATTAGGCATAAGGTCATCCAGAAACCAGCAAACACCAACAACTTGTTTGCTCGAGACACAAAACGCAGTCTGGAAATGTGAGCTCCTTCTGGCTTGTCCCCTCGTTCTGGTGCTCCACTCGCCCATCGCAGCAATTTGGGCCGATCCAACCTACCCATGGAAGACGCATGTTCCTTACCCTGCATGGGCCAAGTGTATGCATTTCCCTCACATGTCCCTTTTCAGTGATTGCAGGGACACGAGGCACCGCAAGAGGGTATAACAAACATGGACGGGTAAGCCAGGAACAGCACCAGCATGGAGATGGTGGCAGCCTAGAAACACAAGTTTCCAAAAAAGTTTGCTCTAGGTGACCCCCTGCAATTCTGCGTAGCCCGAGCTATCGAATTGCTCTTGGGGCATCCCCATTACGCACTGGGGATTTGTCATTCCTGGGGATTTGTCATTCCGTTACCAGGGACTGTAAAAATGGACGGGTGTGCCTTGGGGAGCTAGTTTAGAAGGATGGCCACGGGTGGTTTGTGTATGGGGTCAATCACAGTTCAAAGAAAGACGAGGAAACCTGGGGTTTGATCAAGTTAGTGAGGTTTCCTGGAAGTCTTAGGAGGTGACCCACGTGCTGATGGTGAGAACAGAGTTTGTGCGGTGGGTGTGCTGTTTTCCTCCAAACATCTCTGACCACACGGCTCTAATTTGAAGCCCCTATTGGGGCTTGTATCTCAGGAGGTCCTGTGTTCCCAGAGCATTAGCAATGCCCCCCCTCACCCCTCACCCCTCCCCGCCTCAGGCAGCCTAGCAGCTTCTTTGCAGGGTGAGCCAAGCTGGAAACTCCCTGCAGGGATGAGTCACAGAGGGATATTAGAAGCAACACCTGAGGACACCAGCAGAGACACCTGTCCAGGAAGGTGCAGGGACAAGGGGCGGGGCCAGCCTGTATCACCTGGGTCCTCCACCTGGGTCCCGTCCCTGCTGGCAAGGCGTTCTCTAGGACAGAATCACCTCCATGTCTGGATGAAAATGTATCACCAAGCCATCCCTTTTCCTGCGTTTTTGCAGGCTGGTTACATCTATTTTATTTCATTTACACATTGTACCTAAGAAACAAGGGGGCCCTGCTACTGTGGTCCCCTAGCATTCTTTTCCGCATAATGTACCCTGTGTCCTTGACAAGTACCCCCAAATTAATTTATGGAATGCCCTTCCCTCCCCCAAAAAAGTGTTCACAACACTTTCCCCAAAAAAAGTGTTTACAACAAAGAGTTTTAACAAAACACATAAGAGAGTAGAATGAACCTAGTAAAATCGGAAATGTTTTTGGCTCCAGCTGGAGGTGTGCAAGATAAACAGGGCAAAGGACCTCTTTGGGGGTGAACCAAAAGGCATCCATGAACCGTCACTGCTCTGAAAAAGTTCAAAGTTTCAGGGATCAAGGAGACACAGCTGCCAAGTAATTTGCACCTTGGTTCCCTTCAAGAAATAGAACTTGATGCAGTTATTATATTTTTTCCTGCATTTGGGGGAACAGACACAGTGGCGGCGGGGCGTGGCCATCGTGGTCTCCAGGTCCCCTGGATGGGCATCTCACCCTTTGTATGCAGGCCGGCCCCACTGGCATCGTATTAGAGGAATGGACGGTCACGTCTTTTGACAAAGGTCATTTTCAGAGACCGTCTCCACTTGTTAAAAAAATATATGTATGTTGAACCCAAAGCAGGTGGGCAAGCTATGGACCGGGAGCCAAAGCTGGCTCACTACTTGATCACCTGATGCTGAAAAACAAAAGAAAAAAAGTTTTTTTGGACGAGAGCCATGGCCATTTTTAAGTATTGGCTGTGGCTGCCTTCCTGCTCTGAGGTCAGAGCGCATCATGGAGAGAAACCTATGGAAATATTTATCCCCTGGCCCATAGCGGGGAAAACGTACTGACCCCTGGTCCACACCTTAGGTGACCGTCTATTAAGACTTATGAAGAAAGAAGGACCCGCCCCCAAAATAATATCTTGAAACAATGAGCTGAGATGTAATGAACAGAGGGGACGTGGAAAAATGAATGTTTTCACAGCACTATTAGTACATTGCTGTGCGTGACTGGGGCCCAGCTTGTCATTTCAACCTTTCAGCGAGTAACTGATTGTTCTTCCGATGTTAATAGATTCGGGATTAAGGAATTTGAAATTGAATGTACCCAGTTCTTACTTTGTATTTAATATAAAAACGCACCCAAGTAGCAAACGATGATGTTTTATTCAGTGCCTCTGAATCAAAGTGTCACGCCCGATGAGAAACGGCCCCTCTCGGGACAGATCCAATTACCCCTCAAAGTCACAGGGAGGAGGGAAGATTGATTGGCGGGCCTGCGAGGCTGAAACCCACGACCCCGGGTGAGAACGGAAACGCAGACGCCGACGCGCGGTGGGAAAGGAGCCAGGTCTGAGCGGACAGTGCTTCGCTCCACTGACCGCCAGAGGGTCACTGGGTGCTGACAGGAGCCAGAGGGTCACTTGGTGCTGACAGGAGCCACCGTGGAGGCCCCACGGCCATCACGTAGGACACGGGACCTGCCGGCCCCAGCCCTGCGCACGCGGGCGCCACACGCGCGCTCTAACGTGGGCACTGTCCTCTGCCTGCCGTGCACGCCTCGCTGAGCGAGACCTCCTCGGGATGGGGCACACCCAGACCGCGCCGTGGTGGCACCCCACCCCCGACCCCTCCTCACGGGGTCACCCCACCCCCCTCCTCACGGGGTCACCCCAGCCCCCTCCTCACGGGGTCACCCCAGCCCCTCCTCACGGGGTCACCCCACCCCCCTCCTCACGGGGTCACCCCGGCCCCCTCCTCACGGGGTCACCCCAGCCCCCTCCTCACGGCGTCACCCCACCCCATGGTGTCCCCCCGCCCCCCTCCTCACGGGGTCACCCCAGCCCCCTCCTCACGGCGTCACCCCAGCCCCCTCCTCACGGCGCCACCCCACCCCATGGTGTCTCCCTGCCCCCCTCCTCACGGGGTCACCCCAGCCCCCTCCTCACGGCGTCACCCCAGCCCCCTCCTCACGGCGTCACCCCACCCCATGGTGTCTCCCCGCCCCCCTCCTCACAGCGTCACCCGACCAGATCTCATGATGCTCTCGCCCCCCAGACCTCATCCTGACCTACCTGATCAGGCCGCATCACCATTTAATCAATCCAGACCTCACTGTCCCTAACCCAGCCTGACACTGAACCTACAGAAAAATGGGGCTTTTTCCCTGTTTTCCAGCATTGCCTCCTTTCCCAAAGAATTGAGGACACAAGATGGCTCCCCTGGAGGAAGCAGGGACACACAGACAAGCAGCCTGGGTACCGCCTTCCTGGCTGCGCTGACGGGAGGGGCTGTCCTGGTCCTGCTCCACCAGCATCTCCCCACCACTTGCCCAGGCCCAGCTGGCTGTCAGATGGGAACTAGTCCCCGTCCTGTCGCAGAGCTGACACCTGTTTGATCAACTTCTTCCCAGACACTGGCAGAAGTTCAACACAGAGGAAACCCTGGAAAGCTTGTCATGCCCTCAACGATTCAACAGAGGACCAACCCAGCATGAAGAGTCAAAATCAGGGCATTGGACTCCCTCCCCAGGGAGGACCGAGATGCATTTGTGTTTAACACCCCCTCCCCAAGCGTCGTGGCCAATCCATACTCGCCCTTCCGTAAATGATGGCCCGCGGAGATTTTCAAACAGGAGTTGGGTGTCAAGAAAAGAATGGGACATAAAGAAAGGAGGGACCCTGGGTAATGGGTTAGAAAGTCAGAAATGAAAGCACTCATTTTTATCACCTAAAACTGACAGTATAATTTTTACAAAAAAGGACACCATCGAAGGTATGAGATAAATGGAATCTCCACAAAGGACTTAAGAAACACAACATTGTTGTGTCAAAGCTCATCTCCACGTGTCATCCCCCCCCACCCACAGAAAAGTCTACCCTCAAATAACTTGGAATGGGAACAAACGTAAAATGGCTTCCTCTGAACTGTGACCATGTTTCCAGCCAAAGAGAGTCCCTTCATTTTCAAAGAGGACTTAGGCACCAAGATAAGCTATCAGAGATTTTTGAAAAGAAGAATGGAAAACACAGAATGTCTGTAGGATACAGCTGCAGGGGAAGCTGCTGTTCTGAAAACCTGTTCAGATTCTGAATTGTGTCCTCCTAAAATTCACACATTGGAATCCTGACCCCCAGGACCTCGGAATGAGGCTGTCCTTGGAGACGGGTCTGTAAAGAGGGGACTAAGGTAACATGGGGTCAGTAGGGTGGGCCCTGATCCAATAGGACTGTGTCCTTATAAGAAGAGGAGATGAGGACACAGACACACACAGAGGGACGGCCATGTGAGGACACGGGGAGCAGACGGCCGTCCACACGCCCAGGAGAGAGGCCTCAGGGGGACCCGCCCTGGGGCACCTGGATCTCAGCCTCCAGCCTCCAGGACGGGAAGACATACATGGGTGTTGTTTAAGCCGCCCGGTTTATGACATTTATCATGTCACCTCTGGCAAACTAATTCAAATTGATTGTTGTTTTTTCCAGTGAACCACACACAGAAAAAACACATGATCAATATGAATGCAGAACGTACATTCACGGCCAAAAGAGCATCACATTTCCCCTCTTTTTCAGTGTCTGAATATTGATCCCTATGTGTCCCGCCTCTGGCCGTGTTATTGATAAGCAAACCGGTATTGACAGCCCTCCATAAGCAAACAACTGTGTAGGTGCCATTAGCTACCAAGTACAGCTGAGTGTAAAAAGTGTCACCTATGATGACGGTCATGCCGAGTCTTGCCAGGCGCTTCGCGGTGGCATAGCCGATTCCATCCGTGCCTCCCGTCACTATGGCAACACGTCCCGGTTGTGGGGGGAAGACTGCAGAAGGAAATAAAAATTAAATCAGAGTGAGGTTCAGCAGATGATACGTCCGTAAGGATTAAGCCCCAGGAGAGCACGGCATCCGACGGAAGAAGTGGTTCCACACTTGAGGTTCCTCCTGGATTTCTATGGGTTCCGGACGCAGGACGCAGCCTACCAATTAGCCCCGAGGCACTGCAGCCTGCTGAGAGGCCCCTGATAAATCTCGCTCCTTCCCTGCTGATGCCTTTGGAAGCACATGCTGGAAGGCGCTGCCAGAATGATTTACCGAAAGGTCTGAAGGTACACTCTTTGCAGCCACCGGCGAGAGTCCTGGGGAAACCCTCTCAGGCAGCACTGAGCATCGTGTATCTGTGTGTTTGTGTTTTAAAGTGTAGGTTTTATTATTATTCAAGTAGGAGGCAGGAGAGGGGGCAACGGAGCAGGGATGACTGCCATGAAGAGAGTTCGTGCCTCACCATTGCCAGGGGAGGGGGTACCCCATGTCACAAAGGGTCACACTTGGCAGTAGCAGGGTTATCAGGAGGCAGGAGACGGGGAAATGTGGACACATCTTTACTGCAGCTTCTGCAGGAAGGACCGGGCGAGGCAGGGTGAGGACTGACCATGTGGAGAATTTCAGGACTCCGGGGCATGGGGGCTGTCCTGACCTGGCTGGTACCTGCCTCTCGCTCGGAATCGGCCAGCCCTGGAAGCCTTAGCATATGATGAAAGTGGCAACAGTGGACATTTTTAAAAATGCTCTTGAGACACATAAATAGACATTTGGAAAAAGGCAGAATGAGATCCATACCTCACAATACCTATCAAAAGAAACTCTGGGGGTGGGGGTGGGCTGTTAAACAATACAATATGAGAAGAAAGCACAAATAAATGTATTTTTAACCTCCGAGTAGGAAAAGCCTTCCTTATCATAAGTCAAAGTTGAAGAGAATCAATAGACAAATTTCACTACTAAAAAAATGTCGCACGAGAAGAAGAAAACACCAAACGCAAAGTCAAAACTAAATGATGAGCTGGGAGAAAATGTGCAACTCCCATCACATTCAAAGGGCTGTTCTCCTAATAGGTACAGAGTTCTTACGAATCACGAAAAAAACCAAACGCCCTGCAGAGCACAAGGGCAAAGGTAACCATTTATACAAAAATATCCCCACATGGCCCTTGAAAACACACGCTCAACGTCACACCTCGTAAGAGAAATGTTCATTAAAGTTCTACTGGGACACCATCTCACTTATCAGATTGGCCGAAGTTCAAATGCTTTGACGTCACATTTCTCTGGCACGGTGATGGGGTCCATGCTCTCGCATACGCCACGGGTGGGAGTGCAAAATGGCTAACCCACCTCCCCCCCACACACGGGGGAAAACTGGGCACTATCTAGAGTGGTTACATATGCATTTATCCTTTGACCCAGCAAAGTCAGTTTGAGTGCTGTACCCTGCAGACAGACAGTAGCTTGCCCTTTAGCATTGAGGTCACTCATTGCAGCATGTGACCCTCCGCAGGAGAATGGGAGAACATCCTGAGATATGCCCATGTCATGGGGTAGCCTCGTCCCCCATCTCTGCCATCTGGCAGGGAACGGGGAGCATCCCTGAGTGGTCCAGGCTCAGGTGACAATTTCCCCCTCCTGGCCAGGTGATGGGTTGGATCTGCTTGTTAGAAACTCTTCCCCAAAAGTTGGGAAAACATATGTTTTCCTTCAATTGGCGGCCATCACCGCAGTCAGACACTGTTGCTCATAAAATGAAGAAGTGGCCCTCGACAAAGCCCCGACACTTTGTCACCACCAGGTCCATCAGAAAGGGTGTGCTCCTGGTGGAAACACCTCCAGTGCAGGACCCCACGAGACCTCCAGCCTACCCACCAAGTTTCCAGACACACAGAGGTGTCTGGTTTGGGGGGTTCCCGGGAAGGGCACAGCATTAGTGAAAGCGCTCTTCTCTTAGGCAGGGGATGGTTATAGGGAACATTCCAGAATGGCACTGCAGGAAGTAGCCTCAGAGAGGACCCGACTCAACCGTCCCTTGACAGAAACAAGACCTGAGAGACCAGGAAAGCATGGTATCTGAAGGTGGTAAGCAAGCTCTCGATCCACGAGGAATTTCCCAAGCTGTGATTGTAGCCTCCTCTTAGCAGCCATGTGTCCCTCCTGGAAACGCGAGGGCGCAGGTTCTGAGTACGTCCTTAGCACTCGGTACATTTCAGACTGTAGACAGCCAGCTCCCTTATCGGCGGTTTCCCTTATGGTGGTTTCTCTAACCACGGTTTCGGTCGACCGTAGTCTGAAAACATTAAATGGAAAATTCCAGACATAAACACCTCCTAAGTGTTAAATCACGGGCCTCTCTGAGTGGCACCATCCGGACCCAGCACAGCCAGGACGTGACGGCTCCCTTTGTCTGGCATCTCCACTCTGCAGACACTGCCTGCTCGTGTGTCACTTAGTAGCCGTCTCGGTTATCAAATCGCTCGTCAAAGAGAAAAACCATATTCATGTACCTTGTATTACAGTCTACTGTTATTATTGTTCTATTTTATTATGAGGTATTGCTGTCACTCCCTCACTGTGCCTAATTTATAAATGAAACAGGCTCATAGGTACATGAGAGGTTCAGGAAGAACCATAGTTATATGGTTGATAACCACTGGGGGTGTTGAAATACGTCCCGCGAGCATAAGGGGAGGACACCTGTAATATTAAGACACCTACATGCTTGCATCTTTACCCACAGGGAACGTCTTACAGCTCCAAGTGTTACCAACAGAACCCAAACGACAATGACAAAATCTTTATAAGGAGTGCTGCGAGCCTTGCGTCTCAAAACAAGGTTACGGGTAAAACGCAGCAGTTAAAACAGACTAGAACAGAGGTCTCCCAACCTTCTCTTTACACAGCACACTTAGGACCCAGAAAACTTTTCACAGCACTGTTAAAGGGAAAAAAAAAAGAAAAATATGTATGTATAACATATATTTCATTTAAGTATAAATATATAAAAATACATTTTATAGAAATATAAATGAAATATATATAAAATGTGCATTTTCTAGAAATATAAATGAAATATATACAAAGCATGCATTTTATAAAAAATATAAATGAAACATATATAAAAGTATGTTTATGTAAATATAAATGAAATATATAAATGCAAATGATATTATGTAAAATGTATATTTTATATAAACATAAATGGAACATATATTTATATTTTAATATTTGTAAATATTTTAATTTTTATTTATGTAAACTTATATTTAATTAAATATTTATATATTTGTTTTAGTATCTGAAAATATGATTTGTTATTTAATAAACTAAGTAATATAATATTTATTTGAATACAAATATGTATGTTATATTTAAATATTAAATATATAATATGTATCAGTAAATACTAGATGTAAAAATAAAAAAACAGGATAGCAGAGAGAGAGAATTCTTTCAACATCTCATTGGTAAATAACGCAGTTGAGGCAGAAAAAAAAAAAACACCAGCATACTTGAAGGTAGGTCCATAGCAATTATTCAAACTAAGTGACCAAGAGAAAATATTTCTTAAAGAAAAAAAAAAATTAGAACTTCCAAAATGTGCGGACAACATCCCAGGGCCTAATATTCACACCTCTGGCATCACAGAAGGAGAAGAGAAAGTGTTTTAAGAGATGATGGCCGGAAATTTTGCACCAGGACCAAGGAGACCGAAAATGACCTTGATTTTAATTCCCTCCTTTGTCGCTTTCTGTATTTTTACAAATCCAATTGAACATAAATTATTTTCCGTTTACACATACTTGTTTTTCGCCGTAGAGCCTTACAAATACCTATCTTGGTATCCAAACAGGGATCGCACATTAATTGGACAAGACTGGTGCACGGGGAAGTCACAACCGACAATGAACATATGGATGTCATGTTTAGAAGTCCACACTGCTGTGTCCTTCTGGTACTTTGGACACCCCTTAAACCAACCAGTGCAGTATAACTGAACAACCCTCTATGTGAGTACTCCTGGTCTGTGCGATTTAACTCCTCCGCCTTGGAAGCAGTAAATAATACACCACGTTTACGACTCCAAGATATGTGTCTCATTCTCCACCTAGGCAGGTGGGCGCCACGCTCTGGAAAAGCATCCCGTGCCATACAAAGGCCGTCACCATTCAACAGTTTGTGTCACACCTACTGTGACACAGGGACACGCCTTTCTCCCAGCGATATTATAAAAGCAAGGTTCATCTACTCTACTGTTGACCACACACCTTGTCACAAGGTGTCTGGAGCTCCCTGCCTCGCCTGGTGGCAGGGACACGGCCGGCGTTCAGTGAAAGTTCCTGACTCGATGAATGAGCTAAGGGACCGACCCACCAATCAATCAGTGAGACAGGTAAGGCTGCTCCCGCCTACCTGGGAAGGGCAGAGGGCATGGCTGTGGATGGAATGTGTGTGCCTCCCTCAAATTCACGTGTGCAAATGCTAAACCCCCGAGAGGATGGCATTTGGAGGCGGGACGGCATTCTACGGGAGGGGATTAGGGTTAGAGAGGTCATGAGGGTGGGATTCGGGTCCTTACAGACGATGAAAAGACCAGAGCTCACCAGCGTTTTCTCTCTTCCTATCTATCCATCCACCCATCCATCCACCATCCATCCATCCATCCATCCATCCATCCATCATCTATCTATCACCTATCTATCCATCCATCCATCATATATCATGCGTCTCTCTTGCTCTCTCTGTCTCTCTGATGACACAGAGAGAAGGTGGCCACCAACGAACCAGGAAGAGGGG